>NC_135625.1:69089760-69772975 GCF_053574225.1 Canis aureus
ACCTGGGCAACATTTGGACCTGGATACTATCTTATATACCTGGGCCTCACCTGGACATTGTGACTGTGGTCCCACCTGGGCCTCACCTGGACGAGGTGACTGGTTCCCAAAGGGACCTCACCTGGACCTGGTTACTCAGGTCCTCATATGGGCATCATGGGACCTGGTTTCTCAGTTCCACATCGGACCTCATCTGGACCTAGTGATTCTCGTCCCGCTCTGGGCCTCACCCTGACGTGGTGACACAGGTCCCCACCTGGATATCACCAGAACCGGGTGACAGTGGTCCCCCTTTGGGACTCACCTGGAGCTGGGGACACTGATCCTCAACTCGGCCTCAACAGGACCGGTGAATCTACTCCTCACTTAGGCCTCGTCTGGACCTTGTGACTCTTTTCCCACCTGGCAACAATGGGACATGTTTACTCTGTCCCGCACCTGGGCCTCACATGGAAATCATAACTTTGCTCCGCACTTTGGCCTCAACTGGTCCTGATGACCCTGGTCAACCAACCGAGGCCTCAATCTGGACCTGGAGACTGTCGTCTCCACCTGGGTCTCACCTGGACCTGGTGACTCTCGTTCCCACATGAACCACACCTAGACCTGGTGACTGTGGTGTACTTGTCGACTCACATTTACCTGGTGATTCCAGTCCCCAGTACGGCCTCACCTGGATCTGGTGACTCTGGCCTGCAGGTTGGCCTCACTTGGACCTGGTGAGTGGGGTTGCCACCTGGGCCTCACCCAAACCTGGTGACTCAGGTCCCCACGTGGGCATCTTTGACATGTTAATCTGGTCCTTACCTGATCCTCTCCCAGACCCGGGGACTCTGCTCACCACCTGGGCCTCACCTGGACCTGGTGAATCTGGTCCCCATCTGGGCCTCACCCATTCCTGGTGACTTTGTTCGCCACCTGGACCTGATTGTTGTGGTCTCCTTCTTGGCCTCACCTGGAACTGGTCACTCTGATCGTATCTGCACGTCACCCAGATCTGGTGACTCTGGTCCTCACCTGTGGATCATTATGACCTGGATACTCTTTCCACACCTGAGCCTCTCCTGGACATGATGACTCTGGATCCACTCTGGGCCTCCCCCTGACATGGTGATTCTGGTCCCCATCTGGATGTCACCTAGACCAGGTGAATCTGGTACCCCTCTAGTCCTCAACCAAACCTGGTGACTCTAGTCCTCAACTGGGCCTCACCGGGACCTAGTGAATATGCTCCCCACCTGCGCCTCATCTGGACATGGTGACTCTGGTTCTACGTGGGCATCATCGGGACATGGTTACTCTATTCCCCACTGGGACTGACCTGATCCTGGTAACTCTGGTCCTGACTTTGGCCTCTCCGTACCAGGTGATTCTGGCTCTAACTGAGCCTCACCTGTAACTGGTGACTCTGATTCTAAGCATGGCCTCAACTGACCTGGTGACTGTGGTTCCCATTGGGACCTCACCTGGACCCCATGTCTCTGGTCCCACCTGGGCCTCACCAGGGCCTGATGTCTCTGGTACCCACCTGGGTAGCATCAGGATATGGTTACACTGTTCACTAACAGTGACCCAGCCGGACCTATTAACTCTGGTCTTCACCTGGGCAACACCTGGACATGGTGACACTGGTTCCCACCTGGGTCTCCCCTGGACATGGTGACTCAGATCCCCAATGGTCCTCACCTGTAAATGGTGATTCTCGTTTCCACATGGACCTCATGTGGACCTGGTGGCTTCAGTGTTTCTAGCTTCTCATGTAACTCGTGACTCTGGTCCCCACCAGGCCCTCACCGGGACCTGGTCAGTGTGGTTGCCAACTGCATCTCACCTCCACCTGGTGATTCTGGTCTGCACCTGAGACTACCCTGGATCTAGTGACTGTGGTCCCCACCTGGGCTTCACCTGGATTTGGGGACTCCGGTCCCCATCTGGGGCTCACATGGCCCTGTTGACCATGGTCCACAACTGGGCAAAATTGAGACGTGGTGACTGTGTTCCACAACTGGAACTCACCTGGACCACGTGACTCTGGTTCCCCTCTAGGTCTCACCGTGCCCTAGTGACTGTGAAACCCACTTTGGCCTGACTTGGACCTGCTGACCCTGGTTCCCACCTGCGACTGACGTCGAACTGTTGACTCTGGTTCTTTCAAGGGCCTCCCCCGTACCTGGTGATCCTGGTCCCCACCGGGCCTCACCTGGACGTGGTAACTCTTGTCACCACTGGGGACTCAACTGGACCTGCTTACTGTGTTCCACACTTGGGCCTCAATAAACCTGTTGACCATGGTCCCCAAGTCTACCTCACATGGACCTGTTGCCTCTGATCCCCACCGGGGCCTCACGTGTACCTGGTTACTCTGGTCCTCACCTGGGCATTATTGGTCCAGGTGACTCTGTTCCACACCTGAGGCTCCCCTGGACATGATGATTCTGGATCTCCCTGGCTATCAACCTGACCTGGTGACTATGGTCCCCATATGAATGTCACCTGGACCAAGGGATTATGGTACCCCTCTGGGCCTCAACCAGGTCTGGTGACTCTGGTCCTCAACTGGGCCTCACCTGGACCTTGTGAATATGCTCCATCTGGGCCTCATTTAGACCTGGTGACTCTGGTCCCTACCTGGGCATCATCGGGACATAGTTCCACTGCATGGCCTGTAGGTTGGCCTCACCTGGACCTGGTAACTCTCGTCCCTACCTGGGCATCATTGGGACCTGGTTCCTCTGCATGGCCTGCAGGTTGGCCTCACCTGGACCTGGTGAGTGGGTTTCTCACCTGGGTCTCACCCTTGCCTAGTGAAACAGGTCCCCACATGAACCTCACTTGGACCTGGTGAATCTGGTCCTTACCTGGTGGTCACCCGGAACTGGTAACTCTGGTCACCACATGGGAATCACCTGGGCTTGGTGAATCTGGTCCCCATCTGGGCCTCTCCCAGTCCTGTTGACTTTCTTCCCCACCTGGACCTGATTGCTGTGGACTCCTTCTTGGCTAACCTGGAACTGCTGACTCTGATGCTAACTGGGCTTCACCCAGATCTGGTGACACTGGTCCTCACCTGTGGACCATTATGACCTGGATACTCTGTTCCACACCTGAGCCTCACCTGAATATGTTGACTCTGGATCCCCTCTGGGCCTCAGCCTGACATGGGGACTCTGGTCCCCATCTGGATGTCACCAGACCAGGTGAATCTGGTACCCCTCTAGGCCTCACCTAGACCTGGTGACTCTGGTCCTCAACTGGGCCTCAACGGGACCTAGTGAACATGCTCCCCACCTGCGCCACATCTGGGCCTGTTGACTCTGGTTCTACCTGGGCATCATCGGGACATGGTTACTCTATTCCCACTTGGAGTGACCTGATCCTGGTAACTCTGGTCCTGACTGGCCTCTTCTGTACCAGGTGACTCTGGCTCCACCTGGGCCTCACCTGGAACTGGTGACTCTGATCCTAAGCATGGCCTCACCTGACCTGGTGACTGTGGTTCCCATCGGAACCTCACCTGGACCTCATGTCTCTGGGCCCAACTGGGCCTCACCAGGACCTGGTGTCTCTGGTATCCACCTTGGTAGCATCAGGATACGGTTACACTGTTCACTAACAGTGACCCAGCCGGACCTGTTAACTCTGGTCTTGACTTGGTCCACACCTGAACATGGTGACACTGGTTCCCACCAGGGTCTCACCTGGACATGGTGAGTCAGATCCCCACCTGGTCCTCACCTGTAACTGGTGATTCTCATTCCCACATGGACATTATGTGGAACTGGTGGCTGCAGCGTTTCTAACTTCTCATGTACCTCGAGCATCTGGTCCGCACCAGGGCCTCACTGGGACCTGGTGTGTGTGGTTGCCACCTGCACCTCACCAGGACCTGGTGATTCTGGTCTGCACCTGAGACTACCCTGGATCTTGTGACTGTGGTCCCCACCTGGGCTTCACCTGGATTTGGGGTCTCCGGTCCCAATTCGGGCCTCAACTGGCCCTGTTGTCCATGGTCTTCAACTGGACAAAATTGAGACCCGGTGACTGTGTTCCACAACTGGACCTCACATGGACCACGTGACTCTGGTCCCCCTCTGGGTCTCACCGTGCCCTAGTGACTGTGAACCCAACTTTGGCCTGACTTGGACGTGCTGACCCTGGTTGCCACCTGCGCCTGACCTCGAACTGTCGACTCAGGTTCTTTCAAAGGCCTCCCCTGCACCTGGTGATCCTGGTCCCCAATTTGGCCTCAACTGGACGTGGTGACTCTTGTCACTACTGGGGACTCACCTAGACAGGCTTACAGTGTTCCACACCTGGGCCTCAGGTAGACCTGTTGACCATGGTCCCCTAGCAGGCCTCACGTGGCATTTTGGCTGTGATCCCCGCCAGGGCCTCACGTGTACCTGTTAACTCTGATCTTCACCTGGCCCTCATCTGGACCTAGTGACTCTGGTCCCCACCTGGGCTTCACCTGGATCTGGAGACTCTCGTCCCCACCTGGACTTCAACTCGATCTGGTGACTCTGTTCCACACCTGGACCTCTCCTGGACCTGGTGACTCACTTTCCAACATGGACCTCACCTGGATCTGGTGACTCTGGTCTCAGTTTGGCCTCACCTGTACTGGTGTCTCTCGTCCCCACTTTGACCTAACACAGAAATGCTGAATCTTGCCCCACCTAGGCCGCACCCAGAGCTGATGACTCTTGTCCCCAGCTATGCCTCAATTCGACCTGATGAATCTGGTCCTCACGTGGGCCTCACATGGACCTGGGACTCACCTGGATAGAGTGGCTCTGGTTCCCACAAGGGGCACACCTGATACTGGTGATTGTGGTCTTATTCTATGCCTCACCAGGATGTACTGATTCTGTTCCCCATCTGGGCCTGCATGGCCCTAGTGACTCTGGTCCTCACCCAGGCATCATTGGGACCTGGATCCCCTATTCCACACCTAGGGCTCACTTTGACCCGGGACCACAGGTCCCATTCTGGGCCTCAAACTAAACTGGTTACTCTGGTTCCCCTCTGGGCCTTACCCTTACCTGGTGACTCTGGTCACCCCTTGGGCTTCACTTGGGCCTGGTGAATCTGGTCCTTAGCTGGTCCACATTTGGATCTGGTGACTGGTCGCCACCTGGGCCTCACCTGGACTTGGTGAATCCTGTTGCCGCCAGCGCCTCACCTGGACCTTGTGACTGTGGTCTCACCTGGACCTCACCTGGATCTGGTGGCTCTGGTTCCCCTATGGGGCTCTCCTGGACCTGGTTCCTATCGTCTCCATCTGGTCTCACCAGGAACACAATGACTCTGATCCATATTTGGGCCTCTCCTGGACCTGTTGACTCTGGTCCGTACCTGGGCAACATTGGGACCTGGATACTCTCTTATATATCTGGGCCTCACCTTGACCTGGTGACTGTGGTCCCACCTGGGCCTCACCTGGATGAGGTGACTGGCTCCCACAGGGACCTCACCTGGACCTGGTGACTCAGGTCCTCATATGGGCATCATGGGACCTGGGTTCTCAGTTACACATCGGGGCCTCACCTGGATCTATTGATTCTGGTCCCCCTCTGGGCCTCACCAGGACTTGGTGACTCAGGTCCCCACCTGGATATCACCAGAACCGGGTGACGCTGGTCCCCCTCTGGGACTCTCCCGGAGCTGGGGACACTGGTCCTCAACTGGGCCTCAACAGGACCTGGTGAATCTACTCCTCACTAAGGCCTCGTCTGGACCTTGTGACTCTTTTCGCACCTGGCATCTTTGGGACATGGTTACTCTGTTCCCCACCTGGGCCTCACATGGACATAATAACTTTGCTCCACACTTTGGCCTCAACTGGTCCTGATGACTCTGGTCCCCCGACCTAGGCCTCAATCTGGACCTAGTGACTGTGGTCCCCACCTGGGTCTCACCTGGACCTGGTGACTCTCGATTCCACATGAACCACACCAGGATCTGATGACTGTGTTGTTCTTGTAGAATCACTTTTAACTGGTGAATCCAGTCCCCACTAGATCCTCACGTGGTTCGGGTGACTTGGCCTGAAGGTTGGCCTCACATGGACCTGGTTAGTGGGGATGCCACTTGGGCCTCACCCATACCTGGTGACTCAGGTCTCCACGTGGGCCTCTTGGACCTGGTGAATCTGGTCCTTACCTGGTCCTCTCCCAGACCCGGGGACTCTGGTCACCACCTGGGCCTCACCTGGACCTGGTGAATCCGACCCCATCTTGGCCTCACTCAGTGCTGGTGACTTTGTTCCCCACCTTGACCTGATTGCTGTGGACGCTTTCATGGCCTCACCTGGACCTGGTGACTCTGATCCTATCTGCGTGTCACCCAGACCTGGTGACTCTGGTCCTCACCAGGGCATCATTGGTACCTGGTGACTCTGTTCCACACCTGAGCCTCACCTGGACATGAGGCTCTGGCCTCTGGAACCACTCTGGGCCTAACCCTGACCTGGTGATTCTGGTCTCCATCTGGATGTCACATGGACCAGGTGATTCCGGTACCCCTCTAGGCCTCAACCAGTTCTGGTGACTCTGGTCCTCAACTGGGCCTCACCTGGACCTAGTGAATATTCTCCATCTGGTTCTCATTTGGACCTGATGACTCTTGTCCCTTCCTGGGCATCATCGGGACATGGCTCCACTGCATGACCTGCAGGTTAGCCTCACCTGGACCTCGTAACTCTGGTCCCTACCTGGGCATCATCGGGACATGGTTCCACTGCATGGCCTGCAGGTTGGCCTCACCTGGACCTGGTAACTCTAGTCCCTACCTGGGCATCATCGGGACATGGTTCCTCTGCATGGCCTGCAGGTTGCCCTCACCTGGACCTGGTGAGTGGGGTTGACACCTGGGCCTCACCCATGCCTGGTGACACAGGTCCCCACGTGGGTCTCACTTGGACATAGTGAATCTGGTCCTTACCTGGACCTTACCCGGAACTGGTAACTCTGGTCACCACCTGGGAATCACCTGGACCTGGTGAATCTGGTCCCCATCTGGCCCTCACCCAGTCCTGGTGACTTTGTTCCCAACCTGGACCTGATTGCTGTGGACTCCTTCTTGGACTCACCTTGAACTGGTGACTCTGATCCTAAATGGGTCTCACCCAGATCTGGTGACTCTGGTCCTCCCCTGTGGACCATTATGACCTGGATACTTTGTTACACACCTGAGCCTCACCTGGACATGATGACTCTGGATCCCCTCTGGGCCTCAGCCTGATCTGGTGTGTCTGGTCCCCATTGGATGTCACCTAGACCAGGTGAATCTGGTACCCCTCTAGGCCTCAACTTGACCTGGTGACTCTGGGCCTCAACTGGGCCTCACCGGGACCTAGGGAACATGCTCCCCACCTGCGCCTCATCTGGACCTGTTGACTCTGGTTCTACCTGGGCATCATCGGGAAATGGTTACACTATTCCCCTCTGGGACTGACCTGATCCTGGTAACTCTGGTCCTGACTTTGGCCTCTTCTCTACCAGGTGACTCTGGCTCCACCTGGGTCTCACCTGTAACTGGTGACTCTGATCCTAAGCATGGCCTCACCTGACCTTGTGACTGTGGTTCCCATCGGGACCTCACCTGCTCCTCATGTCTCTTGTCTCACCTGGGCCTCACCAGGACTTGGTGTCTCTCGTACCCACTTGGGTAGCATCAGGATATGGTTACACTGTTCACTAACAGTGACCCAGCTGGACCTATTATCTCTGGTCTTCACCTCGCCACACCTGGACATGGTGACACTGGTTCCCACCTGGGTCTCACCTGGACATGGTGAGTCGGATCCCCACAGGGTCCTCACCTCTAACTGGTGATTCTCATTCCCACATGGACATCATGTGGACCTGGTGGCTGCAGTGTTTCTAGCTTCTCATGTACCTCGTGACTCTGGTCCCCACCAGGGCCTCACCGGGACCTGGTGAGTGTGGTTGCCACCTGCACCTCACCTGGACCTGGTGATTCTGGTCTGCACCTGAGACTACCCTGTATCTGGTGACTATGGTCCCAACCTGGGCTTCACCTGGCCCTGTTGACCATGGTCCTCATCACGGCAAAAATGGGACCCGGTGACTGTGTTCCACACCTGGACCTCACCTGGAGCAGGTGACTCTGGTCCCCCTGTGGGTCTCACCGTGCTCTAGTGACTGTGAACCCCACTTTGGCCTGACTTGGACCCGCTGACCCTGGTTGCCACCTGCGCGTGACCTCGAACTGTTGACTCTGGTTCGTTCAAGGGCCTCCCCTGTACCTGGTGATCCTGGTTCCCACCTGGGCCTCACCTGGACCTGGTGACTCTTGTCACCACCGGGGACTCACTTGGACCTGGTTACAGTGTTCCACACTGGGCCTCAAGTAGAACTCTTGACCATGGTCCCCAAGCCTGCCTCACATGGACCAGTTGCCTCTGATACCTACCAGCGCCTCACGTGTACCTGGTAACTCTGGTCCTCACCTGGGCCTCATCTGGACCTAGTGACTCTGGTCCCCACCTGGGCTTCACCTGGATCTGGTGACTCTGGTCCCCACCTGGCCTTCACCTGGATCTGGTGACTCTGGTCCCCACCTGGACCCTCCTGGACCTGGTGACTCTCTTTCCAACATGGACCTCACCTGGATCTGGTGACTCTGGTCCTCAGTCTGGCCTCACCTCAGTTCCAAATCGGGGACTCACCTGGACCTAGTGATTCTCGTCCCCTCTGGGCCTCACCCTGACCTGTTGACTCTGATCCTCACCTGGATATCACAAGAACCGGGTGACTCTGGTCCTCCTTTGGGACTCACCCGGAGCTGGGAAGACTGGTACTCAACTGGGCCTCAACAGGATCTGGTGAATCTACTCCTCACTTAAGCCTCGTCTGAACCTTGTGACTCTTATCCCACCTGGCATCAATGGGATATGGTTACTCTGTTCCCCGCCTGGGCCTCACTTGGACAAGATATCTGTTCTCCGCACTTTGGCCTCAACTGGTCCTGATGACTCTGGTCCCCCACCTACGCCTCCATCTGGACCTGGTGACTGTGGTCCTCACCTGGGTCTCACCTTGACCTGTTGCCTCTGTTTCCCACATGAACCACACCTGGACCTGGTGACTGTGGTGTACTTGTAGACTCACATTTACCTGGTGATTCCGTTCCCGTCTAGGGCCTCACCTGGATCTGGTGACTCTGGCCTGCAGGTTGGCCTCACCTGGAATTTGTGAGTGGGGTTGTCACCTGGGCCTCACCCATACCTGGTGACTCAGGTCCCCACGTGGGCCTCTTGGACCTGGTGAATCTAGTACTTACCTGGTACTCTCCCCAACCCGGGGACTCTGCTCACCACCTGGGCCTCACCTGGACCTGGTGAATCTGTTCCTCATCTTGGCCTCACCGAGTCCTGGTGACTTTGTTCCCCACTTGGACCTGATTGCTGTGGACTCTTTTTGCCTCACCTGGAACTGGTGATTCTGATCCTATCTGCGCGTCACCCAGATCTGGTGACTCTGTAACTCACCTGGGCATCATTGGTACCTGATTACTCTGTTCCACACCTGAGCCTCACCTGGACATGATGACTGTGTAACCTCTCTGGGCCTTACCCTGACCTGGTGACTCTGGTCCCCATCTGGATGTCACCTGGACCAGGTGATTCTGGTACCCCTCCAGGCCTCAACCAGATCTGGTGACTCTGGTCCTCAACTGGGCCTCACCTGGACCTAGTGAATATCCTCGATCTGGGACTCATTTGAACCCGGTGACTCTGCTCCCTACCTGGGCATCATCGGGAGATGGTTCCACTGCATGGCCTGCAGGTTGGCCTCACCTGGACCTGGTAACTCTGGTCCCTACCTGGGCTTCAACGGGACACCGTTCCTCTGCATGGCCTGCAGGGTCGCCTCAACTGGACCTGGTGAGTGGGGTTTCCACATGGGCCTCACACATAACTGGTGACATAGGTACCCAAGTGGGCCTCACTTGGACCTGGTGAATCTGGTCCTTACCTGCTCCTCACCCAGAACTGGTAACTCTGGTCACCACCTGGGAATACCTGGACAGGGTGAATCTGGTCCCCATCTGGGCCTCCACCAGTCCTGATGACTTTGTTCCCCACCTGAAACTGATTGCTGTGAACTCCTTCTTGGCCTCACCTGGAACTGGTGACTCTCATCCTAACTGAGCCTAACTAATCTGCTGACTCTTGTCCTCCCCTGTGGACCATTATGAACTGGATACTCTGTTCCACACCTGAGCCTCACCTGGACATGATGACTCTGGATCCACTCTGGGCCTCACCCTGACGTGGTGACTCTGGTCCTCATGTGGATGTCACCTAGTCCAGGTGAATCTGGTACCCATCTAGGCCTCAACTAGACCTGGTGACTCTGGTCCTCAACTGGGCCTCACCGGGACCTAGTGAATATGCTCCCCAACTGTGCCTCATCTGGACCTGGTAACTCTGGTTCTACCTGGGCATCATCGGGACATGTTTACTGTATTCCCCACTGGGACTGACCTGATCCTGGTAACTCTGGTCCTGATTTGGCCTCTTCTGTACCAGGTGACTCTGGATCCACCTTGGGTTCACCGGTAACTGGTGACTCTGATCCTAAGCATGCCTCACCTGACATGGTGACTGTGGTTCCCATCGGGACCGCACCTGGACCTCATGTCTCTGGTCCCAACTGGGCTTCACCAGGACCTGGTGTCTCTGGTACCCACCTTGGTAGCTTCAGGATACGGTTACACTGTTCACTAACAGTGACCCAGCCGGACCTATTAACTCTGGTCTTCACCTGGGCCACACCTGGACATGGTGACACTGGTTCCCACCTGGGTATCACCTGGACATGGTGAGTCGGATCCAAAACTGGTCCTCCCCTGTAACTGGTGATTGTCGTTCCCACATGGACATCATGTGGACCTGGTGGCTGCAGTGTTTCTAGCTTCTCATGTACCTCGTGACTCTGGTCCCCACCAGGGCCTCACAGGGACCTGGTGAGTGTGGTTGCCACCTGCAGCTCAAGTGGACCTGGTCATTCTGTTCTGCACCTGAGACTACCCTGGATCTGGTGACTATGGTCCCCACCTGGGCTTCACCTGCTTTGGGGACTCCGGTCTCCATCTGACCCTCACCTGACCCTGTTGACCATGGTCCTCAACTGGGCAAATTGGGACCCGGTGACTGTGTTCAACAACTGGACCTCACCTGGACCAGGTGACTCTGGTCCACCTCCGGGTCTAACCGTGGACCTCACCTGGACCATGTGACTCTGGTCCCCCTCCGGGTCTCACCGTGCCCTAATGACTCTGAACCCCACTTTGGCCTGACTTGGACCTGCTGACCTTGGTTGCCAACTGTGCCTGACCTCGAACTGTTGACTCTGGTTCTTTCAAGGGCCTCCCCTGTACCTGCTGATCCTGGTCCCCACCTGGGTCTCACCTGGACGTGGTGACTCTTGTCACCACCGGGGACTCACCTGGACCTGGTACTGTGTTCCACACATGGGCCTCAAGTAGACCTGTTGACCATGGTCCCCAAGCCGGCCTCACATGGACCTGTTGCCTCTGATCCCCACCGGGGCCTCACGTGTACCTGGAAACTCTGGTCCTCACATGGGCCTCATCTGGACCTAGTGACTCTGGTCCCCACCTGGGCTTCACTTGGATCTGGTGACTCTGGTCCCCACCGGGACTTCACCTGGATCTGGTGACTCTTGTACACACCTGGACCTCTCCTGGACCTGGTGACTCTCTTTCCAACATGGACCTCACCTGGATCTGGTGACTCTGGTCCTCAGTTTGGCCTCACATGGACCTGGTATCTCTCGTCCCCACATTGACCTAACTCAGAACTGCTGAATCTTGCCCCACCTAGGCCGCACCCAGACCTGGTGACTCTTGTCCCCAGCTATGCCTCAATTCGACCTGATGAATCTGATCCTCACGTGGGCCTCACATGGACCTGGGACTCAGCTGGATAGAGTGGTTTTGGTTCCCACAGGGGCTCCACTGATACTGCTGACTGTGGTCTTATTCTATGCCTCACCAGAACCAAGTGATTCTGTTCCCCATCTGGGTCTGCATGGCCCTAGTGACTCTGGTCCTCACCGAGGCATCATTGGGACCTGGATACTCTATTCCACACCTGGGCCTCACTTTGACCAGGGACCTCTGGTCCCATTCTGGGCCTCAAACTAAACTGGTTACTCTGGTTCCCCCTCTGGGCCTCACCCTTACCTGGTGACGCTGGTCACCCCTTGGGCTTCACATGGGCCTGGTGAATCTGGTACTTAGCTGGTCCTCACCTGGATCTGGTGACTGGTCGCAACCTGGGCCTCACTTGGACTTGGTGAATCCTGTTGCCACCTCCGCCTCACCTGGACCTTGTGACTGTGGTCCCACCTGAATCTCACCTGGATCTGGTGTCTCTGGTTCCCATATGGGGCTCTCCTGGACCTGGTTCCTGTGGTCTCCATCTGGCCTCACCTGGAACACAATGACTCTGATCCATATTTGGGCCTCTCCAGGACCTGTTGACTCAGGTCCTTACCTAGGCATCATTGGGACCTGGATACTCTCTTATATACCTGGGCCTCACCTGGAAATGGTTACTGTGGTCCCACCTGGGCCTCACCTGGAGGAGGTGACTGGTTCCCACAGGGACCTCAACTGCACCTGGTGACTCAGGTCCTCATATGGGCATCATGGGACCAGGTTTCTTAGTTACACATCGGGGCCTCACCTGGACCTAGTGATTCTCGTCCCCCTCTGGGCCTCACTCTGACGTGGTGACTCTCGTCCCCACCTGGATATCACCAGTACCGGGTGCCTCTGGTCCCCTCTGGGACTCCTTTGAGCTGGGGACACTAGTCTTCAACTGGGCCTCAACAGGACCTGGTGAATCTACTCCTCACTTAGGCCTCGTCTGGACCTTGTGACTCTTTTCGCACCTGGCATCAATGCGACATTGTTACTCTGTTCCACACCTGGGCCTCACCTGGACATGATAACTTTGCTCCACACTTTGGCCTCAACTGGTTCTGATGACACTGGTCGCCCGACCTTGTCCTCAATCTGGACCTGGTGACTGTGGTCCCCACCTGGGTCTCACCTGGACCTGGTGACTCTCGTTCCCACATGAACCACACCTGGACCTGGTGACTGTGGTGTTCTTGTAGACTCACATTTACCTGGTGACTCCTGTCCCCACTAGGGCCTCACCTGGATCTGGTGACTCTGGCCTGCAGGTTGGCCTCACCTGGACCTGGTGAGTGGGGTTGCCACCTGGGCATCACCCATACCTGGTGACTCAGGTCCCCACGTGGGCCTCTTGGACCTGGTGAATCTGGTCCGTACCTGGTCCTCTCCCAGACCCTGGGACTCTGGTCACCACCTGGGCCTCACCTGGACCTGGTGAATGAATCTGGTCCCCATCTGGTCCTCACCCAGTCCTGGTGACTTTGTTCCCCACCTGGACCTGATTGCTGTGGGATCTTTCTTGGCTTCACCTGGACCTGGAGACTCTGATCCTATCTGCGCGTCACCCAGACCTGGTCACTCTGGTCCTCACCTGGGCATCATTGATACCTGGTGACTCTGTTCCACACCTGAGCCTCACCTGGACATGATGACTCTGGAACCACTCTGGGCCTAACCCTGACCTGGTGACTCTGGTCTCCATTGGATGTCACCTGGACCAGGTGTCTCTGGGACCCCTCTAAGCCTCAACCAGGTCTGGGACACTGGTCCACAACTGGGCCTCACCTGGACCTAGTGAATATGCTCCATCTGGGCCTCATTTGGCTCTGGTGAAAGGTCACCACGTGGGCCTCACCTGGACTTGGTGAATCATGTTGCCACCTGCGCCTCACCTGGACCTTTTGACTGTGGTCCCTCCTGGACCTCACCTGGATCTGGTGGCTCTGGTTCCCATATGGGGCTCTCCTGGACCTGGTTCCTGTGGTCCCCATCTGGCCTCACCTGGAACACAATGACTCTGATCCATATTTGGGCCTCTCCTGGACCTGTTGACTCTGGTCCTTACCTGGGCATCATTGGGACCTGAATACTCTCTTATATACCTGGGCCTCACCAGGACCTGGTGACTGTGGTCCCACCTGGGCCTCACCTGGACGAGGTGACTGGTTCCCACAGGGACATCACCTGGACCTGGTGACTCAGGTCCTCATATGGGCATCTTGGTACCTGGTTTCACAGTTCCACATCGGGGCCTCACCTGGACCTAGTGATTCTCGTCCCCCTCTGGGCCTCACCCTGACTTGTGACACTGGTCCCCACCTGGATATCACCAGAACCGGGTGACACACCCGGAGCTGGGGACACTGGTCCTCAGCTGGGCCTCAACAGGACCTGGTGAATCTACTCCAAACTTAGGCTTCGTCTGGACCTTGTGACTCTTTTCCCACCTGGCATCAATGGGACATTGTTACTCTGTTCCCCACCTGGGCCTCACCTGGACATGATAACTTTGCTGCACACTTTGGCCTCAACTGATCCTGATGACTCTCGTCCCCCACCTACGCCTCAATCTGGACCTGGTGACTGTCGTCCCCAAATGGGTGTCAGCTGGACCTGGTGACTCCCGTTCCCACAAGAACCACACCTGGACCTGGTGACTGTGGAGTTCTTTTAGACTCACATTTACCTTGTGATTCCCGTCCCCACTAGGGCCTCAACTGGATATGGTGACTCTGACCTGCAGGCTGGCCTCACCTGGACCTGGTGAGTGGGGTTGCCACCTGGGCCTCACCCATACCTGGTGACTCAGGTCCACACGTGGGCCTCTTGGGCCTGGTGAATCTGGTCCTTACCTGGTCCTCTCCCAGAACCGAGGACTCTGGTGACCACCTGGGCCTCACCTGGACCTGGTGAATCTGGTCCCCATCTGGGCCTACGCAGTCCTGGTGACTTTGTTCCCCACCTGGACCTGATTGCTGTGGACTCTTTCTTGCCCTCACCTGGACCTGGTGACTCTGATCCTATCTGCGCGTCACCCAGATCTGGTGACTCTGGTCCTCACCTGGGCATCATTGGTACCTGGTGACTCTGTTCCAAAGCTGAGCCTCAGCTGGACATGATGACTCTCGAACCTCTCTGTGCCTCACCCTGACCTGGTGACTCTGGTCCCCATCTGTATGTCACCTGGACCAGGGGATTCTGGTACCCCTCTGGGACTCAACCAGATCTGGTGACTCTGGTCCTCAACTGGGCCTCACCTGGACCTAGTGAATATGCTCCATCTGGGCCTCATTTGGAGTTCGTCCCTCATGGTTCCACTGCATGTCCTGCAGGTTGGCCTCACCTGGACCTGGTAACTCTGGTCCCTACATGGACATCATCGGGACACGGTTACTCTGCATGACCTGCATGTTGGCCTCAGCCGGACCTGGTGAGTGTGGTTACCACCTGGGGCTCACCCGTACCTGGTGACACAGGTCCCCACGTGGGCCTCACTTGGACCTGGTGAATCTGTTCCTTACCTGGTCCTCCCCCGGACCTGGTTACCCTGGTCACCACCTGGGAATCACCTGGACCTGGTGAATCTGGTCCTCATCTGGACCTCACCCAGTCCTGTTGACTTTCTTCCCCACCTGGACCGGATTGCTGTGGACTCCTTCTTGGACACAACTGGAACTGTTGACTCTGATCCTAACTGGGCTTCACCCAGATCTGGTGACTCTGGTCCTCACCTGTGGACCATTATGACCTGGATACTCTGTTCCACACCTGAGCCTCACCTGGACATGATGACTCTGGAACCTCTCTGGGCCTCACCCTGACATGGTGACTCTGGTCCCCATCTGGATGTCACCTAGACCAGGTGAATATAGTACCCCTCTAGGCCTCAACAAGACCTGGTGACTCTGGTCCTCAATTGGGCAGCACCGAGACCTAGTGAATATGCTCCCCACCTGCGCCTCATCTGGACCTGTGACGCTGGTTCTATTTGGGCATCATCGGGACATGGTTACTCTGTTCCCACTGGGACTGACCTGATCCTTGTAACTCTGCCATGACTTTGGCCTCTATGTACCAGGTGATTCTGGCTCCACCTGGGCCTCACCTGTAACTGGTGACTCTGATCCTAAGCATGGACTCACCTGACCTGGTGACTGTGGTTCCCATTGGGACCTCACCTGGACCTCATGTCTCTGGTCCTCACCTGGGCCTCATCTGGAACTAGTAAGTCTGGTCCCCTGCTGGGCTTCACCTGGATCTGGTGACTCTGGTACCCAACTGGACCACTCTTGGACCTGGTGACTCTCTTTCCAACATGGACCTCACCTGGATCTGGTGACTCTGGTCTTCCGTTTGGCCTCACCTGGACCTGGTGTCTCTCATCCCCACTTTGACCTCACTCAGAACTGCTGAAATTGCCACACCTAGGCTGCACCCAGACCTGGTGACTCTTGTCCCCAGCTATGCCTCAATTCGACCTGATGAGTCTGCTCCTCACGTGGGCCTCACATGGACCTGGGACTCAGCTGGGTTGAGTGGCTCTGGTTCCCACAAGGGGCACACCTTATACTGCTGACTGTGGTCTTATTCTATGTCTCACCAGGACCTAGTGATTCTGTTCCCCATCTGGGTCTGCATGGCCCTAGTGACTCTGGTCCTCACCCAGGCATCATTGGGACCTGGATACTCTATTCCACACCTGGGCCTCACTTTGACCAGGGACCTCTGGTCCCAATCTGGGCCTCAAACTAAACTGGTTACTCTGGTTCCCCCTCTGGGCCTCACCCTTACCTGGTGACTCTGGTCACCCCTTGGGCTTCACTTGGGCCTGTTGAATCTGGTTCTTAGCTGGTCCGCACCTGGATCTGGTGACTGGTCGCCACCTGGGCCTCACTTGGACTTGGTGAATCCTGTTGGCAACTGAGCCTCACCTGGACCTTGTGACTGTGGTACCACCTGGACCTCACCTGGATCTGTTGGCTCTGGTTCCCATATGTGGCTCTCCTGGACCTGGTTCCTGTGGTCTCCATCTGGCCTCACCTGGAACACAATGACTCTGATCCATATTGGGTCTCTCCTGGACTTGTTGACTCTGGTCCTTACCTGGGCATCATTGGGACCTGGATACTCTCTTATATACCTGGGCCTCACCTGGACCTGGTGACTGTCGTCCCACCTGGGCCTCACCTGGACGAGGTGACTGGTTCCCTCAGGGACCTCACCTGGACCTGGTGACTCAGGTCCTCATATGGGCATCATGGGACCTGGATTCTCAGGTCCACATCGGGGCCTCACCTGGACCTAGTGCTTCTCATCCCCCTCTGGGCCTCACCCTGACGTATGACTCTGGTCCCCCCCTGGATATCACGAGGACCGGGTGACTCTGATCCCCCTCTGGGACTCACCCGTTGCTGGCGACAATTGTCCTCACCTGGGCCTCAACAGGACCTGGTGAATCTCCTCCTCACATAGGCCTCGTCTGGACCTTGTGACTCTTTTCCCACCTGACATCAATGGGACATTGTTACTCTGTTCCCCATCTGCGCCTCACCTGGACATGATAACTTTGCTCCACACTTTGGCCTCAACTGGTCCTGATGACTCTGGTCCCCCCACCTAGGCCTCAATCTGGACCTGGTGACTGTGGTCCCCACCTGGGTCTCACCTGGACCTGGTGACTCTCGTTCCCACATGACCCACACCTGCACCTGGTGACTGTGGTGTTCATGTAGATTCACTTTTACCTTGTGACTCCGGTCCCCACTAAGGTCTCACCTGTATCTGGTGATTCTAGCCTGCAGGTTGGCCTCACCTGGACCTGGTGAGTGGGGTTGCCACCTGGGCCTCGCCCATACCTTGTGACTCAAGTCCCCACAGGGGCCTCTTGGACCTGGTGAATCTTCTCCTTACCTGGTCCTCCCCCAGACCGGGGACTCTGGTCACCACCTGGGCCTCACCTGGACCTGGTGAATCTGTTCCCCATCTGGGCCTCACCCAGTCTTTGTGACTTTGTTCCCACATGGACCTGATTGCTGTGGAATCTTTCTTGGACTAACCTGAAACTGGTGACTCTGATCCTATTCTGCGTCTCCCAGATCTGGTGACTCTGGTCCTCACCTTGGCATCATTGATACCTGGTTACTCTGTTCCACACCTGAGCCTCATCT
Organism: Canis aureus; assembly: GCF_053574225.1. Lineage (NCBI taxonomy): Eukaryota > Metazoa > Chordata > Mammalia > Carnivora > Canidae > Canis > Canis aureus. The sequence goes on from NC_135625.1 coordinate 69,107,910, forward strand.
GGACATGAAGACTCTGGAACCTCTCTGGGACTCACTCTGACCTGGTGACTCTGGTCCCCATCTGGATGTCACCTGGACCAGGTGATTCTGGTACCCCTCTAGGGCTCAAGGTGATCTGGTGACTCTGGTCCTCAACTGATTCTCACCTGGACCTAGTGAATATACCCCATCTGAGCCTCATTTGGACCTGGTGACTCTGGTCCCTACCTGGGCATCATCGGGATATGGTATCACGGCATGGCCTACAGGGTGGCCTCACCTGGACCTGGTGAGTGGGGTTGTCCTCAACTGGGCAAAATTGGGACCCGGTGACTGTGTTCCACAAGTGGCCTCACCTGGACCAAGTGACTCTGGTCCCCCTCTGGGGGTCACCGTGCCCTAGTGACTGTGAACCCCACTTTGGCCTGACTTGGACCTGCTGACCCTGGTTGCCACCTGCTCCTGACCTCGAACTGTTTACTCTGGTTCTTTCAAGGGCCTCCCCTGGACCTGGTGATCCTGGTCCCCACCTGGGCCTCACCTGGACGTGGTGACCCTTGTCACCACCGGGGAATCACCGGGACCTGCTTACTGTGTTCCACACCTGGGCCTCAAGTAGACCTGTTGACCATGGTCCCCAAGCCAGACTCACATGGACATATTGCCTCTGATCCCCACCGGGGCCTCACGTGTACGTGGTAACTCTGGTCCTCACCTGGGCCTCATCTGGACCTAGTGACTCTGGTCCCCACCTGGACTTCACCTGGAACTGGTGACTCTGGTCCACCCCAGGACCTCTCCTGGACCTGGTGACTCCTTTCCAGCATGGACCTCATGTGGATCTGGTGACTCTGGTCCTCAGTTTCGCCTCACCTGGACTTGGTGTCTCTCGTCCCCACTTTGACCTAACTCAGATCTGCTGAATCTTGCCCCACCTAGGCCGCACTCAGACCTGGTGACTCTTGTCCCCAGCTATGCCTCAATTCCACCTGATGAATCTGGTCCTCACGTATGCCTCACATGTACCTGGTACTCGGCTGGATAGAGTGGCTCTGGTTCCCACAAGGGGCACACCTGATACTGCTGACTGTGGTCTTATTCTATGCCTCACCAGGACGTAGTGATTCTGTTCCCCATCTGGGCCTGCATGGCCCTAGTGCCTCTGGTCCTCACCCAGGCAGCATTGGGTGATGGACCCAATGATCCTCACCCTGGATACTCTATTCCACACCTGTGCCTCACTTTGACCAGGGACTTCTGGTCCCATTCTGGGCCTCAAGCTAAACTGGTTACTCTGGTTCCACTCTGGGCCTCACTCTTACCTGGTGACTCTGGTCACCCCTTGGGCATCAATAGGGCCTGGTGAATCTGGTCCTTAGCTGGTCCGCACATGGATCTGGTAACTGGTCGCAACCTGGGCCTCACCTGGACTTGTTGAATCCTGTTGCCACCTGTGCCTCACCTGGACCTTGTGACTGTGGTCCCACCTGGACCTCACCTGGATCTGGTGGCTCTGGTTCCCATATGGGGCTCTCCTGGACCTGGTTCCTGTGGTCTCCAACTGGCCTCACTTGGAACACAATAACTCTGAACAATATTTGGGCCTCTCCTGTACCTGTTGACTCTGGTCCTTACTTGGGCATCATTGGGAGCTGGATACTCTGTTATATACCTGGGCCTCACCTGGACCGGTGACTGTGGTCCCACCTGGCCCTCACCGGGACGAGGTGACTGGTTCCCACAGGGACCTCACCTGGACCTGCTGACTCAGGTCCTCATATGGGCATCATGGGACCTGGTTTCTCTCTTCCACATCAGGGCCTCACTTGGACCTAGTTATTCTCGTCCCTCTCTGGGCCTCACCCTGACGTGGTGAGTCTGGTCCCCACCTGGATATCACCAGAACCGCGTGACTCTGGTCCCCTCCTGGGACTCACCCGGAGCTGGGGACTCGGGTCCTCAACTGGGCCTCAATAAGACCTGGTGAATCTACTCCTCATTCAGGCCTCGTCTGGACCTGTGACTCTTTTCCCACCTGGCATCAATGGGACATGGTTACACTGTACCCCACCTGGGCCTCACTTGGACATGATAACTCTGCTCCACACTTTGGCCTCAACTGGTACTGATGACTCTGGTCCCCCCACCTAGGCCTCAATCTGGACCTGGTGTCTGTGGTCCCCACCTGGGTCTCATCTGGTCTGGTTACTCTTGTTCCCACATGAACCTCACCTGGACCTGGTGGCTGTGGTGTTCTTGTATACTCATATTTACCTGGTGACTCGTTCCGCACTAGGGCCTCACGTGGATCTGGTGACTCTGACCGGCAGGTTGGCCTCACCGGGACCTGCTGAGTGGGGTGGCACCTGGGCCTCACCCATACTTGGTGACTCAGGTCCCCACGTGGGCATTTGGACCTGGTGAATCTGGTCCTTACCTGGTCCTCTCCCAGACCCGGGGACTCTGGTCTCCACCTGGGCCTCACCTGGACCTAGTGAATATGCTCCATCTGGGCCTCATTTGGACCTGGTGACTCTGGTCACTACCTGGGCAACATCGGGACATGATTCCACTGCATGGCCTGCAGGTTGGACTCACCTAGACCTGGTAAATCTGGACCCTCCCTGGGCATCATCGGGACACGGTTCTTCTGCATGGCCTGCACGTATGCCTCACCTGGCCCTGGTTTGTGGGTTTGCCACCTGGGCCTCACCCATACCTGGTGACACAGGTCCCGACGTGGGCCTCACTTGGACCTGGTGAATCTTGTCCTTACCTGGTCCTCACCGGAACTGGTAACTCTGGTCACCACTTGGGAATCACCTGGACCAGTGAATCTGGTCCCCATCTGGACCTCACCCAGTCCTGGTGACTTTGTTCCCCACCTGGAGTCATTGCTGTGGACTCTTTCATGGGTGACCTGGAACTGGTGACTCTGATCCTATCTGCGCGTCACCCAGATCTGGGGACTCTGGTCCTCACCTGGGCATCATTGGTACCTGGTTACTCTGTTCCACACCTGAGCCTCACCTGGACATGATGACTCTGGAACCTCTCTGGGACTCACTCTGACCTGGAGACTCTGGTTCCCATCTCGATGTCACCTGAACCAGGTGATACTGGTACCCCTCTAGGCCTCAACGAGATCTGGTTACACTTGTCCTCAAATGGGCCTCACCTGGACCTAGTGAATATGCTCCATCTGGGCCTCATTTGGACCTGGTGACTCTGGTCACTACCTGGGCATCATCAGGACATGTTTCCACTGCATGGCCTGAAGGTTGGCCTCACCTGGATCTGGTAACTCTGGTCCCAACCAGGGCATCATCGTGACATGGTTCCTCTGCATGGCCTACAAGTTGGCCTCACCTGGACCTGGGGAGTGGGGTTGCCACATGGGCCTCACCCATACCTGGTTACACAGGTCCCCATGTGGGCCTCACGTGGACCTGTTGAATCTTGTCCTTTCCTGGTCCTCACCCTGAACTGGTATCTCTGGTCACTACCTGGGAATCACCTGGACCTGGTGAATCTGTTCCCCATCTGGGCCTCACCCAGTCCTGCTGACTTTGTTCCCCACCTGGATCTGATTGCTGTGGACTCCTTCTTAGCCTCACCTGGAACTGGTGACTCTGATCCTAACTGGGCCTCACCCAGATCTGGTGACTCTGGTCCTCACCTGTGGACCATAATGACCTGGATCTCTGTTCCACACCTGAGCCTCACCTGGACATGATGACCATGGATCCCCTCTGGGCCTCACCCTGACATGGTGACTCTGCTCCACATCTGGATGTCACCTAGACCAGGTGAATCTGGTACCCCTCTAGGCCTCAACTAGACCTGGGGATTCTGGTCCTCAAGTGTGCCTCACGGAGACCTAGAGAATATGCTCCCCACCTACTCCTCATCTGGACCTGGTGACTCTGGTTCTACCTGCGCATCATCGGGACATGGTTACTCTATTCCAAACTGGGACTGTCCTGATCCTGGTAACTCTGGTCCTGACTTTGTCCTCTTCTGTACCAGGTGACTCTGGCTGCACCTTGGCCTCACCAGTAACTGGTGACTCTGATCCTAAGCATGGCCTCACCAGACCTGGTGACTGTGGTTCCCATCGGGACCTCACCTGGACCTCATATCTCTGGTCCCACCTGGGCCTCACCAGGACCTGGTGTCTCTGGTACCCACCAGGGTAGCATCAGGATATGGGTGCACTGTTCACTAACAGTGACCCAGCCGGACCTATTAACTCTGGTCTTCACCTGGGCCACACCTGGACATGGTGACACTCGTTCCCACCTGGGTCTCAACTGGACATGGTGAGTCGGATCCCCACCTGGTCCTCACCTGTAACTGGTGATTCTCGTTCCCACATGGACATCCTGTGGACCTAGTGGCTGCAGTGTTTCTAGCTTCTCATGTACCTCGTGACTCTGGTCCCCACCAGGGCCTCACCGGGACCTGGTGAGTGTGGTTGCCACCTGCACCTCACCTGGACTTGGTGATTCTGGTCTGCACCTGAGACTACCCTGGATCTGGTGACTGTGGTCCCCACCTGGTCTTCACCTGGATTGGGGACTCCGTTCCCCATCTGGCCCTCACCTGGCCCTGTTGACCATGGTCCTCAACTGGGCACCATTGGGGCCCGGTGACTGTGTTCCACAAATGGACGTCACCTGGACCAGGTGACTCTGGTCCCCCTCTGGGTCTCACCGTGCCCTAATGACTGTGAACCGCACTTTGGCCTGACTTGGACCTGCTGACCCTGGTTGCCACCTGCGCCTGACCTCGAACTGTTGACTCTGGTTCTTTCAAGGCCCTCCCCTGTACCTGGTGATCCTGGTCCCCAACTGGGCCTCACCTGGACGTGGTGACTCTTGTCACCACCGGGGACTCACCTCGACCTGCTTACTGTGTTCCATACCTGGGCCTCAAGGAGATCTGTTGACCCTTGTCCCCAAGCCGGCCTCACATGAACCTGTTGCCTCTGATCAAAACCGGAGCTCACGTGTACCTGGTTACTCTGGTTCTCATCTGGGACTCATCTGGACCTAGTGAGTCTGGTCCCGATCTGGGCTTCACGTGGATCTGGTGACTCTGGTCCCCAACTGGACTTCACCTGGATCTGGTGACACTGGTCCCTACCAGGACCTCTACTGGACCTGGTGACTCTCTTTCCAACATGGACCTCACCTGGATCTGGTGACTCTGGTCCTCAGTTTGGCCTCCCCTGGACCTGAAGTCTCTCGTCCCCACTTTGACCTAACTCAGAACTGCTGAATCTTGCCCCACCTAGGCCGCACCCAGACTTGGTGACTCTTGTCCCCAGCTATACCTCAATTCGACCTGATGAATCTGGTCCTCACGTGGGCCTCACATGGACCTGGGACTCAGCTGGATAGAGTGGCTCTGTTTCCCACAAGGGGCTCACCTGATACTGGAGACTGTGTTCTTATTCTATGCCTCACCAGGACGTAGTTATTCTGTTCCCCATCTGGGCCTGCATGGCCCTAGTGACTCTGGTCCACACACAGGAATCATTGGGACGTGGATACTCTATTCCACACCTGGGCCTCACTCTGACCTCACTGTGACCTCACTCTGGCCTCACCTCTGGTCCCAATCTTGGCTCCAAACTAAACTGGTTAATCTGAATCCCCCTCTGGGCCTCACCCTTACCTGGTGACTCTGGTCACCCCTTGGGCTTCACTTGGGCCTGGTGAATCTAGTCCTTAATTGTCCGCACCTGGATCTGGTGACTGGTCGCCACCTGGGCCTCACCTGGACTTGGTGAGTCTTGTTGCCACCTCTGCCTCACCTGGACCTTGTGACTTTGGTCCCACCTGAATCTATCCTGGATCTGGTGGCTCTGGTTCCCATATGGGGCTCTCTTGGACCTGGTTCCTGTGGTCTCCATCTGGCTTCACCTGGAACTCAATGACTCTGATCCATATTTGGGCCTCTCCTGCACCTGTTGACTCTGGTGCTTACCTGGGCATCATTGAGACCTGGATACTCTCTTATATACCTGGGCCTCATCTTGACCTGGTCACTGTGGTCACACCTGGGCCTCATCTGGACGAGGTGACTGGTTCCCACAGGGACCACACCTGGACCTGGTGACTCAGGTCCTTATATGTGCATCATGGGACCTGGTTTCTCAGTTCCACATCGGGGCCTCACCTTGACCTAGTGATTCTCGTCCCGCTCTGGGCCTCACCCTGACATGGTAACTCTGGTCCCCACCTGGATATCACCAGAACCGTGTGACTCTATTCCCCCTCTGGGACTCACCTGGAGCTGTGGACACTGGTCCTCAACTGGGCCTCAACAGGACCTGATGAATCTACTCCTCACTTATGCCTCGTCTGAAACTTCTGACTCTTTTCCCACTGGGCATCAATGGGACATGGTTACTCTGTTCCCCACCTGGGCCTCACCTGGACATGATAACTTTGCTCCGCACTTTGGCCTCAACTGGTCCTGATGACTCTGGTCCCCCCAACTAGGCCTCAATCAGGACCTGGTGACTTTGGTCCCCACCTGGGTCTCACCTGGACCTGGTGACTCTCGTTCCCACATGAACCACAGCTGGACCTGGTGACTGTGGTGTTCTTGTAGACTCACATTTACCTGGTGAGTCCGGTACCCACAACGGCCTCACCTGCATCTGGTGACTCTGGCCTGCAGGTTGGCCTCACCTACCTGGTGAGTGGGGTTGCCACCTGGGCCTCACCCACACCTGGTGATTCAGGTCCTCATGTTGGTCTCTTGGACCTGGTGAATCTGGGCCTTACCTGGTCCTCTCCCAGACCCGGGGACTCTGGTCACCACCTGGGCCTCACCAGGAACTGGTGAATCTAGTCCCCTTTTGGGCCTCACCCAGTCCTGATGACTTTGTTCCCACATGGACCTGATTGCTGTGGACGCTTTCTTGGCCTCACCTGGAACTGGTGACTCTGATCCTATTCTGCGTCTCCCAGATCTGGTGACTCTGGTCCTCACCTGGGCATCATTGATACCTTGGTACTCTGTTCCACACCTGAGCCTCACCTGGACATGATGACTCTGGAACCTCTCTGGGCCTCACCCTGACCTGGTGAGGCTGGTCCCCATCTGGATGTCACCTGGACCAGGTGATTCTGGTACCCTTCTAGGGCTCAAGGTGATCTGGTGACTCTGGTCCTCAACTGGGCCTCACCTGGACCTAGTGAATATACCCCATCTGGGCCTCATTTGGACCTGGTGACTCTGGTCCCTACCTGGGCATCATCGGGATATGGTATCACGGCATGGCCTACAGGTTGGCCTCACCTGGACCTGGTGAGTGGGGTTGTCCTCAACTGGGCAAAATTGGGACCCGGTGACTGTGTTCCACATGTGGCCTCACCTGGACCAAGTGACTCTGGTCCCACTCTGGGGGTCACCGTGCCCTAGTGACTGTGAACCCCACTTTGGCCTGACTTGGACCTGCTGACCCTGGTTGTCACCTGCGCCTGACCTCGAACTGTTGACTCTGGTTCTTTCAAGGGCCTCCCCTGGACCTGGTGATCCTGGTCCCCACCTGGGCCTCACCTGGACGTGGTGACTCTTGTCACCACCGGGGACTCACCGGGACCTGCTTACTGTGTTCCACACCTGGGCCTCAAGTAGACCTGTTGACCATGGTCCCCAAGCCAGACTCACATGGACATGTTGCCTCTGATCCCCACCGGAGCCTCACGTGTACCTGGTAACTCTGGTCCTCACCTGGGCCTCATCAGGACCTAGTGACTCTGGCCCCACCTGGACTTCACCTGGAACTGGTGACTCTGGTCCACCCCAGGACGTCTCCTGGACCTGGTGACTCCTTTCCAACATGGACCTCATGTGGATCTGGTAACTCTGGTCCTCAGTTTGGCCTCACCTGGACTTGGTGTCTCTCGTCCCCACATTGACCTAACTCAGAACTGCTGAATCTTGCCCACATAGGCCGCACCCAGACCTGGTGACTCTTGTCCCCAGCTATGCCTCAATTCGACCTGATGAATCTGGTCCTCCCGTGTGCCTCACATGTACCTGGGACTCAGCTGGATAGAGTGGCTCTGGTTCCCACAAGGGGCACACCTGATACTGCTGACTGTGGTCTTATTCTATGCCTCACCAGGACGTAGTTATTCTGTTCCCCATCTGGGCCTGCATGGCCCTAGTGCCTCTGGTCCTCACCCAGGCATCATTGGGTGATGGACTCAATGATCCTCACCCTGGATACTCTATTCCACACCTGGGCCTCACTTTGACCAGGGACTTCTGGTCCCATTTTGGGCCTCAAACTAAACTGGTTACTCTGGTTCCCCTCTGGGCCTCAGCCTTACCTGGTGACTCTGGTCACCCCTTGGGCTTCACTAGGGTCTGGTGAATCTGGTCCTTAGCTGGTCCGCACCTGGATCTGGTGACTGGTCGCCACCTGGGCCTCACCTGGACTTGGTGAATCCTGTTGCCACCTGCGCCTCACCTGGACCTTGTGACTGTGGTCCCACCTGGACCTCACCTGGATCTGGTGGCTCTGGTTCCCATATGGGTCTCTCCTGGACCTGGTTCCTGTGGTCTCCAACTGGCCTCACTTGGAACACAATGACTCTGAACAATATTTGAGCCTCTCCTGTACCTGTTGACTCTGGTCCTTACTTGGGCATCATTGGGAGCTGGATACTCTCTTATATACCTGGGCCTCACCGGGACCGGTGACTGTGGTCCCACCTGAGCCTCACCTGGACGAGGTGACTGGTTCACACAGGGAGCTCACCTGGACCTGGTGACTCAGGTCCTCATATGGGCATCATGGGACCTGGTTTCTCACTTCCATATTGGGGCCTCACTTGGACCTAGTGATTCTCGTCCCTCTCTGGGCCTCACCCTGACGTGGTGAGTCTGGTCCCCACCTGGATATCACCAGAACCGGGTCACTCTGGTCCCCCTCTGGGACTCTCCCGGAGCTGGGGACACTGGTCCTCAACTGGGCCTCAACAAGACCTGGTGAATCTACTCCTCACTCAGGCCTCGTCTGGACCTGTGACTTTTTTCCCACCTGACATCAATGGGACATGGTTACACTGTTCCCCACCTGGGCCTCACCTGGCCATGATAACTTTGCTCCACACTTTGGCCTCAACTGGTCCTGATGACTCTGGTCCCCCCACCTAGGCCTCAATCTAGACCTGGTGACTGGGGTCCCCACCTGGGTCTCACCTGGACCTGGTGACTCTTGTTCCCACATGAACCACACCTGGACCTGGTGGCTGTGGTGTTCTTGTAGACTCATATTTACCTGGTGACTCCGGTCCCCACCAGGGCCTCAGGTGGATCTGGTGACTCTGACCTGCATGTTGGACTCACCGGGACCTGCTGAGTGGGGTGGCCAACTGGGCCTCACCCATACCTGGTGACTCAGGTCCCCACCTGGGCATCTTGGAGCTGGTGAATCTGGTCCTTACCTGGTCCTCTCCCAGACCCGGGGACTCTGGTCACCACCTGGGCCTCACCTGGATCTGGTGAATCTGGTCCCCATCTGGGCCTCACCCAGTCCTGGTGACTTCGTTCCACACGTGGACCTGATTGCTCTGGACTCTTTCTTGGCCTCACCTGGAACTGGTGACTCTGATCCTATTTGCGCGTCACCCAGACCTGGCGACTCTGACCCTAACATGGGCATCATTGGTACCTGGTGACTCTGTTCCACGCCTGAGCCTCACCTGGACATGATGACTCTGGAACCTCTCTGGGCCTCACCCTGACCTGGTGAGGCTGGTCCCCATCTGGATGTCACCTGGACCAGGTGATTCTGTACCCTGATAGTCCTCAACCAGTTCTGGTGACTCTGGTCTTCAACTGGGCCTCACCTGGAACTAGTGAATATGCTCCATCTTGGCCTCATTTGCACCTGGTGACTCTGGTCACTACCTGGGCATCATCGGGACATGGTTCCACAGCATGGCCTGCAGGTTGGCCTCACCTGGACATGGTAAGCCCTGTCCCTAGCTGGGCATCATCGGGACATGGTTCCTCTGCATGGCCTGCAGGTGGCCTCACCTGGACCTGTTGAGTGGGGTTGCCACCTGGGCCTCACCCATACCTGGTGACTCAGGTTCCCAAGTGGGCCTCACTTGGACCTTGTATCTGGTCCTTACCTGGTGCTCACCCGGACCTGGTAACTCTGGTCACCACCTGGGAATCACCTGGACCTGGTGAATCTGGTCCCCATCTGGGCCTCACCCAGTCCTGGTGACTTTGTTCCCACCTGGACCTGATTGCTAAGGACTCCTTCTTGGCCTCACCTAGAACTGGTGACTCTGATCCTAACTGGGCCTCACCCAGATCTGGTGACTCTGGTCCTCACCTGTGGACCATTATGTACTGGATACTCTGTTCCACACCTTACCTCACCTGGACATGATGACTCTGGATCCCCTCTGGGCCACAGCCTGACATGGTGACACTGGTCCCCATCTGGATGTCACCTAGACCAGGTGAATCTGGTACCCCTCTAAGCCTAAACTAGCCCGGGGGCATCTGGTCCTCAAGTGGGCCTCACCGGGACCTACTGAATATGCTCCCCACCTGCGCCTCATCTGGACCTGGTGACTCGGGTTCTACTTGGGCATCATCGGGACATGGTTACTCTATTCCCCACTGGGACTGACCTGATCCTGGTAACTCTGGTCCTGACTTTGGCCTCTTCTGTACCAGGTGATCTGGTTCCACCTGGTCCTCACCTGTAACTGGTGACTCTGATCCTAAGCATGGCCTCACCTGACCTGGTGACTGTGGTTCCCATCGGGACCTCAACTGGACCTCATGACTCTGGTCCCACCGGGGCCTCACCAGGACCTGGTGTCTCTGGTACCCACCTGGGTAGCATCAGGATATGGTTACACTGTTCTCTAACAGTGACCCAGCCAGACCTATTCACTCTGCTCTTCAATTGGGCTACACCTGGACATGGTGACTCTGGTCTGCACCTGAGACTTCCCTGGATCTGGTGACTGTGGTCCCCACCTGGGCTTCACCTTGACTTGGGGACTCAGATCCCCATCTGGGCCTCACCTGGCCCTGTTGACCATGGTCCTCAACTGGGCAAAATTGGGACCCGGTGACTGTGTTCCACAACTGGACCTCACCTGGACCAGGTGAATCTGGTCCCGCTCTGGGTGTCACCGTGCCCTAGTGACTGTGAAACCCACTGTGGCCTGACGTGGACCTGCTGACCCTGGTTGCCACCTGCGCCTGGCCTCGAACTGTTGACTCTGGTTCTTGCAAAGTCCTCCCCTGGACCTGGTGATCCTGGTCCCCACCTGGGCCTCACCTGGACGTGGTGACTCTTGTCACCACCAGGGACTCACCTGGACCTGCTTACTTTGTTCGAAACCTGGGCCACAAGTAGATCTGTTGACCATGGTCCCTAAGCCGGCCTCACATGGACCTGTTGCCTCTGATCCCCACCGGGGCATCACGTGTACCTGGAAACTCTGGTCCTCACCTGGGCCTCATCTGGACCTTGTGACTCTGGTCCCCACCTGGGCTTCACCTGTGTCTGGTGACTCTGGTCCCCACCGGGAGTTCACCTGGATCTGGTGACTCTGGTCCCCACCTGGACCTCTCCCGACCTGGTGACTCTCTTTCCAACATGGACCTTACCTGGATCTGGTAACTCTGGTCCTCAGTTTGGCCTCACCTGGACCTGGTGTCTCTCATCCCCACTTTGACCTAACTCAGAACTGCTGAATAATGCCCCACCTAGACCGCACCCAGACCTGGTGACTATTGTCCCCAGCTATGCCTCAATTCGACCTGATGAATCTGGTCCTCACGTGGGCCTCACATGGACCTGGGACTCAGCTGCATAGAGTGGCTGTGGTTCCCACAAGGGGCTCACCTGATACTGGTGACAGTGGTCTTATTCTATGCCTCACCAGTACCTAGTGATTCTCGTCCCTTTCTGGGCTTCATCCTGACGTGGTGACTCTGGTCACCACCTGGATATCACCAGAACCAGTGACTCTGGTCCCCCTCTGGGACTCACCCGGAGCTGGGGACAGTGGTCCTAATCTGGGCCTCAACAGGACCTGATGAATCTACTCCTCAGTTAGACCACGTCTGGACCTTGTGACTCTTTTCCCACATGGCATCAATGGGACATGGTTACTCTGTTCCCCACCTGGGCCTCACCTGGACATGATAACTTTTTCTACACTTTGTTCTCAACTGGTCTTGATGACTCTGTTCCCCTCACCTAGGCCTCAATCTGGACCTGGTGACTGTGGTCCCCACCTGGGTCTCACCTGGACCTGGTAACACTCCTTCCCACATGAACCACACGAGGACCTGGTGACTGTGGTGTTCCTGTAGACTCACATTTACCTGGTGACTCCGGTCCCCACTAGGGCCTCACCTGGATCTGGAGACTCTGGCTTGCAGGTTGGCCTCACCTGGACCTGGTGAGTGGGGTTGCCACCTGGGCCTCACCCATACCTGTTGACTCAGGTCCCCACGTGGGCCACTTGGACCTGGTGAATCTGGTCCTTACCTGGTCCTTCCCGGACCCGGGGACTTTGGTCACCACCTGGGACTCACCTGGACCTGGTGAATCTGGTCCCCATCTGGGTCTCACCCAGTCCTGGGTTCTTTGTTCCCCATCTGGACCTGATTGCTCTGGACTCTTTCTTGGCCTCACCTGGAACTGGTGACTCTGATTCTATCTGCGCATCACCCAGACCTGGTGACTCTGGTCCTCACCTGGGCATCGTTGGTACCTGGTGACTCTGTTCCACACCTGAGCCTCACCTGGACTTGATGACTGTGAAAAATCTCTGGGCCTCACCCTGACCTGGTGACTCTGGTCCCCATCTGGATGTCACCTGGACCAGGTGATTCTGGTAGCCCTCTAGGCCTCAACCAGATCTGGGGACTCTGGTCCTCAACTGGGCCCCACCTGGACCTAGTGAATATGCTCCATCTGGGTTTCATTTGGACCTGGTGACTCTGGTCCCTACCTGGGCATCATCGGGACATGGTTCCACTGCATGGCCTGAAGGTTGGCCTCACCTGGATCTGGTAACTCTGGTCCCAACCAGGGCATCATCGTGACATGGTTCTTCTGCATGGCCTGCATGTTGGCCTCACCTGGACCTGGGGTTGGGGTTGCCACCTGGTCCTCACCCATACCTGGTGACTCAGGTCCCCACGTGGGCCTCACGTGGACCTGTTGAATCTTGTCCTTACCTGGTCCTCACCCGGAACTTGTAAGTGTGGTCACCACCTGGAAGTCACCTGGACCTGCTTAATCTGGTCCCCATCTGGTCCTCATCCAGTCCTGGTGACTTTGTCACCCCACCTGGACCTGATTGCTGTGGACTCCTTCTTGGCCTCACCTGGAACTGGTGACTCTGATCCTAACTGGGCCTCACCCAGATCTGGTGACTCTGGTCCTCACCTATGGACCATTAGGACCTGGATACTCTGTTCCACACCTGAGCCTCACCTGGACATAATGACTCTGGATCCCCTCTGGGCCTCACCCTGACATGATGACTCCGGTCCCCATCAGGATGTCACCTAGACTAGGTGAATCTGGTATCCCTCTAGGACACAACTTGACCTGGTGACTCTGGTCCTGAACTGGGCCTCACGGGGACCTAGTGAACATATTCCCCACCTGCGCCTCATCTGGATCTGGTGACTCTGGTTCTACATGGGAATCACTGGGACCTGGATACTCTCTTATATACCTGGGCCTCACCTGGACCTGGTGACTGTGGTCCCACCTGGGCCTCACCTGGACGAGGTGACTGGTTCCCACAGGGACCTCACCTGGACCTGGTAACTCAGATCCTCATATGGGCATCATGGGACCTGGTTTCTCAGTTCCACATCAGGGGCTCACCTGGACATAGTGATTCTCGTCCCCCTCTGGGCCTCACCCTGACATGGTGACTCTGGTCCCCACCTGGATATCACCAGAACCGGGTGACACTAGTCCCCCTCTGGGACTCTCCCGGAGCTGGGGACACTGGTCCTCAGCTGGGCCTCAACAGGACCTGGTGAATCTACTCTTCACTTAGGCCTCGTCTGGACCTTGTGACTCTTTTCCCACCTGGCATCAATGGGTCATGGTTACTCTGTTCCCCACCTGGACTTCACCTGGACATGATAACTTTGCTCCACACTGTGGCCTCAAATGGTCCTGATGATTCTGGTCCCCCCACCTAGGCCTCAATCTGGACCTGGTGACTGTGGTCCCCACCTGGGTCTCACCTGGACCTGGTGACTCTCGTTCCCACATGAAACACACCTGGCCTTGTTGTCTGTGGTTTTCTTGTAGACTCATATTTACCTATGACTCCGTTCCCCCCTACGGCTTCACCTGGATCTGATGACTCTGACCTGCAGATTGGCCTCACCTGGACCTGGTGAGTGGGGTTGCCATGTGAGCCTCACCCATACCTGTTGACTCAGGTCCACACGTGGGCCTCTAGGACCTGGTGAATCTGGTCCTTACCTGGTCCTCTCCAAGACCCGGGGACTCTGGTCACCACCTGGGACTCACCTGGATCTGGTGAATCTGGTCCCCATCTGGGCCTCACCCAGGCATGGCGACCTTGTTCCCCACCTGGACCTGATTGCTGTGGACGCTTTCTTAGCCTCACCTGGAACTGGTGACTCTGATCCTATCTGCGCGTCACCCAGACCTGGTGACTCTGGTCCTCACCTGGGCATCATTGGTACCTGGTGACTCTGTTCTACACCTGAGCCTCCCCTGGACATGCTGACTCTGGAACCTCTCTGGGCCTCAACCTGCCCTTGTGACTCTGGTCCCCATCTGGATATCACCTGGACCAGGGAATTCTCGTACCCCTCTAGGCCTCAACCAGTTCTGGTGACCCTGGTCCTCAACTGGGCCTCACCTGGACCTAGTGAATATGCTCCATCTGGGACTCATTTGGACCTGGTGACTCTGGTGCCTACCTGGGCATCATAGGGATATGGTTCCAATGCATGGCCTGCAGGTTGGCCTCACCTGGACCTGGTAACTCTGGTCCCTACTTGGGCATCATCGGTACATGGTTCCACTGCATGGCCTGCAGGTTGGCCTCACCTGGACCTGGTGAGTGGGGTTGCCAATTGTGCCTCACCCATACCTGGTGACACAGGTCCCCACGTGGACCTCAATTGGACCTGGTGAATCTGGTCCTTACCTGGTCCTTCCCCGGAACTGGTATCTCTGGTCACCACCTGGGAATCACCTGGACCTGGTGAATCTGGTCCCCATCTGGGCCTCACCCAGTCCTGGTGACTTTGTTCCCCTCTGGACCTGATTGCTGTGGACTCCTTCTTGGCCTCAACTGGAAGTGGTGACTCTGATCCTACCTGGGCCTCACCCAGATCTGGTGACTCTGGTCCTCACCTGTAGACCATTATGACCTGGATACTCTGTTCCACACCTGAGCCTCACCTGGACATGATGACTCTGGATCCCCTCTGGGCCTCACCCTGACATGGTGACTCTGGTCCCCATCAGGATGTCACCTAGACCAGGTGAATCTGTTACCCCTCTAGGGCTCAAATAGACCTGGTGACACTGGTCCTCAACTGGGTGTCACCGAGACCTAGTGAATTTGCTCCCCACCTGCGCCTCATCTGGACCTGGTGACGCTGGGTCTACCTGGGCATCATCGGGACATGGTTACTCTGTTTCCCACTGGGACTGACCTGATCCTGGTAACTCTGGTCCTTACTTTGGCCTCTTCTGTACCAGGTGACTCTGGCTCCACCTAGGCCTCACCTGTAACTGGTGACTCTGATCCAAAGCATGGCCTCTCGTGACCTGGTGACTGTGGTTCCCATCGGGACCTTACCTGGACCTCATGTCTCTGGTCCCAGCTGGGCCTTACCAGGATCTGGTGTCTCTGGTACACACATGGGTAGCATCAGGATATGGTTACACTGTTCACTAACAGTGACCCAGCCGGACCTATTAACTCTGGTCTTCACCTGGGCCACACCTGGACATGGTGACACTCGTTCCCACCTGGGTCTCACCTGGAAATGGTGAGTCAGATACCCACCTGGTCCTAACCTATAACTGTTGATTCTCGTTTCCACATGGACATCATGTGGACCTGGTGGCTGCGGTGTTTCTAGTTTGTCATGTACCTTGTGACACTGGTCCCCACCAGGGCCTCACCGGGACCTGGTGAGTGTGGTTGCCACCTGCACCTCACCTGGACCTGGTGATTCTGGTCTGCACCTGAGACTACCCTGGATCTGGTGACTGTGGTCCCCACCTGGGCTTCACGTGGATTTGGGGACTCTCGTCCCCATGTGAGCCTCACCTGGCCCTGTTGACCATGGTCCTCAACTGGGCAAAATTGGGACACGGTGACTGTGTTCCACAACTGGACCTCACCTGGACCACGTGACTCTGGTGCCCCTCTGGGTCTCACCATTCCCTAATGACTGTGAACCCCAGTTTCCCCTGACTTAGACCTGCTGACCGTGGTTGAAACCTGCGCCTGAACTCGAACTGTTGACTCTGGTTCTTTCAAGGGCCTCTCCTGTACCTGGTGATCCTGGTCCGAACCTGGGCCTCACCTGGACGTGGTGACTCTTGTCACCATGGGGACTCACCTGGACCTGCTTACTGTGTTCCACACCTGGGCCTCAAGTAGACCTGTTGACCATGGTCCCTAAGCCGGCCTCACATGGATCTGTTGCCTCTGATCCCCACCGGGGCCTCACGTGTACCTTGTAACTCTGGTCCTCACCTGGGCCTCATCTGGACCTAGAGACTCTGGTCCCCACCTGGGCTTCACCTGGATCTGGAGACTCTGGTCCCCATCTGGACTTCACCTGGATCTGGTGACTCTGGTCCCAATCTGGACCTCTCCTGGACTTGGTGTCTCTCTTGCCCACTTTGACCTAACTCAGAACTGCTGAATCTTGCCCCACCTATTACGCACCCAGACCTAGTGACTCTTATCCCTAGCTATTCCTCAATTCGACCTGATGAATCTGGTCCTCACGTGGACCTCACATTTACCTGGGACTCAGCTGGATACAGTGGCTCTGGTTCCCACAAGGGGCACACCTGATACTGCTGACTGTGGTCTTATTCTATGCCTCACCAGGACCTAGTGATTCTGTTCCCCATCTGGTCCTGCATGGCCCTAGTAACTATTTTCCTCACACAGGCATCATTGGGATCTGGATACTCTATTCCACATCTGCGCCTCACTTTCACCAGGGACCTAGGGTCCCATTCTGAGCCTCAAACTAAACTGGTTATTCTGGTTCCCCCTCTGGGCGTCACCCCTACCTGGTGACTCTGGTCACCCATTGGGCTTCACTTGGGCCTGGTGAATCTGGTCCTTAGCTATTCCGCACCTGGATCTGGTGACCGGTCACTACCTGGGCCTCACCTGGATTTGGTGAAACCTGTTGCCACCTGCGCCTCCTCTGGACCTAGTGACTGTGGTCCCACCCAGACATCACCTGGATCTGGTGGCTCTGGTTCCCATATGGGGCTCTCCTGGACCTGGTTCCTGTGGTCTCCATCTGGCCTCACCTGGAGCACAATGACTCTGAACCATATTTGGGCCTCTCCTGGACCTGTTGACTCTGGTCCTTACCTGGGCATCATTGGGACCTGGATACTCTCTTATATACCTGGGCCTCACCTGGACCTGGTGACTGTGGTCCCACCTGGGCCTCACCTGGACGAGGTGACTGGTTCCCACAGAGACCTCACCTGGACCTGGTGACTCAGGTCCTCATATGGGCATCATGGGACCTGGTTTCTCAGTTCCACATCGAAGCCTCACCTGGACCTAGTGATTCTCGTCCCCTCTGGGCCTCACCCTGACATGGTGACTCTGGTCCCCACCTGGATATGACCAGGACCGGGTGACTCTGGTCCCCATCTGGGACTCACCCGGGGCTGGCGACACTTGTCCTCAGCTGGGCCTCAACATGACCTGGTGAATCTACTCCTCACTTAGGCCTCGTCTGGACCTTGTGACTCTTTTCCCACCTGGCATCAATGGGACATGGTTACTCTGTTTCCCACCTGGGTCTCACATGGACATGATAACTTTGCTCCACATTTTGGCCTCAACAAGTCCTGATGACTCTGGTCCCCCTACCTAGTCCTCAATCTGGACCTGGTGACTATGGTCCCCACCTGGGTCTCACCTGAACCTGGTGTCTCTCGTTCCCACATGAACCACACCTGGACCTGGTGACTATGGTGTTCTTGTAGACTCACATTTACCTGGTGACTCCGGTCCCCACTAGGGCCTCACCTGGATCTGGTGACTCTGGCCTGCAGGTTGGCCTCACCTGGACCTGGTGAGTGGGTTGCCACTAGGGCCTCACCCATACCTGGTGACTCAGGTCCCTACGTGAGCCTCTTGGACCAGGTGAATCTGGTCCTTACCTGGTCCTCTCCCAGACCCGATGACTCTGGTCACCACCTGGGCCTCACCTGGACCTGGTGAATCTGGTCCCAATCTGTGCCTCACCCATTCTTTGTGACTTTGACCTGATTGCTGTGGACTCTTTCTTGGCCTCACCTGGAACTGGTGACTCTGATCCTATCTGCGCGTCACCCAGACCTGTTGACTCTTGTCCTCACCTGGGCATCATTCGTACCTGGTGACTCTGTTCCACACCTGAGCCTCACCTGTACATGATGACTCTGGAACTTCTCTGGGCCTCACCCTGACCTGGTGACTCTGGTCCCCATTAGGACGTAACCTGGACTGGGTGATTCTGGTTCCCATCTAGGCCTCAAGCAGATCTGGTGATTCTGGTCCTCAACTGGGCCTCACGTGGACTTAGTGAATATGCTCCATCTTGGCCTCATTTGGACCTGGTGACTCTGGTCCCTCCCTCGGCATCATCGGTACATGGTTCCACTGCATTGCCTGCAGGTTGGCATCACCTGGACCTGGTAACTCTGGTTCCTACATGGACATCATCGGGACACGGTTCCTCTGCATGGCGCGAAAGATGGCCTCTCCTGGACCTGGTGAGTGTGGTTGCCATCTGTGCCTCACCCGTACCTGGGGACACAGGCCCCTCGTCGGCCTCTTGGACCTGGTGAATCTGGTCCTTACCTGGTCGTCTCCGATACCCGGGTTCTCTGGTCACGCCCTGGGCCTCACCTGGACCTGGTCAATCTGGTCCCCATCTGGGCATCACCCAGTCCTGGTGACTTTTTTCACCACCTGGATGATTGCTGTGGACAATTTCTTGGCCTCACCTTGAACTGGTGACTCTGATCCTATCTGCGCATTACCCAGACCTGGTGACTCTGGTCCTCACCTGGGCATCTTTGGTACCTGGTGACTCTGTTCCACACCTGAGCCTCACCTGGACATGTTGACTCTGGAACCTCTCTGGGCCTCATCCTGACCTGGTGACTCTGGTCCCCATCTGGATGTCACCTGGACCAGGTGATTCTGGTACCCCTCTAGGCCTCAACCAGGTCTTGTGACTCTGGTACTCCACTGCACCTCACCTGGACCTAGTAAATATGCTCCATCTGGGTCTCATTGGACCTGGTGATTCTGATCCCAACCTCGGCATCATCGGGACATGGTTTCACTGCATGGCCTGCAGGTTGGCCTCACCTGGACCTGTTAAATCTCGCCCTTACCTGGGCATCATCGAGACATGGTTCCTCTGCATGGCCTGCAGTTTCGCCTCACCTGGACCTGGTGAGTGGGGTTGCCACATGGGCCTCGCCCATGCCTGGTGACACAGGTCCCCACGTGGGCCTCACTTGGACCTGGTGAATCTGGACTTTACCTGGTCCTCACCCGGAACTGTTAACTCAGGTCACCACCTGGGAATCACCTGGACCTGGTGAATCTGGTCCCCATCTGGGGTCATCCATTCCTGGTGACTTTGTTCCCCAACTGGACCTGATTGCTGTGGACTCCTTCTTGGCCTCACCTGGAACTGGTGACTCTGATACTAACTGGGCCTCACCCTGATCTAGTGACTCTGGTCCTCACCTGTGTATCATTATGAACTGGATTCTCTGTTCCACACTTGAGCCTCACCTGGACATGATGACTCTGGATCCCCTCTGGGCCTCAGCCTGACATGGTGACTCTGGTCCCCATCTGGATTTCACCTAGACCAGGTGAACCTGGTACCCCTCTAGGCCTCAACTTGACCTGGTGACTCTGGGCCCCAAGTGGGCCTCACCGGGACCTAGTGAACATGCTCCCCACCTGCGACGCATCTGGGCATGGTGACTCTGGTTTTACCTGGGCATCCTCGGGAAATGGTTACAGTATTCCCCACTGGGACTGACCTGATCATGTCAACTCTGGTCCTGACTTTGGCCTCTTCTGTACCAGGTGACTCTGGCTCTACCTGGGCCTCACCTGTAACCGGTGACTCTGATCCTAAGCATGGCCTCACCTGACTTGGTGACTGTGGTTCCCATCGGGATCTCACCTGGACCTTTGTCTCTGGTCCCCACCTGCGTAACCTCAGGATATTGTTACACTGTTCACTAACAGTGATCCCGCTGGACCTATTAACTCTGGTCTTCACCTGGGCCACACCTGGACATGGTGACACTGGTTCCCACCTGGATCTCACCTGGACATGGTGAGTCGGATCCCCACCTGGACCTCACCTGTAACTGGTGATTGTCGTTCCCACATGGACATCACGTGGACCTGGTGGCTGCAGTGTTTCTAGCTTCTCATGTACCTCGTGACTCTGGTCCCCACCAGGGCCTCACCGGGACATGGTGAGTGTGGTTGCCACCTGCACCTCAAGTGGACCTGGTCATTCTGGTCTGCACCTGAGACTACCCTGGATCTGTTGACTGTGGTCCCCACCTGGGCTTCACCTGTTTTGGAGACTCCGGTCTCCATCTGGGCCTCACCTGGCCCTGTTGACCATGGTCCTCAACTGGGCAAAATTGGGACCCGGTGACTGTATTCCACAACTGGACCTCACCTGGACCAGGTGATTCTGGTCTCCCTCTGGGTCTCACCACGCCCTAGTGACTGTGAACCCAAGTTTGCCCTGACTTGGACCTGCTGACCCTGGTTGCCACCTGCGCCTGACCTCAAACTGTTGACTCTGGTACTTTCAAGGGCCTACCCTGTACCTTGTGATCCTGGTCCCCACCTGGGACTCACCAGGACGTGGTGACTCATGTCACAACCGCGTACTCACCTGGACCTGCTTACTGTGTTCCACACCTGGGCCTCAAGTAGACTTGTTGACCATGGTCCCCAAGCCGGCCTCACATGACCTGTTGCCTCAGATCCCCACCGGGGCCTCACGTGTACCTGGTAACTCTGGCCCTCATCTGGGCCTCATCTGGACCTAGTGACTCTGGTCCCCACCTGGGCTTCACCTGGATCTGGTGACTCTGGTCCCCAACTGTACCTCACCTGGATCTGGTGACTCTGGTCCCCACCTGGACCTCTCCTGCACCTGGTGACTCTCTTTCCAACATGGACCTCACCTGGATCTGGTGACTCTGGTCCTCAGTTTGGCCTCACCTGGACCTGGTGTCTCTCGTCCCCACTTGGACCTAACTCAGAACTGCTGAATCTTGCCCCACCTAGTTCGCACCCAGACCTGGTGACTCTTGTCACCAGCTATGCCTCAATTCGACTTGATGAATCTGATCCTCACGCGGGCCTCACATGGACCTGGGACTCAGCTGGATACAGTGGCTCTGGTTCCCACAAGGGGCTCAACTGATACTGGTGACTGTGGTCTTATTCTATGCCTCACCAGGACCTAGTGATTCTGTTCCCCATCTGGGCCTGCATGGCCCTAGTGACTCTGGTCCTCACCCAGGAATCATTGGGAAGTGGATACTCTATTCCACACCTGGGCCTCACATTGACCAGGGACCTCTGGTCCCATTCTGGGCCTCAAACTAAACTGGTTACTCTGGTTCCCCCTCTGGGCCTCACCCTTACCTGGTGACTCTGGTCACCCCTTGGGCTTCACTTGGGCCTGGTGAATCTGGTCCTTAGCTGGTCCACACCTGGAATTGGTGACTGGTGGCCACCTGGGTCTCACCTGGCCTTGGTGAATCCTGTTGCCACCTGCACCTTACCTGGACATTGTGACTGTGGTCCCACCTGGACCTCACCTGGATCTGGTGGCTCTGGTTCCCATATGGGGCTCTCCTGGACCTGGTTCCTGTGGTCTCCATTTGGCCTCACCTGGAAGACAATGACTCTGATACATATTTGGACCTCTCATGGACCTGTTGACTCTGGTCCTTACCTAGGCATCATTGGGACCTGGATACTCTCTCATATACCTGGGCCTCACCTGAAACTAGTGACTGTGGTCCCACCTGGGCCTCACCTGGACGAGGTGACTGGTTCCCACAGGGACCTCAACTGGACCTGGTGACTCAGGTCCTCATATGGACATCATGGGACCTGGTTTCTCAGTTCCACATCGGGGCCTCACCTGGACCTAGTGATTCTCATCCCTCTCTGGGCCTCACCCTGACGTGCTGACTCTAATCCCCCCCCTGATATCACCAGAACCGGGTGACTCTGGTCCCCCTCGGGACTCACCCGGAGCTGGGGTCACTGGTCTTCAACTCGGCCTCAACAGGACCTGGTGAATCTACTCCTCACTTAGGCCTCGTCTGGACCTTGTGACTCTTTTCCCACCTGGCAACAATGGGACATGGTTACTCTGTTCCGCACCTGGGCCTCACATGGACATGATAACTTTGCTCCGCACTTTGACCTCAACTGGTCCCGATGACCCTGGCCCCATCCTTGGCCTCAATCTGGACCTGGAGACTGTCGTCCCCACCTGGGTCTCACCTGGACCTGGTGACTCTCGTTCCCACATGAACCACACCTGGACCTGGTGACTGTGGTGTACTTGTAGACTCACATTTACCTGGTGACTCCGGTCCCCACTAGTGCCTCACCTGGATCTGGTGACTTTGGCCTGCAGGTTGGTCTCACCAGGACCTGGTGAGTGGGGTTGCCACCTGGGCCTCACCCAAACCTGGTGATCTGGTCCCCATCTTGATGTCACCTGCACCAGGTGATTCTAGTACCCCTCTATGCCTCAACCAGATCTGGTGACTCTTGTCCTCAACTGGGCCACACCTGGACCTAGTGAATATGCTACATCTGGACCTCATTTGGACCTGGTAACTCTGGTCCCTACCTGGGCATCATCGGGACATGGTTCCACTGCATGGCCTGCTGGTTGGCCTCACCTGGACCTGGTAACTCTGGTCCCTACCTGGGCATCATTGGGACCTGGTTCCTCTGCTTGGCCTGCAGGTTGGCCTTATCTTGACCTGGTGAGTGGGGTTCCCACCTGCGTCTTACCCATGCCTGGGTACACAGGTCCCCACGTGGGCCTCACTAGGACCTGGTGAATGTGGTCCTTACCTAGTCCTCACCCGGAACTGGTAAATCTGGTCACCACCTCGGCATCACCTAGTCCTGGTGACTTTGTTCCCCACCTGGACCTGATTGCTGTGGACACCCTCTTGGCCTCACCTGGAAGTGGTAACTCTGATCCTAACTGGGCCTCTCCGAGATATGGTGACTCTGGTCCTCACCTGTGGACCATTATGACCTGGATACTCTGTTCCACACCTGAGCCTCACCTGGACATGATGACTCTGGATCCCCTCTGGGCCTCGCCCTGACATGGTTACGATCGTCCCCATCTGGATGTCACCTAGACCAGGTGAATCTGGTACCCCTCTAGGCCTCACCCAATCCTGGTGACTCAGGTTCCCACGTGGGCCTCTTTGATCTGTTAATCTGGTCCTTACCTGGTCCTCTCAACGGGGACTCTGCTCACCACCTGGGCCTCACCTGGACCTGGTGAATCTGGTCCCCATCTGGGCCTCACCCATTCCTGGTGACTTTGTTCGCCACCTGGACCTGATTGTTGTGGTCTCCTTCTTGGCCTCACCTGGAACTGGTCACTCTGATCGTATCTGCACGTCACCCAGATCTTGTGAGTCTGGTCCTCACCTGGGCATCATTGGTACCTGGTGACTCTGTTCCTCACCTGAGTCTCACCTGGATATGATGACTCTGGAACCTCTCTGGGCCTCACCCTGACCTGGTGACTCTGGTCCCCATCTGGATGTCACCTGGTCCAGTTGATTCTGGTACCCCTCTAGGACTCAACCATATCTGGTGACTGTGATCCTCAACTGGGCCTCACCTGCACCTAGTGAATATGCTCCATCTGGGCCTCATTTGGACCTGGTGACTCTGATCCCTACCTGGGCATCATCGGGACATGGTTCCCTTGCATGGCCTGCAGGTTGGCCTCACCTGAACCTGGTAACTCTGGTTCCTACCTGAACATCATCGGGACATGTTCCATGCAAGGCCTGCAGGTTGGCTCACCTGGACCTGAGAACTCTAGTCCCTACCTCGGCATCATCGGGACCTGGTTCCTCTGCATGGCCTGCAGGTTGGCCTCACCTGGACCTGGTGAGAGGGGTTGTCACTTGGGCCTCACACATGCCTGGTGACACAGGTCCCCACGTGGGCCTCACTGGGACCTAGTGATCATGCTCCCCACCTGTGCCCCATGTGGACCTGATGACTCTGGTTCTACCTGGGCATCATCGGGACATGGGTACTCTATTCCACACTCGAACTGACCTGATCCTGGTAACTCTGGTCCGGACTTTGGCTTCTTCTGTACCAGGTGACTCTGGCTCCACCTGGGCCTCACCTGTAACTGGTGACTCTGATCCTAAGCATGGCCTCACATGACCTGGTGACTGTGGTTCCCATCGGGACCTCACCTGGACCTCAAGTCTCTGGTACCACCTGGGGCTCACCAGGTCCTGGTGTCTCTGGTACCCAGCTGGGTAGCATCAGGATATGGTTATATTGTACACTAACAGTGACCCAGCCGGACCTATCAACTCTGGTCTTCACCTGGGCCACTCCTGGACATTGTGACACTGGTTCCCACCTGGACCTCACCTGGACATGGTGAGTCGGATCCCCACATGGTCCTCACCTATAACTGGTGATTCTCGTCCCCACATGGATATCATGTGGACCTGGTGGCTGCAGTGTTTCTAGCTTCTCATGTACGTTGTGACAGTGGTCCCACCAGGGCCTCACCGGGACCTGGTGAGTGTGGTTGCCACCTGCACCTCACCTGAACCTGGTGATTCTGGTCTGCACCTGAGACTACCCTGGATCTGGTGACTGTGGTCCCCACCTTGGCTTCACCTGGATTTGGGGACGCCGATCCCCATCTGGGTCTCACCTGGCCCTGTTGACCATGGTCCTCAACTGGGTAAAATTGGGACCCGGTGAGTGTGTTCCACAACTGGAACTCACCTGGACCAGGTGACTCTGGTCCCCCTCTGGGTCTCACCGTGCCCTAGTGGCTGTGAACCCCCTTTGGCCTGACTTGGAACTGCTGACCCTGGTTGAAACCTGCGCCTGACCTCGAACTGTTCACTCTGGTTCTTTCAAGGGCCTCCCCTGGACCTGGTGAACCTGGTCCCCAACTGGGCCTCATCTGGACGTGGTGACACTTGTCACAACCAGGGACTCCCATGGACTTGTTTACGGTGTTCCACACCAGGGCCTCAAGTAGACCTGTTGACCATAGTCCCCAAGCTGGCCTCACATGGACCTGTTGCCTCTGATCCCCACCGGGGCCTCACTTGTACCTGGTAACTCAGGCCCTTCACCTGGATCTGGTGACTCTGGTCCCCACCTGGACCTCTCTTGGACCTGGTGACTCTCTTTCCAACATGGACCTCACCTGGATCTGGTGACTCTGGTCCTCCGTTTGGCCTCACCTGGACCTGGTGTCTCTCTTCCCCACTTTGACCTAACTCAGAACTGCTGAATCTTGCCCCACCTATGGCCGCACCCAGACCTGGTGACTCTTGTCCCCAGCTATGCCTCAATTCGACCTGATGAATCTGCTCCTCACGTGGGCCTCACATGGACCTGGGACTCAGCTGGATAGAGTGGCCCTGGTTCCCACAAGGGGCACACCAGATACTGGTGACTGTGGTCTTATTCTCTGCCTCACCAGGACCTAGTGATTCTCTTCCCCATCTGGGCCTGCATGGCCCTAGTGACTCTGGTCCTCACCCAGGCATCATTGGGACCTGGATACTCTATTCCACACCTGGGCCTCACTTTGACCCGGGACCTCTGGTCCCATTCTGGCCTCAAACTAAACTGGTTACTCTGGTTCCCCCTCTGAACCTCACCCTTACCTGGTGACTCTGGTCACGCCTTGGGCTTCACTTGGGCCTGGTGAATGTGGTCCTTAGCTGGTCCGCACCTGGATCTGGTGACTGGTCGCCACCTGGGCCTCACCTGGAATTGGTGAATCCTGTTGCCTGCTGCGCCTCACCTGGACCTTGAGACTGTGGTGCCAACTGGACCTCACCTGGATCGTGGCTCTGGTTCCCATATGGGGCTCTCCTGGACCTGGTTCCTGTGGTCTCCATCTGGCCTCACCTGGAACACAATGACTCTGATCCATATTTGGGCCTCTCCTGGACCTGTTGACTCTGGTCCTTACCTGTGTATCATTGGGACCTGGATACTCTCTTATATACCTGGGCCTCATCTGGACCTGGTGACTGTGGTCCCACCTGGGCTTCACCTGGAAGAGGTGAATGGTTCCCACAGGGAAATCACCTGGACCTCGTGACTCAGGTGTTCATATGGGCATCATGGGACCTGGTTTCTCAGTTCCACATCGGGGCCTCACCTGGACCTAGTGGTTCTCGTCCACCTCTGGGCCTCACCCTGACGTGCTGACTCTGGTCCCCACCTGGATATCACCAGAACCGGGTGACTCTGGTCCCCCTGTGGGCTCTCCGGGAGCTGGGGACACTGGTCCTCAGCTGGGCCTCAACAGGACCTTGTGAATCCACTCCTCACTTAGGCCTCGTCTGGACCTTCTGACTCTTTTCCCACCTGGCATCAATGGGACATGGTTACTCTGTTCCTCACCTGGGCCTCTCCTAGACATGATAACTTTGCTCCACACATTGTCCTCAACTGGTCCTGATGACTCTGGTCCCCCCACCTAGGCCTCAATCTGGACCTGGTGACTGGTCTCCACCTGGGCCTAACCTGGACTTGGTGAATCCTGTTGCCACCTGCGCCTCACCTGGACCTTGTGACTGTCGTCCCCACCGGGGCCTCACCTGGACCTGGTGACTGTCGTCCCCACCTGGGTCTCACCTGGACCTGGTGACTCTCGTTCCCACATGAACAACACCTGGACCTGGTGACTGTGGTGTTCTTGTAGTCTCACATTTACCTGGTGACTCAGGTACCCACTAGGGCCTCACATGGATCTGGTGACTCTGGCCTGCAGGTTGGCCTCACATGGACCTGATGAGTGGGGTTGCCACCTGTGCCTCACCCAAACCTGGTGACTCAGGTCCCCACGTGAGCCTCTTAGACCTGGTGAATCTGGTCATTACCTGGTCCTTTCCCAGACACGGGGACTCTGGTCACCACCTGGGACTCACCTGGACCTGGTGAATCTGGTCCCCATCTGGGCCTCACCCAGTCCTGGTGACTTTGTTCTCCACCTGGACATGATTGCTGTGGACTCTTTCTTGGCCTCACCTGGAACTGGTGACTCTGATCCTATCTGCGCGTCACCCAGACCTGGTGACTCTGGTCCTCACCTGGGCATCATTGGTACCTCGTGACTCTGTTCCACACCTGAGCCTCACCTGGACATGATGACTCTGGAACCTCTCTGGGACTCACCCTGACCAGGTGACTCTGGTCACCATCTGGATATCACCCTGACCAGGTGATTCTGGTACCCCTCTAGACCTCAACCAGATCTGGTGACTCTGGTCCTCAACTGGGCCTCACCTGGACCTAGTGAATATGCTCCATCTGGGCCTCATTTGGACCTGGTGACTCTGGTCCCTACCGGGGCATCATCAGGACATGGTTCCACTGCATGGCCTGCAGGTTGGCCTCACCTGGACCTGGTAAGTCTAGTCCCTACATGGGCATCATCGGGACATGGTTCCTCTGCATGGCCTGCAGGTTGTCCTCACCTGGACCTGGTGAGTGGTGTTGTCACCTATGCCTCACCCATACCTGGTGACACAGGTCCCCACATGCGCATCACTTGGAACTGGTGAATCTGGTCCTTACCTGGTCCTCACCTTGAACTGCTAAGTCTGGTCACCACCTGGGAATCACCTGGACCTGGTGAATCTGATTCCAATCTCTGCCTCACCCAGTCCTGGTGAATTAGTTCCCCACCTGGACCTGATTGCTTTGGACTCCTTCTTGGCCTCACCTGGAATTGTTGACTCTGATACTAACTTGGCCTCACCCAGATCTGGTGACTCTGGTCCTCACATGTGGACATTTATGACCTGGATACTCTGTTCCACACCTGAGCCTCTCCTGGATATGATGACTCTGGATCCCCTCTGGGCCTCAGCCTCACATTTTGACTGTGGTCCCCATCTGGATGTCACCTAGACCAGGTGAATCTGGTACCCCTCTAGGCCTCAACTTGACCTGGTAAATCTGTTCCTCAACTGGGTCTCACAGGGATCTAGTGAACATGCTCCCCACCTGCGCCTCATCTGGACCTGGTGACTCTGGTTCTTCTTGGGCATCATCGGGACATGGTTACTCTATTCCTCACTGGGACTGACCTAATCCTGGTAACTCTGGTCCTGATTTTGGCCTCTTCTGTACCTGGTGACTCTGGCTACACCTGGGCCTCACATGGACCTGGGGACGCTCGTTCCCACATGAACCACACGTGGACCTGGTGACTGTGGTGTTCTTGTAGTCACTATTACTTGGTGACTCCGTTCCCCACTAGAGCCTCACCTGGATCTGGTGACTCTGTCCTGCAAGTTGGCCTCACCTGGACCTGGTGAGTGGGGTTTCCACCTGGGCCTCACCCATACCTGGTGACTCAAGTCCCCACGTGGGCCTCTTGGACCTGGTGAATCTGGTCCTTACCTGGTTCTCCCAGACCCGGGGACTCTGGTCACCAACTGGGCCTCACCTGGACCTGGTGAATATGGTCCCCATCTGGGCCTCACTCAGTCCTAGTGACTTTGTTCTCCACCTGGACATGATTGCTCTGGACTCTTTCTTGGCCTCACCTGGAACTGGTGACTCTGATCCTATCTGAGCGTCACCCAGACCTGGTGACTCTGGTCCTCACCTGGGCATCATTGGTACCTGGTGACTCTGTTCCACACATGAGCCTCACCTGGACATGATGACTCTGGAACCCCTCTGGCCCTCACCCTGACCTGGTGACTCTGGTCCCCATCTGGATATCACCTGGACCAGGTGATTCTGGTACCCCTCTAGGCCTCAACCAGATCTGGTGACTCTGGTCCTCAACTGGGCCTCACCTGGACTTAGTGAATATGCTCCATCTTGGCCTCATTTGGACCTGGTACATCTGGTTCCTACATGGGCATCATCGGGACACGGTTCCTCTGCATGGCCTCTCCTGGGCCTGGTGAGTGTGGTTGCCACCTGTGCCTCACCAATACCTGGGGACACAGGTCCCCTCGTGGGCCTCGTGGACCTGGTGAATCTGGTCCTTATCTGGTCGTCTCCCATCCCCGGGGACTCTGGTCACCACCAGGGCCTCACCTGGACCTGGTGAATCTGTTCCCAATCTGGGCCTCACCCAGTCGTGTTGACTTTGTTCCCAACCTGGACCTGATTGCTGTGGACTCCTTCTTGGCCTCACCTGGAACTAGTGACTCTGATCCTAACTGGACCTCACACAGATCTGGTGACTCTGGTCCTCACCTCTGGACCATTATGACCTGGATACTCTGTTTACCTCTGAGCCTCACCTGGACATGATAACTTTGCTCCACACTTGGACCTCAACTGTTCCTGATGACTCTGGTCCCCCTCCTAGGCCTCATTCTGGACCTGGTGTCTGTCGTCCCCACATGGGTCTCACCTGGACCTGGTGAATCTCGTTCCCACATGAACCACACCTGGACCTGGTGACTGTGGTGTTCTTGTAGACTCATTTTTACCTGCTGTCTCTGGTGCCCAGTAGGGACTCACGTGGATCTGTTGACTTTGGCATGCAGGTTGGCCTCAAGTGGACCTGGTGAGTGGGGTTGAGAACTGGGCCTCACCCATACCTGGTAACTCAGGTCCCCTCGTGGGCCTCTTGCACCTGGTGAATCTGGTCCTTACCTGGTGGTCTCCCAGACCCGGAGAATCTGGTCACCACCTGGGCCTCACCTGGATCTGGTAAATCCGATCCCCATCTGGGCCTCACCCAGTCCTGGTGACTTTGTTCCCCACCTGAATCAGATTGCTGTGGACTCTTTCTTGACCTCACCTGGAACTGGTGACTCTGATCCTATCTGCGCATCACCGAGACCTGGTGAATCTGGTCCTCACCTTGACATCTTTGGTACCTGGTGACTCTGTTCCACACCTGAGCCTCACCTGGACATGATGACTCTGTAACCTCTCTGGTCCTCACCCTGACCTGGTGACTCTGGTCCCCATCCGGATGTCACATAGACTAGGTGAATCTGGTATCCCTGTAGGCCTCAACTTGACCTGGTGACTCTGGTCCTGACCTGGGCCTCACGGGGACCTAGTGAACATGCTCCCAACCTGCGCCTCATCTGGACCTGGTGACTCTGGTTCTACCTGGGCATCATCGAGACATGGTTACTCTATTCCCCACTGGGACTGACCTGATCCTGGTAACTCTGGTCCTGACTTTGGCCTCTTCTCTACCAGGTGACTCTGGCTCCACCTGGGCCTCACCTGTAACTGGTGACTCTGATCCTAAGCATGGCCTCACCTGACCTGGTGTCTATGGTTTCCATCGGTACCTCACCTGGTCCTCATGTCTCTGGTTCAAATGGGACTCACCAGGACCTTGTATCTGGTACCCACCTGAGTAGCATCAGGATATGGTTACACTGTTCACTAACAGTGACCCGGCCGGACCTATTAACTATCGTCTTCACCTGGTCCACACTTGGACATGGTGACACTGGTTCCCACCAGGGTCTCACCTGGACATGGTGACTCGGATCCCCACCTGGTCCTCACCTGTAACTTGTAATTCTCGTTCCCACATGGACATCATGTGGACCTGGTGGCTGCAGTGTTTCTAGCTTCTCATGTACCTCGTGACTCTGGTCCCCACCAGGGCCTCACCGGGACTTGGTGTGTGTGGTTGCCACCTGCACCTCACCAGGACCTCTTGATTCTGGTCTCCACCTGAGACTACCCTGGATCTGGTGAGTCTGGTCCCCACAAGGGCTTCAACTGAATTTGGGGACTCCAGTCCCCATCTGGGCCTCATCTGGCCCTGTTGAACATGGTCCTCAACTGGGCATAATTGGGACCCAGAGACTGTGTTCCACAACTGGAACTCACCTGGACCAGGTGACTCTGGTCCCCCTCTGGGTCTCAACATACCCTAGTGACTGTCAACCACACTTTGGTCTGACATGAACCTGCTGACCCCGGTTGCCACCAGCGATTGACCTCGAACAGTTGACTCTGATTCTTTCAAGGGCCTCCCATATACCTGGTGATCATGGTCCCCACTTGGGCCTCACCTGGACGTGGTGACTCTTGTCACCACCGGAGCTCACCTGGACCTGGTTACTGTGTTCCACCTGGGCCTAATGTAGACCTGTTGACCATGGTCCCCAAGCAGGCCTCACATGGACCTGTTGCCTCTGATCCCCACCGGGGCCTCACGTGCACCTGGTAACTCTGGCCCTCACCTAGGCTTCATCTGGATCTAGTGACTCTGGTCCCTACCTGGGCTTCACCTGGATCTGGTGACTCTGGTCCCCAGCTGGACCTCTCCTGGATCTGGTGACTCTCTTTCCAACATGGAGCTCACCTGGATCTGGTGACTCTGGTCCTCAGTTTGGCCTCACCTGGACCTGGTGTCTCTTGTCCCCACTTTGACCTAACTCAGAACTGCTGAATCTTGCCCCACGTAGGCCGCAACCACACCTGGTGACTCTTGTCTCCAGCTATGCCTCAATTCGACCTGATGAATCTGTTTCTGACGTAGGGCTCACATGGACCTGGGACTCAGCTGGATAGAGTGGCTCTGGATCCCACATGGGGCACACCTGATACTGGTGATTGTGGTCTTATTCTATGCCTAACCAGGACCTAGTGATTCTGTTCCCCATCTGGCCTGCATGGCCCTAGAACTCTGGTCCTCACCCAGGCGTCATTGGGACCTGGATACTCTATTCCACACCTGCGCCTCACTTTGACCAGGGACCTCTGGTCCCATTCTGGGCCTCAACTAAACTGGTTACTCTGGTTCCCCTCTGGGCCTCACCCTTACCTGGTGACTCTGGTCACCCCTTGGGCTTCACTTGGGCCTGGTGATTCTGGTCCTTAGCTGGTCCGCATCTGGATCTGGTGACTGTTGGCCACTTGGGCCTCACCTGGACTTGGTGAATCCTGTTGTCACCTGCGCCACACCTGGACCTCCTGAATGTGGTCCCAACTGGACCTCACCTGGATCTGTTGGCTCTGGTTCCCATATGGGGCTCTCCTGGACCTGGTTCCTGTGGTCTCCATCTGGCCTCACCTGGAACACAATGACTCTGATCCATATATGGTCCTCTCCTGGACCTGTTGACTCTGGTCTTTTCCTGGCCATCATTGGGACCTGGATACTCTCTATATACCTGGGCGTCACCTGGACCTGGTGAGTGTGGTCCCACCTGGGCCTCACCTGGACGAGGTGACTGGTTCCCACAGGGACCTCACCTGGTCCTGGTGACTCAGGTCCTCATATGGGCATCATGGGACCTGGTTTCTCAGGTCCACATTGGGGTCTCACCTGGACCTAGTGGTTCTCGTCCCCCTCTGGGCCTCACCCTGACGTGCTGACTCTGGTCCCCACCTGGATATCACCAGAATCGTGTGACTCTGGTCCCCCTCTGGGACTCACCCAGAGCTGGGGACACTGGTCCTCAGCTGGGCCTCAACAGGACCTGGTGAATCTACTCCTCACTTAGACCTCGTCCGTACCTTGTGACTCTTTTCCCAACTGGCATCAATGGGACATGGTAACTCTGTTCCCCACCTGGGCCTCACTTAGACATGATAACTTTGCTCCACACTTTGGCCTCAACTGGTCCTGATGACTCTGCTCCCCCCACCTAGGCCTCAATCTGGAACTGGTGACTGTGGTCCTCATCTGGGTCTCACCTGGATCTGGTGACTTTCGTTCCCACATGAACCACACCTGGACCTGGTGACTGTGGTGTTCTTGTAGACTCACACTTACCTGGTGACTCCGGTCCCCACTAGGGCCTCACCTGGATCTGGTGACTCTGGCCTGCAAGTTGGCCTCACCTGGACCTGGTGAGTGGGGTTGCCACCTGGGCCTCACACATATCTGTTGACCCACGTCCCCACGTGGGCCTCTTGGACCTGGTGAATCTTGTCCTTACCTGGTCCTCTCCCAGACCCGGGGACTCTGGTCACCACCTTGTCCTCCCTTGGGCCTGGTGAATCTGGTCCCATCTGGGCCTCACCCAGTCCTGGTGACTTTGTTCCCCACTTGGAACTGATTGCTTGGACTCTTTTTGCCTCCCCTGGAACTGGTGACTCTGATCATATCTGCGCGTCACCCAGATCTGGTGACTCTGGAACTCACCTGGGCATCATTGGTACCTGATTAATCTGTTCCACACCTGAGCCTCACCTGGACATGATGACTCTGGAACCTCTCTGGGCCTCACCCTGACCTGGTGACTCTGGACCCCATCTGGATGTCACCTGGACCAGGTGATTCTGGTACCCCTCTAGGCCTCAACCAGATCTGGTGACTCTGGTCCTCAAATGGGCCTCACTTGGACCTAGTGAATATACTCGATCTGGGCCTCATATGGACCTGGTGACTCTGGTCCCTACCTGGGCATCATCGGGACACGGTTCCTCTGCTTGGCCTGCAGGCTGGCCTCACCTGGACCTGGTAACTCTGGTCCCTACCAGGGCATCATCGGGACACGGTTCCTCTCCATCGCCTGCAGGTTGGCCTCACCTGGACCTGGTGAGTGGGGTTGCCAATTGTGCCTCACCCATACATGGTGACACAGGTCCCCACGTGGGCCTCAATTGGACCTGGTGAATCTGGTCCTTACCTGGTCCTTCCCCGGAACTGGTAACTCTGGTCACCACCTGGGAATCACCTGGGCCTGGTGAATCTGGTCCCCATCTGGGCCTCACCCAGTCCTGGTGACTTTGTTCCCCACATGGACCTGATTGCTGTGGACGCCTTCTTGGCCTCACCTGGAACTGGTGACTCTGATCCTATCTGCACGTCACCCAGACCTGGTGAATCTGGTCCTCAACTGGGATCATTTGTACCTGGTGACTCTGTTCCACACCTGATCCTCACTTGGACATAATGATTCTGGAACCTCTCTGGGCCTCACCCTGACCTGGTGACTCTGGTCCCCATCTCGATGTCACCTGAACCAGGTGATTCTGGTACCCTTATAGGGCTCAACCAGATCTGGGACTCTGGTCCTCAACTGGGGCTCACCTAGACCTGGTGAATATGGTCCATCTGGGCCTCATTTGGACATGGTGATTCTGATCCCTACCTCGGCATTACCGGGACATGGTTCCACTGCATGGCCTGCAAGTGCGCCTCACCTGGACCTGATAACTCTAGACCCCACCTGGGCATCATCAGGACATGGTTCCTCGGCATGGCCTGCAGGTTGGCCTCACTTGGACCTAGTGAGTGGGGTTGTCACCTGAGACTCACCCATGCCTGGTGACACAGGTCCCAACGTGGGCCTCACGTGGACCTGTTGAATCTTGTCCTTACCTGGTCCTCACCCGGAACTGGTAAGTCTGGTCCCCACCTGGACTTCACCTGGATCTGGTGACTCTGGTCCCCACCTGGAACTCACCTGTATCTGGTGACTCTGGTCTCAGTTTGGCCTCACCTGTACTGGTGTCTCTCGTCCCCACGTTGACCTAACTCAGAACTGCTGAATCTTGCCCCACCTAGGCCGCACCCAGACCTGATGACTCTTGTCCCCAGCTATCCGTCAATTCGACCTGATGAATCTGGTCCTCACGTGGGCCTCACATGGACCTGGGACTCAGCTGGATAGAGTGGCTCTGGTTCCCACAAGGGGCTCACCTGATACTGGTGACTGTGTTCTTATACTATGCCTCACCAGGACCTAGAGATTCTGTTCCCCATCTGGGCTTTCATGGCCCTAGTGAATCTGGTCCTCACCCAGGCATCATTGGGACCTGGATACTCTATTCCACTCCTGGGCCTCACTTTGTCCAGGGACATCTGGTCCCATTCTGGGCCTCAAACTAAACTGGTTACTCTGGTTCCCCCTCGGGGCCTCACCCTTACCTGGTGACTCTCGTCACCCCTTGGGCTTCACTTGGGCCTGGTGAATCTGGTTCTTAGCTGGTCCGCACCTGGATCAGGTGACAGGTCACCACGTGGGCCTCACCTGGACTTGGAGAATCATGTTGCCACCTGCGCCTCACCTGGACCTTGTGACTGTGGTCCCTCCTGGACCTCACCTGGATCTGGTGGATCTGGTTCCCATATGGGGCTCTCCTGGACCTGGTTCCTGTGGTCTCCATCTGGCCTCACCTGGAACACAATGACTCTGATCCATATTTGGGCCTCTCCTGGACTTGTTGACTCTGGTCCTTACCTGTGCATCATTGGGACCTGGATACTATCTTATATACCTGGACCTCACCTGGACCTGGTGACTGTGGTCCCACCTGGGCCTCACCTGGACGGGGTGAGTGGTTCCCACAGGGACATCACCTGGACCTGGTGACTCAGGTCCTCATATGGGCATCTTGGGACCTGGTTTCACAATTCCACATCGGGGCCTCACCTGGACCTAGTGATTCTCGTCCCGCTCTGGGCCTCACCCTGACTTGTGACACTGGTCCCTACCTGGATATCACCAGAACCGGGTGACACACCCGGAGCTGGGGACACTGGTCCTCAGCTGGGCCTCAACAGGACCTGGTGAATCTACTCCAAAATTAGGCTTCGTCTGGACCTTGTGACTCTTTTCCCACCTGGCATCATGGGACATGGTTACTCTGTTCCCCACCTGGTCCTCACCTGGACATGATAACTTTGCTGCACACTTTGGCCTCAAGTGGTCCTGATGACTCTCGTCCCCCAACCTAGGCCTCAATCTGGACCTGGTGACTTGTCGTCCCCAACTGGTTCTCAGCTGGATCTGGTGACTCCTGTTCCCACATGAACCACACCTGGACCTGGTGACTGTGGTGTTCTTGTAGACTCACATTTACCTTGTGACTCCCGTCCCCACCGGGCCTCACCTGGATCTGGTGACTCTGGCCTGCAGGCTGGCCTCACCTGGACCTGGTGATTGGGGTTGCCACCTGGGCCTCACCCATACTTGGTGACTCAGGTCCCCACGTGGGCCTCTTGGACCTGGTGATTCTGGTCCTTACCTGGTCCTCTCCCAGAACCGGGGACTCTGGTCACCAACTGGGCCTCACCTGGACCTGGTGAATCTGGTCCCCATCTGGGCCTCACCCAGTCCTGGTGACTTTGTTCCCCACCTGGACCTGATTGCTGTGGACTCTTTCTTGGACTCACCTGGACCTGGTGACTCTGATCCTATCTGCGCGTCACCCAGATCTGGTGACTCTGGTCCTCACCTGGGCATCATTGGTACCTGGTGACTCTGTCCCACAGCTGAGCCTCAGCTGGACAGGATGACTCTCGAACCTCTCTGTGCCTCACCCTGACCTGGTGACTCTGCTCCCCATCTGTATGTCACCTGGACCAGGGGATTCTGGTACCCCTCTAGGCCTCAACCAGATCTGGTGACTCTGGTCCTCAACTGGGCCTCACCTGGACCTAGTGAATATGCTCCATCTGGGCCTCATTTGGAGCTCGTCCCTCTGGTACCTACGTGGGCACCATCGGGACATGGTTCCACTGCATGGCCTGCAGGTTGGCCTCACCTGGACCTGGTAACTCTGGTCCCTACCTGGACATCATCGGAACACGGTTCCTCTGCATGGCCAGCATGTTGGTCTCAGCCAGACCTGGTGAGTGGGGTTGCCACCTGGGGCTCACCCATACCTGGTGACACAGGTCCCCACGTGGGCCTCACTTGGACCTGGTGAATCTGATCCTTACCTGGTCCTCCCCCGGACCTGGTAACCCTGGTCACCACCTGGGAATCACCTGGACATGGTGATTCTGGTCCCCATCTGGGCCTCACCCAGTCCTGTTGACTTTCTTCCCCACCTGGACCTGATTGCTGTGGACTCCTTCTTGGCCTCAACTGGAACTGTTGACTCTGATCCTAACTGGGCCTCACCCAGATCTGGTGACTCTGGTACTCACCTGTGGACCATTATGACCTGGATACTCGGTTCCACACCTGAGCCTCACATGGACATGCTGACTCTGGATACCCTCTGGGCCTCACCCTGACATGGTGACTCTGGTCCCCGTCTGGATGTCACCTAGACCAGGTGAATCTGGAACCCCTCTAGGCCTCAACTTGTCCTGGTGACTCTGGGCGTCAACTGGGCATCACCGGGACCTAGTGAACATGCTCCACACCTGCGCCTCATCTGGACCTGTTGACTCTGGTTCTACCTGGGCATCACCGGGACATGGTTACTCTATTCCCCACTGGGACAGACCTGATCCTGGTAACTCTGGTCCTGACGTTGGCATCTTCTGTACTAGGTGACTCTGGCTCAAACCTGGGCCTCACCAGTAACTAGTGACTCTGATCCAAAGCATGGCCTCACCTGACCTGGTGACTGTGGTTCTCATCGGACCTCACCTGGACCTCAGGACTCTGGTCCCACCTGGGCCTCACCAGGACGTGGTGTCTCTGGTACCCACCTGGGTAGCATCAGGATATGGTTACACTGTTCACTATCAGTGACCCAGCCGGACCTATTAACTCTGGTCTTCACCTGGGCCACAACTGGACATGGTGACACTGGTTCCCACATGGGTCTCACCAGGACATGGTGAGTCGGATCCCCACCTGGTCCTCACCGGTAACTGGTGATTCTCGTTCCCACATGGACATCATGTGGACCTGCTGGCTGCACTGTTTCTAGCTTCTCATGCACCTCGTGGCTCTGGTCCCCACCAGGGCCTCACCGGGACCTGGTGAGTGTGGTTGCCACCTGCACCTCACCTGGACTTTGCTGATTCTTGTCTGCCCCTGAGACTACCCTGGATCTGGTGACTGTGGTCCCCACCTGGGCTTCACCTGGATTTGGGGACTCCGGTCCCCATCTGGGCCTCACCTGGCCCTGATGACCATGGTCCTCAACTGGGCACAATTGGGACCCGGTGACTGTGTTCCACAACTGGACCTCACCTGGGCCAGGTGACTCTGGTCCCCCTCTGGGTCTCACCGTGCCCTAGTGACTGTGAATCCAACTTTGGTCTGACTTGGACCTGCTGACGCTGGTTGCCACCTGCGCCTGACCTCGAACTGTTGACTCTGGTTCTTTCAAGGGCCTCCCCTTACCTGGTGATCCTGGTCCCCACCTGAGCCTCACCTGGACGTGGTGACTCTTGTCAACACCGGGGACTCACCTGGACCTGCTTACTGTGTTCCACACCTGGGCCTCAAGTAGACGTGTTGACCATGGTCCCCACGGCGGCCCCACATGGACCTGTTGCCTCTGATCCCCACCGGGGCCTCACGTGTACCTGGTAACTCTGGTCCTCACCTGGGCCTCATCTGGACCTAGTGACTCTGGTCCCCACCTGGGCTTCACCTGGATCTGGTGACTCTGGTCCCCACCTGGACCTCACCTGGATCTGGTGACACTGGTCCTCAGTTTGCCCTCACCCAGACCTGGTGACTCTTGTCCCCAGCTATGCCTCAATTCGACCTGATGAATCTGGTCCTCACGTGGGCCTCACATGGATCTGGGACTCAGCTTGTTAGAGTGGCTCTTGTTCCCACAAGGTTCTCACCTGATACTGGTGACTGTTGTCTTATTGTATGCCTCACAAGGACCTAGTGTATCTGTTCCCCATCTGGGCCTGCATGGCCCTAGTGACTCTGAACCTGACCCACGCATCATTGGGACCTGGATACTCTCTTATATACCTGGGCCTCACCTGAATCTGGTGACTCTGGCCTGCACGTTGGCCTCACCTGGACTTTGTTAGTGGGATGCCACGTGGGCCTTACCCATACCTGGTGACTCAGGTCCCCACGTGGGCCTCTTGGACCTGGTGAATCTGGTCCTTACCTGGTCTTCTCCCAGACCCGGGGAATCTGGTCACAACCTGGGCCTCACCTTGACCTGGTGAATCTGGCCCCCATCTGGGCCTAACCCAGTCCTGGTGACTATGTTCCCCACCTGGACCTGATTGCTCTGGACTCTTTCTTGGCCTCACCTGGAACTGGTGACTCTGATCCTATCTGTGCGTCACCCAGATCTGTTGACTCTGGTCCTCACCTGGGCATCATTGGTACCTGGTTACTCTGTTCCACACCTGAGCCTCACCTGGACATGATGTCTCTGGGACCTCTCTGGGTCTCACCCTGACCTGGTGATCTGATCCCCATCTGGATGTCACCTGGACCAGGTGATTCTGGTACCCCTCTAGGCCTCAACCAGATCTGGTGACTCTTTTCCTTAACTGGGCCTCACCTGGACCTAGTGAATATGCTCCATCTGGGCCTCTTTTGGACCTGGTGACTCTGGTCACTCACTGGGCATCATCAGGAAATGGTTCCACTGCATGGCTTGCTGGTTGGCCTCACCTGGACCTGGTAACTCTGGTCCCTACTGGGCATCATCGGGACATGGTTCCTCTGCATGGCCTGCAGGTTGGCCTCATCTTGACCTGGTGAGTGGGGTTCCCACGTGGGTCTTACCCATGCCTGGTGACACAGGTCCCCACGTGGGCCTCACTTGAACCTGGTGAATGTGGTCCTTACCTAGTCCTCACCCGGAACTGGTAAATCTGGTCACCACCTGGGCATCACCTAGTCCTGGTGACTTTGTTCCCCACCTGGACCTGATTACTGTGGACACCTTCTTGGCCTCACCTGGAAGTGGTAATTCTGATCCTAACTGGGCCTCTTCCAGATCTGGTGACTCTGGTCCTCACCTGTGGACCATTATGACCTGGATACTCTGTTCCACACCTGAGCCTCACCTGGACATGATGGCTCTGGATCCCCTCTGGGCCTCACCCTGACATGGTTACTCTGGTCCCCATCTGGATGTCACCTAACCAGGTGAATCTGGTACCCCTCTAGGCCACAACCAAACCTGGTGACTCTAGTCCTCAACTGGGTCTGCCCGGGACCTAATGAATATGCTCCCCAACAGCGCCTCATCTGGACATGATGACTCTGGTTCTACGTGGGCATCATCGGGACATGGTTACTCTATTCCCCACTGGGAGTGACCTGATCCTTGTAACACTGGTCTGACTTTGGCATTTTCTGTACCAGGGGACTCTGGCTCCACCTGGGCCTCACCTGTAACTGGTGACTCTTATCCTAAGCATGGCCTCACCTGACTTGGTGACTCTGGTCCCCATTAGGATGTAACCTGGACCAGGTGATTCTGGTACCCCTCTAGGCCTCAACCAGTTCTGGTGACTCTGGTCCTCAATTGGCTTCACCTGGACCTAGTGAATATGCCCCATCTGGGCCTCATTTGGACTTGGTGACTGTCGTCCCTACCTGGGCTTCATCGGGACATGGTTCCGCACATGGCCTGCAGGTTGGCCTCACCTGGACCTGGTGAGTGGGATTGCCACCTGTGGCTAACCCATACCTGGTGACTCAGGTCCCCATGTGGGCCTCTTGGACCTGGTGAATCTGGTCCTTACCTCTTCTTCTCAGAACCTGGGACTCTGGTCATCACCTGGGCCTCACTTGGACAAGGTGAACTGGTCCCCATCTGGGCCTCACCCAGTCCTGGTTACTTTGTTCCCCACCTGGAACTGATTTCTGTGGACTCTTTCTTTGCCTCACCTGGAACTGGTGACTCTGATCCTATCTGCGCGTCACCCAGATCTGGTGACTCTGGTCCTCATCTGGGCATCATTGGTACCTGGTGACTCAGTTCCACCCCTGAACCTCACCTGGACATGATGACTCTGGAACCTCTCTGGGCCTCACCCTGTCCTGGTGACTCTGGTCCCCATATGGATGTCACCCGGACCAGGTGATTCTGGTACCCCTCTGAGCCTCAACCAGATCTGGTGACTCTGGTCCTCTACTGGGCCTCGCCTAGACCTAGTGAATATGCTCCATCTGGGCCTCATTTGGACCTGGTGACTCTGGTCCCTACCTGGGCATCATCGGGACATGGTTCCACTGCATGGCCTGCAGGTTGGCATCACCTGGACCTGGTAACTCTGGTTCCTACATGTACATCATCGGGACACGGTTCCTCTGCATGGCGCGAAGGATGGCCTCTCCTGGACCTGGTGAGTTTGGTTGCAACCTGTGCCTCACCCGTACCTGGGGACACAGGTCCCCGCTTGGGACTCTTGGACCTGGTGAATCTGGTCCTTACATGGTCGTCTCCCAGCCCCGGGGTCTCTGGTCACCACCTGGGCCTCACCTGGACCTGGTGAATCTAGTCCCCATCTGGGCCTCACCCAGTCCTGGTGACTTTGTTCCCCACCTGGATCTGATTGCTGTGGACTCTTTCTTGGCCTCACCTGGAACTGGTGACTCTGATCCTATCTGCGCATTACCCAGACCTGGTGACTCTGGTCCTCACCTGGGCATCTTTGGTACCTGGTGACTCTGTTCCACACCTGAGCCTCACCTGGACATGATGACTCTGGAACCTCTCTGGGCCTCATCCTGACCTGGTGACTCTGGTCCCCAACTGGATGTCACCTGGACCAGGTGATTCTGGTAACCCGGTAGGCCTCAACCAAGTCCTGTGACTCTGGTCCTCCATTGGACCGCACCTGGACCTAGTGAATATGCTCCATCTGGATCTCATTGGACCTGATGATTCTGATCCCTA
The DNA here is from genome assembly GCF_053574225.1 of Canis aureus. NCBI lineage: Eukaryota > Metazoa > Chordata > Mammalia > Carnivora > Canidae > Canis > Canis aureus. The sequence continues at coordinate 69,150,023 of NC_135625.1, forward strand.
CCTGGGCATCATCGGCACATGGTTCCACTGCATGGACTTCAGGTTGGCCTCAGCTGGACCTGTTAACTCTGGTCCCTACCTGGGCATCATCGGGACATGGTTCCACTGCATGGCCTGCAGGTTGGCCTCACCTGGACCTGTTTGCTGTGGACTCCGACTTGGCTTCACCTGGAACTGCTGACTCTGATCCGTACTGGGCCTCACCCAGATCTGGTGACTCTGGTCCTCACCTGTGGACCATTATGACGTGGATACTCTGTTCCACACCTGAGCCTCACCTGGACATGATGACTCTGGATCCCCTCTGGGCCTCAGCCTGACATGGTGACATGGTCCCCATCTGGATGTCACCAAGACCAGGTGAATCTGGTACCCCTCTAGGCCTCAACTTGACCTGGTGACTCTGGTCCTCAACTGGGCCTCACCGGGACCTAGTGAATATGCTCCCCACCTCCGCCTCATCTGGAACTGGTGACTCTGGTTCTACCTGGGAATCATTGGGACATGGTTACTCTATTCCCCACTGGGACTGCCCTGATCCTGGTAACTCTGGTCCTGACTTTGGCCTCTTCTGTACCAGGTGACTCTGGCTCCACCTGGTCCTCACCTGTAACTGGTGATTGTCGTTCCCACATGGACATCATGTGGACCTGGTGGCTGCAGTGTTTCTAGCTTCTCATGTACCTCGTGACTCTAGTCTCCACCAGGGCCTCACCGGGACCTGGTGAGTGTGGTTGCCACCTGCACCTCACCTGGACCTGGTGATTCTGGTCTGCACCTGAGACTACCCTGGATCTGGTGACTGTGGTCTCCACCTGGGCTTCACCTGGATTTGGGGACTCCGGTCCCCATCTGGGCGTCACCTGGCCCTGTTGACCATGGTACTCAACTGGGCAAATTTGGGACCTGGTGACTGTGTTCCACACCTGGACCTCACCTGGACCAGGCGACTCTGGTCCCCCTCTGGGTCTCACCGTGCCTTAGTGACTGTGAACCCCACATTGGAATGACTTGGACCTGCTGACCCTGGTTCCCACCTGCGACTGAGGTCGTACTGTTGACTCTGGTACTTTCAAGGGCCTCCCCTGGACCTGGTGATCCTGGTCCCCACCTGGGCCTCACCTGGACGTGGTAACTTTTGTCACCACCGGTTACTCACCTAGACCTGGTTACTGTGTTCCACACCTGAGCCTCAAGTAGACCTGTTGACCATGGTCCCCAAGCCGGCCTCACATGACCTGTTGCCTCTGATCCCCACCGGGGCCTCTCGTGTACCTGGTAACTCTGGTCCTCACCTGGGCATCATTGGTCCTGGTGACTCTGTTCCATACCTGAGGCTCCCCTAGACATGATGACTCTGGAACCTCTCTGGCTATCAACCTGACCTGGTGACTCTGGTCCCCATATGGATGTCACCTGGACCAGGGGATTATGGTACCCCTCTGGGCCTCAACCAGCTCTGGTGACTCTGGTCCTCAACTGGGCCTCACCTGGACCTAGTGAATATGCTCCATCTGGGCCTCATTTGGACCTGGTGACTCTGGTCCCTACGTGGGCAACATCGGGACATGGTTCCACATAATGGTCTGCAGGTTGGCCTCTTCTTGACCTGGTAACTCTGGTCCCTACCTGGGCATCATCGGGACATGGTTCCCCTGCATGGCCTGCAGGTTGGCGTCACCTGGACCTCGTACCTCTGGTCCCTACCTGGGCATCATCGGGACACGGTTCCTCTGCATGACCTGCAGTTTGGCCTCACCTGGACCTGGAGAGTGGGCTTGCCACCTGAGCCGCACCCATACCTGGTGACACAGGTCTCACGTGGGCCTCACTTGGACCTGGTGAATCTCGTCCTTACTTGGTCCTCACCCGGAACTGGTAACCCTTGGCACCACCTGGGAATCACCTGGACCTGGTGAATCTGGTTCCCAATTGGGCCTCACCCATTCCTGGTGACTTTGTTCCCCACCTGGACCTGATTGCTGTGGACTCCTTCTTGGCCTCACCTGGAACTTGTGACTCTGCTCCTAACTGGGCCTCACCCAGATAAGGTGACTCTGGTCCTCACCTGTGAAACATTATGACCTGGATACTCTGTTCCACACCTGAACCTCACCTGGACATGATGACCCTGGATGCCCTCTGGGCCTCATCCTGACATTGTGACTCTGGTCCCCATCTGGATGTCCCCTAGACCACGTGAATCTGGTACCCCTCTACGCGTCAACTAGACCTGGTGACTCTGGTCCTCATCTGGGCCTCACCTGGACCTAGTGAATATTCTCCCCACCTGCGCCTCGCTGGACCTGGTGACTCTGGTTCTACCTGGGCATCATTGGGACATGGTTACTGTATTAATCACTGGGACTGATCTGATCCTGGTAACTCTGGTCCTGACTTTGGCCTTTTCTGTACCAGGTGACTCTGGCTCCACCTGGGCCTCACCTGTACCTGGTGACTCTGATCCTAAGCATGGCCTCACCTGACCTGGTGACTGTGGTTCCCATCGGGACCTCACCTGGACCTCATGTCTCCGGTTACACCTGGGCCTCACCAGGACCTGGTGTCTCTGGTACCCACCTAGGTAGCATCAGGATATGGTTACACTGTTCACTAATAGTGACCCACGCAGAACTATTAACTCTGGTCTTCACCTGGGCCACACCTGGACATGGTGACACTGGTTCGAACCTGGGTCTCACCTCGACATGGTGAGTCGGATCCTCACCTGGTCCTCACGTGTAACTGGTGATTCTCATTCCAGCATGGATATCACGTGGACCTGGTGGCTGCAGTGTTTCTAGCTTCTCATGTACCTCGTGACTCTGGTCCCCACCAGGGCTTCACCGGGACCTGGTGAGTGTGGTTGCCACCTGCACCTCACCTGAACCTGGTGATTCTGGTCTGCACCTGAGACTACCCTTGATCTTGTGACTGTGGTTCCCAACTGGGCTTCACCTGGATTTGGGGACTCCGGTCCCCATCTGGGCCTCACCTGGCACTGTTGACCATGGTCCTCAACTGGACAAAATTGGGACCCTGTGACTGTGTTCCACAACTGGACCTCACCTGGACCAGGTGACTCTGGTCCCCCTCTGGGTCTCACCGTGCCCTAGTGACTGTGAACCCCACTTTGGCCTGGCTTCGACCTGCTGACCCGGTTGCCACCTGCGCCTGACCTCGAACTGTTGACTCTGGTTCTTTCAAGGGCCTCCCCTGTACCTGGTGATCCTGGTGCCCACCTGGTCCTCACCTTGACGTGGTGACCTTTGTCACCACCGGGGACTCACCTGGACCTGCTTACTGTGTTCCACACCTGGGCCTCAAGTACACCTCTTGACCATTGTCCCCAAGCCCGCCTAACATGGACCTGTTGCCTCTGATCACCACCGGGGCCTACGTGTACCTGGTAACTCTGGGCCTCACCTGGGCCTTATCTGCACCTAGAGACTCTGGTCCCCACCTGGACTCACGTGGATCTGGTGACTCTGGTCCCCACCTGGACTTTACCTGGATCTGGTGACTCTGGTCCCACCTGGATATCACCAGAACCGGGTGACACAACCGGAGCTGGGGACACTGATCCTCAGCTGGGTCTCAACAGGACCTGGTGAATCTACTCCAAACTTAGGCTTCGTCTGGACCTTGTGACTCTTTTCCCAACTGGCATCAATGGGACATGGTTACTCTGTTCCCCACCTGGGCCTCACCTGGACATGATAACTTTGCTGCACACTTTGGCCTCAACTGGTCCTGATGACTCTCGTCCCCCAACCTAGGCCTCAATCTGGACCTGGTGACTGTCGTCCCGAACTGGGTCTCAGCTGGACCTGGTGATTCCCGTTCCCACAAGAACCACTACTGGACCTGGATACTGTGGTGTTCTTGTAGACTCACCTTTACCTTGTGACTCCCGTCCCCACTAGGGCCTCACCTGGATCTGGTGACTCTGGCCTGCAGGTTGGCCTCACCTGGACCTGGTGAGTGTGGTTGCCACCTGGGCCTCACCCATACCTGGTGACTCAGTTCCCCACGTGGGTCATGTGGACCTGGTGAATTTGGTCCTTACCTGGTCCTCTCCCGAACCCGGGGACTCTGGTCACAATCTGGGCTTCAGCTGGACCTGGTGAATCTGGTCCCCTTCTGGGTCTCACACAGTCCTGGTGACTTTGTTCCCCACCTGGACCTGATTGCTGTGGACTCTTTCTTGGCCTCACCTGGAACTGCTGACTCTGGTCCCTATCTGGATGTCACCTGGACCAGGGGATTCTGGTATCCCTCTGGGCCTCAACCAGATCTGGTGACTCTGGTCCTCAACTGGGCCTCACCTGGACCTAGTGAATATGCTCCATCTGGGCCTCATTTGGACCTGGTGACTCTGGTCCCTACGTGGGCAACATCGGGATTGGTTCCACATAATGGTCTGCAGGTTGGCCTCTTCTTGACCTGGTAACTCTGGTCCCTACCTGGGCATCATCGGGACACGGTTCCTCTGCATGGCCTGCAGGTTGGCGTCACCTGGACCTGGTGAGTTGGCTTGCCACCTGGGCCTCACCCATACTTGGTGACACAGGTCCCACGTGGGCCTCACTTGGACCTGGTGAATCTGGTCCTTAACTGGTCCTCACCCAGAACTGGTAACTCTTGGCACCACCTGGGAATCACCTGGACCTGGTGAATCTGCTCCCCATCTGGGTCTCACCCAGTCCTGGTGAAGTTGTTCCCCACCTGGACCTGATTGCTGTGGACTCCTTCTTGGCCTCACCTGGAAATTGTGACTCTGCTCCTAACTGGGCCTCACCCAGATCTGGTGACTCTGGTCCTCACCTGTGGACCATTATGACCTGGATACTCTGTTCCACACCTGAACCTCACCTGGACATGATGACTCTGGATCCCCTCTGGGCCTCATCCTGACATGGTGACTCTGGTCACCATCTGGAGGTCCCGTAGACCAGGTGAATTTGGTACCCCTGTAGGCCTCAACTAGCCCTGGTGAGTCTGATCCTCATCTGGGCCTCACCTGGACCTAGTGAATATTCTCCACACCTGCGCCTCGATGGACCTGGTGACTCTGGTTCTACCTGGGCATCATTGGGACATGGTGACTGTATTACCAACTGGGACTGACCTGATCCTGGCAACTCTGGTCCTGACTTTGGCCTCTTATGTACCAGGTGACTCTGTGTCCACCTGGGCCTCACCTGTACCTGGTGACTCTGATCCTAAGCATGGCCTCACCTGCCCTGGTGACTGTGGTTCCCATCGGGACCTCACCTGGACCTCATGTCTCCAGTTACACTTGGGCCTCACCAGGACCTGGTGTCTCTGGTACCCACATGGGTAGCATCAGGATATGGTTACACTGTTCACTAACACTCATTCAGCCGGACCTAATAACTCTGGTCTTCACCTGGGGCACACCAGGACATGGTGACACTAGTTCCCATCTGGGTCTCACCTGGACATGGTGAGTCGGATCCCCACCTGGTCCTCACCTGTAACTGGTGATTTTCGTTCCCACATGGACATCATGTGGACCTGGTGGCTGCAGTGTTTCAAGCTTCTCATGTACCTCGTGTCTCTGGTACACACCGGGGCCTCACCGGGACCGGGTGAGTGTGGTTGCCACCTGCACCTCACATGGACCTGGTGATTCTGGTCTGCACCTGAGACTACCCTGGATCTGGTGACTGTGGTCCCCACCTGGGCTTCACCTGGATTTGGAGACTCCGGTCCCTATCTGGGCCTCACCTGGCCCTGTTGAACATGGTCCTCAACTGTGCAAAATTGGGACCCGGTGACTGTGTTCCACAACTGGACCTCACCTGGACAAGGTGATTCTTGTCCCACTCTGGGTCTCACCATGCCCTAGTGACTGTGAACCCCACTTTGGCCTGACTTGGTCCTGCTGACCCTGGTTGCCACCTGCGCCTGACCTCGAACTGTGGACTCTGGATCTTTCAAGGGCCTTCCCTGGACCTGGTGATCCTGGTCGGACCTGGGCCACACCTGGACGTGGTGACTCCTGTCACCAATGGGGACTCACCTGGACCTGCTTACTGTGTTCCACACCTGGGCCTCAAGTAGACCTGTTGACTATGGTCCCCAAGCCGGCCTCACATGGACCTGTTGCCTCTGATCCCCACCGGGTCCTCACGTGTACCTGGTAACTCTGGTCCTCACCTGGGCCTTATCTGGACCTAGTGACTCTGGTCCCCATCTGGGCTTCACATGGATCTGGTGACTCTGGTCCCCACCTGGACTTCACCTGGATCTGGTGACTCTGGACTCGACCTTGACCTCTCCTGGACCTCGTGACTCTCTTTCCAACATGGACCTCACCTGGATCTGGTGACTCTGGTCCTCAGTTTGGCCTCACCTGGACCTGGTGTCTCTCGTCCCCACTTGGACCTAACTCAGAACTGCTGAATCTTGCCCCACCTAGGCCGCACCCAGACCTGGTGACTCTTGTCCCCAGCTATGCCTGAATATAACCTGATGAATCTGGTCCTCACGTGGGCCTCACATGGACCTGGCACTCAGCTGGATAGAGTGGCTCTGGTTCCCACAAGGGGCTCACCTGATACTGCTGAATGTGGTCTTATTCTATGCCTCACCAGGACCTAGTGATTCTGTTCCCCATCTGGGCCTGCATGGCCCTAGTGACTCTGGTCCTCACCCAGGCGTCACTGGGACCTGGATACTCTATTCCACACCTGGGCCTCACTTTGACCAGGGACCTCTGGTCCCATTCTGGGCCTCAAACTAAACTGGTTACTCTGGTTCCCCCTCTGGCCCTCACCCTGAGCTGGTGACTCTGGTCACCCCTTGGGCTTCACTTGGGCCTGGAGAATCTGGTCCTTATCTGTTCCGCACCTGGATCTGGTGACTGGTCGCCACCTTGGCCTCACCTGGACTTGGTGAATCCTGTTGCCACCTGCTCCTCATCTGGAACTTTCGACTGTGGTCCCACCTGGACCTCACCTGGACGAGGTGACTGGTTCCCACAGGGACCTCACCTGGACCTGGTGACTCAGGTCCTCATATGGGCATCATGGTACCAGGTTTCTCAGTTCCACATCGGGGCCTCACCTGGAACTTGTGATTCTTGTACCCCTCTGGGCCTCACCCTGACGTGGTGACTCTGGTACCCACCTGGATATCACCAGAACCGGGTGACTCTGGTCCCCCTCTGGGACTCACCCGGAGCTGGGGACACTGGTCCTCAGCTGGTCCTCAACTGGACCTGGTGAATCTACTCCTCAATTAGGCCTCGTCTGGACCTTGTGACTCTTCCCATATGGCAAAATGGGACATGGTTACTCTGTTCCCCACCTTGGCCTCACATGAACATGATAACTTTGATCCACACTTTGGCCTCAACTCGTCCTGATGACTCTGGTCCCCCCACCTAGGCCTCAATCTGGACCTGGTGACTGTGGTCCCCACCTGGGTCTCACCTGGATCTGGTGACTCTCGTTCCCACATGAACCACACCAGGACCAGGTGACTGTGGTGTTCTTGTAGACTCACATTTACCTGGTGACACCGGTCCCCACTAGGGCCTCACCTGTTTCTGCTGACTGTGGCCTGTAGGTTGGCCTCACCTGGACCTGGTGAGTGGGGTTGCCACCTGAGCTTCAACCATACCTGGTGACTCAGGAACACACGTGGTCCTCTTGGACCTGGTGAATCTGGTCCTTACCTGGTCCTCTCCCAGACCCAGGGACTCTGGTCACTGCCAGGGCCTCACCTGGACCTGGTGAATCTCTTCCCCATCTGGGCCTCACCCAGTCTTGGTGACTTTGTTCCACACCTGGACCTGATTGCTTTGGACTCTTTCTTGGCCTCACCTGGAACTGGTGACTCTTATCCTCTCTGCGCGTGACTCAGGCCTGGTGACTCTGGTCATCACCTGGGCATCATTGGAACCTGGTGACTCTGTTCCACACCTGAGCCTCACCTGGACATGATGACTCTGGAACCACTCTGGGCCTCACCCTGACCTGGTGACTCTGGTCCCCATCTGGATGTCACCTGGACCAGGGGATTCTGGTACCCCTCTAGGCCTCAACAAGATCTGGTTTCTCTTGTCCTCAACTGGGCCTCGGCTGGTCCTAGTGAATATGCTCCATCTTGGCCTCATTTGGACCTGGTTACTCTGGTCCCTACCAGGGCATCATGGGGACATGGTTCCACTGCATGGCCTGCAGGTTGGCCTCACCTGGACCTGATAACTCTGGTCCCTACCTTGGCATTATCGGGACCCGGTTACTTTTCATGGCCTGCAGGTAGTCCTCACCTGGACCTGGTGAGTGGGGTTGCCACTTGGGCCTCACCCATACCTGGTGACACAGGCACCTACGTGGGGCTCACTTGGACCTGGTGTATCTCGTAATTCTGCTCACCACCTGGGGATCACCTGGACCTGGTGAATCTGGTAACTCTGGTCACGACCTGGGAATAACCTGGACCTGGTGAATCTGTGTCCCTATCTGGGCCTCACCCAGTCCTGGTGACTTTTTTCCCCACCTGGCCCTGACTGCTGTGGACTCCTTCTTAGCCTCACCTGGAACTGTTGACTCTGATCCTAACTGGGCCTCACCCAGATCTGTTGACTCTGGTCCTCACCTGTAGATCATTATGACCTGGATACTCTGTTCCACACCTGAGACTCACCTGGACATGATGACTCTGGATCCCCTCTGGGCCTCTCCCTGACATGGTGACTCTGGTCCCCATCTGGACGGCACCTAGACCAGGTGAATCTGGTACCCCTCTAGGCCTCAACTAGACCTGGTGACTCTGGTCCTCTACTGGGCCTCAACGGGACGTAGTGAATATGCTCCCCAACTTCGCCTCATCTGGACATGGTGACTCTGGCTCCACCTGGGCCTCACCTGTAACTGGTGACTCTGATCCTAAGCATGGCCTCACGTGACCTGGTGAATGTGGTTTCCATCTGTACCTCACCTGGACCTCTTGTCTCTGGTCCCACCTGGGCCTCACCAGGAACTTGAATCTGGTACCCACCTGAGTAGCATCAGAATATGGTTACACTGTTCACTAACAGTGACCCAGCCGGACCTATTAACTCTGGTCTTCCCCTGGTCCACACCTGGACATGGTGACACTGGTTCCCACCTGGGTCTCACCTGGACATGGTGAGTCGGTTCCCCACCTGGTCCTCACCTGTAACTGGTGATTCTCGTTCCCACATGGACATCATGTGGACATGGTGGCTGCAGTGTTTCTAACTTCTCATGTACCTCGTGACTCTGGTCCGCACCAGAGCCTCACCGAGACCTGGTGAGTGTGGTTACCACCTGCACCTCACCTGAACCTGGTGATTCTGGTCTGCACCTGAGACTACCCTGGATCTGGTGACTGTGGTCCCCACCTGGGCTTCACCTGGATTTGGGGACTCCGGTCCCCATCTGGGCCCCACCTGGCCCTGTTGACCATGGTCCTCAACTGTGCCAAATTCGAACCTGGTGACTTTGTTCCACGACTGGACCTCACCTGGACCATGTGACTCTGGTCCCCCTCCGGGTCTCACCGTGCCCTAATGACTCTGAACCCCACTTTGGCCTGACTTGGACCTGCTGACCTTGGTTGCCAACTGTGCCTGACCTCGAACTGTTGACTCTGGTTCTTTCAAGGGCCTCCCCTGTACCTGCTGATCCTGGTCCCCACCTGGGTCTCACCTGGACGTGGTGACTCTTGTCACCACCGGGGACTCACCTGGACCTGTGTACTGTGTTCCACACATGGGCCTCAAGTAGACCTGTTGACCATGGTCCCCAAGCCGGCCTCACATGGACCTGTTGCCTCTGATCCCCACCGGGGCCTCACGTGTACCTGGTAACACTGGTCCTCACCTGGGCCTCATCTGGACCTACTGACTCTGGTTCCCACCTGGGCTTCACTTGGATCTGATGACTCTGGTCCCCACCGGGACTTCACCTGGATCTGGTGACTCTGGTACCCACCTGGACCTCTCCTGGACCTGGTGACTCTCTTTCCAACATGGACCTCACCTGGATCTGGTGACTCTGGTCCTCAGGTTGGCCTCTCATGGACCTGGTATCTCTCGTCCCCACTTGGTCCTAACTCAGTACTGCTGAATCTTGCCCCACCTAGGCCGCACCCAGACCTGGTGACTCTTGTCCCCAGCTATGCCTCAATTCAACCTGATGAATCTGATCCTCACGCGGGCCTCACATGGACCTGGGGCTCAGCTGGATAGAGTGGCTCTGGTTCCCACAAGTGGCTCCACTGATACTGCTGAATGTGGTCTTATTCTATGCCTCACCGGGACCAAGTGATTCTGTTCCCCATCTGGGTCTGCATGGCCCTAGTGACTCTGGTCCTCACCCAGGCATCATTGGGACCTGGATACTCTATTCCACACCTGGGCCTCACTTTGACCAGGGACCTCTGGTCCCATTCTGGGCCTCAAACTAAACTGGTTACTCTGGTTCCCCCTCTGGGCCTCACCCTTACCTGGTGACGCTGGTCACCCCTTGGGCTTCACCTGGGCCTGGTGAATCTGGTCCTTAGCTGGTCCTCACCTGGATCTGGTGACTGGTCGCCACCTGGGCCTCACGTGGACTTGGTGAATCCTGTTGCCACCTGCACCTCACCTGGACCTTGTGACTGTGGTCCCACCTGGACCTCACCTGGATCTGGTGTCTCTGGTTCCCATATGGGGCTCTCCTGGACCTGGTTCCTGTGGTCTCCATCTGGCTTCACCTGGAACTCAATGACTCTGATCCATATTTGGGCCTCTCCTTGACCTGTTGACTCAGGACCTTACCTAGGCATCATTGGTACCTGGATACTCTCTTATATACCTGGGCCTCACCTGGAACTGGTTACTGTGGTCCCACATGGGCCTCACCTGGAGGAGGTGACTGGTTCCCACAGGGACCTCAACTGCACCTGGTGACTCAGGTCCTCATATGGGCATCATGGGACCTGGTTTCTTAGTTACACATCGGGGCTTCATCTGGACCTAGTGATACTTGTCCCCCTCTGGGCCTCACTCTGACGTGGTGACTCTGGTCCCCACCTGGATATCACCAGTACCGAGTGCCTCTGGTCCCCTCTGGGACTCCCTCTGTGCTGGGGACACTAGTCTTCAACTGGGCCTCAACAGGACCTAGTGAATCTACTCCTCACTTAGGCCTCGTCTGGACCTTGTGACTCTTTTCGCACCTGGCAACAATGGGACATTGTTACTCTGTTCCACAACTGGGCCTCACCTGGATATGATAACTTTACTCCACACTTTGGCCTCAACTGGTTCTGATGACACTGGTCGCCCCACCTTGTCCTCAATCTGGACCTGGTGACTGTGGTCCCCACCTGGGTCTCACCTGGACCTGGTGACTCTCGTTCCCACATGAACCACACCTGGATCTGGTGTCTGTGGTGTTCTTGTAGACTTACATTTACCTGGTGACTCCTGTCCCCACTAGGGCATCACCTGGATCTGGTGACTCTGGCCTGCAGGTTGGCCTCACCTGGACCTGGTGAGTTGGGTTGCCACCTGAGCATCACCCATACCTGGTGACTCAGGTCCCCACGTGGGCCTCTTGGACCTGGTGAATCTGGTCCGTACCTGGTCCTCTCCCAGACCCTGGGACTCTGGTCGCAACCTGGGCCTCACCTGGACCTAATGAATGAATCTGGTCCCCATCTGGTCCTCACCCTGTCCTGGTGACTTTGTTCCCCACCTGGACCTGATTGCTGTGGACTCTTTCTTGGCCTCACCTGGACCTGGTGACTCTGATCCTATCTGCGCGTCACCCAGACCTGGTCACTCTGGTCCTCACCTGGGCATCATTGGTACCTGGTGACTCTGTTCCAGACCTGAGCCTCACCTGGACATGATGACTCTGGAACCACTCTGGGCCTAACCCTGACCTGGTGACTCTGGTTTCCATCTGGATGTCACCTGGACCAGGTGACTCTGGGACCCCTCTAGGCCTCAACAAGGTCTGGGGACACTGGTCCACAACTGGGCCGCACCTGGACCTAGTGAATATGCTCCATCTGGGCCACAGTTGGACCTGGTGACTCTGGTCCCTACCTGGGCATCATCGGGACATGGGTCCACTGCATGGCCTGCAGGTTGGCCTCAGCTGGACCTGGTAACTCTGGTCCCTACCTGGGCATCACGGGGACACGGTTCGTCTGCATGGCCTCCAGGTTGGCCTCACGTGGACCTAGTGAATGGGGTTGCCACCTGGGGCTCACCCATACCTGGTGACACAGGTACCCACGTGGGCCTCACTTGGACCTGGTGAATCTGGTCCTTACCTCTTCCTCACCCGCACCTGGTAACCCTGGTCACGACCTGGGAATCACCTGGACCTGTTGAAACTGGTTCCCCTCTGGGCCTCACCCAGTCCTGTTGACTTTCTTCCCCACCTGGACCTGATTGCTGTGGACTCCTCTTGGCCTCAACTGAACTGGTGACTCTGATCCTAACTGGGCCTCACCCAGATCTGGTGACCATGGTCCTCACCTGTGGACCATTATGACCTGGATACTCTGTTCCACACCTGAGCCTCACCTGGACATGATGACTCTGGAACCTCTCTGGGCATCACCCTGACCTGGTGACTCTGGACCCATCTGGATGGCACCTGGAACAGGTGATTCTGGTACCCCTCTAGGCCTCAACCAGGTCTGGTAACACTGGTCCTCAACTGGGCCTCACCTGGACCTAGTGAATATGCTCCATCTGGGCCTCATTTGGACCTGGTGACTCTGGTCCCTACCTGGGCATCATCGGGACATGGTTCCACTGCATGGCCTGCAGGTTGGCGTCACCTGGACCTGGTGAGTGGGGTTGCCACATGGGCCTCACCCATACCTGGTGAATCTGACCCCACGTGGGCCTCTTCGACCTGGTGAATCTGGTCCGTACCTGGTCCTCTCCCAGACCCGGGGACTCTGGTCACCACCTGGGCCTCACCTGGACCTGTTGAATCTTTTCCCCATCTGGGCCTCACCCAGTCCTGGTGGCTTTGTTCTCCACCGGTACCTGATTGCTGTGGATTCTTTCTTGGCCTCACCTGGAACTGGTGACTCTGATCCTATCTGCTCGTCACCCAGAATTGGTGACACTGGTCCTCACCTGGGCATCATTGGTACCTGGTGACTCTGTTCTACACCTGAGCCTTACCTGGACATGATGATTCTGGAACCTCTCTGGGCCTCAGCCTGACCTGGTAATTGTGGTCCCCATCTGGATGTCACTTGGACCAGGGGATTCTGGTACCCCTCTCGGCCTCAACCAGATATGGTGACTCGGGTCCTCAACTGGGCCTCATCTGGACCTAGTGAATATGATCCATCTTGGCCTCATTTGGACCTGGTGACTCTTGTCCCTACCTGGGCATCATAGGGATATGGTTCCACAGCATAGCCTGCAGATTGGCCTCACCTCGACATTGTAACTCTGGTCCCTACCTAGGCATTATCGGGACATGGTTCCACACATGCCCTGCAGGTTGGCATCACCAGCACCTGGTAATTCTAGTCCCTACCTGTGCATCATCAGTACATGGTTCCTCGGCATGGCCTGCAGGTTGGCATCACCTGGACCTGGTGAGTGGGGTTGTCACCTGTGCCTCACCCATGCCTTGTGACACAGGTCCCCACGTGGGCCTCACTTGGAACGGGTGAATCTGGTCCTTACCTTGTTCTCACCCGGAACTGGTAACTCTGGTCACCACCTGGGAATCACCTGGGCCTGGTGTTTCTGGTACCCATCTGGGCGTCATCCAGTCCTGGTGACATTGTTCCCCACCTGGACCTGATTGCTGTGGACTCTTTCTTGGCCTCACCTGGAACTGGTGACTCTGATCCTATCTGCGCGTCACCCAGACCGGGTGACTCTGGTCCTCACCTGGACATGATGACTCTGGAACCTCTCTGGGCCTCACCCTAACCTGGTGACTCTGGTCCCCATCTGGAACTCACCTGTATCTGGTGACTCTGGTCTCAGTTTGTCCTCACCTGGACTGGTGTCTATCGTCCCCACTTTGACCTAACTCAGAACTGCTGAATCTTGCCCCACCTAGGCCGCACCTAGACCTGATGACTCTTGTCCCCAGCGATGCCTCAATTCGACCTGATGAATCTGGGCCTCACATGGGCCTCACATGGACCTGGGACTCAGCTGGATAGAGTGGCTCTGGTTCCAACAAGGCGCTCATCTGATACTGGTGACTTATTCACCAGTGGTCTTATTCTATGCCTCACCAGGACCTAGTGATTCTGTTCCCCATCTAGGCCTGCATGGCCCTAGTGACTCTGGTCCACACCCAGGCATCATTGGGACCTGCATACTCTATTCCACAATTGGGCCTCATTTTGACCAGGGACCTCTGGTCCCATTCTGAGCCTCCAAATAAACTGGTTACTCTGGTACCCCCTCTAGGCCTCACCCTTACCTGGTGACTCTGGTCACCCCTTGGGATTCACTTGGGCCTGGTGAATCTGGTCCTAAGCTGGTCCGCACCTGGATCTGGAGACTGGACGCCACCTGGGCCTCACCTGGATTTGGTGAATCCTGTTGCCACCTGCGCCTCACCTGGACTTTGTGACTGTGGTCCCACCTGGATCTCACCTGGATCTGGTGCCTCTGGTTCCCATATGGGGCTCTCCTGGACCTGGTTCCTGTGGTCTCCATCTGGCCTCCCCTGGAACACAATGACTCTGATCCATATTTGGGCCTCTCCTGGACCTGTTGACTCTGGACCTTACCTGGGCATCATTGGGACCTGGATACTCTCTTATATACCTGGGCCTCACCTGGAACTGGTGACTGTGGTCCCACCTGGGCCTCACCTGGACGAGGTGACTGGTTCCCACAGGGACCTCCCCTGGCCCTGGTGACTCAGGTCCTCATATGTGCATCATGGGACCTGGTTTCTCAGTTCCACATCGGGGCCTCACCTGGACCTAGTGATTCTCTTTCCCCTCTGGGCCTCATCCTCACGTGGTCACTCTGGTCCGCACCTGACTCACACCAGAACCGGGTGACTCTGGTCCCCCTCTGGGAATCACACAGAGCTGGGGACACTGATACTCAACTGGGCCTCAACAGGACCTGGTGAATCTACTCCTCACTTAGGCCTCGTCTGGACCTTGTGACTCTTTTCCCACCTGGCATCTATGGGACATTTTTACTCTGTTCCCCACCTGGGCCTCACTTGATTCTGGTCTCCACCTGAGACTACCCTGGATCTGGTGACTGTGGTCCCCACCTGGGCTTCACCTGAATTTGGGGACTCCGGTCCCCATCTGGGCCTCAACTGGCCCTGTTGACCATGGTCCTCAACTGTGCAGAATTGGGACCCGGTGACTGTATTCCACAAATGGATCTCACCTGGACAAGGTGACTCTGGTCCCCCTCTGGAACTCACTGTGCCCTAGTGACTGTGAAACCCACTTTGGCCTGACTTGGACCTGCTGTCCCTTGTTGCCACCTGCGCCTGACCTCAAACTGTTGACTCTGGTTCTCTCAAGGGCCTCCCCTGTACCTGGTGATCCTGGTCCCCAATTGGTCCTCAACTGGACGTGGTGAATCTTGTCACCACCGGGGACTCACCTGGACATGATTACTTTGTTCCACACCTGGGCCTCAGGTAGACATGTTGACCATGGTCCCCAAGCCGGCCTCACGTGGACCTTTTGGCTCTGATCCCCGCCGGGGGCTCACGTGTATCTGGTAACTCTGATCCTCACTTCGGCCTCATCTGGACCTAGTGACTCTGGTCCCCACCTGGGCTTCACCTGGATCTGGTGACTCTGGTCCCCACCTGGACTTCACCTGGATCTGGTGACTCTGGTCCCCACCTGGACCTCTCCTGGACCTGGTGACTCTCTTTCCAACATGGACCTCACCTGGATCTGGTGACTCTGGTCCTCAACTGGGCCTCACCTGGACCTAGTGAATATGCTCCCCAACTGCGCCTCGTCTGGACATGGTGACTCTGGTTCTACGTGGGCATCATCGGGACATGGTTACACTGCATGGCCTGCAGGTTAGCCTCAGCTGGACCTGGTATCTCTCGTGCCTACCTGGGCATCATCGGGACATGGTTCCTCTGCATGGCCTGCAGGTTGGCCTCACCTGGACCTGGTGAGTGGGGTTGCCACCTGGGCCTCACCCATACCTGGTGACACAGGTCCCCACGTGGGCCTCACTTGGACCTGGTGAATCTGGTCCTTACCTGGTGGTCCCCCGGAACTGGTAACTCTGGTCACCACCTGGGAATCACCTGGGCCTGGTGAATCTGGTCCCCATCTGGGCACACCCAGTCCTGTGGACTTTCTTCCCCACCTGGACCTGATTGCTGTGGACTCCTTCTTGGCTAACCTGGAACTGCTGACTCTGATGCTAACTGGGCCTCACCCAGATCTGGTGATTCTGGTCCTCACCTGTGGACCATTATGACCTGGATACTCTGTTCCACACCTGAGCCTCACCTGGATATTTTTACTCTGGATCCACTCTGGGCCTCAGCCTGACATGGGGACTCTGGTCCCCATCTGGATGTCACCAGACCAGGTGAATCTGGTACCCCTCTAGGCGTCACCTAGACCTGGTGACTCTGGTCCTCAACTGGGCCTCAACGGGACCTAGTGAACATGCTCCCCACCTGCGCCACAGCTGGGCCTGGTGACTCTGGTTCTACCTGGACATCACCGGGACATGATTACTCTATTCCCACTTGGAGTGACCTGATCCTGGTAACTCTGGTCCTGACTTTGGCCTCTTCTGTACCAGGTGACTCTGGCTCCACCTGGGCCTCACCTGGAACTGGTGACTCTGATCCTAAGCATGGCCTCACCTGACCGGGTGACTGTGGTTCCCATCGGGACCTCACTTGGACCTCATGTCTCTGTCCCACTTGGGCCTCACCAGGACCTGGTGTCTCTGGTACCCACCTGGGTAGCATCAGGATATGGTTATACTGTTCACTGACAGTGACCCACCTGGACCTATTAACTCTGGTCTTCACCTGGTCCACACCTGGACATGGTGACACTGTTTCCTACCTGGGTCTCAGCTGGACATGGTGAGTCGGATCCCCACCTGGTCCTCACCTGTAACTGGTGATTCACGTTCCCACATGGAGATCATGTGGACCTGTTGGCCGCAGTGTTTCTAGCATCTTTTTTTTTAATTTTTATTTATTTATGATAGTCACAGAGAGAGAGAGGCAGAGCACAGGCAGAGGGAGAAGCAGGCTCCATGCACCGGGAGCCCGATGTAGGATTCGGTCCCGGGTCTCCAGGATCGCGCCCTGGTTCAAAGGCAGGCGCCAAACCGCTGCGCCACCCAGGGATCCCATGTGTTTCTAGCTTCTAATGTACCTCGTGACTTGTCTTGTACCCCACCAGTGCCTTACCGGGACCTGGTGAGTTTGGTTGTCACCTGCACCACACCTGGACCTGGTGATTCTGGTCTGCACCTGAGCCTACCCTGGATCTGGTGACTGTGGTCCCCACTTGGGCTTCACCTGGATTTCGGGACTCCGGTCCCCATCTGGGCCTCACCTGGCCCTGTTGACCATGGTCCTCAACTGGGCAAAATTGGGACCTGGTGACTGTGTTCCACAACTGAACCTCACCTGGACCAGGTGACTATGCTCCCCCTCTGGGTCTCACCGTGCCCTAGTGACTGTGAAGTCCCCTTTGGCTTGACTTGGACCTGCTGACCCTGGTTGCCACCTGCGCCTGACCTCGAACTCTTGACTCTGGTTCTTTCAAAGGCCTCCATTGTACCTGGTGATCCTGGTCCCCACCTGGACCTCACCTGGACTTGGTGACACTTGTCACCACGGGGGACTCACCTGGACCGGCTTACTGTGTTCCACACCTGGGTCTCAAGTGGACCTGTGGACCATGGTCCCCAAGCCGGCCTCACATGGAAATGTTGCCTCTGATCCCCACCGGAACCTCACGTGTACCTGGTAACTCTGGTCCTCACCTGGGCCTCATCTGCACCTAGTGACTCTGGTCCCCACTTGGGCTTCACCTCGATCTGGTGACTCTGGTCCCCACCTGGACTTCACCTCGATCTGGTGACTCTGGTCCCCACCTGGACTTCACCTGGATCTAGTGACTCTGGCCCCCACATGGACCTCTCCTGGACCTGGTGACTCTCTTTCCAACATGGACCTCACCTGGATGTGGTGAATCTGGTACTCAGTTTGGCCTCACCTGGACCTGGTGTCACTCGTCCCCACTTTGACCTAACTCAGAACTGCTGAATCTTGCCCCACCTAGGCCGCACCCAGACCTGGTGACTCTTGTCCCCAGCTATGCCTCAATTCGACCTGATGAATCTGGTCCTCACGTGGGCTTCACATGGACCTGGGACTCAGCTGGATAGAGTGGCTCTGTTTCCCACAAGGGGCTCACCTGATACTGGTGACTGTGGTCTTTTTCTATGCCTCACCAGGACCTAGTGATTCTGTTCCCCATCTGGGCCTGCATGGCCCTAGTGACTCTGGTCCACACCCAGGCATCATTGGGACCTGGATACTCTATTCCACAATTGGGCCTCACTTTGACCAGGGACCTCTGGTCCCATTCTGAGCCTCAACTAAACTGGTTACTCTGGTACCCCCTCTAGGACTCACCCTTACCTGGTGACTCTGGTCACCCCTTGGGATTCACTTGGGCCTGGTGAATCTGGTCCTAAGCTGGTCTGCACCTGGATTTGGAGACTGGACGCCACCTGGGCCTCACCTGGACTTTGTGACTGTGGTCCCACCTGGACCTCACCTGGATCTGGTGGCTCTGGTTCCCATATGGGGCTCTCCTGGACCTGGTTCCTGTGGTCTCCATCTGGCCTCCCCTGGAACACAATGACTCTGATCCATATTTGGGCCTCTCCTGGACCTGTTGACTCTGGACCTTACCTGGGCATCATTGGGACCTGGATACTCTCTTATATACCTGGGCCTCACCTGGAACTGGTGACTGTGGTCCCACCTGGGCCTCACCTGGACGAGGTGACTGGTTCCCACAGGGACCTCACCTGGACCTGGTGACTCAGGTCCTCATATGTGCATCATGGGACCTGGTTTCTCAGTTCCACATCGGGGCCTCACCTGGACCTAGTGATTCTCGTTCCCCTCTGGGCCTCATCCTGACGTGGTGACTCTGGTCCGCACCTGACTCACACCAGAACCGGGTGACTCTGGTCCCCCTCTGGGAATCACCCAGAGCTGAGGACACTGATACTCAACTGGGCCTCAACAGGACCTGGTGAATCTACTCCTCACTTAGGCCTAGTCTGGACCTTGTGACTCTTTTCCCACCTGGCATCTATGGGACATTTTTACTCTGTTCCCGACCTGAGCCTCACTTAGACATGATAACTTTGCTCCATACTTTGGCCTCAACTCGTCCCGATGACTCTGGTCCCCGCACCTAGGCCTCAATCTGGACCTGGAGACTGTCATTCACAACTGGGTCTCACCTGGACCTTGTGACTCTCGTTCCCAAATGAAACACACCTGGACCTGGTGGCTGTGGTGTACTTGTAGACTCACATTTACCTGGTGACTCTGGCCCCACTAGGGCCTCACCTGGATCTGGTGACTCTGGCCTGCAGGTTGGCCTCACCTGGACTTGGTTAGTGGGATGCCACCTGGGCCTCACCCATACCTGGTGACTCAGGTCCCCACGTGGGCCTCTTGGACCTGGTGAATCTGGCCCTTACCTGGTATTCTCCCAGACCCTGGGAATCTTGTCACAACTTGGGCCTCACCTAGACATGGTGAATCTGGTCCCCATCTGGGCCTAACCCAGTCCTGGTGACTATGTTCCCCACCTGGACGTGTTTGCTCTGGACTCTTTCTTGCCCTCACCTTGAACTGTTGACTCTGATCTTATCAGTGCGTCACCCAGACCTGGTGACTCTCGTCCTCACCTGGGCATCATTGGTACCTGGTTACTCTGTTCCACACCTGAGCCTCACCTGGACATGATGTCTCTGGGACCTCTCTGGGCCTCACCCTGACCTGGTGATCTGGTCCCCATCTGGATGTCACCTGGACCAGGTGATTCTGGAACCCCTCTAGGCCTCAACCAGATCTGGTGACTCTTGTCCTCAACTGGGCCTCACCTGGACCTAGTGAATATGCTCCATCTGGGCCTCATTTGGACCTGGTGACTCTGGTCACTCACTGGGCATCATCGGGAAATGGTTCCACTGCATGGCCTGCTGGTTTGCCTCACCTGGACCTGGTAACTCTGGTCCCTACCTTGGCATCATCGGGGCATCTTGCCCTGGGGAGTGGGGTTCCCACCTGGATCTTACCCATGCCTGGTGACACAGGTCCCAACGTGGGCCTCACTTGGACCTGGTGAATGTGGTCCTTACCTAGTCCTCACCCGGAAGTGGTAAATCTGGTCACCACCTGGGCATCACCTAGTCCTAGAGACTTTGTTCCGCACCTGGACCTGATTGCTGTGGACACCTTCTTGGCCTCACCTGGAAGTGGTAACTCTGATCCTAACTGGGCCTCTCCCATATCTGGTGACTCTTGTCCTCACCGGTGGACCATTATGACCTGGATACTCTGTTCCACACCTGAGCCTCACCTGGACATGATGACTCTAGATCCCCTCTGGGCCTCACACTGACATTGTTACTCTGGTCCCCATCTGGATGTCACCTAGACCAGGTGAATCTGGTACCCCTCTGGGCCTCAACCAGATCTGGTGACTCTGGTCCTCAACTGGGCCTCACCTGGACCTAGTGAATATGCTCCATCTGGGCCTCATTTGGACCTGGTGACTCTGGTACCTACGTGGGCAACATCGGGACATGGTTCCACATAATGGTCAGCAGGTTGGCATCTTCTTGACCTGGTAACTCTGGTCCCTATCTGGGCCTCATCGGGACACGGTTCCTCTGCATGGCCTGCAGGTTGGCGTCACCTGGACCTCGTACCTCTGGTCCCTACCTGGGCATCATCGGGACACGGTCCCTCTGCATGGCCTGCAGGTTGGCCTCACCTAGACCTGGTGAGTGGGCTTGCCACCTAGGCCTCACCCATACCTGGTGACACAGGTCTCACGTGGGCCTCACTTGGACCTGGTGAATCTGGTCCTTACCTAGTCCTCACCCGGAACTGGTAACCCTTGTCACCACCTGGGAATCACCGGGACCTGGTGAATCTGGTCCCCATCTGGGCCTCACCCATTCCTGGTGACTTTGATCCCCAACTGGACCTGATTGCTGTAGACTCCTTCTTGGCCTCAACTGGAACTTGTGACTCTGTTCCTAACTGGGCCTCACCCAGATCTGGTGACTCATGTCCTCACATATGTACCATTATGACCTGGATACACTGTCCCACACCTGAACCTCACCTGGACATGATGATTCTGGATGCCCTCTGGGCCTCACCCTGACATGGTGACTCTGGTCCCCATCTGGATGTCCCCTAGACCAGGTGAATATGGTACCCCTCTAGGCGTCAACTAGACCTGGTGACTCTAGTCCTCATCTGGGCCTCACCTGGACCTAGTGAATATTCTCCCCACCTGCGCCTCGCTGGACCTGCTGACTCTGATTCTACCTGGGCATCATTGGGACATGGTTACTGTATTACCCACTGGGACTGACCTGATCCTGGTAACTCTGGTCTTGACTTTGGCCTCTTCTGTACCAGGTGACTCTGGCCCGACCTGGGCCTCACCTGTACCTGGTGACTCTGATCCTAAGCATGGCCTCACCTGACCTGGTGACTGTGCTTCCAATCGAGACCTCACCTGGACCTCATGTCTCCGGTTACACCTGGGCCTCACAAGGACCTGGTGTCTCTGGTACCCACCTGGGTAGCATCAGGATATGATTACACTGTTCACTAACACTCATCCAGCCTGACCTAATAACTCTGGTCTTCACCTGGGGCACACGAGGATATGGTGACACTGGTTCCCACCTGGGTCTCACCTGGATATGGTGAGTCGGATCCCCACCTGGTCCTCACCTGTAACTGGTGATTTTCGTTCCCACATGGACATCATGTGGACCTGGTGGCTGCAGTGTTTCTAGCTTCTCATGTACCTCGTGTCTCTGGTCCCCACCGGGGCCTCTCCGGGACCGGGTGAATGTGGTTGCCACCTGCACCTCACATGGACCTGTTGATTCTGGTCTGCACCTGAGACTTCCCTGGATCTGGTGACTGTGATCCCCACCTGGGCTTCACCTGGATTTGGGGACTCCGGTCCCCATCTGGGCCTCACCTGGCCCTGTTGACCATGGTCCTCAACTGTGCAAAATTGAGACCCGGTGTCTGTGTTCCACAACTGGACCTCACCTGGACCAGGTGACTCTGGTCCCACTCTGGGTTTGACCGTGGCCTAGTGACTGTGAACCCTACTTTGGCCTGACTTGGACCTGCTGACCCTGGTTGCCACCTGCGCCTGACCTCGAACTATTGACTCTGGTCTTTCAAGGGCCTTCCCTGGACCTGGTGATCCTGGTCGGACCTGGCTCACACCTGGACGTGGTGACTCCTGTCACCAATGGGGACTCACTTGGACCTGCTTACTGTGTTCCACACCTGGGCCTCAAGTAGACCTGTTGACCATGGTCCCCAAGCCGGACTCACATGGACCTGTTGCCTCCGATCCCCACCGGATCCTCACGTGTACCTGGTATCTCTGGTCCTCACCTGGGCCTCATCTGGACCTAGTGACTCTGGTCCCCACCTGGGCTTCACATGGATCTGGTGACTCTGGTCCCCACCTGGACTTCACATGGATCTGGTGACTCTGGACCCCACCTGGACCTCTCCTGGACCTGGTGACTCTTTTCCAACATGGACCTCACCTGGATGTGGTGACTCTGGTCCTCAGTTTGGCCTCACCTGGACCTGGTGTCTCTCGTCCCCACTTTGACCTAACTCAGAACTGCTGAATCTTGCCCCACCTAGGCCGCACCCAGACCTGGTGACTCTTGTCCCCAGCTATGCCTCAATTCGACCTGATGAATCTGGTCCTCACGGGGGACTCACCTGGTCCTGGGACTCAGCTGGATAGAGTGGCTCTGGTTCTCACAAGGGGCTCACCTGATACTGCTGATGTGGTCTTATTCTATGCCTCACCAGGACCTAGTGATTCTGTTCCCCATCTGGGCCTGCATGGCCCTAGTGAATCTGGTCCTCACCCAGGCGTCATTGTGACCTGGATACTCTATTCCACACCTGGGACTCTCTTTGATCAGGGACCTCTGGTCCCATTCTGGGCCTCAAACTAAACTGGTTACTCTGGTCCCCCCTCTGGGCCTCACCCAGTCCTGGTGACTCTGGTCACCCATTGGGCTTCACTTGGGCCTGGAGAATCTGGTCCTTATCTGTTCCGCACCTGGATCTGGTGACTGGTCGCCACCAGGGCCTCACCTGGACTTGGTGAATCCTGTTGCCTCCTGCGGCTCACCTGGACCTTGTGACAGTGGTCCAACCTGGACCTCACCTGGACGAGGTGACTGGTTCCCACAGGGACCTCACCTGGACCTGGTGAATCAGGTCCTCCTATGGGCTTCATGGGACCTGGTTTCTCAGTTCCACATCGAGGCCTCATCTGGACCTAGTGATTCTCGTCCCCATCTGGGCCTCACCCGGACGTCGTGATTCTTGTCCCCACCAGGATATCACCAGAACCGGGTGACTCTGGTCCCCCTCTGGGACTCACCCGGAGCTGGGACACTGGTCCTCAGCTGATCCTCAACAGGACCTGGTGAATCTACTCCTCACTAAGGCCTCGTTTGGACCTTGTGACACTTTTCTCACCTGACATCAATGGGACATGGTTATTCTGTTCCCCACCTGGGCCTCACCTGTACATGATAACTTTGCTCCACACTTTGGCCTCAACTGCTCCTGATGACTCTCGTCCCCCCACCGAGGCCTCAATCTGCATCTGGTGACTGTGGTCCCACCTGGGTCTCCCCTGGACCTGGTGACTCTCGTTACCACATGAAACACACCTGGACCTGGTGACTGTTGTTTTCTTGTAGACTCACATTTACCTGGTGACACCGGTCCCCACTAGGGCCTCACCTGGATCTGGTGACTCTGGCTTGCAGGTTGGCCTCACCTGGACCTGGTGAGTGGGGTTGCCACCTGAGCTTCACCCATACCTGATGACTCAGGAACCCACGTGGTTCTCTTGGACCTGGTGAATCTGGTCCTTAGATGGTCCACTCCCCGACCCGGGGATTCTGGTCACCTCCTGGGCCTTACCTGGACCTGGTGAATCTCTACCGCATCTGGGCCTCAACCAGTCCTGGTGAGTTTGTTCCCGACCAGGACCTGATTGCTTTGGACTCTTTCTTGGCCTCACCTGGAACTGGTGACTCTTATCCTCTCTGCGCGTGACTCAGGCCTGGAGACTCTGGTCCCCATCTGGATGTCACCTGGACCAGGTGATTCTGGTACCCCTCTAGGTTTAAACCATATCTGGTGTCTGTGTTCCTCAACTGGGCCTCGTCTGGACCTAGTGAATATGCTCCATCTGGGCCTCATTTGGACCTGGTGACTCTGGTCCCTACCTGGGCATCATTGCGACATGGTTCCACTGCATGGCCTTTAGGTTGGCCGCACCTGGACCTGGTATCTGTGGTTCTACCTGGGCATCATGGGGACGTGGTTACTCTATTCCCAGTGGGACTGACCTGATCGTGGTAACTCTGGTCCTGACTTTGGCCTCTTCTGTGCCATGTGACACTGGCTCCTCCTGGACTTCACCTGTAAGTGGTGACTCTGATCCTAAGCATGGCCTCACCTCACCTGGTGACTGTGGTTTCCATCGGTACCTCACCTGGACCTCATGTCTCTGGTCCCAACTGGGACTCACCAGGACTTGTATCTGGTACCCACCTGAGTAGCATCAGGATATGGTTACACTGTTCACCAACAGTGATGCGGCCGGACCTATTAACTCTCGTCTTCACCTGGTCCACACTTGGACATGGAGACACTGGTTCCCACCAGGGTCTCACCTGGACATGGTGACTCATATCCCCACCTGCTCCTCACCTGTAACTTGTAATGCTCGTTCCCACATGGACATCACGTGGACCTGGTGGTTGCAGTGTTACTAGCTTCTCATGTACCTCGTGACTCTGGTCCCCACCAGGGCCTCACCGGGACTTGGTGAGAGTGGTTGCCACCTGCACCTCACCAGGACCTGGTGATTCTGGTCTCCACCTGAGACTACCCTGGATCTGGTGACTGTGGTCCCCACCTGGGCTTCACCTGAATTTGGGGCTCCGGTCCCCATCTGGGCCTAAACTGGCCCTGTTGACCATGGTCCTCAACTGTGCAGAATTGGGACCCGGTGACTGTATTCCACAACTGGATCTCACCTGGACCAGGTGACTCTGGTCCCCCTCTAGGTCTCACTGGGCCCTAGTGACTGTGAACCCCACTTTGTCCTGACTTGGACCTGCTGACCCTGGTTGCCACCTGCGCCTGACCTCACAATGTTGACTCTGGTTCTCTCAAGGGCCTCCCCTGTACCTGGTGATCCTCGTCCCCAATTGGTCCTCAATGGACGTGGTGACTCTTGTCACCACCGGGGACTCACCTGGACATGATTACTTTGTTCCACACCTGGGCCTCAGGTAGACCTGTTGACGAGAGTCCCCAAGCCGGCCTCACGTGGACCTTTTGGCTCTGATCCCCGCCGGGGGCTCACGTGTATCTGGTAACTCTGACCCTCACCTGGGTCTAATCAGGACCTAGTGAGTCTGGTCCCCACCTGGGCTTCACATGGATCTGGTGACTCTGGTCCCCAAATGTATCTCACCTGGATCTGGTGACTCTGATCCCCACCTGTACCTCTCCTGGACCTGGTGACTCTCTTTCCAACATGGAACTCACCTGGATCTGGTGACTCTGGTCCTCAGTTTGGCCTCACTTGGACTGGTGTCTCTCGTCCCCACTTTGACCTAACTCAGAACTGCTGAATCTTGCCCCACCTAGGCCGCACACAGACCTGGTGACTCTTGTCCCCAGCTATGCCTCAATTCAACCTGATGAATCTGGTCCTGACGTGGGGCTCACATGGACCTGGGACTCAGCTGGATAGAGTTGCTCTGGTTCCCACAAGGGGCACACCTGATACTGGTGATTGTGGTCTTATACTATGCCTCACCAGGACCTAGTGATTCTGTTCCCCATCTGGGTCTGCATGGCCCTAGTGACTCTGGTCCTCACCCAGGCATCATTGGGACCTGGATACTCTATTCCTCATCTGGGACTCATTTTGACCAGGAACCTCTGGTCCTATTCTGGGCCTCAAACTAAACTGGTTACTCTGGTTCCCCTCTGGGACTCACCCTTACCTGGTGACTCTGGTCACGCCTTGGGCTTCACTTGGGCCTGGTGAATCTGGTCCTTAGCTGGTCCGCATCTGGATCTGGTGACCGGTGGCCACCTGGGCCTCACCTGGACTTGGCGAATCCTGTTGCCACCTGCGCCACACCTGGACCTTCTGACTGTGGTCCCAACTGGACCTCACCTGGATCTGTTGGGTCTGGTTCCCATATGGGGCTCTCCTGGACCTGGTTCCTGTGGTCTCCATCTGGCCCCACCTGGAACACAATGAGTCTGATCCATATATGGTCCTCTCCTTGACCTGTTGACTCTGGTCCTTACCTGGGCATCATTGGGACCTGGATACTCTCTATATACCTGGGCCTCACCTGGACCTGGTGACTGTGGTCCCACCTGGGCCTCTCCTGGACGAGGTGACTGGTTCCCACAGGGACCTCACCTGGACCTGGTGACTCAGGTCCTCATATGGGCATCATGGGACCAGTGTTCTCAGTTCCACATCGGGGTCTCATCTGTACCTAGTGATTCTCGTCCCCCTCTGTGCCTCACCCTGATGTGGTGACTCTAGTCCCCACCTGGATGTCACCAGAACCGGGTGACACTGGTCACCCTCTGGGAGTCACCCGGAGCTGGGGACACTGGTCCTCAACTGGGCCTCAACAGGACCTGGTGAATCTACTCCTCACTAAGGCCTCGTCTGGACCTTGTGACTCTTTTCCCACCTGGCATCAATGGGACATGGTTACTCTTCCCACCTGGGCCTCACATGGACATGATAACTTTGCTCCACACTTTGGCCTCAACTGGTCCTGATGACTCTGGTCTCCCGACCTAGGCCTCAATCTGGACCTGGTGACTGTGGTCCCCACCTGGGTCTCACCTGGACCTGGCGACTCTCGGTCCCAAATGAACCACACAGGTCCTGGTGACTGTGTTGTTCTTGTAGAATCACTTTTAACTGGTGACTCCAGTCCCCACTAGGGCCTCACGTGAATCGGGTGACTTGGCCTGCAGGTTGGCCTCACATGGACCTGGTTAGTGGGGATGCCACTTGGGTCTCACCCATACTTGGTGACTCACGTCTCCACCTGTGCCTCTTGGACCTGGTGAATCTGGTCCTTACCTTCTCCTCTCCCAGACCCGGGGACTCTGGTCACCACGTAGGCCTCACCTGGACCTGGTGATTCCGGTCCCCATCTGGGCCTCACTCAGTCCTGGTGACTTTGTTCCCCACCTTGACCTGATTGCTGTGGACTCTTTCATGGCCTCACCTGGACCTGGTGACTCTGATCCTATCTGCTGGTCACCCAGACCTGGTGACTCTGGTCCACACCTGGGCATCATTGGTACCTGGTGACTCTGTTCCACACCTGAGCCTCACCTGGACATGAGGCTCTGGACTCTCGAACCACTCTGGGCCTAACCCTGACCTGGTGACTCTGGTCTCCATCTGGATGTCACTTGGACCAGGTGATTCTGGTACCCCTCTCGGCCTCAACCAGTTCTGGTGACTCTGGTCCGCAACTGAGCCTCACCTGGACCTATTGAATATGCTCCATCTGGGCCTCATTTGGACCTGGTGACTCTGGTCCCTACCTGGGCATCATCGGGACATGGATCCACTGCATGGCCTGTAGGTTGGCCTCAGCTGGACCTGGTAACTCTGGTCCCTACCTGGGCATCATCGGGACACGGTTCCTCTGCATGGCCTCCAGGTTGGCCTCACCTGGACCTAGTGAGTGGGGTTGCCACCTGGGGCTCACCCATACCTGGTGACACAGGTCCCCACGTGGGCCTCACTTGGACGTGGTGAATCTGGTCCTTACCTGGTCCTCACCCGGAACTCCTAACTCGGGTCACCACCTGGGAATCACATGAACCTGGTTAATCTGGTCCCCATCTGGTCCTCATCCATTCCTGGTGACTTTGTCACCCCACCTGGACCTGATTGCTGTGGACTCCTTCTTGGCCTCACCTGGAACTGGTGACTCTGATCCTAACTGGGCCTCACCCAGATCTGGTGACTCTGGTCCTCACCTATGGACCATTAGGACCTGGATACTCTGTTCCACACCTGAGCCTCACCTGGACATGATGACTCTGGATCCACTCTGGGCCTCACCCTGACATGATGACTCTGGTCCCCATTCGGATGTCAGCTAGACTAGGTGAATTTGGTATCCCTCTAGGACTGAACTTGACCTGGTGACTCTGGTCCTGAACTGGGCCTCACGGGGACCTAGTGAACATGCTCCCCACCTGCGTCTCATCTGGACCTGGTGACTCTGGTTCTACATGGGAATCACTGGGACCTGGATACTCTCTTATATACCTGGGCCTCACCTGGACCTGGTGACTGTGGTCCCACCTGGGCCTCACCTGGACGAGGTGACTGGTTCCCACAGGGATCTCACCTGGACCTGGTGACTCAGGTCCTCATATGGGCATCATGGTACCTGGTTTCTCAGTTCCACATCGGGGCCTCACCTGGACCTAGTGATTCTCGTCCCCCTACGGGCCTCACCCTGACGTGGTGACTCTGGTCCCCACCTGGATATCACCAGAACCGGGTGACACTGGTCCCCCTCTGGGACTCTCCCAGAGCTGGGGACACTGGTCCTCAGGTGGGCCTCAACAGGACCTGGTGAATCTACTCCTCACTTAGGCCTCGTCTGGACCTTGTGACTCTTTTCCCACCTGGCATAAATGGGACATGGTTACTCTTCCCATCTGGGACTCACATGGACATGATAACTTTGCTCCACACTTTGGCCTCAACTTGTCCTGATGACTCTGGTCCGCCGACCTAGGCCTCAATCTGGACCTGGTGACTGTGGTCCCCACCTGGGTCTCACCTGGACCTGGTGACTCTCGTTCCCACTTGAAACACACAGGGCCCTGTTGACTGTGGTGTTCTTGTAGACTGACATTTACCTGTGACTCCGGTCCCCACTAGGGCCTCCCCTGGATCTGGAGACTCTGACCTGCAGGTTGGCCTCACCCTGACCTGGTGACTCTGGTCCCCATCTGGATGTCACCTGGTCTAGGTGATTCTGGTACCCCTCTAGGACTCAACCAGATCTGGTGACTGTGATCCTCAACTGGGCCTCACCTGCACCTAGTGAATATGCTCCATCTGGGCCTCATTTGGACCTGGTGACTCTGTTCCCTACCTGGGCATCATCGGGACATGGGTCCATTGCATGGCCTGCAGGTTGGCCTCACCTGGACCTGGTAACTCTGGTTCCTACCTGGGCATCATCGGGACATGTTCCACTCCATGGTCTGCAGGTTGGCCTCACCTGGACCTGAGAACTCTAGTCCCTACCTCGGCATCATCGGGACATGGTTCCTCTGCATGGCCTGCAGGTTGGCCTCACATGGACCTGGTGAGAGGGGTTGTCACTTGGGCCTCACACATGCCTGCTGACACAGGTCCCCACATGGGCCTCACTTGGACCTGGTGAATCTGGTCCTTACCTGGTCCTTCCCCGGAACCCGTAACTCTGTTCACCACCTGGGAATAACCTGGACCTGGTGAATCTGGTCCCCATCTGGGCCTCACCCAGTCCTCGGGACTTTGTTCACCACCAGGACCTGATTGCTGTGGACTCTTTCTTGGCCTTACCTGGAACTGGTGACTCTGATCCTATCTGCGGGTCACCCATACCTGGTGACTCTAGTCCTCACCTGGGCATCATTGGTACCTGGTGACTCTGTTCCACACCTGAGCCTCACCTAGACATGATGACTCTGGAACCATTCTGGGCCTCATCAAGACATAGTGACTCTGGTCCTCATCTGGATGTCACCTGGACCAGGTGTTTCTTGTACCCCTCTAGGACTCAACCATATCTGGTGTCTCTGGTCCTCAACTGGGCCTCACTGGGACCTAGTGATCATGCTGCCCACCTGCGCCCCATCTGGACCTGGTGACTCTGGTTCTACCTGGCCATCATCGGGACTTGGTTACTCTATTCCCCAGTGGGACTGACCTGATCCTGGTAACTCTGGTCCGGACTTTGGCCTCTTCTGTACCACGTGACTCTGGCTCCACCTGGGCCACACCTGTAACTGGTGACTCTGATCCTAAGCATGGCCTCACCTGACCTGGTGACTGTGGTTCCCATCGAGACCTCACCTGTACTTCATGTCTCTGGTCCCACCTGGGCCTCACCAGGACCTGGTGTCTCTGGTACCCACCTGGGTAGCATCAGGATATGGTTACACTGTACACTAACAGTGACACAGTCGGACATATCAACTCTGGTCTTCACCGGGGCCACTCCTGCACATGGTGACACTGGTTCCCACCTGGGTCTCACGTGGACATGGTTAGTCGGATCCCCACCTGGGCCTCACCTGTCACTGCTGATTCTCGTTCCCACATGGAATCATGTGGACTTGGTGGCTGCAGTGTTTCTAGCTTCTCATGTACCTAGTGACTCTGGTCCCCACCAGGGCCTCACCGGGACCTGGGAAGTGTGGTTGCCACCTGCACCTCACCTGGACCTGGTGATTCTGGTCTGCACCTGAGACAAACCTGGAGTTGGTGACTGTGGTCCCCACCTTGGCTTCACCTGGATTTGGGGACTCCAGTCCCCATCTGGGCCTCACCTGGCCCTGTTGACCATGGTCCTCGACTCGCAAAATTGGGAACCAGAGACTGTGTTCCACATCTGGACCTCACCTGGACCAGGAGACTCTGGTCCCTGTCTGGGTCTCACCGTGCCCTAGTGACTGTGAACCTCACTTTGGCCTGACTTGGACCTGCTGACCCTGGTTGCCACCTGCGCCTGAACTCGAACTGTTGACTGTGGTTCTTTCAAGGGCCTCCCCTGGACCTGGTGATCCTGGTCCCAACTTGGGCCTCACCTGGACGTGGTGACCCTTGTCAACACCGGGGACCCACCTGGACCTGGTTACAGTGTTCCACACCGGGGCCTCAAGTAGACCTGTTGACCATGTTCCCCAAGCCGGCCTCACATGGACCTGTTGCCTCTGATCCCCACCGGGGCCTCACGTGTACCGGGTAACTCTGGTCCTCACCTGGGCCTCATCTGGACCTAGTGACTCTGGTCCCCACCTGGGCTTCACATCGATCTGGTGACTGGTCCTCACCTGGGCTTCACCTGGATCTGGTGACTCTCGTCCCCACCTGGACCTCTCCTGGACCTGGTGACTCTCTTTCCAACATGGACCTCACCTGGATCTGGTGACTCTGGTCCTCAGTTTGGCCTCACCTGGACCTGGTGTCTCTCGTCCCCATTTTGACCTAACTCAGAACTGCTGAATCTTGCCCCACCTAGGCCGCACCCAGACCTGGAGACTCTTGTCCCCAGCTATGCCTCAATTCGACCTGATGAATCTGGTCCTCACGTGGGACTCACATGGACCTTGTACTCAGCTGAATAGAGTGGCTCTGGTTCCCACAAGGGGTTCACCTGATACTTTTGACTGTGGTCTTATCTATGCCTCACCAGGACCTAGTGATTCTGTTCCCCATCTGGGCCTGCATGGCCCTAGTGACTCTGGTCCTCACCCAGGCATCACTGGGACCTGTAAACTATATTCCACACCTGGGCCTCACTTTGACGAGGGACCTCTGGTCCCATTCTGGGCCTCAAACTAAACTGGTTACTCTGGTTCCCCCTCTGGGCCTCACCCTTACCTGGTGTCTCTGGTCACCCCTTGGTTTTCACTTGGGCCTGGTGAATCTGGTCCTAGGTTGGTCCGCAGCTGGATCTGGTGATTGGTCGCCACCTGGGTCTCACCTGGACTTGGTGAATCCTGTTGCCACCTGCGCCTCACCTGGACCTTGTGACAGTGGTCCCACCTGGAACTCACCTGGATCTGGTGGCTCTGGTTCCCATATGGGGCTCTCCTGAACGTGGTCCATGTTGTCTCCATCTGGCCTCACCTGGAACACAATGACTCTGATAGATATTTGGGCCTCTCCTGAACCTGATGACGCTGGTCCTTACCTGGGCATCACTGGGACCTGGATACTCTCTTATATACCTGGGCCTCACCTGGACCTGGTGGCTGTGGTCCCACCTGGGCCTCACCTGGACGAGGTGACTGGTTCCCACAGGGATCTCACCTGGACCTGGTGACTCAGGTCCTCATATGGGCAACATGGGACCTGGTTTCTCACTTCCACAACGGGGCCTCACCTGGACCTAGTGATTCTCGTCCCCCTCTGGGCCTCACCCTGACGTGGTGAATCTGGTCACCCCTGGATATCACCAGAAGCGGGTGACTCTGGTCCCCCTTTGGTACTCACCCGGAGCTGGGGACACTGGTCCTCAGCTGGGCCTCAACAGGACCTGGTGAATCTACTCTTCACTTCGGCCTCGTCTGGACCTTGTGACTCTTTTCCCACCTGGCATCAATGGGACATGGTTACTCTGTTCCCCACCTGGGCCTCACCTGGACATGATAACTTTGCTCCACACTGTGGCCTCAAATGGTCCTGATGAAACTGGTCCCCCCACCTGGGCCTCAATCTGGACCTGGTGACTGTGGTCCCCACCTGGGTCTCACCTGGACCTGGTGACTCTCGTTCCCACTTGAAACACACCTGGCCCTGTTGACTGTGGTTTTCTTGTAGACTCACATTTACCTGTGACTCCGGTCCCCACTAGGGCCTCACCTGGATCTGGTGATTCTGACCTGCAGGTTGGCCTCACCTGGATCTGGTGAGTGGGGTTGCCATGTGGGCCTCACCCATACCTGTTGACTCAGATCCATACGTGGGACTCTTGGACCTGGTGAATCTGGTCCTTACGTGGTCCTCTCCAAGACCCGGGGACTCTGGTCACCACCTGGGCCTCACCTGGATCTGGTGAATCTGGTTCCCATCTGGGCCTCACCCAGTCCTGGTGACTTTGTTCCCCACCTGGACCTGATTGCTGTGGACTCTTCCTTGGCCTCACCTGGAACTGGTGACTCTGATCCTATCTGCGCGTCACCCAGACCTGGAGACTCTGGTCCTCACCTGGGCATCATTGGTACCTGGTGACTCTGTTCTACACCTGAGCCTCAACTGGACATGCTGACTCTGGAACCACTCTGGGCCTCACCCTGCCCTGGTGAATCTGGTACCCATCTGGATGTCACCTGGACCAGGTGATTCTGGTACCGCTCTAGGCCTCAAACAGTTCTGGTGAACCTGGTCTTCAACTGGGCCTCACCTGGACCTAGTGAATATGCTCCATCTGGGACTCATTTGGACCTGTTGACTCTGGTACCTACCTGGGCATCATAGGGATATGGTTCCAATGCATGGCTTGCAGGTTGGCCTCACCTGGACCTGGTAACTCTGGTCCCTACCTGGGCATAATCGGGACATGGTTCCACTGCATGGCCTGCAGGTTGGCCTCACCTGGACCTGGTGAGTGGGGTTGCCAATTGTGCCTCACCCATACCTGGTGACACAGGTCCCCACGTGGGCCTCAATTGGACCTGGTGAATCTGGTCCTTACCTGGTCCTTCCCCAGAACTGGTAACTCTGGTCACCACCTGGGAATCACCTGGGCCTGGTGAATCTGGTCCCCATCTAGGCCTCACCCAGTCCTGGTGACTTTGATCCCCACAGGGACCTGATTGCTGTGGACGCCTTCTTGGCCTCAACTGGGACTGGTGACTCTGATCCTAACTGGGCCTCACCCAGATCTGGTGACTCTGGTCCTCACCTGTGGACCATTAACCTGAATACTCTGTTTCACACCTGAGCCTCAGCTGGACATGATGACTCTGGATCCCCTCTGGGCCTCACCCTGACATGGTGACTCTGGTCCCCATCTGGATGTCACTTAGACCAGGTGAATCTTGTACCCCTCTAGGCCTCAACTACACCTGGTGACTCTGGTCCTCAACTGGGCCTCACCGGGACCTAGAGAATATGCTCCCCACCTGCGCCTCATCTGGACCTGGTGACTCTGGTTCTACCTGGTCATCATCGGGACATGGTTACTGTATTCCCCACTGGGACTGACCTGATCCTGGTAACTCTGGTCCTGACTTTGGCCTCTTCTGTACCAGGTGACTCTGGCTCCACCTGGGCCTCATCTGTAACTGGTGACTCTGATCCTAAGCATGGCCTCACCTGACTTTCTGACTGTAGTTCCCATCGGGACCTCACCTGGACCTCATGTTTCTAGTCGCACCTGGGCCTCACCAGGATCTGGTGTCTCTCGTACCCACCTGGGTAGCATCAGGATATGGTTACACTCTTCACTATCAGTGACAGAGCCGGACGTATTAACTCTGGTCTTCACCTGGGCCACACCTGGATGTGGTGACACTGGTTCCCACCTGGGTCTCACCTGGACATAGTGAATCGGATCCCCACCTGGGCCTCATTTGTAACTGGTGATTCTCATTCCCACATGGACACCATGTCGACCTGGTGGCTGCAGTGTTTCTAGCTTCTCATGTACCTCGTGAATCTGGTCCCCACCAGGGCCTCACCAAGACCTGGTGAGTGTGGTTGCAACCTGCACCTCACCTCCAGCTGGTGATTCTGGTCTGCACCTGAGACTACCCTGCATCTGGTGACTGTGGTCCCCACCTGGGCTTCACCTGGATTTGGGGACTCCGGTCCCCATCTGGGCCTCAACTGGCCCTGTTGACCATGGTCCTCACTGGGCAAAATTGGGACCCAGTGACTGAGTTCCACAACTGGACCTCACTGGACCAGGTGACTCTGGTCCCGCTCTCGGTCTCACCGTGCCCTAGTGACTGTGAACCCCACTTTGGCCTGACTTGGACCTGCTGACCCTGGTTGCCACCTGCGCCTGACCTCTAACTGTTTACTCTGGTTCTCTCAAGGGCCTCCCCTGTACCAGGTGATCCTGGTCCGCAACTGGGCCCCACCTGAACGTGGTGACCCTTGTCACCACGGGGGACTCACCAGGACCTGCTTACTGTGTTCCACACCTGGGCCTCAAGTAGACCTGTTGACCATGGTCCCTAAGGCCGCCTCACATAGACCTGTTTCGTCTGATCCCCACCGGGGCCTCACGTGTACCTGGTAACTCTGGTCCTCACCTGGGCCTCATCTGGACCTAGTGACTCTGGTCCCCACCTGGGCTTCACATGGATCTGGTGACTCTGGTCCCCACCTGGAATTCACCTGGATCTGGTGACTCTGGTCCTCAGTTTGGCCTCACCTGGACCTGGTGTCTCTCGTCCCCACTTTGACCTAACTCAGAACTGCTGAATCTTGACCCACCTAGGCCGCACCCAGACCTGGTGACTCTTGTCCCCAGCTCTGCCTCAATTCGACCTGATGA
Source organism: Canis aureus (assembly GCF_053574225.1). Taxonomy (NCBI): domain Eukaryota; kingdom Metazoa; phylum Chordata; class Mammalia; order Carnivora; family Canidae; genus Canis; species Canis aureus. Next base: position 69,185,721 of record NC_135625.1, read on the forward strand.
ATCTGCTCCTCACGTTGGCCTCACATGGACCTGGGACTCAGCTGGATAGAGTGGCTCTGGTTCCCACAAGGGGCTCACATGATACTGGTGACTGTGGTCCCACCTGGGCCTCACCTGGACGAGGTGACTGGTTCCCACAGGGAACTCACCTGGACCTGGTGACTCAGGTCCTCATATGGGCATCATGGGACCTGGTTTCTCAGTTCCACATCGGGACCTAACCTGGACCTAGTGATTCTCGTCCCATTATGGTCCTCACCCTGACGTGGTGACTCCGGTCCCCACCTGGATATCACCAGAACCGGGTGACTCTGGTCCCCCTCTGGGACTCACCCAGAGCTGGGTACACTGGTCCTCAACTGGGCCTCAACAGGACCTAGTGAATCTGCTCCTCACTTAGGCCTCGTCTGGACCTTGTGACTCTTTTCCCACCTGGCATCAATGGGACATGGTTAGTCTTTTCCCCACCTGGGCCTCACCTGGACATGATAACTTTGCTCCACAGTTTGGCCTCAACTAGTCCTGATGACTCTGGTCCCCCGACCTAGGCGTCAATCTGGACATGATTGCTGTGGACTCCTTTTTAGCCTCAACTGGAACTGGTGAATCTGATCCAGATTGAGGATCCCCCATCTGGACCTCACTTGGCCCTGTCAATCATGGTCCTCAACTGGCAAAATTGGGACCCAGTGACTGTGTTCCATCCCTGGACCTCACCTGGACCAGGTGACTCTGGTCCCCCTCTGGGTCTCACCGTGCCCTAGTGACTGTGAACCCCACTTTGGCCTGACTTGGACCTGCTGACCCAGGTTGACACCTGCGCATGACCTCGAACTGTTGACTCTGGTTCATTCAAGGGCTTCCCCTGTCCCTGGTGATCTTGGTCCCCCCCTGGGACTCACCTGGAGGTGGTGACCCTTGTCACCACCGGGGACTCACCTGGACCTGGTTACTGTGTTCCACACCTGGGCCTCAAGTAGTCCTTTTGACCATGGTACCGAAGCCTGCCTCATATGGACCTGTTTCCTCTGATTCACACCGGGGCATCACGTGTACCTTGTAACACTGGTCCTCACTTGGGCCTCATCTGGACCTAGTGACTCTGGTCCCCACCTTGGCTTCACCTGGATCTGGTGACTCTGGTCCTCAACTGGGCCTCACGTGGACCTATTGAATATGCTCCATCTGGGCTTCATTTGGACTTGGTGACTCTCTTCCCTACCTGGGCATCATCGGGACATGGTTCCACTGCATGGCCTTTAGGTTGGCCGCCCCTGGACCTGGTAACTGTGGTTCTACCTGGGCATCATCGGGACGTGGTTACACTATTCCCAGTGGGACTGACCTGATCGCGGTGACTCTGGTCCTGACTTTCGCCTCTTCTATGCCATGTGACTCTGGCTCCCCCTGGACCTCACCTGTAAGTGGTGACTCTGATCCTAAGCATGGCCTCACCTGACCTATGACTGTGGTTTCCATCGGTACCTCACCTGGTCCTCATGTCTCTGGTCCCAACTGGGACTCACCAGGACCTTGTATCTGGTACCCACCTGAGTAGCATCAGGATATGGTTACACTGTTCACTAACAGTGACCCGGCCGGACCTATTAACTCTCGTCTTCACCTGGTCCACACTTGGACATGGTGACACTGGTTCCCACCAGGGTCTCACCTGGACATGGTGACTCAGATCCCCACCTGGTCCTCACTTGTAACTTGTAATTCTCGTTCCCACATGGACATCATGTGGACCTGGTGGCTGCAGTGTATCTAGGTTCTCATGTACCTCGTGACTCTGGTCCCCACCAGGGCCTCACCCGGACTTGGTGAGTGTGGTTGCCACCTGCACCTCACCAGGACCTGGTGATTCTGGTCTGCACCTGAGACTACCCTGGAACTGATGACTGTGGTCTCCACCTGGGCTTCACCTGAATTTGGGGACTCCGGTCCCCATCTGGGCCTCACCTGGCCCTGTTGACCATGGTCCTCAACTGGGCAAAATTGAGACCCGGTGACTCTGTTCCACAACTGGATCTCACCTGGACAAAGTGACTCTGGTCCCCCTCTGGGTCTGACTGTGCCCTAGTGACTGTGAACCCCACTTTGGCCTGACTTGGACCTGCTGACCCTGGTTGCCACCTGCGCCTGACCTCGAACTCTTGACTCTGGTTCTCTCAAGGGCCTCCCCTGTACCTGGTGATCCTGGTCCCCAATTGGGCCTCAACTGGACGTGGTGACTCTTGTCACAACCGGGGACTCACCTGGATTTGATTACTGTGTTCCACACCTGGGCCTCAGGTAGACTGTTGACCATGGTCCCCAAGCCAGGCTCACGTGGACCTTTTTGCTCTGATCCCCGCCAAGGGCTCACGTGTATCTGGTAACTCTGCTCCTCACCTGGGCCTAATCAGGACCTAGTGACTCTGGTCCCCACCTGGGTTTCACATAATCTGGTGACTCTGGTCCCCACCTGGACTTCACCTGGATCTGGTGACTCTGGTCCCCACCTGGACCTCTCCTGGACCTGGTGACTCTCTTTCCAACATGGACCTCACCTGGATCTGGTGACTCTGGTCCTCAGTTTGGCCTCACCTGGACCTGGTGTCTCTCGTCCCCACTTTGACCTAACTCAGAACTGCTGAATTTTGCCCCACCTAGCCCGCACCCAGACCTGGTGACTCTTGTCCCGAACTATGCCTTAATTCGACCTGATGCATCTGGTCCTGACGTGGGGTTCACATGGACCTGGGACATAGCTGGTTAGAGTGGCTCTGGTTCCCACAAGAGGCACACCTGATACTGGTGATTGTGGTCTTATTCTATGCCTCACCAGGACCTAGTGATTCTGTTCCCCATATGAGCCTGCATGGCCATAGTGACTCTGGTCCTCACCCAGTCATCATTGGGACCTGGATACTCTATGCCACACCTGGGCCTAGTTTGACCAGGGATCTCTGGTCCCATTTTGGGCCTCAAACTAAACTGGTTACTCTGGTTCCCCTCTGGGCCTCAACCTTACCTGGTGACTCTGGTCACCCCTTGGGCTTCACTTGGGCCTCGTGAATCTGGTCCTTAGCTTGTCCGCACCTGGCCCTGGTGACAGGTCACCACGTGGGCCTCACCTAGACTTGGTGAATCATGTTGCCACCAGCGCCTCACCTGGACCTTGTGACTGTGGTCCCTCCTGGACCTCACCTGGATCTGGTGGCTCTGGTTCCCATATGGGGCTCTCCTGGATCTGTTCCCTGTGGTCTCCCTCTGGCCTCACCTGGAACACAATGACTCTGATCTATATTTGGGCCTCTCCTGGACCTGTTGACTCTGGTCCTTACCTGGGCATCATTGGGACCTGGATACTCTCTTATATACCTGGGCCTCACCAGGACCTGGTGACTGTGGTCCCACCTGGGCCTCACCTGGACGGGGTGACTGGTTCCCATAGGGACATCACCTGGACATGGTGACTCAGGTCCTCATATGGGCATATTGGGACCTGGTTTCACAGTTCCACATCGGGGCCTCACCTGGACCTAGTGATTCTCGTCCCCCTCTGGGCCTCACCCTGACTTGTGACACTGGTCCCCACCTGGATATCACCAGAACCGGGTGACACACCCGGAGCTGGGGCACTGGTCCTCAGGTGGACCTCAACAGGACCTGGTGAATCTACTCCAATCTTAGGCTTCGTCTGGACCTTGTGACTCTTTTCCCACCTGGCATCAATGGGACATGGTTACTCTGTTCCCCACCTGGGCCTCAGCTGGACATGATAACTTTGCTGCACACTTTGGCCTCAACTGGTCCTGATGACTCTCGTCCCCAAACCTAGGCCTCAATCTGGACCTGGTGACTGTCGTCCCCAAGTGGGTCTCAGCTGGACCTGGTGACTCCCGTTCCCACATGAACCACACCTGGATCTGGTGACTGTGGTGTTCTTGTAGACTCACATTTACCTTGTGAATCCCGTCCCCAGTGGGGCCTCACCTGGATCTGGTGACTCTGGCCTGCAGGCTGGCCTCACCTGGACCTCGTGAGCGGGCTTGCCGCCTGGGCCTCACCCATACATGGTGACACCGGTCCCCACGTAGGCCCCAGTATCCTGGTGAATCTCGTCCTTACCTGTTCCTCAACCGGACCTGGTGACCCTAGTCACCACCTGGGAATCACCTGGACCTGGTGTATCTGGCCCCATTTGGGCCTCACCCAGTCCTGGTGACTTTGTTCCCCACCTGGACCTGATTGCTGTGGACTCCTTCTTGGCCTCAACTGGAACTGGTGACTCTGATCCTAACTGGGCCCCACCCAGATCTGGTGACTCTGGTCCTCACCTGTGGACCATTATGACCTGGATACTCTGTTCCACACCTGAGCCTCACCTGGACATGATGACTCTGGATCCCTTCGGGGCCTCACCCTGACATGGTGTCTCTGGTCCCCTTCTGGATGTCACCTAGACCAGGTGAATCTGTTACCCCTCAAGGGCTCAAATATACCTGGTGACACTGGTCTTCAACTGGGTCTCACCGAGACCTAGTGAATATGCTCCCCACCTGCGCCTCATCTGGACCTGGTGACGCTGGGTCTACCTGGGCATCATCGGAACATGGTTACTCTGTTCCCCACTGGGACTGACCTGTTCCTGGTAACTCTGGTCCTGACTTTGGCCTCTTCTGTACCAGGTGACTCTGGTTCCACCTGGGCCTCACCTGTAACTGGTGACTCTGATCCTAAGCATGGCCTCACCTGACCTGGTGACTGTGGTTCCCATCGGGACCTCACCTGGACCTCATGTCTCTGGTCCCACCTGGGCCTCACCAGGACCTGGTGTCTCTGGTACCCACCTGGGTAGCATCAGGATATGGTTACACTGTACACTAACAGTGACCCAGCCGGACCTATCAACTCTGGTCTTCACCTGGGCCACTCCTGCACATGGTGACACTCGTTCCCACCTGTGTCTCACCTGGAAATTGTGAGTGAGATCCCCACCTGGTCCTAACCTGTAACTGGTGATTCTCGTTCCCACATGGATATCATTTGGACCTGGTGGCTGCAGTGTTTCTAGTTTGTCATATACCTCGTGACTCTGGTCCCCACAAGGGCCTCACCGGGACCTGGTGAGAGTGGTTGCCAACTGCACCTCACCTGGACCTGCTGATTCTGGTCTGCACCTGAGACTACCCTGGATCTGGTGACTGTTGTCCCCAGCTGGGCTTCACCTGGATTTGGGGACACCGGTCCCCATCTTGGCCTCACCTGGCCCTTTTGACCATGGTCCTCTACTGGGCAAAATTGGGACGCGGTGACTGTGTTCCACAACTGAACCTCACCTGGACCACGTGACTGTGGTGCCGCTCTGGGTCTCACCATGCCCTAGTTACTGTGCACCCCACTTTGGCCTGCCTTGGACCTGCTGACCCTGGCTGAAACCTGCGCCTGACCTCGAACTGTTGACTCTGGTTCTTTCAAGGGCCTCCCCTGTACCTGATGATCCTGGTCCGCAACTGGGACTCACCTGGACGTGGTGACCCTTGTCACCACTGGGGACTCACCTGGACCTGCTTACTGTGTTCCACACCTGGGCCTCAAGTAGACCTGTTGACCATGGTCCCCAAGGCGGCCTCACATGGACCTGTTGCCTCTGATCCCCACCGGGGCCTCACGTGTACCTGGTAACTCTGGTCCTCACCTTGCCTCATCTGGACCTAGTGACTCTGGTCCCCACCTGTGCTTCACCTGGATCTGGTGACTCGGGACCCACCTGGACCTCACCTGGATCTGGTGACTCTGGTCCTCAGTTTGGCCTCACCTGGACCTGGTGTCTCTCGTGCCCACTTTGACCTAACTCAGAACTGCTGTATCTTGACCCACCTAGGCCGCATCCAGACCTGGTGACTCTTGTCCCCAGCTATGCCTCAATTCGACCTGATGAATCTGGTCCTCACGTGGGACTCACATGGACCTGGGACTCACCTGGATAGAGTGTCTCTGGTTCCCACAAGGGACTCACCTGATACTGTTGACTGTGGTCTTATTCTATGCCTCACCAGGACCTAGTGATTCTGTTCCCCATCTGGGCCTGCATGGCCCTAGTGACTCTGTTCCTCACCCAGTCATCATTGGTACCTGGATACTCTATTCTACAACTGAGCCTCACTTTGTCCAGGGACCTCTGGTCCCATTCTGGTCCTTAAACTAAACTGGTTACTCTGGTTCCCGCTCTGGTCCTCACCCTTACCTGGTGACTCTGGTCACCCCTTGGGCTTCATTTGGGCCTGGTGATTCTGGTCCTTAGCTGGTCCGCACCTGGATCTGCTGACTGGTCGTCACCTGGACCCCACGTGTACTTGGTGAATCCTCTTGCCACCTGCGCCTTACTTGGACCTTGTGACTGTGGTCCCACCTGGACCTCAATTGGATCTGGTGGCTCTGGTTCCCACATGGGGCTCTCCTGGACCTGGTTCCTGTGGTCTCCATCTGGCCTCACCTGGCACACAATGACTGTGATCCATATTTGGGCCTCTCCTCGACCTGTTGACTCTGGTCCTTACCTGGGCATCATTGGGACCTGGATACTCTCTTAAATACCTGGGCCAAACCTTGACCTGGTGACTGTGGTCCCACCTGGGCCTCACCTGGACGAGGTGACTGGTTCCCACAAGGACCTCACCTGGACCTGGTGACTCAGGTCCTCATATGGGCATCATGGGACCTGGTTTCTCAGTTCCACATCGGGGCCTCACCTGGACCTAGTGATTCTCGTCCCATTATGGTCCTCACCCTGACGTGGTGACTCTGGTCCCCACCTGGATATCACCAGAACCGGGTGACGCTGGTCCCCCTCTGGGACTCACCCGGAGCTGGGGACACTGGTCCTCAACTGGGCCTCAACACGACCTGGTGAATCTACTCCTCACTTAGGCCTCGTCTGGACCTTGTGACTCTTTTCCCACTTGGCATCAATGGGACATGATTAGCCTGTTCCCCACCTGGGCCTCACCTGGACATGAGAACTTTGCTCCACACTTTGGCCTCAACTGGTCCTGATGACTCTGGTCACCCGACCTAGGCGTCAATCTGGAGCTGACTGCTGTGGACTCCTTCTTAGCCTCAACTGGAACTTCTGACTCTGATCCAGATTGAAGATCCCCAATCTGGGCCTCACCTGGCCTTGTCAACCATGGTCCTCAACTGGCAAAATTGGGACCCGGTGACTGTGTTCCACCCCTGGACCTCACTTGGACCAGGTGACTCTGGTCCCCCTCTGGGTCTCACCGTGCTCTAGTGACTGTGAACCCCACTTTGGCCTGACTTGGACCTGCTGACCCTGGTTGACACCTGCGCCTGACCTCGAACTGTTGACTGGTTCATTCAAGGGCTTCCCCTGTACCTGGTGATCCTGGTCCCCCCCTGGGACTCACCTGGACGTGGTGACTCTTGTCACCAACGGGGACTCACCTGGACCTGGTTACTGTGTTCCACACCTGGGCCTCAAGTAGACCTGTTGACCATGGTACCGAAGCCGGCCTCATATGGACCTGTTGCCTCTGATTCCCACCGGGGCTTCACGTGTACCTGGTAAAACTGGTCCTCACTTGGGCCTCATCTGGACCTAGTGATTCTGGTCCCCACCTTGGCTTCACCTGGATCTGGTGACTCTGGTCCTCAGTTTGGCCTCACCTGTACCTGGTGACTCAGGTCCTCATTTGGGCATTATGGGACCTTTTTTCTCAGTTCCACATCGGGGCCTCACCTGAAACTAGTGATTCTCGTCCCCCTCTGGGCCTCACGCTGACGTGGTGAGTCTTATCCCCACCTGGATATCACCAGAACCGGGTGACTCTGGTCCCCCTCTGGGACTCACACAGAGCTGGGGACACTGGTGCTCAACTGGGCCTCAACAGGACCTGGTGAATCTAGTCCTCACTTAGGCCTCATCTGTACCTTGTGACTCTTTTCCCCCCTGGCATCAATGGGACATGGTTACTCTGTTCCCCACCTAGACATCACCTGGACATGATAACTTTGCTCCACACTTTGGCCTCAACTTGTCCTGATCAATTTGTTCCCCCCACCTAGGCCTCAATCTGGACCTGGTGACTATGGTCCCCACCTGGGTCTCACCTGGACCTGGTGACTCTCGTTCCCACATGAACCACACCTGGACCTGGTGACTGTGGTTTTCTTGTAGACTCACATTTACCTGGTGACTCCGGTCCCCACTAGGGCCTCACCTGGATCTGGTGACTCTGGCCTGCAAGTTGGCCTCACCTGGACTTGGTGAGTGGGGTTGCCACCTGGGCCTCCCCCATACCTGGTGACTCAGTTTCACACGTGGGCCTCTTGGACCTGGTGAATCTCGTCCTTACCTGGTCCTCTCCCAGACCCGGGGACTCGGGTCACCACTTCGCCTCACCTGGACCTGGTGAATCTGGTCCCCATCTGGGCCTCACCCAGTCCTGGTGACTTTGTTCCCCACCTGGACCTGATTGCTGTGGACTCTCTCTTGGCCTCACCTGGAACTGGTGACTCTGATCCTATCTGAGCGTCACCAAGACCTGGTGACTCTGGTCCTCACCTGGGCATCATTGGTACCTGGTGACTTTGTTCCACACCTGAGCCTCACCTGGACATGATGACTCTGGAACCTCTCTGAGCCTTACCCGTCTCTGGTGACCCTTGTCCCCATCTGGATGTCAACTGGACCAGGTGATTCTTGTACCCCTCTAATACTCAACCAGATCTGGTGACTCTGGACCTCAACTGGGCCTCACCTGGACCTAGTGAATATGCTCCAACTGGGCCTCATTTGGACCTGGTGACTCTGGTCACTTCCTGGGCATCATCGGGACATGGTTCAGCTGCATGGCCTTCAGGTTGGCCTCACCTGGACCTGGTAACTCTGGTCTCTACCTGGGCATCATCGGGACATGGTTTCTCTACATGGCCTGCAGGTTGGCCTCACCTGGACCTGGTGAGTGGGGTTGGCACCTGGGCCTCACCCATACATGGTGACACAGGTCACCCATGGGCCCAGTATGACCTGGTGAATCTCGTCCTTACCTGGTCCTCACCCGCACCTGGTAACCCTGATCACCACCTGGGAATCACCTGGACCTGGTGAATCTGGTCCCCATCTGGGCCTCACCCAGTCCTGGTGACTTTGTTCCCCTCTGGACCTGATTGCTGTGGACTCCTTCTTGGCCTCAACTGGAAGTGGTGACTCTGATCCTACCTGGGCCTCACCCAGATCTGGTGACTCTGGTCCTCACCTGTGGACCATTATGACCTGGATACTCTGTTCCACACCTGAGCCTCACCTGGACATGATGACTCTGGATCCCCTCTGGGCCTCACCCTGACATGGTGACTCTGGTCCCCATCTGGATGTCACCTAGACCAGGTGAATCTGGTACCCCTCTAGGGCTCAAATAGACCTGGTGACACTGGTCCTCAACTGGGTGTCACCGAGACCTAGTGAATATGCTCCCCACCTTCGCCTCATCTGGACCTGGTGACGCTGGGTCTACGTGGGCATCATCGGGACATGGTTACTCTGTTTCCCACTGGGACTGACCTGATCCTGGTAACTCTGGTCCTTACTTTGGCTTCTTCTGTACCAGGTGACTCTGGCTCCACCTGGGCCTCACCTGTAACTGGTGACTCTGATCCAAAGCATGGCCTCTCCTGACCTGGTGATGTGGTTCCCATCGGGACCTCACCTGGACCTCATGTCTCTGGTCCCACCTGGGCCTCACCAGGACCTGGTGTCTCTGTTACACACCTGGGTAGCATCAGGATATGGTTATATTGTACACTAACAGTGACCCAGCCGGACCTATCAACTCTGGTCTTCACCCGGGCCACTCCTGGACATGGTGACACTGGTTCCCACCTGGATCTCACCTGGACATTGTGAGTCGGATCCCCACCTGGTCCTAACCTATAACTGTTTATTCTCGTTCCCACATGGACATCATGTGGACCTGGTGGCTGCGGTGTTTCTAGTTTGTCATGTACCTCGTGACACTGGTCCCCACCAGGGCCTTACCGGGACCTGGTGATTGTGGTTGCCACCTGCACCTCACCTGGACCTGGTGATTCTGGTCTGCACCTGAGACTACCCAGGATCTGGTGACTGTGGTCCCCACCTGGGCTTCACCTGGATTTGGGGACTCTCGTCCCCATGTGAGGCTCACCAGGCCCTGTTGACCATGGTCTTCAACTGGGCAAAATTGGGACGTGGTGACTGTGTTCCACAACTGGACCTCACCTGGACCACGTGACTCTGGTGCCCCTCTGGGTCTCACCATTCCCTAGTGACTGTTTACCCCACTTTCCCCTGACTTAGACCTGCTGTCCCTGGTTGAAACCTGTGCCTGAACTCGAACTGTTGACTCTGGTTCTTTCAAGGGCCTCCCCTGTACCTGGTGATCCTGGTCCGAACCTGGGCCTCACCTGGACGTGGTGACTCTTGTCACCATGGGGACTCACCTGGACCTGCTTACTGTGTTCCACACCTGGGCCTAAAGTAGACCTGTTGACCATGGTCCCCAAGCCGGCATCACATGGACCTGTTGCCTCTGATCCCCACCGGGGCCTCACGTGTACCTGGTAACTCTGGTCTTCACCTGGGCCTCATCTGGACCTAGAGACTCTGGTCCCCACCTGGGCTTCACCTGGTTCTGGAGACTCTGGTCCCCATCTGGACTTCACCTGGATCTGGTGACTCTGATCCCAATCTGGACCTCTCCTGGACTTGGTGTCTCTCGTCCCCACTTTGACCTAACTCAGAACTGCTGAATCTTGCCCCATCTATTACGCACCCAGACCTGGTGACTCTTGTCCCTAGCTATTCCTCAATTCGACCTGATGAATCTGGTCCTCACGTGGACCTCACATTTACCTGGGACTCAGCTGGAAAGAGTGGCTCTGGTTCCCACTAGGGGCTCACCTGATACTGCTGAATGTGGTCTTATCTATGCCTCACCAGAACCTAGTGATTCTGTTCCCCATCTGGGCCTGCATGGCCTTAGTGACTCTGGTCCTCACTCAGGCATCATTGGGACCTGGATACTCTATTCCACACCTGGGCCTCACTTTTACCAGGAACCGCTGGTCCCATTCTGGGCCTCAAACTAAACTGGTTACTCTGGTTCCCCCTCTTAACCTCACCCTTACCTGGTGACTCTGGTCACCCCTTGGGCCTCCCCTGGGCCTGGTGACTCTGGCCTGCAGGTTGGCCTCACCTGGACTTGATTAGTTGATGCCACCTGGGCCTCACCCTTACCTGGTGACTCAGGTCCCCACATGGGCCTCTTGGACCTGGTGAATCTGGCCCTTACCTGGACTTCTCCCAGACCCGGGGAATCTGGTCACAACATGGGCCTCACCTGGACCTGGTGAATCTGGGTCCATCTGGGCCTAACCCAGTCCTGGTGACTATGTTCCCCAACTGGACCTGATTGCTCTGGACTCTTTCTTGCCCTCACCTTGAACTGGTGACTCTGATCCTATTACCTACTCCTCACCCGGAACTGGTAAATCTGGTCACCACCTGGGCATCACCTAGTCCTGGTGACTTTGTTCCCCACGTGGACCTGATTGCTGTGGACACCTTCTTGGCCTCACCTGGAAGTGGTAACTCTGATCCCAACTGGGCCTCTCCCAGATCTGGTGACTCTGGTCCTCACCTGGGCCTCATCTGGACCTAGTGACTCTGGTCCCCACCTGGGCTTCACCTGGAACTGGTGACTCTGGTCCCCACCTGGATTTCACCTGGAAATGGTGACTCTGGTCCATACCTGAACCTCTCCTGGACCTGGTGACTCACTTTCCAACATGGACCTCACTTGGATCTGGTGACTATGGTCCTCAGTTTGGCCTCACCTGGACCTGGTGTCTCTCGTCCACACTTAGACCTAACTCAGAACTGCTGATCTTGCCCCACCTAGGCCGCACGCAGACCTGGTGACTCTTGACCCCAGCTATGCCTCAATTCGACCTGATGAATCTGGTCCTCACGTGGGCCTCCAAGGACCTGGGACTCAGCTGGATAGAGTGGCTCTGGTTCCCACAAGGGGCTTACCTGATACTGCTGACTGTGGTCTTATTCTATGCCTCACCAGGACCTAGTGATTCTGTTCCCCATCTGGGCTTGCATGGCCCTAGTAAATCTTTTCCTCACCCAGGCATCATTGGGATCTGGATACTCTATTCCACATCTGCGCCTCACTTTCACCAGGGACCTAGGGTCCCATTCTGGGCCTCAAACTAAACTGGTTACTATGGTTCCCCCTCTGGGCCTCACCCCTACCTGGTGACTCTGGTCACCCCTTGGGCTTCACTTGGGCCTGGTGAATCTGGTCCTTAGCTGTTCCGCTCATGGATCTGGTGACCGGTCGCTACCTGGGCCTCACCTGGACTTGGTGAAACCTGTTGCCACCTGCGCCTCCCCTGAACCTTGTGACTGTGGTTCCACCCCCACATCACCTGGATCTGGTGGCTCTTGTTACCATATGGGGCTCTCCTGGACCTGGTTCCTGTGGTCTCCATCTGGCCTCACCTGGAACACAATGACTCTGAACCATATTTGGGCCTCTCCTGGACCTGTTGACTCTGGTCCTTACCTGGGCATCATTGGGACCTGGATACTCTCTTATATACATGGGCCTCACCTGGACCTGGTGACTCTGGTCCCACCTGGGCCTCACCTGGACCGGGTGACTGGTTCCCACAGGACCTCACCTGGACCTGGTGACTCAGGTCCTCATATGGGCATCATGGGACCTGGTTTCTCAGTTCCACATCGAGGCCTCACCTGGACCTAGTGATTCTCGTCCCCTCTGGGCCTCACCCTGACGTGCTGACTCTGGCTCCCACCTGGATATCACCAGGACCGGGTGACTCTGGTCCCCCTCTGGGACTCACCCGGGGCTGGCGACACTTGTCCTCAGCTGGGACTCAACAGGACCTGGTGAATCTACTCCTCACTTAGGCCTCGTCTGGACCTTGTGACTCTTTTCCCACCTGGCATCAATGGGACATGGTTACTCTGTTCCCCACCTGGGCCTCACCTGGACATGATAACTTTGCTCCACACTTTGGCATCAACAAGTCCTGATGACTCTGGTCCCCCTACCTAGTCCTCAATCTGGACCTGGTGACTATGGTCCCCACCTGGGTCTCACCTGGACCTGGTGACTCTCGTTCCCACATGAACCACACTTGGACCTGGTGACTGTGGTGTTCTTGTAGACTCACATTTACCTGGTGACTCGGGTCCCCACTAGGGCCTCACCTGGATCTGATGACTCTGGCCTGCAGGTTGGCCTCACCTGGACCTGGTGAGTGCGTTGCCACTAGGGCCTCACCCATACCTGGTGACTCAGGTCCCCACGTGAGCCTCTTGGACCTGGTGAATCTGGTCCTTACCTGGTCCTCTCCCAGACCCGATGACTCTGGTCACCACCTGGGCCTCACCTGGACCTGGTGAATCTGGTCCCAATCTGGGCCTCACCCATTCTTGGTGACTTTGTTCCACACCTTGACCTGATTGCTGTGGACTCTTTCTTGGCCTCACCTGGAACTGGTGACTCTGATCCTATCTGCGCGTCACCCAGACCTGTTGACTCTGGTCCTCACCTGGGCATCATTCGTACCTGCTGACTCTGTTCCACACCTGAGCCTCACCTGGTCATGATGACTCTGGAACTTCTCTGGGCCTCACCCTGACCTGGTGACTCTGTCCCCATTAGGACGTAACCCGGACTGGGTGATTCTGGTTCCCATCTAGGCCTCAAGCATATCTGGTGATTCTGGTCCTCAACTGGGCCTCACGTGGACTTAGTGAATATGCTCCATGTTGGCCTTATTTGGACCTGGTGACTCGGGTCCCTACCTGGGCATCATTGGCACATGGTTCCGCGCACCGCCTGCAGGTTGGCCTCACCTGAACCTGGTGAGTGGGATTGCCACCTGTGGCTCGCCCATACCTGGTGACTCAGGTCCCTACGTGGGCCTCTTGGACCTGGTGAATCTGGTCCTTACCTCGTCTTCTCCCAACCTGGGGACTCTGGTCATCACCTGGGCCTCACCTGGAGAAGGGGAACTGGTCCCCATCTGGGCCTCACCCAGTCCTGGTTACTTTGTTCCCCACCTGGAACTGATTGCTGTGGACTCTTTCTTTGCCTCACCTGCAACTGGTGACTCTGATCCTATCTGGTGACTCTGATCCTATCTGGGCATTACCCAGACCTGGTGACTCTGGTCCTCATGTGGGCATCTTGGTACCTGGTGACTCAGTTCCACACCTGAGCCTAACCTGGACATGATGACTCTGGAACCTCTCTGGGCCTCACTCTGTCCTGGTGACTCTGGTCCCCATCTGGATGTCACCTGGAGCAGGTGATTTTGGTACCCCTCTGAGCCTCAACCAGATCTGGTGACTCTGGTCCTCAAGTGGGCCTCACCTGGACCTAGTGAATATGCTCCATCTGGGCCTCATTTGGACCTGGTGACTCTGGTCACTCCCTCGGGATCATCGGTATATGGTTCCACTGCATGGCCTGCAGGTTGGCATCACCTGGACCTGGTAACTCTGGTTCCTACATGGGCATCATCGGGACACGGTTCCTCTGCATGGCGCGAAAGATGGCCTCTCCTGGACCTGGTGAGTGTGGTTGCCACCTGTGCCTCACCCGTACCTGGGGACACAGGCCCCTCGTCGGCCTCTTGGACCTGGTGAATCTGGTCTATGGGAGACCTGGTCGTCTCCCATACGCGGGGTCTCTGGTCACCCCCTGGGCCTCAACTGGACCTGGTCAATGTGGTCCCCAACTGGGCATCACCCAGTCCTGGTGACTTTGTTCCCAACCTGGATGATTGCTGTGCACTATTTCTTGGCCTCACCTTGAACTGGTGACTCTGATCCTATCTGGTGACTCTGATCCTATCTGGGCATTACCCAGACCTGGTGACTCTGGTCCTCACCTGGGCATCTTTGGTACCTGGTGACTCTGTTCCACACCTGAGCCTCACCTGGATATGTTGACTCTGGAACCTCTCTGGGCCTCATCCTGACCTGGTGACTCTGGTCCCCATCTGGATGTCACCTGGACCAGGTGATTCTGGTACCCCTCTAGGCCTCAACCAGGTCTTGTGACTCTGGTACTCCACTGCACCACACCTGGACCTAGTAAATATGCTCCATCTGGGTCTCATTGGACCTGATGATTCTGATCCCAACCTCGGCATCATCGGGACATGGTTTCACTGCATGGTCTGCAGGCTGGCCTCACCTGGACCTGTTAAATCTCGTCCCTACCTGGGCATCATCGGGACATGGTTCCTCTGCATGGCCTGCAGGTTCGCCTCACCTAGACCTGGTGAGTGGGGTTGCCACCTGGGACTCGCACATGCCTGGTGACACAGGTCCCCACGTGGGCCTCACTTGGACCTGTTGAATCTGGACCTTACCTGGTCCTCACCCGGAACTGTTAACTCAGGTCACCACCTGGGAATCACCTGGACCTGGTGAATCTGGTCCCCATCTGGGGTCATCCATTCCTGGTGACTTTGTTCCCCAACTGGACCTGATTGCTGTGGACTCCTTCTTGGCCTCACCTGGAACTGGTGACTCTCATCCTAACTGGGCCTCAACCTGATCTAGTGACTCTGGTCCTCACCTGTGGACCATTATCAACTGGATACTCTGTTCCACACGTGAGCCTCACCTGGACATGATGACGCTGGATCCCCTCTGGGCCTCAGCCTGACATGGTGACTCTGGTCCCCATCTGGATTTCACCTAGACCAGGTGAATCTGGTACCCCTCTAGGCCTCAACTTGACCTGGTTACTCTGGGCCCCAAGTGGGCCTCACCGGGACCTAGTGAACATGCTCCCCACCTGCGCCGCATCTGGGCATGGTGACTCTGGTTTTACCTGGGCATCCTCGGGAAATGGTTACTGTATTCCCCACTGGGACTGACCTGATCATGACAACTCTGGTCCTGACTTTGGCCTCTTCTGTACCAGGTGACTCTGGCTCTACCTGGGCCTCACCTGTAACTGGTGACTCTGATCCAAAGCATGGCCTCACCTGACCTGGTGACTGTGGTTCCCATCGGGACCTGACCTGGTCCTCCTGTCTCTGGTCTCACCTGGGCCTCACCAGGACTTGGTGTCTCTCGTACCCACCTGGGTAGCATCAGGATATGGTTACACTGTTCACTAACAGTGACCCAGCCGGACCTATTATCTCTGGTCTTCTCCTCGTCACACCTGGACATGGTGACACTGGTTCCCACCTGGGTCTCACCTGGACATGGTGAGTCGGATTCCCACAGGGTCCTCAAATCTAAGTGGTGATTCTCGTTCCCACATGGACATCATGTGGACCTGGTGGCTGCAGTGTTTCTAGCTTCTCATGTACCTCGTGATTCTGGTCCCCACCAGGGCCTCAAAGGGACCTGGTGAGTGTGGTTGCCACCTGCACCACACCTGGAACTGATGATTCTGGTCTGCACCTGAGACTACCCTGGATCTGGTGATTGTGTCCCCACCTGGGCTTCACCCGGATTTGGGGACTCTGGTCCCCATCCGGGCCTCAACTGTACCTGTTGACCATGGTCCTCAACTGGGCAAAATTTGGACCCGGTGACTGTGTCCCACAACTGGACCTCTCCTGGACCACATGACTCTGGTCCCCCTCTGGGTCTCACTGTGCCTTCGTGACTGTGAACCCCACTTTGGCCTGACTTGGACCTGCTGACCCTGGTTGCCACCTGCGCCTGACCTCGAACTGTTGACTCTGGTTCTTTCAAGGGCCTCCCCTGTACCTGGTGATCCTGGTTCCCACCTGGGCCTCACCTGGGCCTGGTGACTCTTGTCACCACCGGGGACTCACTTGGACCTGGTTACAGTGTTCCACACTGGGCCTCAAGTAGAACTCTTGACCATGGTCCCCAAGCCTGCCTCACATGGACCAGTTGCCTCTGATACCTACCAGCACCTGACGTGTACCTGGTAACTCTGGTCATCACCTGGGCCTCATCTGGACCTAGTGACTCTGGTCCCCACCTGGGCTTCACCTGGATCTGATGACTCTGGTCCCCACCTGGCCTTCACCTGGATCTGGTGACTCTGGTCCCCACCTGGACCTCTCCTAGACCTGGTGACTCTCTTTCCAACATGGCCTCACCTGGATCTGGTGACTATGGTCCTCAGTTTGGCCTCACCTGGACCTGGTGTCTCTCGTCCCCACTTTGACCTAACTCAGAACTGCTGAATCTTGCCCCACCTAGGCCGCACCCAGACCTGGTGACTCTTGTCCCCAGCTATGCCTCAATTCGACCTGATGAATCTGGTCCTCATGTGGGCCTTAGATGGACCTGGGACTCAGCTGGATAGAGTGGCTCTGGTTCCCACAATGGGCTCACCTAATACTGGTGACTGGGGTCTTTTTCTATGCCTCACCAGGACCTAGTGATTCTGTTCCCCATCTGGGCCTGCATGGCCCTAGTGACTCTGGTCCTCACCCAGGCATCATTGGAACCTGGATACTCTATTCCACGCCTTTGCCTCACTTTGACCAGGGACCTCTGGTCCCATTCTGGGCCTCAAACTAAACTGGTTGCTCTGGTTCCCCCTCTGGGACTCACCCTTACCTGGGGAATCTGGTCACCCCTTGGGCTTCACTTTGGCCTGGTGAATCTGGTCCTTAGCTGGTACTCACCTGGATCTGGTGACTGGTCGCCACCTGGGCCTCACCTGTACCTGGTGAATCTCTTCCCCATCTGGGCCTCACCCAGTCCTGGTGACTTTGTTCCCCACCTGGACCTGATTGCTTTGGACACTTTCTTGGACTCACCTGGAGCTGGTGATTCTCGTTCCCACATGGACATCATGTGGACCTGGTGGCTGCAGTGTTTCCAGCTTCTCATGTACCTCGTGATTCTGGTCCCCACAAGGGCCTCAAAGGGACCTGGTGAGTGTGGTTGCCACCTGCACCACACCTGGAACTGATGATTCTGGTCTGCACCTGAGACTACCCTGGATCTGGTGATTGTGGTCCCCACCTGGGCTTCACCCGGATTTGGGGACTCCGGTCCCCATCCGGGCCTCAACTGTACCTGTTGACCATGGTCCTCAACTGGGCAAAATTTGGACCCGGTGACTGTGTTCCACAACTGGACCTCTCCTGGACCACATGACTCTGGTCCCCCTCTGGGTCTCACTGTGCCTTCGTGACTGTGAACCCCACTTTGGCCTGACTTGGACCTGCTAACCCTGGTTGCCACCTGCGCCTGACCTCGAACTGTTGACTCTGGTTCTTTCAAGGGCCTCCCCTGTACCTGGTGATCCTGGTCCCCACCTGGGCCTCACGTGGACGTGGTGACTCTAGTCACCACCGCGGACTCACCTGGACCTGCTTACTGTGTTCCACAACTCGGCCTCAAGTAGACTTGTTGACCATGGTCCCCATGCCGGCCTCACATGGACATTTGACTCTAATCCCCACCGGGTCCTCACGTGTACCTGGTAACTCTGGTCCTCACCTGGGACTCATCTGGACCTAGTGACTCTGGTCCCCACCTGGGCTTCACCTGGAACTGGTGGCTCTGGTCCCCACCTGGATTTCACCTGGAACTGTTGACGCTCTTTCCAACATGGACTTCACTTGGTGAATCTGGTCCTTAGCTGGTCCACATTTGGATCTGGTGACTGGTCGCCACCTGGGCCTCACCTGGACTTGGTAAATCCTGTTGCCACCTGCGCCCCCCCTGGAACTTGTGACTGTGGTCCCACCAGAACCTCACCTGGATCTGGAGGCTCTGGTTCCCATAAGGGGCTCTCCTGGACCTGGTTCTTGTGGTCTCCATCTAGCCTCACCTGGAACACAATGACTCTGATCCATATTTGGGCCTCTCTTGGACCTGTGGACTCTGGTCCTTACCTGGGCATAATTGGGACATGGATACTCTCTTATATACCTGGGCGTCACCTGGACCTGGTGACTGTGGTCCCACCTGGGCCTCAGCTGGATGAGGTCACTGGTTCCCACAGGGACCTCACCCGGACCTGGTGACTCAGGTCCTCAAATGGGCATCATGGGACCTGTTATCTCAGTTCCAAATCGGGGCCTCACCTGGACCTAGTGATTCTCGTCCCCCTCTGGGCCTCACCCTGACCTGCTGACTCTGGTCCTCACCTGGATATCACAAGAACCGGGTGACTCTGGTCCCCCTTTGGGACTCACCGGAGCTGGGGAGACTGGTACTCAACTGGGCCTCAACTCGATCTGGTGAATCTACTCCTCACTTAGGCCTCGTCTGCACCTTGTGACTCTTATCCCACCTGGCATCAATGGGATATGGTTACTCTGTTCCCCACCTGGGCCTCACTTGGACATGATAACTGTTCTCCGCACTTTGGCCTCAACTGGTCCTGATGACTCTGGTCCCCCCACCTAGGCCTCAATCTGGACCTGGTGACTGTGGTCCCCACCTGGGTCTCACCTTGACCTGTTGCCTCTCGTTCCCACATGAACCACACCTGGACCTGGTGACTGTGGTGTCCTTGTAGACTCACATTTACCTGGTGACTCCGTTCCCGTCTTGGGCCTCACCTGGATCTGGTGACTCTGGCCTGCAGGTTGGCTTCACCTGGAATTGGTGAGTGGGGTTGTCACCTGGGCCTCACCCATACCTGGTGACTCAGGTCCCTACGTGGGCCTCTTGGACCTGGTGAATCTAGTACTTACCTGGTCCTCTCCCCGACCCGGGGACTATGGTCACGACCTGGGCCTCACCTGGACCTGGTGAATCTGTTCCATATCTTGGCCTCACCGAGTCCTGGTGACTTTGTTCCCCACTTGGGCCTGATTGCTGTGGACTCTTTTTGTCTCACCTGGAACTGGTGACTCTGATCCTATCTGCACGTCACCCAGATCTGGTGACTCTGGAACTCACCTGGGCATCATTGGTACCTGATTACTCTGTTCCACACCTGAGCCTCACCTGGACATGATGACTCTGGTACCTCTCTGGGCCTCACCCTGACCTGGTGACTCTGGTCCCCATCTGCATGTCACCTGGACCAGGTGATTCTGGTACCCCTCTAGGCCTCAACCAGATCTGGTGACTCTGGTCCTCAACTGGGCCTCACCTGGACCTAGTGAATATACTCGATGTGGGCCACATTTGGACCTGGTGACTCTGCTCCCTACCTGGGCATCATCGGGAGATGGTTCCACTGCATGGCCTGCAGGTTGGCCTCACCTGGACCTGGTAACTCTGGTCCCTACCTGGGCTTCATCGGGACACCGTTCCTCTGCATGGCCTGCAGGTTGGCCTCACCTGGACCTGGTGAGTGGGGTTTCCACATGGGCCTCACACATACCTGGTGACATAGGTCCCCAAGTGGGCCTCACTTGGACCTGGTGTATCTGATCCTTACCTGGTCCTCACCCAGAACTGGTAACTCTGGTCACCACCTGGGAATCACCTGGACAGGGTGAATCTGGTCCCCATCTGGGCCTCCCCCAGTCCTGATGACTTTGTTCCCCACCTGGAACTGATTGCTGTGGACTCCTTCTTGGCCTCACCTGGAACTGGTGACTCTCATCCTAACTGGGCCTAACTCAATCTGCTGACTCTTGTCCTCCCCTGTGGACCATTATGAACTGGATACTCTGTTCCACAACTGAGCCTCACCTGGACATGATGACTCTGGATCCAGTCTCGGCCTCACCCTGTCGTGGTGACTCTGGTCCTCATGTGGATGTCACCTAGACCAGGTGAATCTGGTACCCCTCTAGGCCTCAACTAGACCTGGTGACTCTGGTCCTCAACTGGGCCTCACCGGGACCTAGTGAATATGCTCCCCAACTGTGCCTCATCTGGACCTGGTAACTCTGGTTCTACCTGGGCATCATCGGGATGGTTACTGTATTCCCCACTGGGACTGACCTGATCCTGGTAACTCTGGTCCTGATTTGGCCTCTTCTGTACCAGGTGACTCTGGATCCACCTTGGGTTCCACGGTAACTGGTGACTCTGATCCTAAGCATGGCCTCACCTGACCTGGTGACTGTGGTTCCCATCGGAACCGCACCTGGAACTAATGTCTCTGGTCCCAACTGGGCTTCACCAGGACCTGGTGTCTCTGGAACCCACCTTGGTAGCATCAGGATACGGTTACACTGTTCACTAACAGTGACCCAGCCGGACCTATTAACTCTGGTCTTCACATGGGGCACACCTGGACATGTTGACACTGGTTCCCACTTGGTCTCACGTGGACATGGTGAGTCGGATCCAAAACTGGTCCTCCCCTGTACTGGTGATTCTCGTTCCCACATGGACATCATGTGGACCTGGTGGCTGCAGTGTTTCTAGCTTCTCATGCACCTCGTGACTCTGGTCCCCACCAGGGGCTCACAGGGACCTGGTGAGTGTGGTTGCCACCTGCACCTCAAGTGGACCTGGTCATTCTGGTCTGCACCTGAGACTACCCTGGATCTGGTGACTATGGTCCCCACCTGGGCTTCACCTGCTTTGGGGACTCCGGTCTCCATCTGAGCCTCACCTGGCCCTGTTGACCATGGTCCTCAACTGGGCAAAATTGGGACCCGGTGACGGTGTTCAACAACTGGACCTCACCTGGACCAGGTGATTCTGGTCTCCCTCTGGGTCTCACCGCGCCCTAGTGACCGTAATCCCAACTTTGGCCTGACTTGGACCTGCTGACCCTGGTTACCACCTGCGCCTCACCTGGAACTGTTGACTCTGGTAATTTCAGGGGCCTACACTGTACCTTGTGATCCTGGTCCCCACCTGGGACTCACCTGGACGTGGTGACACATGTCACAACCGCGTACTCACCTTGAGCTGCTTACTGTGTTCCACATCTGGGCCTCAAGTAGTCTTGTTGACCATGGTCCCCAAGCCGGACTCACATGGACCTGTTGCCTCTGATACCTACCGGGGCCTCACGTGTACCTGGTAACTCGGGTCCTCACCTGGGCCTCATCTGGACCTATTGACTCTGGTCCCCACCTGGGCTTCACCTGGATCTGGTGACTCTGGTCCCCTCCTGTACTTCACCTGGATATGGTGACTCTGGTCCCCACCTGGAACTCTCCTGGACCTGGTGACTCTCTGTCCAACATGGACCTCACCTGGATCTGGTGACTCTGGTCCTCAGTTTGGCCTCACCTGGACCTGGTTTCTCTCGTCCCCACTTTGACCTAACTCAGAACTGCTGAATCTTGCCCCACCTAGGCCGCACACAGACCTGGTGACTCTTGTCCCCAGCTATGCCTCAATTTGCCCTAATGAATCTGGTCCTCATGTGGGCCTCACATGGACCTGGGACTCAGCTGGATAGAGTGGCTCTGGTTCCCACAAGGGGCTCACCTGATACTGGTGACTGTGGTCTTATTCTATGCCTCACCAGGACCTAGTGATTCTGTTCCCCATCTGGGCCTGCATAGCCCTAGTGTCTCTGGTCCTCACCCTGGAATCATTGGGAACTGGATACTCTATTCCACACCTGGGCCTCACTTTGACCAGGGACCTCTGGTCCCATTCTGGGCCTCAAACTAAAATGGTTACTCTGGTATCCCCTCTGGGCCTCACCCTTACCTGGTGACTCTGGTCACCCTTGGGCTTCACTTGGACCTGGTGAATCTGGTCCTTAGCTGGTCCGCACCTGGATCTGGTGACTGGTCGCCACCTGGGTCTCACCTGGATTTGGTGAATCCTGTTGCCACCTGCACCTCACCAGGACCTTGTGACTGTGGTCCCACCTGGACCTCACCTGGATCTGGTGGCTCTGGTTCTCATATGGGGCTCTCCTGGACCTGGTTCCTGTGGTCTCCATCTGGCCTCACCTGGAACACAATGACTCTGATCCATATTTGGTCCTCTCCTGGACCTGTTGACTCTTGTCCTTACCTGGGCATCATTGGGACCTGGATACTCTCTTATATACCTGGGCCTCACCTGGACCTGGTGACTGTGTTCCCACCTGGGCCTCACCTGGACGAGGTGACTGGTTCCCACAGGGACCTCACCTGGATCTGGTGACTCAGGTCCTCATATGGATATCATGGGACCTGGTTTCTGAGTTCCACATCGGGGCCTCACCTGGACCTAGTGATTCTCGTCCCCCTCTGGGCCTCACCCTGACGTGCTGACTCTGGTCCCCCCCTGGATATCACCAGAACCGGGTGACTCTGGTCCCCCTCGGGACTCACTCGGAGCTGGGGTCACTGGTCCTCAACTCGGCCTCAACAGGACCTGGTGAATCTACTCCTCACTTAGGCCTCGTCTGGACCTTGTGACTCTTTTCCCACCTGGCAACAATGGGACCTGGTTACTCTGTTCCCCACCTGGGCGTCACCTGGACATGATAACTTTGCTCCACTCTTTGGCCTCAACTCTTCCTGATGACTCTGGTCCCCCCACCTAGGCCGCAATCTGGAACTGATGACTGTGGTCTCCACCGGGGTCTCACCTGGATTTGGTGACTCTCGTTCCCACATGAAAAACACCTGGACCTGGTGACTGTGGTGTTCTTGTACACTCACATTTACCTGTTGACTCCGGTCCCCACTAGGCCCTCACCTGGATCTGGTGACTCTGGCTTGTAGGTTGGCCTCACCTGGACCTGGTGAGTGGGGATGCCACCTGGGACTCACCCATACCTGGTGACTCTGGTCCCCACCTGGAACTCACCTGGATCTTGTGACTCTGGTCTCTGTTTGGCCTCACCTGGACAGGTGTCTCTCGTCCCCACTTTGAACTAACTCAGAACTGCTGAATCTTGCCCCACCTACGCCCCACCCAGACCTGGTGACTCTTGTCCCCTGCTATGCCTCAATTCGACCTGATGAATCTGGTCCTCACGTGGGCCTCACATGGACCTGGGACTCAGCTGGATAGAGAGGCTCTGTTACCCACAAGGGGCTCACCTTATACTGGTGACTCTGTTCTTATTCTATGCCTCAACGGGACCTAGTGATTCTGTTCCCCATCTGGGCTTTCTTGGCCCTAGTGAGTCTGGTCCTCACCAAGGCATCATTGGGACCTGGATACTCTATTCCACACCTGGGCCTCACTTTGTCCAGGGACCTCTGGTCCCATTCTGGGCCTCAAACTAAAATGGTTACTCTGGTTCCCCCTCGGGGCCTCACCCTTACCTGGTGACGCTGGTCACCCCTTGGGCTTCACTTGGGCCTGGTGAATCTGGTTCTTAGCTGTTCCGCACCTAGCTCTGGTGACCGATCACCTCGTGGGCCTCACCTGGACTTGGTGAATCCTGTTGCCACCTGCGCCTCACCTGGACCTTGTGAATGTGGTCCCTCCTGGACCTCACCTGGATCTGGTGGCTCTGGTTCCCATATGGGGCTCTCCTGGACCTGGTTCCTGTGGTCTCCATCTGGCCTCACTTGGAACACAATGACTCTGATCCATATTTGGGCCTCTCCTGGACCTGTTGACTCTGGTCCCTACCTGGGCATCATGGGACCTGGATACTCTTTTATATACCTGGGCCTCACCAGGACCTGGTGACTGTGGACCCACCTGGGCCTCACCTGGACGGGGTGACTGGTTCCCACAGGGACATCACCTGGACCTGGTGACTCAGGTCCTCATATGGGCATCTTGGGACCTGGTTTCACTGTTCCACATCGGGGTCTCACCTGGACCTAGTGATTCTCGTCCCCATCTGGGCCTCACCCTGACTTGTGACACTGGTCCCCACCTGGATATCACCAGAACCGGGTGACACACCCGGAGCTGGGGACACTGGTCCTCAGCTGGGCCTCAACAGGACCTGGTGAATCTACTCCAAACTTAGGCTTCGTCTGGACCTTGCGACTCTTTTCCCACCTGGCATCAATTGGACATGGTTACTCTGTTCCCCACCTGGGCCTCACCTGGACATGATAACTTTGCTGCACACTTTGGCCTCAACTGGTCCTGCTGACTCTCGTACCCCAACCTAGGCCTCAATCTGGACCTGGTGACTGTCGTCCCCAACTGGGTGTCAGCTGGACCTGGTGACTCCAGTTCCCACATGAACCACACCTGGACCTGGTGACTGTGGTGTTCTTGTAGACTCACATTTACCTTGTGATTCCCGTCCCCACTAGGGCCTCAACTGGATATGGTGACTCTGGCCTGCAGGCTAGCCTCACCTGGACATGGTGAGTGGGGTTGCCACCTGGGCCTCACCCATACCTGGTGACTCAGGTCCACACGTGGGCCTCTTGGACCTGGTGAATCTGGTCCTTACCTGGTCCTCTCTCAGAACCGGGGACTCTGGTGACCACCTGGGCCTCACCTGGACCTGGTAAATCTGGTCCCCATCTGGGCCTCACGCAGTCCTGGTGACTTTGTTCGCCACCTGGACCTGATTGCTGTGGACTCTTTATTGGCCTCACCTGGACCTAGTGACTCTGATCCTATCTGCGCGTCACCCAGATCTGGTGACTCTGGTCCTTACTTGGGCATCATTGGTACCTGGTGACTCTGTTCCACAGCTGAGCGTCAGCTGGACATGATGACTCTCGAACCTCTCTGTGCCTCACCCTGACCTGGTGACTCTGGTCCCCATCTGTATGTCACCTGGACCAGGGGATTCTGGTACCCCTCTGGGCCTCAACCAGATCTGGTGACTCTGGTCCTCAACTGGGCCTCACCTGGACCTAGTGAATATTCTCCATCTGGGCCTCATTTTGAGCTCGTCCCTCTGGTACCTACGTGGGCACCATCGGGACATGGTTCCACTGCATGTCCTGCAGGTTGGCCTCACCTGGACCTGGTAACTCTGGTCCCTACCTGGACATCATCGGGACACGGTTCCTCTGCATGGCCTGCATGTTGGCCTCAGCCGGACCTGGTGAGTGGGGTTGCCAACTGTGCCTCACCCATGCTTGGTGACACAGGTACCCACGTGGGCCTCACTTGGACCTGGTGAATCTGTTCCTTGCCTGGTCCTCCCCCGGACCTGGTAACCCTGGTCACCACCTGGGAATCACCTGGACCTGGTGAATCTGGTCCCCATCTGGGCCTCATCCAGTCCTGTTGACTTTCTTCCCCACCTGGACCTGATTGCTGTGGACTCTTTCTTGGACTCAACTGGAACTGTTGACTCTGATCCTAACTGGGCTTCACCCAGATCTGGTGACTCTGGTCCTCACCTGTGGACCATTATGACCTGGATACTCTGTTCCACACCTGAGCCTCACCTGGACATGCTGACTCTGGATCCCCTCTGGGCCTCACCCTGACATGGTGACTCTGGTCCCCATCTGGATGTCACATAGACCAGGTGAATATGGTAACCCTCTATGCCTCAAGAAGACCTGGTGACTCTGGTCCTCAATTGGGCCTCACCGGGACCTAGTGAATATGCTCCCCACCTGCGCCTCATCTGGACCTGTGACGCTGGTTCTATCTGGGCATCATCGGGACATGGTTACTCTGTTCCCACTGGGACTGACCTGATCCTTGTAACTCTGCCATGACTTTGGCCTCTCTGTACCAGGTGACTCTGGCTCTACCTGGGCCTAACCTGTAACTGGTGACTCTGATCCTAAGCATGGCCTCACCTGACCTGGTGACTGTGGTTCCAATCGGGAAATAAACTGGACCTCATTTCTCCGGTCCCACCTGGGCCTCACCTGGACCTGGTATCTCTGGTACCCCCCTGGGTAGCATCAGCATATGGTTACACTGTTCACTAACAGTGACCCAGCCGGACCTATTAACACTGGTCTTCACCTGGGCCACACGTGGACAAGGTGACACTGGTTCCCACCTGGGTCTCACCTGGACATGGTGAGTCGGATCCCCACCTGGTCCTCACCTGTAACTGGTGATTCTCGTTCCCACATGGTCATCATGTGGACCTGGTGGCTGCAGTATTTCTAGCTTCTCATGTACTTCGTGACTCTGATCCCCACCAGGACCTCACCGGGTCCTGGTGAGTGTGGTTGCCACTGCACGTCACCTGGACCTGGTGATTCTGGTCTGCACCTGAGACTACCCTGGATCTGGTGACTGTGGTCCCCACCTGGGCATCACCTGTATTTGGGGACGCCGGTCCCCATCTGGGCCTCACCTGGACCTGTTGACCATGGTCCTCAACTGGGTAAATTGGGCCCCGGTGACTTTGTTCCACAAGTGGACCTCACCTGACCAGGTGACTCTGGTCCCCCTCTGGGTCTCACCGTGTCCTAGTGACTGTGAACCGCACTTTGGCCTGACTAGGACCTGCTGACCCTGGTTG
Source organism: Canis aureus (assembly GCF_053574225.1). Taxonomy (NCBI): domain Eukaryota; kingdom Metazoa; phylum Chordata; class Mammalia; order Carnivora; family Canidae; genus Canis; species Canis aureus. The sequence goes on from NC_135625.1 coordinate 69,213,026, forward strand.
CCACCTGCGCCTGACCTCGAACTGTTGACCCAGGTTCTTTCAAGGGCCTTTCCTGTACCTTGTGATTCTGGTCCCCACCTCGGCCTCACCTGGACGTGGTGACACTTGTCACCACCGGGGACTCACCTTGACCTGCTTACTGTGTTCCACACCTTGACCTCCAGTAGACCTGTTTACCATGGTCCCCAAGACGGCCTCACATGGACATGATGACTCTGGAACCTCTCTTGGCCTCACCCTGAACTGGTGACTCTGGTCTTCATCTGGATGTCACCTTTACCAGGTGATTCTGGTACCCCTCTGGGCCTCAACGAGATCTGGTGACTCTGGTCCTCAACTGGGCCGCAACGGGACCTAGTGAATATGCTCCATCTGGGCCTCATTTGGACCTGGTGACTTTGGTCCCTCCTTGGGCATCATCGGGACATGGTTACTCAGCATGGCCTACAGGTTGGAATCACCAGGAGCCGGTAACTCTGGTCCCTGCATGGGCATCATCGGGACACGGTTCCTCTGCATGGCCCAAGGGTTGGCCTCACCTGGACCTGGTGATTGGGGTTTCCACCTGAGCCACCTAGGCCGAACCCAGGTCTGGTGACTCTTGTCCCCAGCTATTCCTCCCCTATACCTGGTGACCCATGCACCCACGTGGGCCTCACTAGGACCTGGTGAATCTGGTCCTTACCTGGTCCTCACCTGGAACTGGTAACTCTGGTCACCACCTGGGAATCACCTGGACCTTGTGAATCTGGTCCCCATGTGGGCCTCACACAGTCCTGGTGACTTTGTTCCCCACCTGGACCTGATTGCTGTGGACTCCTTCTTGGCCTCACCTGGAAGTGGTGACTCTGATCGTAGCTGGGCCTCACCCAGATCTGGTGACTTTGGTCCTCACCTGTGGACCATTATGATCTAGATACTCCGTTCCACACCTGAGCCTCACTTGGACATGATGACTCTGGATGCCCTATGGGCCTCACCCTGACATGGTGACTCTGCTCCCCATCTGGATGTCACCTAGACCAGGTGAATCTGGTACCCCTCTAGGCCTCAACTAGACCTCGTGACTCTGGTCTGCAACTGGGCCTCACTGGGACCGAGTGAATATGCTCCCCACCTGCGCCTCATCTGGACCTGGTGACTCTGGTTCTACCTGGGTATCATCGGGGCATGGTTACTCTATTCCCCACTGGGACTGACCTGATCCTGGTAACTATGGTCCTGACTTTGGCCTCTTCTGTACCAGGTGACTCTGGCTCAACAGGGGCCTCACCTGTAACTGGTGACTCTGATCCTAAGCATGCCCTCACCCGACCTGGTGACTGTGGTTCCCATCGGGACCTCTTCTGGACCTCATGTCTCTGGGCCCTCCTGGGACTCACCAGGACCTGGTTTCTGTGGTTCCCACCTGGGTAGCATCAGGATATGTTTACACTGTTCACTAACAGTGTCCCAGCCAGACCTATTAACTCTGGTCTTCATCTGGGCCACACCTGGACATGGTGACACTCGTTCCCACCTGGGACTCACCTGGAAATGGTGAGTCGGATCCCCACCTGATCCTCACCTGTAACTGGTGATTTTCATTCCCACATGGACATAATGTGGACCTTGTGGCTGCAGTGTTTCTAGCTTCTCATATACATCGTGACTCTGGTCCCCACCAGGGCCTCACCGGGACCTGGTGAGTGTGGTTGCCTCCTGCACCTCACCTGGACCTGGTGATTCTGGTCTACACCTGAGACTACCCAGGATCTGGTGACTCTGGTCCCCACCTGAGCTTCACTTGGATTTGGGGACTCCGGTCTCCATCTGGGCTTCACCTGGCCCTGTTGACCATGTTCCTCAACTGGGCAAAATTGGAACCCGGTGACTGTGTTCCACAACTGGACCTCACCTGGACCAGGTGAGTCTGGTCCCCCTCTGGGTCTCACGGTTCCCTAGTGACTGTGAACCCCCTCTATGGCCTGTCTTGGTCCTGCTGATACTGGTTGCCGCCTGCGCCTGACCTCAAACTGTAGACTCTGGTTTTTCAAAGGCCTCCCCTCGACCTGGTCATCCTGGTCCCCACCTGGGTCTCACTTGGACGTGGTGACATTGTCACCATCGGGGACTCTCCTGGACCTGCTTACTGTGTTCCACACCTGGGCCTCAAGTAGACCTGTTGACCATGTTCCCCAGGACGGCCTCACATGGACCTGTTGACACTGCTCCCCACCGGGGCCTCACTTGTACCTGGTATCTCTGGTACCCACCTTGACCTCATCTGGACTTAGTGACTCTGGTCCCCACCTGGGCTTCACCTGGATCTGGTGACTCTGGTCCCCACCTGGACTTCACCTGGATCTGGTGACTCCTTTCCAACATGGACCTCACCTGGATCTGGTGACTCTGGTCCTCAGTTTGGACTACCTGGACCTGGTGACTCTCGTTCCCACATGAATCACACCTGGACCTGGTGACTGTGGTGTTCTTGTAGACTCACTTTTACCTGGTGACTCTGGTCCTCACTAGGGCCTCTCCTGGATTTGGTAACTCTGGCCTGCTGGTTGGCCTCACCTGGACCTGGTGAGTGGGGTTGCCACCTGGGCCTCACCCATACCTGGTGACTCAGGTCCCCACGTGGACCTCTTGGACGTGGTGAATCTGGTCCTTACCTGGTCCTCTCCCATACCCGGGGACTCTGGTTACCACCTGGGCCTCACCTGGACCTGGTGAATCTGGTCCCCACCTGGGCCACACCCAGTCCTGGTGACTTTGTTCCCCACCTGGACCTGATTGCTGTGGACTTTTTCTTGGCCTCACCTGGAACTGGTGACTCTGATCCTATCTGGGCGTCACCCAGACCTGGTGACTCTGGTCCTCACCTGGGCATCATTGGTACCTGGTGACTCTGTTCCACACCTGAGCCTCTCCTGAACATGATGACTCTTGAACCTCTCTGGGCCTCACTCTGACCTGGTGACTCTGGTCCCCATCTGGATGTCACGTGGACCAGGTGATTCTGGTATCCCTCTAGGGCTCAACCAGATCTGGTGATTCTGGTCCTCAACTGGGCCTCACCTGGACCTAGTGAATATGCTCCATCTGGGCCTCATTTGGACCTGGTGTCTCTGGTCCCTACATGGGCATCATCGGGACACGTTTCCTCAGCAGGTCCCAAAGCTTGGCCTCACCTGGACCAGGTAAGTCTGGTCCCTACGTGGGCATCATTGGGACATGGTTCCTCTGCATGGCCTCCACGTTGGACTCACCTGGACCTGCTGATTGGGATTTCCACCTGGACCTCACCCATACCTGGAGACACAAGTCCCCACGTGGGCCTCACTTGGACCTGGTGAATCTGATCCTTACCTGTTGCTCACCTGGAACTGGTAACTCTGGTCACCACCTGGGAATCACCTGGACCTGGTGAATCTGGTCCCCATCTGGGCCTCACCCAGTCTTGGTGACTTTGTTCCCAACCTGGACCTGATTGCTGTGGACTCCTTCTTGGCCTCACCTGGAACTGGTGACTCTGATCCTAACTGGACCTCACCCAGATCTGCTGACTCTGGTACTCACCTGTGGATTTTATGACCTGGATACTCTGTTCCACACCTGAGCCTCACCTGGACTTGATGACTCTGGATCCCCTCTGGGCCTCAGCCTGACATGGTGACTCTGGTCCCCATCTGGATGTCACGTAGACCAGGTGAATCTGGTACCCTTCTAGGCTTCAACTTGACCTGGTGACTCTAGTCCTCATCTGGGCCTCACTGGGACATAGTGAACATACTCCCCAACTGCGCCTCATCTGGACCTTGTGACTCTGGTTTTCCCAGGGCATCATCAGGAAATGGTTACTCTATTCACCACTGGGACTGAACTGATCCTGGTAACTCATGTCCTGACTTTGGCCTCTTCTGTACCACGTGACTCTGGCTCCTCCTGGACCTCACCTGTAACTGGTTACTCTGATCCTAAGCATGGCCTCACCTGACCTGGTGACTGTGGTTCCCATCGGGACCTCACCTGGACCTCATGTCTCTGGTTCCACCTGGGCCTCACCAGTACCTGGTGTATCTGGTACCAACCGGGGTAGCATCAGTATATGGTTACACTGTTCACTAACAGTGACCCAGCTGGACCTATTAACTCTGGTCTTCACCTGGGCCACACCTGGACATGGTGACACTGGTTCCCACCTGGGTCTCACCTGGACATGGTGAGTCGGATCCCCACCAGGTCCTCACGTGTAACTGGAGATTCTCGTTCCCACGTGGACATCACGTGGAACTGGTGGCTGCATTGTTTCTAGCTTCTCATGTACCTCGTGACTCTGGTCCGCACCAGGGCCTCACCGGGATCTGGTGAGTGTGGTTGCCACCTGCAACTCACCTGGACCTGGTGAATCTGGTCTGCACATGAGACTATCCTGGATCTGTTGACTGTGGTCCCCACCTGGTCTTCACCTGGATTTGGGGACTCCAATCCGCATCTGGGCCTCACCTGGCCCTGTTGACCATGGTCCTCAACTGGACAAAATTGGGACCCGGTGACTGTGTTCCACAACTGGACCTCACCTGGACCAGGTGACTCTGGTCCCCCTCTGGGTCTCACCGTGCCCTAGTGACTGTGAACCCCACTTTGGCCTGACTTGGACCTGCTGACCCTGGTTGCCACCTGCGACTGACCTCGAACTGTTGACTCTGGTTCTTTCAATGGCCTCCCCTGGACCTGGTGATCCTGGTCCCCACCTGGGCCTCACCTGGACGTGGTGACACTTGTCACCACCGGGGACTCACCTGGACCTGCTTACTGTGTTCCACACCTGGGCCTCAAGTAGACCTGTTGACCATGGTCCCCAGGCTGGCCTCACATGGATCTGTTGCCACTGCTCCCCACCGGGGCCTCCCTTGTACCTGGTATCTCTTGTCCCAACCTTGACCTCATCTGGACCTAGTGACTCTGGTCCCCACCTGGACCTTTCCTGGACCTGGTGACTCTCTTTGAACATGGACCTCACCTGGATTTGGTGACTCTGGTCCCCTCCTGGACATCACCTGCATCTGGTGACTCTAGCCTGATGGTTGGCCTCACCTGGACCTGGGGAGTGGGGTTGCCACCTGGGCCTCACACATAGCTGGTGACTCAGGTCCCCACGTGGGCCTCATTTGGACCTCTTGAATCTGGTCCTTAGCTGGTCTTCTCCCAGCCCCGAGGACTCTGGTCACCACCTGGGAATAACCTGGACCTGGTGAATCTGGTCCAAATCTGGGCCTCACCAAGTCCTGGTGACTTTCTTCACCACCTGGACCTGATTTAGTAGACGCCTTCTTCTTCTTCTCAGTCACCTGGAACTGGTGACTCTGATCCTATCTGCGTGTCACCCAGATCTGTTGACTCTGGTCCTCACCTGGGCATCATTGGTACCTGGAGATTCTGTTCAACACCTGAGCCTCACCTGGACCCGATGACTCTGGAACCACTCTGGGCCTCACCCTGACCTGGTGACTCTGGTCCCCATCTGGATATCACCGCGATCAGGTGATTCTGGTACCCTTCTAAGCCGAACCAGATATGGTGAAACTGGTCCTCAACTGGGCCTCACCTGGACCAGGTGACTCTGGTCCCCCTCTGGGTCTCACCGTGCCCTAGTGACTGTGAACCCCACTTTGGCCTGACTTGGACCTCCTGACCCTGGTTGCCACCTGCGCCTGACCTCGAACTGTTGACTCTGGTTCTTTCAAGGGCCTCCCCGGGACCTGATGTGCCTGGTCCCCACAAGGGCCTCACCTGGACGTGGTCACTCTTGTCACCACTGGGGACTCACCTGTACCTGCTTACTGTGTTCCACACCTGGGCCTCAAGTAGATCTGTTGACCATGGTCCCCAAGCCGGCCTCACATGGACCTGTGGCCTCTGATCCCCACCGGGTCCTCACGTGTACCTGATAACTCTGGTCCTCACCTGGGCCTCATCTGGACCTAGTGACTCTGATCCCCACCTGGGCTTCACCTGGATGTGGTGACTCTAGTCACACCTGGACCTCTCCTGGACCTGGTGACTCTCTTTCCAACATGGACCTCAACTGGATATGGTGACTCTGGTCCTCAGTTTGGCCACACCTGGACCTGGTGTCTCTCGTCCCCAATTTGACCTAACTCAGAACTGCTGAATCTTGCCCCACCTAGGCCGCACCCAGTCCTGGTGACTCTTGTCCCCAGCTATGTCTCATTTCGACCTGATGAATAAGTTACTCACGTGGGCCTCCCATGGACCTGGGACTCAGCTGGATAGAGTGGCTCTGGTTCCCACAAGGGGCTCACCGGATACTGCTGACTGTGGTCTTATTCTATGCCGAACCAGGACCTAGTGATTCTGTTCCCCATCAGGGCCTGCATGGGCCTAGTGACTCTGGTCCTCACTCAGCCATCATTGGGACCTGGATACTCTATTCAACACCTGGGCCTCACTTTGACCAGGCACCTCTGGTCCCATTCTGGGCCTCAAACTAAACTGGTTACTCTGCTTACCACTCTGGGTCTCACCCTTACCTGGTGACTCTGGTCACCCCTTGGGCTTCACTTGGGCCTGGTGAATCTGGTCCTTAGATGGTCCGAACCTGGATCTGGTGACTGGTCGCCTCCTGGGCATCTCCTGGACTTGGTGAATCCTGTTGCCACCTGCGCGTCATCGGGACCTTGTGACTGTGGTCCCACCTGGACCTCACCTGGATCTGGTGGCTCTGGTTCCCATATGGGGCTCTCCTGGACCTGGTTCCTGTGGTCTCCATCTGGCCTCACCTGGAACACAATGACTCTGTTTCATATTTGGGCCTCTCCTGGACCTGTTGACTCTGGTACTTACATGGGCATCATTGGGACCTGGGTACACTCTAATATACCTGGGCCTCTCCTGGACCTGGTGACTGTGGTCCCACCTGGGCCTCACCTGGATGAGGTGACTGGTTCCCACACGGACCTCACCTGGACCTGGTGACTCAGATCCTCATATGGGCATTATGGGACCTTTTTTCTCAGTTCCACATCGGGGCCTTCCCTGGACCTAGTGATTCTCGTCCCAATCTGGGCCTCACTCTGACGTGCTGACTCTGGTCCCCACCTGCATATCACCAGAACCGGGTAACTCTGGTCCCCCTCTGGGACTCACCCGGAGCTGGGGACACTGGCACTCAACTGGGCCTCAACAGGAGCTGGTGAATCTACTCCTCACTTAGGCCTCTTCTAGACCTTCTGACTCTTTTCCCACCTGGCATCAATTGGACATGGTTATTCTGTTCCCCAACTGGGCCTCACCTGGACATGATAACTTTGCTCCACACTTTGGCCTCAACTGATCCTGATGATTCTGGTCCCCCCATCTAGACCTCAATCTGGACGTGGTGACTGTGGTCCCCACCTGGGTCTCACCTGGACCTGTGACTCTCATTCCCACATGAAACACACCTGGACCTGATTACTGTGGTGTTCTTGTAGTCTCACATTTACCTGGTGTCTCCGGTCCCCACTAGGGCCTTACCTGGATCTGGTGACTCTGATCCTATCTGCGCGTCACTCAGACCTGGAGACTCTGGTCCTAAACTGGGCATCATTGGTACCTGGTGACTCTGTTCGAACCTGAGCCTCACCTGGACATGATGACTCTGGAACCTGGCTGGGACTCACCCTGACCTGGTGACTCTGATCCCCATCTATTGTCACTGGACCAGGTGATTCTGGTACCCCTCTAGGCCTCAACCAGTTCTGATGCCTCTGGTCCTCAACTGGGCCTCACCTGAACCTAGTGAATATGCTCCATCTGGGCCTAATTTGGACCTGGTGACTCTGGTACCTACCTGGGCATCATCGGGACATGGTTCCACTGCATGGCCTGCAGGTTGGCCTCACATTAACCTGGTAACTCTGGTCCCAACCTGGGCATCATCGGGACATGGTTCCTCAGCATGGCCTGCAGGTTGGCCTCACCTTGAACTTGTGAGTGGGGTTGCCACCTGGGCCTCACACATATCTGGTGACTCAATTCCCCTCGTGGGCCTCTTGGACCTGGTGAATCTGGTCCTTACCTGGTCCTGTCCCAGACCCGGGGACTCTGGTCACCACCTGGGCCTCACCTGGACCTGGTGAATCTGGTCCCCACCTGGGCCTCACCCAGTCCTGGTGACTTTGTTCCCCACCTGGACCTGATTGCTGTGGACTCTTTCTTGACCTCACCTGGAACTGGTGACTCTGATCCTATCTTCGCGTCACCCAGATCTGGTGATTCTGGGCCTCACCTGGGCATCATTGGTACCTGGTGACTCTGTTCCACGCCTGAGCCTAACCTGGACATGATGACTCTGGAACCACTCTGGAACTCTCCCTGACCTGATGCCTCTGATCCCTATCTGGATGTCACCTATACGAGGTGATTCTGGTACCCCTCTAAGCCTCAACCAGATATGGTGACTGTGGTCCTCAACTGGGCCTCACTGGACCTAGTGAATATGCTCCATCTGGGCCTCATTTGGACCTGGTGACTCTGTTCCCTACCTGGGCATCATCGGGACATTGTTCCACTGCATGGCCTGCATATTGGCCTCACCTGGACCTGGTAACTCTGTTCCCTACCTGGGCATCATCGGGACATGGTTCCACTGCATGGCCTGCATATTGGCCTCACCTGGACCTGGTAACTCTGTTCCCTACCTGGGCATCATCGGGACATGGTTCCACAGCATGGCCTGCAGGTTGGCCTCACCTGGACCTGGTAAGTCTTGTCCCTACGTGGGCATCATCGGTTTATGGTTCCATTGCATGGCCTGCATGTTGGCCTCACCTGGACCTGGTGAGTGGGATTTACACCTGGGCCTCACCCATACATGGAGACACAAGTCCCCACGTGGCCCTAACTTGGACCTGGTGAATCTGGCCCTTACCTGGTCTTCACTTGGAACTGGTAACTCTGGTCACCACCTGGGAATCACCTGGACCTGGTGAATCTGGTCCCCATCTGGGCCTCACCTAGTCTTGGTGACTTTGTTCCCAAACTGGACCTGATTTCTGTGGACTCCTTCTTCTCCTCACCTGGAACTGCTGACTCTGATCCTAACTGGACCTCACCCAGATCTGTGGATTCTTGTCCTCACCTGTGGACCAATACGACCTGGATACTTTGTTCCACACCTGAGCCTCACCTGGACATGATGACTCTGCATCCCCTCTGGGCCTCACCCTGACCTGGTGACTCTGGTCCCCATCTGGATGTCACCTAGACCAGGTGAATCTGGTACCCCTCTAGGCCTCAACTAGACTGGGGAAATCTGGTTCTCAACTGGGCCTCACCGGGACCTAGTGAATATACTCCCCAACTGCGCCTCATCTGTACTTGGTGACTCGGGTTCTACCTGGGCATCATCGGGACATGGTTACTCTATTCCCCACTGGGACTCTCCTGATCCTGGTAACTCTGGTCCTGACTTTGGCATCTTCTCTACTTGGTGACTCTGGCTCCACCTGGGCCTCACCTGTAACTGGTGACTCTGATCCTAAGCATGGCCTCACCTGACCTGGTGTCTGTGGTTCCCATCGGGACCTCACCTGGACCTCATGTCTCTGGTCCCACCTGGGCCTCACCAGGACCTGGTGTCTCTGGTACCCACCTGGGTAGCATCAGGATATGGTTACACTCTTCACTAACAGTTACCCAGCCGGACCTATTAACTCTGGTCTTCACCTGGGCCACACCTGGACATGGTGGCACTGGTTCCCTCTTGGGTCTCACGTGGACATGTGATTCAGATCCCTGCCTGATCCTCACCTGTAACTGGTGATTCTCGTTCCCACATGGACATCATGTGGATCTGGTGGCTGCAGTGTTTCTAGCTTCTCATGTACCTCGTGACTCTGGTCCCCACCAGGGCCTCACCGGTACCTGTTGTGTGTGGTTGCCACCTGCACTTCACCTGGACCTGGTGATTCTGGTCTGCCCCTGAGACTACCCTGGATCTGGTAACTGTGGTCCCCACCTTGGCTTCACCTTGATTTTGGGCTCTCGTTCCCATCTGAGCCTCACCTGGCCCTGTTGACCATGGTCTCAACAGGGCAAAATTGGGACCCGGTGACTGTGATCCACAACTGGACCTCACCTGGACCAGGTGACTCTGGTCCCCCTCTGGGTGTCACCGTGCCCTAGTGACTGTGAACCCCACTTTGGCCTGACTTGGACCTCCTGACCATGGTTGCCACCTGCGCCTGACCTCGAACTGTTGACTCTGGTTCTTTCAAGGGCCTCCCGTGGACGTGGTGATCCTGGTGCCCACATGGGCCTGACCTGGACCTGGTGACTCTTGTCACCACCGGGAACTCACCTGGACCTGCTTACGGTGTTCCACACCTGGGCCTCAAGTAGACCTGTTGACCATGGTCCCCAAGCCAGCCTCACATGGACATGTTGCCTCTGATCCTCACCGGGGCTTCACGTGTACCTGGTAACTCTGGTCCTCATCTGGGTCTCATCTGGACCTAGCGACTCTGGTCCCTACCTGGGCTTCACCTGGATCTGGTGACTCTGGTCCCCACCTGGACTTCACCTGGATCTTCTGACTCTGGTCCACACCTGGACCTGACCTGCATCTGGTGACTCTGGTCCTCAGTTTGGCCTCATCTGGATCTGGCATCTCTCGTCCCCACTTTGACCTAACTCAGAACTGCTGAATCTTGCCCCACCTCGGCCGCACCCAGACCTGGTGACTCTTGTCCCCAGCTATGCCTCAATTCGACCTGATGAATCTGCTCCTCACGTGGGCCTCACATGGACCTGGGACTCAGCTTGATAGAGTGGCTTGGTTCCCACAAGGGGCTCACCTGATATAGCTGACTGTGGTCTTATTCTATGCCTCACCTGGTCCTAGCGATTCTGTTCCCATCTGGGCCTGCATGGCCCTAGTGACTCTGGTCCTCACCCAGGAATCATTAGGACCTGGATACTCTATTCCACACCTGTGCCTCACATTGACTATGGACCTCTCGTCCCATTCTGGGACTCAAACTAAACTAGTTACTGTTTCCCCTTTGGGCCTCACCCTTACCTGGTAACTCTGGTCACCCTTTGGGCTTCACTTCACCAGAGGAACCACACCTGGACCTGGTGACTGTGGTGTTCTTGTATACTCACATGTACCTGGTGACTCCAGTCCCCACTAGGGCCTCACCTGAATCTGGTGACTCTGGCCTGCCAGTTGGCCTCACCTAGACCTGGTGAGAGGGTTTGCCACCTAGGCCTCACACATAGCTGGTGACTCAGGTCCCACGTGAGCCTCTTGGACCTGGTGAATCTGGTCGTTACCTGGTCCTTTCCGAGACCCGGGGACTCTATCCCCACCTGGGCCTACCTGGACATGGTGAATCTGGTCCCCATCTGGGTCTCACCCTGGTCTGGTGACTTTGTTCCCCACATGGACCTGATTGCTGTGAACTCTTTCTTGGCCTCACCTGCAACTGGTGACTCTGATCCTATCTGCGCCTCACCCAGATCTGGTGACTCTGGTCCTCACCTGGGCATCTTTGGTACCTGGTGAATCTCTTCCACACCTGAGCCTCACCTGGACCCGATGACTCTGGAACCACTCTGGGCCTCCCCCTGACCTGGTGACTCTCGTCCCCATCTGGATATCACCTGGACCAGGTGATTCTGGTACCCTTCTAAGACTCAAGTAGATATGGTGAAACTGGTCCTCAACTGGGCCTCACCTGGACCTAGTGAATATGCTCCATCTGGGCCTTATATGGACCTGGTGACTCTGGTCCCTACCTGGGCATCATCGGGATATGGTTCCACTGCATCGCCTGCAGATTGGCCTCAACTGGACCTGGTAAATCTGGTCCCTACCTGAGCATCACCGGGACATGGTTCCTCTGCATGGCCTGCAGGTTGGCCTCACCTGGACCTGGTGAGTGTTATTGCCACCTGGGCCTCACCCATACCTGGTGACTCAGGTCCACGTGGGCCTCTTGAACCTAGTGAATCTGGTCCTTACCTGGTCCTTTCCCAGAACGGGGACTCTGGTCACCACCTGTGCCTCACCTGGACCTGGTGAATCTGTTACCCCTCTAGGCCTCAACAAGATCTGGTGACTCTGATCCTATCTGCGCGTCACCCAGACCTGGTGACTCTGGTCCTCACCTGAGCATCATTGGGACCTAGTGACTCTGTTCCACACCTGAGCCTCACCTGGACATGATGACTCTGGAACCTCTCTGGGACAACCCTGACCTGGTGACTGTGGTCCCCATCTGGATGTCACCTGGACCAGGTGATTCTGGTACCCTTCTAGGCCTCAACCAGATCTGGTGACTCTGGTCCTCAACTGGGCCTCACTTGGACCTAGTGAATATGCACCATCTGGGCCTCTTTTGGACCTGGTGACTCTGGTCCCTACCTGGGCATCATCGGGACATGGTTCCACTGCATGGCCTGCAGGTTAGCCTCACTTGGACCTGGTAAGTCTGGTCCCTAAATGGTCATCATCGGGACATGGTTCCTCTGCACGGCCTGCAGGTTGGCCTCACCTGGACCTGGTCAGTGGGGTTGCCACCTGGGCCTCACCTATGCCTGGTGACACAGGTCTCCACGTGGGCCTCACTTGGACCTGGTGAATCTTGTCCTTACCTGGTCCTCACCCGGAACTGGTAGTCTGGTCACCACCTGGATATCACCTGGATCTTGTGTATCTGGTCCCCATCTAGGCCTCACCCAGTCCTGGTGACTTTGTTCCCCACCTGGACCTGATTTCTGTGGACTCCTTCTTGGCCTCACCTGGAACTGGTGACTCTGGTCCCCACCTGGATCTCTCCCGGACCTGGTGACTTTCTTTCAAACATGGACCTCACATGGATCTGGTGACTCTGGTACTCAGTTTGGCCTCACCTGGAACTGGCGTCTCTCGTCCCCACTTTGACCTAACTCAGAACTGCTGAATCTAGCCCAACTTAGGCAGCACCCAGACCTGGTGACTTTTGTCCCCAGCTATGCCTCAATTCGACCTAATGAATCTGGTCCTCACGGGAGCCTCACCTGGACCTGGGACTCAGCTGTAGAGTGGCTCTGGTTCCCGCAAGGGGCTCAGCTGATACTGCTGACTGTGGTCTTATTGTATGCCTCACCAGGACCTAGTGATTCTGTTCCCCATCTGGGCCTGCATGGCCCCAGTGACTCTGGTCCTCACCCAGGCATCATTGGGTGATGGACCCAATGATCCTCACCCTGGATACGCTATTACACACCTGGGCCTCACTTTGACCAGGGACCTCAGGTCCAATTCTGAGCCTCAAACTAAACAGGTTACTCTGGTTCCCCCTCTGGGGCTCACCCTTACCTGGTGACTCTGGTCACCCTTTGGGCTTCACTTCGGCCTGGTGAATCTGGTCCTTAGCTGGTCCGCGCCTGTATGTGGTGACTGGTCGCCACCTAGGCATTACCTGGACTTGTTGAATCCTGTTGCCACCTGCGCCTCACATGGACCTTGTGACTGTGGTCCCACCTGGACCTCACCTGGATCTCGTGGCTCTGGTTCCCATATGGGGCTCTCCTGGACCTGGTTCCTGTGGTCTCCATCTGACCTCACCTGGAACACAATGACGCTGATCCGTATTTGGGCCTCTCCTGGACCTGTTGACTCTGGTCCTTACCTGGGCATCATTGGGACCTCGATACTCTCTTATATACCTGGGCCTCACCTGGACCTGGTGACTGTGGTCCCACCTCGGCCTCACCTGGACGAGGTGACTGGTTCCCACAGAGACCTCACATGGACCTGGTGACTCAGGTCCTCATATGGGCATCATGGTACCTGGTTTCTCAGTACCACATCGGGCCTCACCTGGAGCTAGTGATTCTCGTCACCCTCTGGGCCTCATCCTGACGTGGTGACTCTGGTCCCCACCTTGATATCACCAGAACCGGGTGACTCTGGTCCCCCTCTGAGACTCTCCGGAGCTGTGGACACTGGTCCTCAACTGGGCCTCAACAGGACCTGATGAATCTACTCTTCACATAGGCCTCGTCTGGAACTTGTGACTCTTTTCCCACCTGGCATCAAAGGGACATGGTTACTCTGTTCCCCACCTGGGCCTCACCTGGACATGATAATTTTGCTCCACACTTTGGCCTCACATGGTCCTGATGACTCTGGTCCCCCGACCTAGGCCTCAATCTGGACCTGGTGACTGTGGTGTCTTGTAGACTCACATTTACCTGGTGACTCCGGTCCCCACTAGGGCCTCACCTGGATCAGGTGACTCTGGCCTGCAGGATGGCCTCACCTGGACCTGGTGAGTGGGGTTGCCACCTGGGCGTCACCCATACCTGGTGACTCAGGTCCCCACGTGGGCCTCCTGGACCTGGTGAATATGGTAATTCTGGTCACCACCTGGGAATCCCCTGGACCTGGATAATCTGGTCGCCATCTGGGCCTGACCCAGTCCTGGTGACTTTGTTCCCCACCTGGACCTGATTGCTGTGGACTCCTTTTGGGCCTCACCTGGAACTGGTGACTCTGATCCTAACTGGGCCTCACCCAGATCTGGTGACTCTGGTCCTCACCTGTGGACCACTAAGACCTGGATACTCTGTTCCACACCTGAGCCTCACCTGGACATGATGACTCTGCATCCTCTCTGGGCCTCACTCTGACATGGTGACTCTGGTCCCCATCTGGATGTCACCTAGAACAGGTGAATCTGGGACCCCTGTCGGCCTCAACCAGACCTGGTGACTCTGGTCCTCAACTGGGCCTCACCTGGACCTAGTGAACATGCTCCACACCTGCGCCTCATCTGAACGTGGTGACTCGGGTTCTACCTGGGCATCATCGGGACATGGTTACTCTATTCCCCAATGGGACTGACATGATCCTAGTAACTCTGGTCCTGACTTTGGCCTCTTCTGTACCAGGTCACTCTGGCTCCACCTGGGCCTCACCTGTAACTGGTAACTCTGATCCTAACCATGGCCTCACCTGACCTGGTGACTGTGGTTCCCATCGGGATCTTACCTGGACCTCATGTCTCTGGTCCCACCTGGGCCTCACCAGGACCTGGTGTATCTGGTACCCACCTGGGTAGCATCAGGTTATGGTTACACTGTTCACTAACAGTGACCCAGCCGGACCTATTAACTCTGGTCTTCACCTGGGCCACACCTGGACGTGGTGACACTGGATCCCACCTGGGTCTCAACTTGACATGGTGAGTCGGATCCCCCCCTGTTCCTCACGTGTAACTGCTGATTCTCCGGCCCACATGGACATCTTGTGGACCTGGTGGCTGCAGTGTTTCTAGCTTCTCATGTACCTTGTGACTCTGGTCCCTGCCAGGGCCTCACTGGGTCCTGGGGAATGTGGTTGCCACCTGCACCTCACTTGGAACTGGTGATTATGGTCTGCACCTGAGACTACCCTGGATCTGTTGACTGTGGTCCCCACCTGGGCTTCACCTGGATATGGGGAATCCAGTCCCCATCTGGGCCTCACCTGGCCCTGTTGACCATGGTCCTCAACTGGGCAAAATTGGGACCCGGTGACTGTGTTCCACAACTGGACGTCACCTAGACCAGGTGACTCTGGTACCCCTCTGGGTCTCACCGTGCCCTAGTGACTGTGAACCCCACTTTGTCCTGCTTGGACCTGCTGACCCTGGATGCCACCTGCGCCTGACCTCGAACTGTTGACTCTGGTTCTTTCAAGGGCCTCCCCTGTACCTGGTGATCCTGGTCCCCACCTGGGCCTCACCTGGACGTGTTGACTCTTGTCACTACCTGGGACTCACCTGGACCTGGTTACTGTGTTCCACACTTGGGTCTCAAGTAGACCTGTTGACCATGGTCCCCAAGCCGGCCACACATGGACCTGTTGCCTCTGATCCCCACCGGGGCCTCACGTGTACCTGGTAACTCTGGTCCTCACCTGGGCGTCATCTGGACCTAGTGACTCTGGTCCCCACCTGGGCTTCACCTGGATCTGGTGACTCTGATCCCGCCTTGGCCTTCACCTGGATCTGGTGACTCTTGTCCCCACCTGGACCTCTCCTGGACCTGGTGACTCTCTTTCCAACATGGACCTCACCTGGATCTGGTGACTCTGGTCCTCAGTTTGGCCTCACCTGGACCTGGTGTCTCTCGTCCCCACTTTGACCTAACTCAGAACTGCTGAATCTTGCCCCACCTAGGCCGCAACCAGATCTGGTGACTCTTGTCCCCAGCTATGCCTCAATTCGACCTGATGAATCTGGTCCTCACGTGGGCCTCTCATGGACGTGGGACTCAGCTGGATAGAGTGGCTCTGTTACCCACAAGGGGCTCACCTGATACTGGTGACTGTGGTCTTATTCTATGCCTCACCAGGACCTAGTGATTCTGTTCCCCATCTGGGCCTGCATGGCCCTAGTGACTCTGGTCCTCACACAGGCATCATTGGGACCTGGATACTCTATTCGACACCTGGCCCTCACTCTCACCAGGGACCTCTGGTCGCACTCTGGGCCTCAAATTAAACTGGTTACTCTGGTCACCCTCTTGGCCTCACCCTTACCTGGTGACTCTGGACACCCCTTGGGTATCATTTGGCCCTGGTGAATCTGGTCCTTAGCTTGTCCTCACTTCTTTATGGTGAGTGGTCGCCACCTGGGCCTCACCTGGACTTGGTGAATCCTGTTGTCACCTGCGCCTCACCTGGACCTTGTGACAGTGGTCCAACCTGGACTTCACCTGGATCTGGTTGCTCTGGTTCCCATATGGGGCTTCCCTGGACCTGGTTCCTGTGGTCTCCATCAGGCCTCACCTGGAACACAATGACTCTGTTTCATATTTGGGCCTCTCCTGGACCTGTTGACTCTGGTACTTACATGGGCATCATTGGGACCTGGGTACACTCTTATATACCTGGTCCTCACCTGGACGTGGTGACTGTGGTCCCACCTGGACCTCACCGGGACGAGGTGACTGGTTCCCACAGGGACATCACCTGGACCTCGTGACTCAGGTCCTCATATGGGCATCATGGGACCTGGTTTCTCAGTTCCACATCGGGCCCTCAAGTGGACCTAGTGATTCTGGTCCCCCTCTGGGCCTGACCCTGACGTGGTGACTCTGGTCCCAACCTGGATATCACCAGAACCTGGTGACTGTGGTCCCCCTCTGGGACTCACCCAGAGCTGTGGACACTGGTCCTCAACTGGGCCTCATCAGGACCTGGTGAATCTACTCCTCACTTAGGCCTCGTCTGGACCTTGTGACTCTTTTTCCACCTGGCATCAATGGGACATGGTTACTCTGTTCCCCACATGGGCCTCACCTGGACATGATAACTTTGCTCCACACTTTGACTTCAACTGGTCCTGATGACTCTGGTCCCCCCACCTAGGCCTCTATCTGGACCTGGTGACTCTGGTCCCCACCTGGTTCTCACCTGGACCTGGTGACTCTCGTTCCCACATGAACCACACCTGGACCTGGACTGTGGTGTTCTTGTAGACGGACATTTACCTGGTGACTCCGGTCCCCACTAGGGCCTCACGTGGATCTGGTGACTCTGGCCTGAAGGTTGGCCTCACCTGGACCTGGTGAGTGGGTTTGCCACCCCATACCTGGTGATTCAGTTCCCCACGTGGGCCTCTTGGACCTGGTGAATCTGGTCCTTACCTGGTCCACTCCCAGACCCGGGGACTCTGGACACCACCTGGGTCTCACCTGGACGTGTTGAATCTGGTCCCTATCTGGGCCTCACCCAGTCCTGGTGACTGTGGTTCCCACCTGGACCTGATTGCTGTGGACTCTTTCTTGGCCTCACCTGGAACTGGTGACTCTGATCCTATCTGCGCGTCACCGGATCTGGTCACTCTGGTCCTCACATATGGACCATTATGACCTGGACACTGTGTTCCAGACCTGAGCCTCACCTGAAAATGATGACTCTGGAGCCTCTCTGGGCCTCACCCTGACCTGGTGATTCTGGTCCCCATCTGGATGTCACCTGGACCAGGTGATTCTGGTACCCCTCTAGGCCTCATCCAGATCTGGTGACTCTGGTCCTCAACTGGGCCTCACCTGGACATAGTGAATACATTCCATCTGGGGCTCATTTGGACCTGGTTACTCTTGTCCCTTCCTGGGCATCATCGGGTCATGTCTCCACTGCATGACCTGCAGGTTGGCCTCACCTGGACCTGTTAACTCTGGTCCCTACCTGGGCATCATCGGGACATGGTTGCACTGCATGGCCTGTAGGTTGGCCTCACCTGGACCTGGTAACTCTAGTCCCAACCTGGGCATCATCGGGACTAGGTTCCTCTGCATGGCCTGCAGGTTGCACTCACCTGGACCTGGTGAGTGGGGTTGCCACCTTGCCTCACCCATACCTGGTGACACAGGTCCCACGTGGGCCTCACTTGGACCTGGTGAATCTGGTCCTTACCTTGTCCTCACCCGGAACTTGTAACTCTGGTCACCACCTGGGAATCACCTGGGCCTGGTGAATCTGGTCCCCCTCTGGGCCTCACCCAGTCCTGGTGACTTAGTTCCCCACCTGGGCCTGATTACTGTGGACTCCTTCTTGGCCTCACCTTGAACTGGTGACTCTGATCCTAACTGGGTCTCACCCAGATCTGATGACTCTGGTCCTCACCTGTGGACCATTATGACCTGGATACTTTGTTACACACCTGAGCGTCACCTGGATATGATGACTCTGGATCCCCTCTGGGCCTCAGCATGACATGGTGACTCCGGTCTCCATCTGGATGTCACCTAGACCAGGTGAATCTGGTACCCCTCTAGGCCTCAACTTGACCTGGTGACTCTGGTCCTCAACTGGGCCTACGGGGACCTAGTGAACATGCTCCCCACCTGTGTCTCATCTGGACCTGGTGACTCTGGTTCTACCAGGGTATCATCGGGACATGGTTACTCTATTCAGAGGGAGCTGGTGAGTGTGGTTTCCACCTGCACCTCACCTGGACCTGATGATCCTGGTCTGCACGTGAGACTACTGTGTATCTGGTGACTGTGGTCCCCACCTGGGATTCACCTGGATTTGGGGACTCCGGTCCCCATCTGGGCCTCACCTGGCCCTGTTGACCATGGTCCTCAACTGGGCAAAATTGGGACCCGGTGACTGTGTTCCACAACTGGACCTCAACTGGACCTCATGACTCTGGTCCCACCTGGGCGTCACCAGGACCTGGTGTCTCTGGTACCCACCTGGGTAGCATCAGGATATGGTTACACTGTTCTCTAACAGTGACTCAGCTGGACCTATTGACTCTGGTCTTCACCTGGGCCACACCTGGACATGGTGACACTGGTTCCCACATGGGTCTCACCTGGACATGGTGAGTCAAAGCCCAACCTGGTAGTAACCTGTAACTGGTGATACTCATTCCTACATGGACATATCATGGGGACCTGGTGGCTGCAGAGTTTCTAGTTTCTCATGTACCTCGTGACTCTGGTCCCCATCAGGGCCTCACCAGGACCTGGTGAGTGTGGTTGCCACCTGCACCTCACCTGGACCTTGTGATTCTGGTCTGCACCTGAGACTATCCTGGATCTCGTGACTGTGGTCCCAACCTGGGCTTACCTGGATTTGGGGACTCCGGTCCCTATCTGGGCCTCTCCTGGCCGTGTTGACCATGGTACTCAACTGGGCAAAATTGGGACCCGGTAACTGTGCCCTAGTGACTGTGAACCCCACTTTGGCCTTACTTGGACCTGTTGACGCTGGTTGCAACCTGCGCCTTACCTCGAACTGTTGACTCTGGTTCTTTCAAGGGCCTCCCCTCTACCTGGTGATCCTGGTCCCCACCTGGGGCTCACCTGGACGTGGTGACTCTTGTCACCACCAGGGACTCACTTGGACCTGCTTACTGTGTTCCACACATGGGCCTCAAGTAGACCTGTGGACCATGGACCCCAAGCCGGCCTCACATGGACCTGTTGCCTCTGATCCCCACCGGGGCCTCACGTGTACCTGGTAACTCTGGTCCTCACCTGGGCCTCATCTGCAACTAGAGACTCTGGTCGCCACCTGGGCTTCACCTGGATCTGGTGACTCTGGTCACCACCTGGACTTCACATGGATCTGGTGACTCTGGCCCCCACCTGCACCTCTCCTGGACCTCGTGACTCTCTTTCCAACATGGACGTCACCTGGATCTGGTGACTCTGGTCCTCACTTTGGCCTCACCTGGAACTGGTGTCTCTCGTCCCCACTTTGACCTAACTCAGAACTGCTGAATCTTTCCCCACCTAGGCCGCACCCAGACCTGGTGACACTTGTCCCCAGCTATGCCTCAATTCTACCTGATGAATCTGGTCCTCCCTTCGGCCTCACATGGACCTGGGACTCAGCTGTGTAGAGTGGCTCTTGTTCCCACAAGGGGCTCACCTGATACTGGTGAATCTGGTCTTTTTTTTAATTTTTTTAAATTTTTATTTATTTATGATACTCACAGAGAGAGAGAGAGGCAGAGACACAGGCAGAGGGAGAAGCAGGCTCCAAGCAGCGGGAGCCCGATGTGGGATTCGATCCCGGGTCTCCAGGATCGCGCCCTGGACCAAAGGCAGGCGCCAAACAGCTGCGCTACCCAGGGATCCCTGAATCTGGTCTTATTCTATGCCTCAACAGGACCTAGTGATTCTGTTCCCCATCTGGGCCTGCATGGCCCTAGTGACTCTGGTCCTCACCCAGGCATCATTGGGACCTGGATACTCTATTCCACACCTGGGCCTCACTTTGACCAGGGACCTCTGGTCCCATTCTGTGCCTCAAACTAAACTGGTTACTCTGATTCCCCCTCTGGGACTCACCCTTACCTGGTAAATCTGGTCACCACTTGAGCTTCACATGGGCCTGGTGAATCTGGTCCTTAGCTGGTCCGCACCTGGATCTGGTGACTGGTCGCCACCTGGGCCTCACCTGGACTTGGTGAATCTTGTTGCCACCTGCGCCTCACCTGGACCTTGTGACTGTGGTCCCACCTGGACCTCACCTGGATCTGGTGGCTCTGGTTCCCATATGCGGCTCTCCTGGACCTGGTTCCTGTGGTCTCCATCTGGCGTCACCTGGAACACAATGACTCTGATCCATTTTTGGGACTCTCCTGGACCTCTCCTTGACTCTGGTCCTTAACTGGGCATCATTGGGACCTGGATAATCTCTTATATACCTGGGCCTCACCTGGACCTGGTGACTGTGGTCCCACCTGGGCCTCACCTGGAGGAGTTCACTGGTTCCCACAGGGACCTCACTTGGACTTGGTGACTCAGGTCCTCATATGGGCATCATGGCACCTGGTTTCTAGTTCCACATCGAGGCCTCAGCTGGACCTAGTGATTCTCGTCCCCCACTGGGCCTCACCCTGACGTGGTGACTCTGGTCCCCACCTGGATATGACCAGGACCGGGTGACTCTGGTCCCCATCTGGGACTCACCCGGAGCTGGGGACACTGGTCCTAAACCTGGCCTGAACAGGACCTTGTGAATCTACTCCTCACTTAGGCCTCATCTGGACCTTTTGACTCTTTTCCCATCTGGCATCAATGGGACATGGTTACTCTGTTCCCCACTTGGGCGTCACCTGGACATGAAAACTTTGCTCCACACTTTGGTCTCAACTGGTCCCGATGACTCTGTTCCCCCCACCTAGGCCTCAATCTGGACCTGGTGACTGTGGTCCCCACCAGGTTCTCACCTGGACCTCGTGACTCTCGTTCCCACATGAACCACACCTGGACCTGGTGACTGTAGTGTTCTTGTAGACTCACATTTACTTGGTGACTCCGGTCCCCACTAGGGCCTCAACTGGATCTGGTGACTCTGGCCTGCAGGCTGGCCTCACGTGGACCTGGTGAGTGGGGTTGCCCCCTGGGCCTCACCCATACCTGGTGACTCAGGTCCCCACGTGGGTCTCTTGGTCCTGGTGAATCTGGACCTTACCTGGTCCTCTCCTAGACCCGGGGAGTCTGGTCACCACCTGGGCCTCACCTGGACCTGGTGAATCTGGTCCCCATCTGGGGCTCACCCAGTCCTTGTGTCTTTGTTCCCCACCTGGACCTGATTGCTGTGGAGTCTTTCTTGGCCTCACCTGGACCTGGTGACTCTGATCCTATCTGCGCGTCACCCATACCTGGTGACTCTGGTCCTCACCTGGGCATCATTGGTACCTGGTGACTCTGTTCCACACCTGAGCCTCCCCTGGAAATGATGATTCTAGGCCTCTCTGGGCCTCACCCTGACCTGGTGACTCTGGTCCCCTTCTGGATGTCACCAGGACCAGGTGTTTCTGGTACCGCTCTAGGACTCAACCAGATCTGGTGACTCTGGTCCTCAAATGGGCCTCACCGGGACCTAGTGAACATGCTCCCCACCTGCGCCTCTTCTGGAACTAGTGACTCTGGTTCTACCTGGGCATCATGGGGACATAGTTACTCTATTCCCCACTGGGACTGACCTGACCTGGTAACTCTGATCCTGACTTTGGCCTCTTCTGTACCAGGTGACTGTCGCTCCACATGGGCCTCACCTGTAACTGGTGACTCTGATCCTAAGCATGGCCTCACCTGACCTGGTGACTGTGTTTCCCATCGGGACCTCACCTGGACCTCATGTCTCTGGTACCACCTGGGCCTCACCAGGACCTGGCCCAGAGTCATCATGTCCAGGGGAGGCTGACATGGTGACTCTGGTCCCCATCAGGATGTCACCTAGACCAGGTGAATCTGGTACCCCTCTAGGCCTCAAGTAGACCTGGTGACTCTGGTCCGCATCTGGGCCTCACAGGGTCCTAGTGAATATGCTCCCACCTGCGCCGATTCTGGACCTGGTGACTCTGGTCCCTACCTGGGCATCATCGGGACATGGTTCCTCTGCATGGCCTGCAGGTTGGCTTCACCTGGACCTGGTAACTCTGGTTCCTACATGGGCATCATCGGGACAGGGTTCCTCTGCATGGCGCAAAGGATGTCCTCTCCTAGACATGGTGAGTGTCGTTGCCACCTGTGCCTCACCCTTACCTGGGGACACAGGTCCCCTCGTGGGCCTTTTGGACCTGGTGAATCTGGTCCTTACCGGGTCGTCTCCCAGACCCTTGGTCTCTGGTCACCACCTGGGCCTCACCTGGACCTGGTGAATCTGGTCCCCATCTGGGCCTCACCCAGTCCTGGTGACTTTGTTCCCCACCTGGATCTGATTGCTGTGGACTCTTTCTTGGCCTCACCTGGAACTGGTGACTCTGATCCTATCTGCGCATTACCCAGACCTGGTGACTCTGGTCCTCACCATGGCATCTTTGGTACCTGGTGACTCTGTTCCACACCTGAGCCTCACTTGGACATGATGACTCTGGAACCTCTCTGGGCCTCATCCTGACCTGGGGACTCTGGTCCCCATCTGGATGTCACCTGGACCAGGTGATTCTGGTAGCCCTCTAGGCCTCAACTAGATCTGGTGACTCTGGTCCTCCACTGGACCTCACCTGGACCTAGTAAATATGCTCCATCTGGGTCTCATTGGACCTGGTGATTCTGATCCCTACCTCGGCATCATCGGGACATGGTTCCACTGCATGGCCTGCAGGTTGGCCTCACCTGGACCTGTTAACTCTGGTCCCTACCTGGGCATCATCGGGACATGGTTCTACTGCATGGCCTGCAGGTTGGCCTCACCTGGACCTGGTAACTCTAGTCCCTACCTGGGCATCATCGGGACATGGTTCCTCTGCATGGCCTGCAAGATCGCCTCACCTGGACCTGGTGAGTGGGGTTGCCACCTCGGCCTCACCCATGCCTGGTGACACAGGTCCCCATGTGGGCCTCACTTGGACCTGGTGAATCTGGTCCTTACCTGGTCCTCACCCGGAACTCGTAACTCTGGTCACCACATGGGAATCACCTGGACCTGGTGAATCTGGTCCCCATCTGGGGTCATCCATTCCTGGTGACTTTGTTCCCCACCTGGACCTGATTGCTGTGGACTCCTTCTTGGCCTCACCTGGAACTGGTGACTCTGATCCTAACTGGGCCTCACCCAGATCTGGTGACTCTGGTCCTCACCTGTGGACCATTATCAACTGGATACTCTGTTCCACACGTGAGCCTCACCTGGACATGATGACATGGATCCCCTCTGGGCCTCAGCCTGACATGGCGACTCTGGTCCCCATCTGGATGTCACTTAGACCAGGTGAATCTGGTACCCCTCTAGGCCTCAACTTGACCTTGTGACTCTGGGCTCCAACTGGGCCTCACAGGGACCTAGTGAACATGCTCCCCAGCTGCGCCGCATCTGGGCATGGTGACTCTGGTTTTACCTGGGCATCCTCGGGAAATGGTTACTGTATTCACAACTGGGACTGACCTGATTCTGGTAACTCTGATCCTGACTTTGGCCTCTTCTGTACCAGGTGACTCTGGCTCCACCTGGACCTCACCTGTACCTGGTGACTCTGATCCTAAGCATGGCCTCACCTGACCTGGTGACTGTGGTTCCCATCGGGACCTCACCTGGACCTCAGGTCTCTGGTTCCACCTGGGCCTCACCAGGACCTGGTGTCTCTGGTACCCACCTGGGAAGCATCAGGATATGGTTACACTGTTCACTAACAGTGACCCAGCCTGACCTATTAACTCTGGTCTTCACCAGGGCCACACCTGGACATGGTGACACTGGTTCCCACCTGGGTCTCACCTGGACATGGTGAGTGGGATCCCCACCAGGTCCTCACCTGTAACTAGTGATTCTCGTTCCCACATGGACATCATGTGGACCTGGTGGCTGCAGTGTTTCTAGCTTCTCATGTACCTCGTGACTCTGGTCCCCACCAGGGCCTCACCGGGACCTGGTGAGTGTGGTTGCCACCTGCACCTCACCTGGACCTGGAGATTCTGGTCTGCATCCGAGACTACCCTGGATCTGGTGACTCTGGTCCCCACCTGGGCTTCACCTGGATTTGGGGACTCCTGTCCCCATCTGGGCCTCACCTGGCAGTGTTGACCATTGTCCTCAACTGGGCAAAATTGGGACCCGGTGACTGTTCCACAACTGGATCTCACATGGACCAGGTGACTCTGGTCCCCCTCTGGGTCTCACCGTGCCCTAGTGACTGTGAACCCCTCTTTGGCCTGACTTGGACCTGCTGACACTGGTTGCAACCTGCTCCTGACCTCGATCCGTTGACTCTGGTTCTTTCAAGGGCCTTCCCTGAACCTGGTGATCCTGGTCCCCACCTGGGACTCACCTGGACGTGGTGACTCTTGTCACCACCGGGGACTCACCTGGACCTTGTTACTGTGTTCCAAACCTGGGCCTCAAGTAGTCCTCTTGCCTCTGATCCCCACCGGGGCCTCAGTTGTCTGGTAACTCTGGTCCTCACCTGGGCCTCATCTGGACCTAGTGACTCTGGTCCCCACCTGGGCTTCACCTGGATCTGGTGACTCTGGTCCCCACCTGGACTTCACCTGGATCTGGTGACTCTGGTCCCCACCTGGACCTAACCTGGATCTGGTGGCTCTGTTTCCCATATGGGGCTCTCCTGGACCTGGTTCCTCTGGTCCCGATCTGGCCTCACCTGGAACACAATGACTCTGATCCATATTTGGGCCTCTCCTTGACCTGTTGACTCTGGTCCTTACCTGGGCATCATTGGGACCTGGATACTCTCTTATATTCCTGGGCCTCATCTGAACCTGGTGACTGTGGTCCCACCTGGGCCTGACCTGGAGGAGGTGACTGGTTCCCACAAGGACCTTGCCTGGACCTGGTATCAAAGGTCCTCATATGGGCATCATGGGACCTGGTTTCTCAGTACCACATCGGGGCCTCACCTGGACCTAGTGATTCTCGTCCTCCTCTGGGGCTCACCCTGACGTGGTGACTCTGGTCCCCACCTGGATATCACCAGGACCGGGTGACTCTGGTCCCCCTCTGGGTCTCACCCGGAACTGGGGACACCGGTCCTAAATAGGGCCTCAAAAGAACCTATTGTATCTACTCCTCACTTTGGCCTCGTCTGGACCTTGTGACTCTTTTCCCACCTGGCATCAATGGGACATGGTTACTCTGTTCCCACCTGGGCCTCACCTGGACATGGTAACTTTTATCCACACTTTTGCCTCAACTGGTGCTGATGACTCTGGTCCCCCGACCTAGGCCTCAATCTGGACCTGGTTACTGTGGTCCCCACCGGGGTCTCACCTGGACCTGGTGACTCTCGTTCCCACATGAACCACACCTGGACCTGGTGACTGTGGTGTTCCTGTACACCCACATTTACCTGGTGACTCCGGTCCCCACTAGGGCCTCAACTGGATCTGGTGACTCTGGCCAAAGGTTGGCCTCACCTGGACTTGGTGAGTGGGGTTGCCACCAGGGCCTCACCCATACCTGGTGACTCAGGTCCCCGCGTGGCCCTCTTGGACCTGGTAAATCTCGTCCTTACCTGGTTCTCTCCCAGACCTGGGGACTCTGGTAACCACCTGGGTCTCACGTGGACCTGGTGAATCTGGTCCCCATCTGGGCCTCACGCAGTCCTAGGGACTTTGTTCCCCACCTGGACTTGATTGCTGTGGACACTTTCTTGACCTCCCCTGGACCTGGTGACTCTGATCCTTTCTGTGCGTCACCCAGACCTGGTGACTCTGGTCCTCACCTGGGCATCATTGGTACCTGGTGACTCTGTTCCACACCTGAGCCTCACCTGGACATGATGACTCAGGAACCGCTCTGGGCCTCACCCTGACCTGGTGATTCTGGTCCCCATCTGGATGTCACCTGGACCAGGTGATTCTTGTAACCCTTTAGGCCTCTACCAGATCTGGTGACACTGGTCCTCAACTGGGCCTCACCTGAACCTAGTGAATATGCTCCATTTGGGCCTCATTTGGACCTGGTGACTCTGGTCCCTACCTGGGCATCATCGGGATATGGTTCCACTGCATAGCCTGCCGGTTGGCCTCACCTGGACCTCGTAACTCTGGTCCCTACCTGGGCATCAACGGGACATGATTCCTCTGCATTGTCTCTAGGTTGGCCTCACCTGGACCTGGTGAGTGGGGTTGCCACCATGGCCTCACCCATGCATGGTGACACCGGTCCCCACGTGGGCCCCAGTATGCCCTGGTGAATCTCGTCCTTACCTGGTCCTCACCCGGACCTGGTAACTCTGGTCACCACCTGGGAATCACCTGGACATGGTGTATCTGGCCCCATCTGGGCCTCACCCAGTCGTGGTGACTTTTTTCCCCACCTGGACCTGATTGCTGTGGGCCCCTTCTTGGCCTCACTTGGAACTGTTGACTCTGATCCTAACTGGACCTCACCCAGATCTGGTGACTCTGGTCCTCACCTCTGGACAATTATGACCTGGATACTCTGTTCCACACCTGAGCCTCACCTGGACATGATGACTCTGGATCCCCTCTGGCCTCACCCTGACATGGTAACTCTGGTCCCCATCTGGATGTCACCTAGACCAGGTGAATCTGGTACCCCTGTATGCCTCAACTAGACCTGGTGACTATGGTCCTCAACTGGGCCTCACCATGACCTAGTGAATATGCTCCCCACCTGTGCCTCATCTCGACCTGATGACTCTGGTTCTACCTGGGTATCATCGGGACATGGTTACTCTATTCCCCACTGGGACTGACCTGATCCTGGTAACTCTGGTGCTGACTTTGGCCTCTTCTGTACCAGGTGACTCTGGCTCCGCCTGGGCCTCATCTGTAACTGGTGACTCTGATCCTAAGCATGGCCTCACCTGACCCGATGACTGTGGTTCCCATCGGGACCTCACCTGGACCTCATATCTCTGTTCCCATCTGGGCCTCACTAGGACCTGGTGTCTCTGGTACCCACCTGGGTAGCATCAGGATATGGTTACACTGCTCACTAACAGTGACCCAGCCGGACCTACTAACTCTGGTCTTCACCTGGGCCACACCTGGACATGGTGACACTGGTTCTCACCTGGGTATCACCTGGACATGGTGAGTCGGATCCCCACCTGGTCCTCACCTGTAACTGGTGATTCTCGTTTCCACATGGACATCATGTAGACCTGGTGGCTGCAGTGTTTCTAGCTTCTCATGTACCTCATGAATCTGGTCCCCACCAGGGCCGTACCGTGACCTGGTGAGTGTGGTTGCTACTTGCACCTCACCTGGACCTGGTGATTCTGGTCTGCATCTGAGACTACGCTGGATCTGGTGTCTGTGGTCCCCACCTGGGCTTCACCTGGATTTGGGGACTCCGGTCCCCATCTGGCCCTCACCTGGCACTGTTGACCATGGTCCTCAACTGGGCAAAATTGGGATGCGGTGACTGTGTTGCACAACTGGAACTCACCTGGACCACGTGACTCTGGTTCCCTTCTGGGTCTCACCGAGCCATAGTGACTGTGAAACCCACTTTGGCCTGACTTGGACCTGCTGACCCTGGTTGGAACCTGCGCCTGACGTCAAACTGTTGACTCTGGTTCTTTCAAGGGCCTCCCCTGTACCTGGTGATCCTGGTCCCCACCGGGCCTCGCCTGGACATGGTGACTCTTGTCACCACTGGGGACTCTCCTGGACCTGCTTACTGTGTTCCCCACCTGGGCCTCAATAGACCTGTTGACCATGGTCCCCAGGCCGGCCTCACATGAACCTGTTGCCTCTGATTCCCACCGGGGCCTCACGTGTACCTGGTTACTCTGGTCGTCACCTGGGCATCATTGGTCCTGGTGACTCTGTTCCACACCTGAACCTCACCTGGACATGATGACTCTGGAACCACTCTGGCTATCAACCTAACGTAGTGACTCTGGTCCCCATATGGATGTCACCTGGTCCAGGGGATTATGGTACCCGTCTGGGCCTCAACAAGGTCTGGTGACTCTGGTCCTCAACTGGGCCTCACCTGGACCTAGTGAATATGCTCCATCTGGGCCTCATTTGGACCTGGTGACTCTGGTCACTACCTGGGCATCATCGGGACATGGTTCCACTGCATGGCCTGTAGGTTGGCCTCACCTGTACCTGGTAACTCTCGTCCCTACCTGGGCATCACTGGGACCTGGTTCCTCTGCATGGCCTGCAGGTTGGCCTCACCTGGACCTGGTGAGTGGGTTTGTCACCTGGGCCTCACCCTTACCTAGGGACACAGGTCCCCACGTGGGCCTCACTTGGACCTGGTGAATCTGGTCCTTACCTGGTGGTCACCCGGAACTGGTAACTCTGGTCACCACATGGGAATCACCTGGGCCTGGTTAATCTGGTCCCCATCTGGGCCTCACCCAGTCCTGTTGACTTTGTTCCCCACCTGGACCTGATTGCTGTGGACTCCTTCTTGGCTAACCAGGAACTGCTGACTCTGATGCTAACTGGGCCTCACCCAGATCTGGTGATTCTGGTCCTCACCTGTGGACCATTATGACCTGGATACTCTGTTCCACACCTGAGCCTCACCTGGATATGTTGACTCTGGATCCACTCTGGGCCTCAGCCTGACATGGGGACTCTGGTCCCCATCTGGATGTCACTAGACCAGGTGAATCTGGTACCCCTCTAGGCTTCACCTAGACCTGGTGACTCTGGTCCTCAACTGGGCCTCAACGGGACCTAGTGAACATGCTCTCCACCTGTGCCACATCTGGGCCTGGTGACTCTGGTTCTACCTGGGCATCACCGGGACATGATTACTCTATTCCCACTTGGAGTGACCTGATCCTGGTAACTCTGGTCCTGACTTTGGCCTCTTCTGTACCAGGTGACTCTGGCTCTACCTGGGCCTCACCTGGAACTGGTGACTCTGATCCTAAGCATGGCCTCACCTGACCGGGTGACTGTGGTTCCCATCGGGGCCTCACCTGGACCTCATGTCTCTGGTCCAACTTGGGCCTCACCAGGACCTGGTGTCTCTGCTACCCACCTGGGTAGCATCAGGATATGGTTATACTGTTCACTAACAGTGACCCAGCCGGACATATTAACTCTGGTCTTCACCTGGGCCACACCTGGACATGGTGACACTGTTTCCCATGTGGGTCTCACCTGGACATGTTTAGTCGGATCCCCACCTGGTCCTCACCTGTAACTGGTGATTCTCGTTCCCACTTGGAGATCATGTGGACCTGTTGACCGCAGTGTTTCTAGCATCTTTTTTTTAATTTTTATTTATTTATGATAGTCACAGAGAGAGAGAGAGGCAGAGACACAGGCAGAGGGAGAAGCAGGCTCCATGCACCGGGAGCCCGACGTGGGATTCGATCCCGGGTCTCCAGGATCGCGCTTGTCCAAAGGCAGGCGCGAAACCGCTGCGCCACCCAGGGATCCCATGTGTTTCTAGCTTCTCATGTACCTCGTGACTTCTCATGTATCCCACCAGTGCCTTACCGGGACCTGGTGAGTTTGGTTGCCACCTGCACCACACCTGGACCTGGTGATTCTGGTCTGCACCTGAGACTACCCTGGATCTGGTGACTGTGGTCCCCACCTGGGCTTCACCTGGATTTGGGGACTCCGGTCCCCATCTGGGCCTCACCTGGCCCTATTGACCATGGTCCTCAACTGGGCAAAATTGGGACCTGGTGACTGTTCCACAACTGAACCTCACCTGACCAGTTGACTATGCTCCCCCTCTGGGTCTCACCGTGCCCTAGTGACTGTGAAGTCCCCTTTGGCTTGACTTGGACCTGCTGACACTGGTTGCCACCTGCGCCTGAACTCGAACTGGTGACTCTGGTTCTTTCAAGGGTCTCCCCTGTACCTGGTGATCCTGGTCCCCACCTGGACCTCACCTGGAAGTGGTGACTCTTGTCACCACCGGGGACTCATCTGGACCTGCTTACTGTGTTCCACACCTGGGCCTCCATAGACCTGTTGACCATGGTCCCCAAGCCGGCCTCACATGAACCTGTTGCCTCTGATCCCAACCGGGGCCTCACGTGTACCTGGTAACTCTGGTCCTCACCTGGGCCTCATCTGCACCTAGTGACTCTGGTCCCCACCTGGGCTTCACCTCGATCTGGTGACTCTGGTCCCCACCTGGACTTCACCTGTATCTAGTGAATCTGGACCCACATGAACCTCTCCTGGACCTGGTGACTCTCTTTCCAACATGGACCTCACCTGAATGTGGTGACTCTGGTCCTCAGTTTGGCCTCACCTGGACCTGGTGTCTCTCGTCCCCACTTTGACCTAACTCAGAACTGCTGAATCTTGCCCCACACAGGCCGCACCCAGACCTGGTGACTCTTGTCCCCAGCTATGCCTCAATTCGACCTGATGAATCTGGTCCTCACGTGGGCCTCACATGGACCTGGGACTCAGCTGGATAGAGTGGCTCTGGTTCCCACAAGGGGCTCACCTGATACTGGTGACTGTGGTCTTTTTCTATGCCTCACCAGGACCTAGTGATTCTGTTCCCATCTGAGCCTGCATGGCCCAGTGACTTTGGTCCTTACCCAGGCATCATTCGGACCTGGATACTCTATTCCTCACCTGGGCGTCACTTTGACCAGGGACCTCTGGTCCCATTCTGGGCCTCAAACTAAACTGGTTCCTCTGGTTCCCCCTCTGGGCCTCACCCTAACCTGGTAAATCTGGTCACTCCTTGGGCTTCACTTGGGCCTGGGGAGTCTGGTCCTTAGCTGGTCCTCACCTGGATCTGGTGACTGGTCGCCACCTGGGTCTCACCTGGACTTGGTGAATCCTGTTGCCACCTGCGCCTCACCTGGACCTTGTGACTGTGATCCCACCTGGACCTCACCTGGATCTGGTTGCTCTAGTTCCCATATGGGGCTCTCCTGAATCTGGTCCGTGTTGTCTGCATCTGGCCTCACCTGGAACACAATGACTCTGATCCATATTTGGGCCTCTCCTGGACCTGATGACGCTGGTCCTTACCTGGGCATCACTGGGACCTGGATACTCTCTTATATACCTGGGCCTCACCTGGACTTGGTGACTGTGGTCCCACCTGTGCCTCACCTGGACGAGGTGAATGGTTCCCACAGGGACCTCACCTGGACCTGATGACTCAGGTCCTCATATGGCATCATGGGACCTGGTTTCTCAGTTCCACATCGGGGCCTCACCTGGACCTAGTGATTCTCGTCCCCCTCTGGGCCACACCGTGACGTGGTGACTCTGGTCACCCCTGGATATCACCAGAACCGGGTGACTCTGGTCCCCCTCTGGGACTCTCCCGGAGCTGGGGACACTGGTCCTCAGCTGGGCCTCAACAGGACC
Organism: Canis aureus; assembly: GCF_053574225.1. Taxonomy (NCBI): domain Eukaryota; kingdom Metazoa; phylum Chordata; class Mammalia; order Carnivora; family Canidae; genus Canis; species Canis aureus. The sequence goes on from NC_135625.1 coordinate 69,245,285, forward strand.
TGGTGAATCTACTCCTCACTTAGGCCTCGTCTGGACCTTGTGACTCTTTTCCGACCTGGCATCAATGGGACATGGTTACACTGTTGCCCACCTGGGCCTCTCCTGGACATGATAACTTTGCTCCACACTTTGACCTCAACTGGTCCTGATGAATCTTGTCCCCCCACCTAGACCTCAATCTGGACCTGGTGAGTGTGGTCCCCACCTGGGTCTCACCTGGACCTGTTGCCTCTGATCCCCACCGGGTCCTCACGTGTACCTGGTAACTCTGGTCCTCACCTGGGTCTCATCTGGACCTAGTGACTCTGGTCCCCATCTGGGCATCACATGGATCTGGTGACTCTGGTCCGCACCTGGACTTCACCTGGATCTGGTGACTCTGGACTCCACCTGGACCTCTCCTGGACCTCGTGACTCTCTTTCCAACATGGACCTCACCTGGATCTGGTGACTCTGGTCCTCAGTTTGGCCTCACCTGGACCTGGTGTCTCTCGTCCCCACTTTGACCTAACTCAGAACTGCTGAATCTTGCCCCACCTCGGCCGCACCCAGACCTGGTGACTCTTGTCCCCAGCTATGCCTTTATACGACCTGATGAATCTGGTCCTCACGTGGGCCTCACATGGTCCTGGGACTCAGCTGGATAGAGTGGCTCTGGTTCCCACAAGGGGCTCACCTGATACTGCTGAATGTGGTCTTATTCTATGCCTCACCAGGACCTAGTGATTCTGTTCCAAATCTGGGCCTGCATGGCCCTAGTGACTCTGGTCCTCACCCAGGCGTCACTGGGACCTGGATACTCTAATCCACACCTGGGCCTCAATTTGACCAGGGACCTCTGGTCCCATTCTGGGCCTCAAACTAAACTGGTTACTCTGGTTCCCCCCTGGCCCTCACCCTGACCTGGTGACTCTGGTCACCCGTTGGGCTTCACTTGGGCCTGGAGAATCTGGTCCTTAGCTGTTCCGCACCTGGATCTGGTGACTGGTCGCCACCTTGGCCTCACCTGGACTTGGTGAATCCTGTTGCCACCTGCGCCTCACCTGGACCTTCTGACTGTGGTCCCACCTGGACCTCACCTGGACGAGGTGACTGGTTCCCACAGGGACCTCACCTGGACCTGGTGACTCAGGTCCTCATATGGGAATCATGGGACTTGGTTTCTCAGTTCCACATCGGGGCCTCACCTGGAGCTAGTGATTCTTGTCCCCCTCTGGGCCTCACCCTGACGTGGTGACTCTGGTACCCACCTGGATATCACCAGAATCGGGTGACTCTGGTCCCCCTCCGGGTCTCACCGTGCCCTAATGACTCTGAACCCCACTTTGGCCTGACTTGGACCTGCTGACCTTGGTTGCCAACTGTGCCTGACCTCGAACTGTTCACTCTGTTTCTTTCAAGGGCCTCCCCTGTACCTGCTGATCCTGGTCCCACCTGGGTCTCACCTGGACGTGGTTACTCTTGTCACCACCGGGGACTCACCTGGACCTGTTTACTGTGTTCCACACATGGGCCTCAAGTAGACCTGTTGACCATGGTCCCCAGGCCGGCCTCACATGGACCTGTTGCCTCTGATCCCCACCGGGGCCTCACGTGTACCTGGTAACACTGGTCCTCACCTGGGCCTCATCTGGACCTAGTGACTCTGGTCCCCACCTGGGCTTCACTTGGATCTGATGACTCTGGTCCCCACCTGGACTTCACCTGGATCTGGTGACTCTGGTACCCACCTGGACCTCTCCTGGACCTGGTGACTCTCTTTCCAACATGGACCTCACCTGGATCTGGTGACTCTGGTCCTCAGTTTGGCCTCACATGGACCTGGTATCTCTCGTCCCCACTTGGTCCTAACTCAGTACTGCTGAATCTTGTCCCACCTAGGCCGCACCCAGACCTGGTGACTCTTGTCCCCAGCTATGCCTCAATTCAACCTGATGAATCTAATCCTCACGTGGGCCTCACATGGACCTGGGACACAGCTGGATAGAGTGGCTCTGGTTCCCACAAGGGGCTCCACTGATACTGCTGACTGTGGTCTTATTCTATGCCTCACCAGACCAAGTGATTCTGTTCCCCATCTGGGCCTGCATGGCCCTAGTGACTCTGGTCCTCACCCAGGCATCATTGGGACCTGGATACTCTTTCCACACCTGGGCCTCACTTTGACCAGGGACCTCTGGTCCCATTTTGGGCCTCAAACTAAACTGGTTACTCTGGTTCCCCCTCTGGGCCTCACCATTACCTGGTGACGCTGGTCACCCTTTGGGCTTCACCTGGGCCTGGTGAATCTGGTCCTTGGCTGGTACTCACCTGCATCTGGTGACTGGTCGCCACCTGGGCCTCACCTGGACTTGGTGAATCCTGTTGCCACCTGCGCCTCACCTGGACCTTCTGACTGTGGTCCCACCTGGACCTCACCTGGATCTGCTGTCTCTGGTTCCCATATGGGGCTCTCCAAGACCTGGTTCCTGTGGTCTCCATCTGGCCTCACCTGGAACACAATGTCTCTGATCCATATTTGGGCCTCTCCTGGACCTGTTGACTCAGGTCCTTACCTAGGCATCATTGGGACCTGGATACTCTCTTATATACCTGGGCCTCATCTGGAACTGGTGACTGTGGTCCCACATGGGCCTCACCTGGAGGAGGTGACTGGTTCCCACAGGGACCTCAACTGCACCTGGTGACTCAGGTCCTCATATGGACATCATGGGACCTGGTATCTTAGTTACACATCGGGGCTTCATCTGGACCTAGTGATACTCGTCCCCCTCTGGGCCTCACTCTGACGTGGTGACTCTGGTCTCCACCTGGATATCACCAGAACCGGGTGCCTCTGGTCCCCTCTGGGACTCCCCCTGAGCTGGGGACACTAGTCTTCAACTGGGCCTCAACAGGACCTAGTGAATCTACTCCTCACTTAGGCCTCGTCTGGACCTTGTGACTCTTTTCGCACCTGGCAACAATGGGACATTGTTACTCTGTTCCACAACTGGGCCTCACCTGGATATGATAACTTTGCTCCACACTTTGGCCTCAACTGGTTCTGATGACAGTGGTCGCCCCACCTTGTCCTCAATCTGGACCTGGTGACTGTGGTCCCCACCTGGGTCTCACCTGGACCTGGTGACTCTCGTTCCCACATCAACCACACCTTGACCTGGTGTCTATGGTGTTCTTGTAGACTCACATTTACCTGGTGACTCCTGTCCCCACTAGGGCATCACCTGGATCTGGTGACTCTGGCCTGCAGGTTGGACTCACCTGGACCTGGTGAGTGGGGTTGCCACCTGGGCATCACCCATACCTGGTGACTCAGGTCCACACGTGGGCTTCTTGGACCTGGTGAATCTGGTCCGTACCTGGTCCTCTCCCAGACCCTGGGACTCTGGTCACCACCTGGGCCTCACCTGGACCTAATGAATGAATCTGGTCCCCATCTGGTCCTCACCCTATCCTGGTGACTTTGTTCCCCACCTGGACCTGATTGCTGTGGACTCTTTCTTGGCCTCACCTGGACCTGGTGACTCTGATCCTATCTGCGCGTCACCCAGACCTGGTCACTCTGGTCCTCACCTGGGCATCATTGGTACCTGGTGACTCTGTTCGAGACCTGAGCCTCACCTGGACATGATGATTCTGGAACCACTCTGGGCCTAACCCTGACCTGGTGACTCCGGTCTCCATCTGGATTTCACCTGGACCAGGTGACTGGGACCCCTCTAGGCCTCAACCAGGTATGGGGACACTGGTCCTCAACTGGGCCGCACTTGGACCTAGTGAATATGCTCCATCTGGGCCACAGTTGGACCTGGTGACTCTGGTCCCTACCTGGGCATCATCGGGACATGGATCCACTGCTTGGCCTGCAGGTTGGCCTCAGCTGGACCTGGTAACTCTGGTCCCTACCTGGGCATCACCGGGACACGGTTCGTCTGCATGGCATCCAGGTTGGCCTCACGTGGACCTAGTGAGTGGGGTTGCCACCTGGGGCTCACCCATTCCTGGTGACACAGGTCCCCATGTGGGCCTCACTTGGACCTGGTGAATCTGGTCCTTACTTGTTCCTCACCCGCACCTGGTAACCCTGGTCACCACCTGGGAATCACCTGGACCTGTTGAATCTGGTTCCCCTCTGGGCCTCACCCAGTCCTGTTGACTTTCTTCCCCACCTGGACCTGATTGCTGTGGAATCCTCTTGGCCTCAACTGAACTGGTGACTCTGATCCTAACTGGGCCTCACCCAGATCTGGTGACCATGGTCCTCACCTGTGGACCATTATGACCTGGAAACTCTGTTCCACACCTGAGCCTCACCTGGACATGATGACTCTGGAACCTCTCTGGGCATCACCCTGACCTGGTGACTCTGGACCCATCTGGATGGCACCTGGACCAGGTGATTCTGGTACCCCTCTAGGCCTCAACCACGTCTGGTGACACTGGTCCTCAACTGGGCTTCACCTGGACGTAGTGAATATGCTCCATCTGAGCCTCATTTGGACCTGGTGACTCTGGTCCCTACCTGGGCATCATCGGGACATGGTTCCACTGCATGGCCTGCAAGTTGGCCTCACCTGGACCTGGTGAGTGTGGTTGCCACATGGGCCTCACCCATACCTGGTGACTCTGTCCCCACGTGGGCCTCTTGGACCTGGTGAATCTGGTCCTTACCTGGTTCTCTCCAAGACCCGGGGACTCTGGTCACCACCTGAGAATCACTTGGACCTGTTGAATCTTTTCCCCATCTGGGCCTCACCCAGTCCTGGTGGCTTTGTTCCCCACCGGTACCTGATTGCTGTGGATTCTTTCTTGGCCTCACCTGGAACTGGTGACTCTGATCCTATCTGCTCGTCACCCAGAATGGGTGACTCTGGTCCTCACTTGGGCATCATTTGTACCTGGTGACTCTGTTCTACACCTGAGCCTCACTTGGACATGATGACTCTGGAACCTCTCTGGGCCTCACCCTGACCTGGTAACTCTGGTCCCCATCTGGATATCACCTGGACCAGGGGATTCTGGTACCCCTCTAGGCCTCAACCAGATATGGTGACTCGGGTCCTCAACTGGGCCTCATGTGGACCTAGTGAATATGATACATCTTGGCCTCATTTGGACCTGGTGACTGTGGTCCCTACCTGGGCATCATAGGGATATGGTTCCACAGCATGGCCTGCAGGTTGGCCTCACCTGGACATTGTAACTCTGGTCGCTACCTGGGCATTATCGGGACATGGTTCCACACATGCCCTGCAGGTTGGCATCACCTGCACCTGGTAATTCTAGTCCCTACCTGTGCATCATCAGGACATGGTTCCTCTGCATGGCCTGCAGGTTGGCATCACCTGGACCTGGTGAGTGGGGTTGTCACCTGTGCCTCACCCATGCCTGGTGACACAGGTCCCCACGTGGGCCTCACTTGGAACGGGTGAATCTGGTCCTTACCTTGTTCTCACCCGGAACTCGTAACTCTGGTCACCACCTGGGAATCACCTGGGCCTGGTGTTTCTGGTCCCCATCTGGGCGTCATCCAGTCCTGGTGACATTGTTCCCCACCTGGAACTGATTGCTGTGGACTCTTTCTTGGCCTCACCTGGAACTGGTGACTCTGATCCTATCTGCGCATCACCCAGACCTGGTGACTCTGGTCCTCACCTGGACATGATGACTTTGGAACCTCTCTGGGCCTCACCCTAACCTGGTGACTCTGGTCCCCATCTGGAACTCACCTGTATCTGGTGACTCTGGTCTCAGTTTGTCCTCACCTGGACTGGTGTCTATCGTCCCCACTTTGACCTAACTCAGAACTGCTGAATCTTGCCCCACCTAGGCCGCACCTAGACCTGATGACTCTTGTCCCCAGCGATGCCTCAATTCGACCTGATGAATCTGGTCCTCACATGGGCCTCACATGGACCTGGGACTCAGCGGGATAGAGTGGCTCTGGTTCCCACAAGGGGCTCACCTGATACTGGTGACTGTGTTCTTATTCTATGCCTCACCAGGACCTAGTGATTCTGTTCCCCATCTGGGCTTTCATGGCCCTAGTGACTCTGGTCCTCACCCAGGCATCATTGGGACCTGGATACTCTATTCCACACCTAGGCATCACTTTGTCCAGGGACCTCTGGTCCCAATCTGGGCCTCAAACTAAACTGGTTACTCTGGTTCCCATCGGGGCCTCACCCTTACCTGGAAAATCTGGTCACCCCTTGGGTTTCACTTGGGCCTGGTGAATCTGGTTCTTATCTGGTCCGCACCTGGATCTGGTGACAGGTCACCACGTGGGCTTCACCTGGACTTGGTGAATCCTGTTGCCACCTGCGCCTCACCTGGACCTTGAGACTGTGGTCCCTCCTGGACCTCACCTGTATCTGTTGGCTCTGGTTCCCATATGGGCTCTCCTGTGGTCTCCATCTGGCCTCACCTGGAACACAATGACTCTGATCCATATTTGGGCCTCTCCTGGACCTGTTGACTCTAGTCCTTACCTGGGCATCATTGGGACCTGGATACTCTCTTATGTACCTGGGCCTCACCAGGACCTGGTGACTGTGGTCCCACCCGGGCCTCACCTGGACGGGGTGACTGGTTCCCACAGGGACATCACCTCGACCTGGTGACGCAGGTCCTCATATGGGAATCTTGGGACCTGGATTCACAGTTCCACATTGGGGCCTCTCCTGGACCTAGTGATTCTCGTCCCCCCCTGGGCCTCACCCTGACTTGTGACACTGGTCCCCACCTGGATATCACCAGAACCGGGTGACACACCCGGAGCTGGGGACACTGGTCCTCAGCTGAGCCTCAACAGGACCTGGTTAATCTACTCCTCACTTAGGCCTCGTCTGGACCTTGTGACTCTTTTCCCACCTGGCAACAATGGGACATGGTTACTATGTTCCGCACCTGGGCCTCACATGGACATGATAACTTTGCTCCGAACTTTGGCCTCAACTGGTCCTGATGACCTGGGTCCCCCAACCGAGGCCTCAATCTGGACCTGGAGACTGCGTCCTCACGTGGGTCTCACCTGGACCTGGTGACTCTCGTTCCCACATGAACCACACCTGGACCTGGTGACTGTGGTGTACTTGTAGACTCACATTTACCTGGTGACTCCGGTCCCCACTAGGGCCTAACCTGGATCTGGTGACTCTGGCCTGCAGGTTGGCCTCACCTGGACTTGGTTAGTGGGATGCCAACTGGGCCTCACACATACCTGGACTCAGGTCCCCACGTGGCCTCTTGGACCTGGTGAATCTGGCCCTTACCTGGTCTTCTCCCAGACCCGGGGAATCTGGTCACAACCTGGGCCTCCTGTGGACCTGGTGAATCTGGTCCCCATCTGGGCCTAACCCAGTCCTGGTGACTATGTTTCCCACCTGGAACTGATTGCTCTGGACTCTTTCTTGGCCTCACTTGGAACTGGTGACTCTGATCCTATCTGTGCGTCACCGAGACCTGGTGACTCTGGTCCTCACCTGGGCATCATTGGTACCTGGTTACTCTGTTCCACACCTGAGCCTCACCTGGACATGATGTCTCTGGGACCTCTCTGGGCCTCACCCTGACCTGGTGATCTGGTCCCCATCTGGATGTCACCTGGACCAGGGGATTTTGGAACCCCTCTAGGCCTCAACCAGTTCTGGTGACTCTTGTCCTCAACTGGGCCTCATCTGGACCTAGTGAATATGCTCCATCTGGGCCTCATTTGGACATGGTGACTCTGGTCACTCACTGGGCATTATCGGGAAATGGTTCCACTGCATGGCCTGCTGGTTTGCCTCACCTGGACCTGGTAACTCTGGTCCCTAGCTGGGCATCATCAGGACATGGTTCCTCAGCATGGCCTGCAGGTAGGCCTCATCTTGACCTGGTGAGTGGAGTTCCCACCTGGGTCTTACCCATGCCTGGTGACACAGGTCCCCACGTGGGCCTCACTTGGACCTGGTGAATTTGGTCCTTACCTAGTCCTCACCCGGACCTGGTAAATCTGTTCACCACCTGGGAATCACCTAGACCTGGTGACTTTGTTCCCCACCTGGACCTGATTGCTGTGGACACCTTCTTGGCCTCACCTGGAAGTGGTAACTCTGATCCTAACTGGGCCTTTCCCAGATCTGGTGACTCTGGTCCTCACCTTAGGACAATTATGACCTGGATACTCTGTTCCACACCTGAGCCTCACCTGGACACGATGACTCTGGATCCCCTCTGGGCCTCACCCTGACATGGTTACTCTGGTCCCCATCTGGATGTCACCTAGACCAGGTGAATCAGGTACCCCTCTGGGCCTCAACCAGATCTGGGGCCTCTGGTCCTCAACTGGGCCTCACCTGGACCTAGTGAATATGCTCCATCTGTGCCTCATTTGGACCTGGTGACTCTGGTCCCTACGTGGGCAACATTGGGACATGGTTCCACATAATGGTCTGCAGGTTGGCCTCTTCTTGACCTGGTAACTCTGGTCCCTACCTGGGCATCATCGGGACACGGTTCCTCTGCATGGCCTGCAGGTTGGCCTCACCTGGACCTCGTACCTCTGGTCCCTACCTGGGCATCATCGGGACACGGTTCCTCTGCATGGCCTGCAGATAGGCCTCACCTGGACCTGGTGAGTGGGCTTGCCATCTGGGCCTCACCCATACCTGGTGACACAGGTCTCACGTGGGCCTCAGTTGGACCTGGTGAATCTGGTCCTTACCTGGTCCTCACTCGGAACAGGTAACCCTTGTCACCACCTGGGAATCACCTGGACCTGGTGAATCTGGTCCCCATCTGGGCCTCACCCATTCCTGGTGACTTTGTTCCCCACCTGGAGCTGATTGCTTTGGACTCTTTCTTTGCCTCACCTGGAACTGGTGACTCTTATCCTCTCTGCGCGTGACTCAGGCCTGGTGAATCTGGTCCTCACCTGGGAATCATTGGTACCTGGTGACTCTGTTCCACACCTGAGCCTGGACATGATGACTCTGAAACCTCTCTGGGCCTCATCCTGACCTGGTGACTCTGGTCCCCATCTGGATGTCACCTGGACCAGGTGATTCTGGTACCCCTCTAGGGCTCAACCAGATCTGGTGTCTCTGGTCCTCAACTGGGACTCGACTGGACTTAGTGAATATGCTCCATCTTGGCCTCATTTGGACCTGGTTACTCTGGTCCCTACCTGGGCATCATGGGGACCTGGTTCCACTGCATGGCCTGCAGGTTGTCCTCACCTGGACCTGGTAACTCTGGTCCCTACCTTGGCATTATCGGGACCCGGTTACTTTGCATGACCTGCAGGTAGGCCTCACCTGGACCTGGTGAGTGGGGTTGCCACTTGGGCCTCACGCATACCTGGTGACACAGGCCCCTACGTGGGCCTGACTTGGACCTGGTGTATCTGGTAATTCTGGTCACTACCTGGGAATCACCTGGACCTGGTGAATCTGGTAAATCTGGTCACCACCTGGGAATCACTTGGACCTGGTGAATCTGTGTCCCCATCTGGGCCTCACCCAGTCCTCGTGAATTTTTTCCCCACCTGGACCTGATTGCTGTGGACTCCTTCTTAGCCTCACCTGGAACTGTTGACTCTGATCCTAACTGGGCCTCACCCAGATCTGTTGACTCTGGTCCTCACCTGTGGACCATTATGACCTGGATACTCTGTTCCACACCTGAGACTCACCTGGACATGATGACTCTGGATCCCCTCTGGGCCTCTCCCTGACATGGTGACTCTGGTCCCCATCTGGAAGGCACCTAGTCCAGGTGAATCTGGTACCCCTCTATGCCTCAACTAGACCTGGTGACTCTGGTCCTCTACTGGGCCTCAACGGGACGTAGTGAATATGCTCCCCACCTTCGCCTCATCTGGACCTGGTGACTATGGCTCCACCTGGGCCTCACCTGTAACTGGTGACTCGGATCCTAAGCATGGCCTCACCTGACCTGGTGTCTGTGTTTCCCATCGGGACCTCATGTCTCTGGTCCTCATGTCTCTGGTCCTCATGTCTCTGGTCCCACCTGGGCCTCACCAGGACCTGGTGTCTCTTGTACCCACCTGGGTAGCATCAGGATATGGTTACACTCTTCACTAAAAGTGACCCAGCCGGACCTATTAACTCTGGTCTTCACCTGGGCCACACCTGGACATGGTGGCACTGGTTCCCTCTTGGGTCTCACGTGGACATGTGATTCAGATCCCTGCCTGATCCTCACCTGTAACTGGTGATTCTCGTTCCCACATGGACATCATGTGGATCTGGTGGCTGCAGTGTTTCTAGCTTCTCATGTACCTCGTGACTCTGGTCCCCACCAGGGCCTCACCGGTACCTGTTGTGTGTGGTTGCCACCTGCACCTCACCTGGACCTCACCAGATTCTGGTCTGCACCTGAGACTACCCTGGATCTGGTGACTGTTGTCCCCACCTGGGCTTCACCTGGATTTTGATCTCTCGTTCCCATCTGAGGCTCACCTGGCCCTGTTGACCATGGTCCTCAACTGGGCAAAATTGGGACCCGGTGACTGTGATCCACAACTGGACCTCACCTGGACCAGGTGACTCTGGTCCCACTCTGGGTGTCACCGTGCCCTAGTGACTGTGAACCCCACTTTGGCCTGACTTGGACCTCCTGACCATGGTTGCCACCTGCGCCTGACCTCGAACTGTTGACTCTGGTTCTTTCAAGTGCCTCCCCTGGACGTGGTGATCCTGGTGCCCACATGGGCCTGACCTGGACCTGAGGAATCTTGTCACCACCGGGAACTCACCTGGACCTGCTTACGGTGTTCCACACCTGGGCCTCAAGTAGACCTGTTGACCATGGTCCCCAAGCCAGCCTCACATGGACATGTTGCCTCTGATCCCCACCGGGGCTTCACGTGTACCTGGCAACTCTGGTCCTCATCTGGGTCTCATCTGGACCTAGCGACTCTGGGCCCTACCTTGGCTTCACCTGGATCTGGTGACTCTTGTCCCCACCTGGACTTCACCTGGATCTTCTGACTCTGGTCCACACCTGGACCTGACCTGCATCTGGTGACTCTGGTCCTCAGTTTGGCCTCATCTGGATCTGACATCTCTCGTCCCCACTTTGACCTAACTCAGAACTGCTGAATCTTGCCCCACCTCGGCCGCACCCAGACTTGGTGACTCTTGTCCCCAGCTATGCCTCAATTCGACCTGATGAATCTGCTCCTCACGTGGGCCTCACATGGACCTGGGACTCAGCTGGATAGAGTGGCTCTGGTTCCCACAAGGGGCTCACCTGATATAGCTGACTGTGGTCTTATTCTATGCCTCACCTGGTCCTAGCGATTCTGTTCCCATCTGGGCCTGCATGGCCCTAGTGACTCTGGTCCTCACCCAGGAATCATTAGGACCTGGATACTCTATTCCACACCTGTGCCTCACATTGACCATGGACCTCTCGTCCCATTCTGGGACTCAAACTAAACTAGTTACTGGTTCCCCTTTGGGCCTCACCCTTACCTGGTAACTCTGGTCACCCTTTGGGCTTCACTTCACCAGAGGAACCACACCTGGACCTGGTGACTGTGGTGTTCTTGTATACTCACATGTACCTGGTGACTCCAGTCCCCACTAGGGCCTCACCTGGATCTGGTGACCCTGGCCCACCGGTTTGCCTCACCTAGACCTGGTGAGTGGGGTTGCCACCTAGGCCTCACACATAGCTGGTGACTCAGGTCCCCACGTGAGCCTCTTGGACCTGGTGAATCTGGTCGTTACCTGGTCCTTTCCGAGACCCGGGGACTCTATCCCCACCTGGGCCTCACCTGGACCTGGTGAATCTGGTCCCATCTGGGTCTCATCATGGTCTGGTGACTTTGTTCCCCACCTGGACCTGATTGCTGTGAACTCTTTCTTGGCCTCACCTGCAACTGGTGACTCTGATCCTATCTGCGCCTCACCCAGATCTGGTGACTCTGGTCCTCACCTGGGCATCATTGGTACCTGGTGACTCTCTTCCACACCTGAGCCTCACCTGGACCCGATGACTCTGGAACCACTCTGAGCCTCCCCCTGACCTGGTGACTCTCGTCCCCATCTGGATATCACCTGGACCAGGTGATTCTGGTACCCTTCTAAGACTCAAGTAGATATGGTGAAACTGGTCCTCAACTGGGCCTCACCTGGACCTAGTGAATATGCTCCATCTGGGCCTTATATGGACCTGGTGACTCTGGTCCCTACCTGGGCATCATCGGGATATGGTTCCACTGCATCGCCTGCAGATTGGCCTCAACTGGACCTGGCAAATCTAGTCCCTACCTGAGCATCACCGGGACATGGTTCTTCTGCATGGCCTGCAGGTTGGCCTCACCTGGACCTGGTGAGTGGGGTTGCCACCTGGGCCTCCCCCATACCTTGTGACACAGGGCCCCACGTGGGCCTCCCTTTGACCTGGTGAATCTGGTCCTTACCTGGTCCTCACTCGGAACTAGTAAGTCTGGTCACAACATGGGAATCATCTGGACCTGGTGAATCTGGTCCCCATTGGGCCTCACTCAGTCCTGATGACTTTGTTCCCACCTGGACCTGATTGCTGTGGACTCCTTTTGGGCCTCACCTGGAACGGGTGACTCTGCTCCTAACTGGGCCTCACCCAGATCTGGTGACTCTGGTCCTCACCTGTGGACCATTATGACCTGGATACTCTGTACCTCACCTGAGACTCACCTGGACATGATGCTGCTGGATCCCCTCTGGGCCTCAGCCTGACATGGTGACTCTGGTCCCCATCTGGATATCACCAGAATCGGGTGACTCTGTTCCCCCTCTGGGACTCACCCGGTGCTGGGACACTGGTCCTCACCTGGGCACAACTGGACCTGGTGAATCTACTCCTCACTTAGGTCTCGTCTGGACTTTGTGACTCTTTTCCCACCTGGCATCAATGGGACATGGTTACTCTGTTCCTACTGGGCCTCAACTGGACATGATAACTTTGCTCCACACTTTGGCCTCAACTGGTCCTGATGACTCTGATCCCCCCACCTAGGCCTCAAACTGAACCTGGTGACTGTGGTCCCCACCTGGGTCACACCAGGACCTGGTGGTCTCGTTCTTACATGAACCACGCCTGGACCTGGTGACTCTGGCGTTCTTGTAGACTCACTTTTACCTGGTGAATCTGGTCCCCACTAGGGACTCACGTGGATCTGGTGACTCTGGCCTGCAGGTTGGTCTCACCAGGACCTGGTGAGTGGGGTTGCCACCTGGGCCTCACCCATACCTGGTGACTCAAGTCCCTACGTGGGCCTCTTGGACCTGGTGAATCTTGTCCTTTCCCGGTCCTCTCCTAGACCCGGGGACTCTTGTCACCACCTGGGCCTCACCTGGACCTGGTGAATCTGGTCCCCATCTGGGCCTCACCCAGTCCTGGTGACTTTGTTCCCCACCTGGACCTGATTGCTGTGCCCTTTATTGGCCTCACCAGGACAGGTGAGTCTGATCCTATCTGTGCGTCACCCAGACCGGGTGACTCTTGTCCTCACCTGGGCATCATTGGTACCTGGTGACTCTGTACCACACCTGAGCCTCACCTGGAAATGTTGACTCTGGAACCGCTCTGGGCCTCACCCTGACCTAGTGACTCTGGTCCCCATCTGGATGTCACATGGACAAGGTGATTCTGGTACCCCCTAGGACTCAAACAGATCTGGTGACTCTGGTCTTCAAAGGGGACTCACCTGTACATAGTGAATATGCTCCATCTGGGCCTCATTTGGACCTGGTGACTCTGGTCCATACCTGGGCATCATCGGGATATGGTTCCACTGCATGCCCTGCAGGTTGGCCTCACCTGGACCTGGTAAGTCTGGTCTCTACCTGGGCATCATCTTGATATGTTTCCACAGCATGGCATGCAGGTTGGCCTCACCTGGACCTGGTAAATATTCTCCCTACCTGGGCATCATCGGGATATGGTTCCACTGCATGGCCTGCAGGTTGGCCTCACCTGGACCTGGTGAGTGTTATTGCCACCTGGGCCTCACCCATACCTGGTGACTCAGGTCCACGTGGGCCTCTTGGACCTAATGAATCTGGTCCTTACCTGGTCCTTTCCCAGAACGGGGACTCTGGTCACCACCTGTGCCTTACCTGGACCTGGTGAATCTGTTACCCCTCTAGGCCTCAACAAGATCTGGTGACTCTGATCCTATCTGCGCGTCACCCAGACCTGGTGACTCTGGTCCTCACCTGAGCATCATTGGGACCTGGTGACTCTGTTCCACACCTGAGCCTCACATGGACATGATGACTCTGGAACCTCTCTGGGACAACCCTGACCTGGTGACTGTGGTCCCCATCTGGATGTCACCTGGACCAGGTGATTCTGGTACCCTTCTAGGCCTCAACCAGATCTGGTGACTCTGGTCCTCAACTGGGCCTCACTTGGACCTAGTGAATATGCACCATCTGGGCCTCTTTTGGACCTCGTGAATCTGGTCCCTACCTGGGCATCATCAGGACATGGTTCCACTGCATGGCCTGCACGTTGGCCTCACTTGGACCTGGTAAGTCTGGTCCCTACATGGTCATCATCGGGACATGGTTCCTCTGCACGTCCTGCAGGTTGGCCTCACCTGGACCTGGTCAGTGGGGTTGCCACCTGGGCCTCACCTATGCCTGGTGACACAGGTCCCCACGTGGGCCTCACTTGGACCTGGTGAATCTTGTCCTTACCTGGTCCTCACCCGGAACTGGTAAGTCTGGTCACCACCTGTATATCACCTGGATCTTGTGTATCTGGTCCCCATCTAGGCCTCACCCAGTCCTGGTGACTTTGTTCCCCACCTGGACCTGATTTCTCTGGAGTCATTCTTGGCCTCACCTGGAACTGGTGACTCTGGTCCCCACCTGGACCTCTCCCGGACCTGGTGACTTTCTTTCAAACATGGACCTCACATGGATCTGGTGACTCTGGTACTCAGTTTGGCCTCACCTGGAACTGGCGTCTCTCGTCCCCACTTTGACCTAACTCAGAACTGCTGAATCTAGCCCAACTTAGGCAGCACCCAGACCTGGTGACTTTTGTCCCCAGCTATGCCTCAATTCGACCTAATGAATCTGGTCCTCACGGGAGCCTCACCTGGACCTGGGACTCAGCTGTAGAGTGGCTCTGGTTCCCGCAAGGGGCTCAGCTGATACTGCTGACTGTGGTCTTATTGTATGCCTCACCAGGACCTAGTGATTCTGTTCCCCATCTGGGCCTGCATGGCCCCAGTGACTCTGGTCCTCACCCAGGCATCATTGGGTGATGGACCCAATGATCCTCACCCTGGATACGCTATTACACACCTGGACCTCACTTTGACCAGGGACCTCTGGTCCAATTCTGAGCCTCAAACTAAACAGGTTACTCTGGTTCCCCCTCTGGGGCTCACCCTTACCTGGTGACTCTGGTCACCCTTTGGGCTTCACTTCGGCCTGGTGAATCTGGTCCTTAGCTGGTCCGCGCCTGGATGTGGTGACTTGTCGCCACCTAGTACTCACCTGGACTTGTTGAATCCTGTTGCCACCTGCGCCTCACCTGGACCTTGTGATTGTGGAACCACCTGGACCTCACCCGGATCTCGTGGCTCTGGTTCCCATATGGGGCTCTCCTGGACCTGGTTCCTGTGGTCTCCATCTGACCTCACCTGGAACACAATGACGCTGATCCGTATTTGGGCCTCTCCTGGACCTGTTTACTCTCGTCCTTACCTGGGCATCATTGGGACCTGGATACTCTCTTATATACCTGGGCCTCACCTGGACCTGGTGACTGTGGTCCCACCTGGGCCTCACCCGGACGAGGTGACTGGTTCCCACAGAGACCTCACATGGACCTGGTGACTCAGGTCCTCATATGGGCATCATGGTACCTGGTTTCTCAGTTCCACATCGGGCCTCACCTGGAGCTAGTGATTCTCGTCCCCCTCTGGGCCTCATCCTGACGTGGTGACTCTGGTCCCCACCTGGGTATCATCAGAAACGGGTGACTCTGGTCCCCCTCTGAGACTCTCCGGAGCTGTGGACACTGGTCCTCAACTGGGCCTCAACAGGACCTGATGAATCTACTCTTCACATAGGCCTCGTCTGGAACTTGTGACTCTTTTCCCACCTGGCATCAATGGGACATGGTTACTCTGTTCCCCACCTGGGCCTCACCTGGACATGATAATTTTGCTCCACAGTTTGGCCTCAACTGGTCCTGATGACTCTGGTCCCCCCACCTAGGCCTCAATCAGGACCTGGTGACTGTGGTCCCCACCTGGGTCTCACCTGGACCTGGTGACTCTTGTTCCCAAATGATTCACACCTGGACCTGGTGACTGTGGTGTTCTTGTAGACTCACATTTACCTGGTGAGTCCGGTACCCACAAGGGCCTCACCTGCATCTGGTGACTCTGGCCTGCAGGTTGGCCTCCCCTGGACCTGGTGAGTGGGGTTGCCACCTGGGCCTCACCCACACCTGGTGATTCAGGTCCTCACGTTGGTCTCTTGGACCTGGGGAATCTGGGCCTTACCTGGTCCTCTCCCAGACCCGGGGACTCTGGTCACCACCTGGGCCTCACCAGGAACTGGTGAATCTAGTCCCCATCTGGGCCTCCCCCAGTCCTGGTGACTTTGTTCCCACATGGACCTGATTGCTGTGGACGCTTTCTTGGACTCACCTGGAACTGGTGACTCTGATCCTATTGTGCATCTCCCAGATCTGGTGACTCTGGTCCTGACCTGGGCATCATTGATACCTGGTTAGTCTGTTCCACACCTGAGCCTCACTGGGACATGATGACTCTGGAACCTCTCTGGGACTCACTCTGACCTGGTGACTCTGGTCCCCATCTGGATATCACCTGGACCAGGTGATTCTGGTACACCTCTAGGGCTCAAGGTGATCTGGTGACTCTGGTCCTCAACTGGGCCTCACCTGGGACTAGTGAATATACCCCATCTGGGCCTCATTTGGACCTGGTGACTCTAGTCCGTACTTGGGCATCATCGGGATATGGTATCACAGCATGGCCTGCAGGTTGGCCTCACTGGACCTGGTGAGTGGGGTTTTCCTCAACTGGGCAAAATTGGGACCCGGTGACTGTGTTCCACAAGTGGCCTCACCTGGACCAAGTGACTCTGGTCCCCCTCTGGGTGTCACCATGTCCTAGTGACTGTGAACCCCACTTTGGCCTGACTTGGACCTGCTGACCCTGGTTGCCACCTGCGCCTGACCTCGAACTGTTGACTCTGGTTCTTTCAAGGGCCTCCCCTGGACCTGGTGATCCTGGTCCCCACCTGGGTCTCACCTGGACTTGGTGACTCTTGTCACCACCGGGGCCTCACCGGGACCTGCTTACTGTGTTCCACACCTGGGCCTCAAGTAGACCTGTTGACCATGGTCCCCAAGCCAGACTCACATGGACATGTTGCCTCTGATCCCCAACGGGGCCTCACGTGTACCTGGTAACTCTGTTCCTCACCTGGGCCTCATCTGGACCTAGTGACTCTGGTTCCCACCTGGACTTCACCTGGATCTGGTGACTCTGGTCCACCCCAGGACCTCTCCTGGACCTGGTGACTCCTTTCCAACATGGACCTCATGTGGATCTGGTGAATCTGGTCCTCAGTTTGGCCTCACCTGGACTTGGTGTCTCTCGTCCCCACTTTGACCTAACTCAGAACTGCTGAATCTTGCCCCACCTAGGCCGCACCCAGACCTGGTGACTCTTGTCCCTAGCTATGCCTCAATTCACCCTGATGAATCTGGTCCTCACGTGTGCCTCACATGTACCTGGGACTCAGCTGGATAAAGTGGCTCTAGTTCCCACAAGGGGCACACCTGATACTGCTGACTGTGGTCTTATTCTATGCCTCACCAGGACGTAGTGATTCTGTTCCCCATCTGGGCCTGCATGGCCCTAGTGCCTCTGGTCCTCACCCAGGCATCATTGGGTGATGGACCCAATGATCCTCACCCTGGATACTCTATTCCACACCTGTGCCTCACTTTGACCAGGGACTTCTGGTCCCACTCTGGGCCTCAAACTAAACTGGTTACTCTGGTTCCACTCTGGGCCTCACCCTTACCTGGTGACTCTGGTCACCCCTTTGACTTCCCTTGGGCCTGGTGAATCTGGACCTTAGCTGGTCCGCACCTGGATGTCGTGACTGGTCGACACCTGGGCCTCCCCTGGACTTGGTGAATCCTGTTGCCAGTTTCGCCTCACCTGGACCTTGTGACTGTGTTCCCACCTGGACCTCACCTGGATCTGGTGGGTCTGGTTCCCATATGGGGGTCTCCTGGACCTGGTTCCTGTGGTCTCCATCTGCCTCAGCTGAAACACAATGACTCTGATCCATATTTGAACCTCTACTGGACCTGTTGACTCTGGTCCTTACCTGGGCATCTTTGGGAGCTGGATACTCTTATATAACTGGGCCTCACCGGGACCTGGTGACTGTGGTCCCACCTGGCCCTCACTGGGACGAGGTGACTCGTTCCCACAGGTACCTCACCTGGACCTGGTGACTCAAGTCCTCATATGGGCATCATGGGACCTGGTTTCTCAGTTCCACATCGGGGCCTCACCTGGACCTAGTGATTCTCGTCCCCCTCTGGACCTCACCCTGACGTGGTGACTCTGGTCCCCACCTGGATATCACCAGAACCGTGTGAGTCTGTTCCCCCTCTGGGACTCACCCAGAGCTTGGGATATTGGTCTTCAACTGGGCCTCAACAGGACCTGGTGAATCTACTCCACACTTAGGCCTCGTCTCGACCTTGTGACTCTTTTCCCACCAGGCATCAATGGGACATGGTTACTTTGTTCCCCACTTGGGCCTCACCTCCACATGATAACTTTGCTCCACACTTTGGCCTCAACTGGTCCTGATGACTTTGTTCCCCACACCTATGCCTCAGTCTGGACCTGGTGACTGTGGTGCCCACCCGGGTCTCACCTGTACCTCGTGATTCTCGTTCCCACATGAACCTCACCTGGACCTGGTGACTGTGGTGTTCTTGTAGACTCACATTTACCTGGTGACACTGGTCCCCACTAGGGCCTCACCTGGATCTGGTGACTCTGGCCTGCCGGTTGGCCTCACCTTGACCTGGTGAGTGGGGTTGCTTCCTGGGCCTCACACATAGCTGGTGACTCAATTCCCCTCGTGGGCCTCTTGGACCTGGTGAATCTGGTCCTTACCTGGTCCTGTCCCAGACCCGGGGACTCTGGTCACCACATGGGCCTCACCTGGACCTGGTGAATCTGGTCCCCATCTGGGCCTCACCCAGTCCTGGTGACTTTGTTCCCCACGTGGCCCTCATTGCTGTGGACTCTTTCTTGGCCTCACCTGGAACTGGTGACTCTGATCCTATCTGCGCGTCACCCAGATCTGGTGACTCTGGGCCTCACCTGAGCATCATTGGTACCTGGTGACTCTGTTCCACGCCTGAGCCTAACCTGGACATGATGACTCTGGAACCACTCTGGGCCTCTCCCTGAACTGATGCCTCTGGTCCCCATCTGGATGTCACCTGGACGAGGTGATTCTGGTACCCCTCTAAGCCTCAACCAGATCTGGTGACAGTGGTCCTCAACTGGGCCTCACTGGACCTAGTGAATATTCTCCATCTGGGTCTCATTTGGACCTGGAGACTCTGGTCCCTACCTGGGCATCATCGGGACATGGTTCCACTGCATGGCCTGCATATTGGCCTCACTTGGACCTGGTAACTCTGTTCCCTACCTGGGCATTATCGGGACATGGTTCCTCTGCATGGACTGCAGGTTGGCCTCACCTGGACCTGGTGAGTGGGCTTGCCACCTGGGCCTCACCCATACCTGGTGACACAGGTCTCACGTGGGCCTCACTTGGACCTGGGGAATCTGGTCCTTACCTGGTCCTCCCCCGGAACTGGTAACCCTTGTCACCAAATGGGAATCACCTGGACCTCGTGAATCTGGTCCCCATCTGGGCCTCACCCATTCCTGGTGACTTTGATCCTCACCTGGACCTGATTGCTGTGGACTCCTTCTTGGCCTCACCTGGAACTTGTGACTCTACTCCTAACTGGGCCTCACCCAGATCTGGTAACTCTGGTCCTCACCTGTGGACCATTATGACCTGGATACTCTTTTCCACACCTGAACCTCACCTGGACATGATGATTCTGGATGCCCTCTGGGCCTCACCCTGACATGGTGACTCTGGTCCCCATCTGGATGTCCCCTAGACCAGGTGAATCTGGTACCCCTCTAGGCGTCAACTAGACCTGGTGACTCTGGTCCTCATCTGGGCCTCACCTGGACCTAGTGAATATTCTACCCACCTGCGCCTCGCTGTACCTGGTGACTCTGATTCTACCTGGGCATCATTGGGACATGGTTACTGTATTACCCACTGGGACTGACCTGATCCTGGTAACTCTGGTCCTGACTTTGGCCTCTTCTGTACCAGGTGACTCTGGCTCCACCTGGGCCTCACCTGTACCTGGTAACTCTGATCCTAAGCATGGGCTCACCTGACCTGGTGACTGTGGTTCCCATCGGGACCTCATTTGGACCTCATGTCTCCGGTTACACCTGGGCCTCATCAGGAACTGGTGTCTCTGGTACCCACCTGGGTAGCATCAGGATATGGTTACACTGTTCACTAACACTCATCCAGGCGGACCTAATAACTCTGGTCTTCACCTGGGGCACACGAGGACATGGTGACACTGGTTACCACCTGGGTCTCATCTGGACATGGTGAGTCGGATCCCCACCTGGTCCTCACCTGTAACTGGTGATCCTCGTTCCCATATGGACATCATGTGGACCTGGTGGCTGCAGTGTTTCTAGCTTCTCATGTACCTCGTGACTCTGGTCCCCACCAGGGCCTCACCGGACCTGGTGAGTGTGGTTGCCACCTGCACCTCACCTGGACCTGGTGATTCGGGTGTGCACCTGAGACTACCCTGGATCTGGTGACTGTAGTCCCCACCTGGGCTTCACCTGGATTTGGGGACTCCGGTCCCCATCTAAGCCTCACCTGGCCCTGTTGACTATGGTCCTCAACTGGGCAAAATTTGGACCCGGTGACTGTGTTCCACAACTGGACCTCACCTGGACCAGGTGACTCTGGTCCCACTCTGGGTCTCACCGTGCCCTAGTGACTGTGAACCCCACTTTGGCCTGACTTGGACCTGTTGACCCTGGTTGCCACCTGCGCCTGACTTCGAACTGTTTACTCTGGTTCTTTCAAGAGCGTCCCCTGGACATGGTGATCCTGGTGCCCACATGGGCCTCACCTGGACCTGGTGACTCTTGTCACCACCGGGAACTCACCTGGATCTGCTTACTGTGTTCCGCACCTGGGCCTCAAGTAGACCTGTTGACCATGGTCCCCAAGCCGGCCTCACATGGACTTTTTGCCTCTGATCCCCACCGGGGCTTCACGTGTACCTGGCAACTCTGGTCCTCACCTTTGCCTCATCTGGACCTAGTGACTCTGATCCCCACCTGGGCTTCACCTGGATCTGATGACTCTGGTCCCCACCTGGACTTCACCTGGATCTGGTGACTCTGGTCAACACCTGGACCTGACCTGCATCTGGTGACTCTGGTCCTCAGTTTGGCCTCACCTGGACCTGGCGTCTCTCGTCCCCACTCTGACCTACCTCAGCACTGCTGAATCTTGCCCCACCTAGGGGGCACCCAGACCTGGTTCCTCTTGTCCCCAGCTATGCCTCAATTCGACCTGATGAATCTGGTCCTCACGTGGGCCTCACATGGACCTGCTACTCAGCTGGATAGAGTGGCTCTTGTTCCCACATGGAGCTCACCTGATCTGGTGACTGTGGTTTTATTCTATGCCTCACCAAGACCTAGTAATTCTGTTCCCCATCTGGGCCTGCATGGCCCTAGTGATTCTGGTCCTCACCCAGGCATCATTGTGACCGGGATACTCTATTCCACACCTGGGCTTCACTCTGACCAGGGACCTATGGTCCCATTCTGGGCCTCAAACTAAACTGGTTACTCTGGTTCCCCCTCTGGGCCTCACACTAACCTGGTGACTCTGGTCACCCCTTTGGCTTCACTTGGGCCTGGTGAATCTGGTCCTTAGCTGGTTCTCACCTGGATCTGGTGACTGGTCTCCACCTGGGCCTCACCTGGACTTGGTGAATCCTCTTGCCATCTGCGCCTCACCTGGACCTTGTGACTGTGGTCCCACATGGAACTCACCTGGATCTGGTGGCTCTAGTTCCCATATGGGGCTCTCCTGTACGTGGTTCCTGTGGTCTCCATCTGTGCTCACCTGGAACACAATGACTCTGATCCATATTTGGTCCTCTCCTGGACCTGTTGACTCTGGTCCTTACATGGGCATCATTGGGACCTCGATAGTCTCTTTTATACCTCGACCTCACCTGGACCTGGTGACTCAGGTCCTTATATGGGCATCATGGTAACTGGTTCTCAGTTTCACATCGGGGCCTCACCTGGACCTAGTGATTCTCGTCCCACTCTGGGCCTCACACTGACGTGGTGACTCTGCTCCCCACCTGGATATCACCAGAACTGGGTGACTCTGGTCCCCCTCTGGGACTCACCCGTAGCTGGGGACACTGGTCCTCAACTGGGCCTCAACAGGACCTGGTGAATCTACTCCTCAGTTAGGCCTCGTCTGGACCTGTGACTCTTTTCCCACCTGGCATCAATGGGACATGGTTACTCTTTTCCCCACCTGGGCCTCACCTGGTCATGATAACTTTGCTCCACACTTTGGCATCAACTTGTCCTGATGACTCTGGTCCCCCCACCTAGGCCTCAATCTGGATCTGGTGACTGTGGTCCCCACCTGGGTCTCCCCTGGACCTGGTGACTCTCGTTCCCACATGAACCACACCAGGACCTGGTGACTGTGGTGTTCTTGTAGACTCACATTTACCTGGTGACTCTGGTCCCCACTAGGGCCTCATCTGGATCTGGTGACTCTGGCCTGTAGGTTGTCCTCACCTGGACCTGGTGAGTGGGGTTGCCACCTGCGCCTCACCCATACCTGGTGACTCAGGGCCCACTTGGGCCTCTTGGACCTGGTGAATCTGGTAATTCTGGTCTCCACCTGGGAATCCCCTGGACCTGGAGAATCTGGTCGCCATCTGTGCCTCACACAGTCCTGGTGACTTTGCTCCCCACCTGGACCTGATTGCTGTGGACTCCTTTTGGGCCTCACCTGGAACTGGTGAGTCTGATCCTAACTGGGCCTCACCCAGATCTGGTGACTCTGCTCCTCACCTGTGGACCACTATGACCTGGATACACTGTTCCACACCTGAGCCTCACCTGGACATGATGACTCTGGATCCTCTCTGTGCCTCACTCTGACATGGTGACTCTGGTCCCCATCTGGATGTCCCCTAGACCAGGTGAATCTGGGACCCCTGTCGACCTCAACCAGACCTGGTGACTCTGGTCCTCAACTCGGCCTCACCTGGACCCAGTGAATATGCACCCCACCTGCGCCTCATCTGGACGTGGTGACTCGGGTTCTACCTGGGCATCATCGGGGCATGGTTACTCTATTCCCCAATGGGACTGACCTGTTCCTAGTAACTCTGGTCCTGTCTTTGACCTCTTCTGTACCAGGTCACTCTGGTTCCACCTGGGCCTCACCTGTAACTGGTAACTCTGATCCTACGCATGGCCTCACCTGACCTGGTGACTGTGGTTCCCATCGGGATTTTACCTGGACATCATGTCTCTGGTCCCACATGGGCCTCACCAGGACCTGGTGTCTCCGGTACGCACCTGGGTAGCATCAGGATATGGTTAAACTCTTCACTAACAGTGACCCAGCCGGACCTATTAACTCTGGTCTTCACCTGGGCCACACCTGGACATGGTGACACTGGATCCCACCTGGGTCTCAACTTGACATGGTGAGTCGGATCCCCACCTGGTCCTCACGTGTAACTGCTGATTCTCCGGCCCATATGGACATCATGTGGACCTGGTGGCTGCAGTGTTTCTAGCTTCTCATGTACCTTGTGACTCTGGTCCCCGCCAGGGCCTCACTGGGTCCTGGGGAATGTGGTTGCCACCTGCACCTCACTTGGACCTGGTGATTATGGTCTGCACCTGAGACTCCCCTGATCTACTGACTGTGGTCCCCACCTGGGCTCCACCTGGATATTTGGACTCCGGTCCCCATCTGGGCCTCACCTGG
Organism: Canis aureus; assembly: GCF_053574225.1. Lineage (NCBI taxonomy): Eukaryota > Metazoa > Chordata > Mammalia > Carnivora > Canidae > Canis > Canis aureus. The sequence goes on from NC_135625.1 coordinate 69,269,503, forward strand.
CCCTGTTGACCATGGTCCTCAACTGGGCAAAATTGGGACACGGTGACTGTGTTCCAAAACTGGACGTCACCTGGACCAGGTGACTCTGGTCCCCCTCTGGGTCTCACCGTGCCTAGTGACTGTGAACCCCACTTTGGCCTGACTTGGACCTGCTGACCTGGTTGCCACCTGCGTCTAACCTCCAACTGTTGACTCTGGTCCTTTCAAGGTCCTCCCCTGTACCTGGTGATCCTGGTCCCGACCTGGGCCTCACCTGGACGTGGTGACTCTTGTCACCACCGGGGACTCACCTGGACCTGGTTACTGTGTTCCACACCTGGGCCTCAAGTAGACCTGTTGACCATGGTCCCCAAGCCGGCCTCACATGGACCTGTTGCCTCTGATCCCCACCAGGGCCTCACGTGTACCTGTTAACTCCTGTCCTCACCTGGGCCTCATCTGGTCCTAGAGACTCTGGTCTCCACCTGGGCTTCACCTGGATCTGCTGACTCAGGTCCCCATCTGGACTTACCTGGATCCGTGGACTCCGGTCCCCACCTGGACCTCTCCTGGACCTGGTGACTCTCTTTACAACATGGACCTCACCTGGATCTGGTGACTCTGGTCCTCAGTTTGGCCTCACCTGGAGCTGGTGTCTCTCGTCCCCACTTGAACCTAACTCAGAACTGCTGAATCTTGCCCCAACCTAGGCCGCATCCAGACCTGGTGACTCTTGTCCCCACCTATGCCTCAATTCGACCTGATGAATCTGGTCCTCACGTGGGCCTCACATGGACCTGGCACTCAGCTGGACCTGGGACTCAGCTGGATAGAGTGGCTCTGGTTCCCAAAAGGGGTCACTGATACTGCTGACTGTGGTCTTATTCTATGCCTCATCAGGACCTAATGAATCTGTTCCCCATCTGGGCCTGCATGGCCCTAGTGACTCTGGTCCTCACCCAGGCATCATTGGGACCTGGATACTCTATTCCACACTTGGGCCTCACTTTGACAAGGGACCTCTGGTCCCATTCTGGGCCTCAAACTAAACTGGTTACTCTGGTTCCCCCTCTGGGCCTCACCCTTACCTGGTGACTCTGGTCACCCCATGGGCTTCATTTGGGCCTGGTGAATCTGGTCCTTAGGTGGTCCGCACCTGGATCTGATGACTGGTCGCAACCTGGGCCTCTCCTGACTTGGTGAATCCTGTTGCCACCTGGGCCTCACTTGGACCTTGTGACTGTGGTCCCACCTGGACCTCACCTGGATCTGGTGGCTCTGGTTCCCATATGGGGCTCTCCTGGACCTGGTTCCTGTTATCTCCATCTGGCGTCACCTGGAACTCAATGACTCTGATACATATTTGTGCCTCTCCTGCACCTGTTGACTCTGGTCCTTACCTGGACATCATTGGGACCTGGATACTCTCTTATATACCTGGGCCTCACCTGGACCTGGTGACTGAGGTCCCACCTTGGCCTCACCTGGATGAGGTGACTGGTTCCCACAGGGACCTCACCTGGTCCTGGTGACTCAGGTCCTCATATGGGCATCATGGGACCTGGTTTCTCAGTTCCACATAGGGGCCTCATCTGGACCTAGTGATTCTCGTCCCTCTCTGGGCCTCACCCTGACGTGGTGAGTCTGGTCCCCACCTGGATATTACCAGAACCGGGTGACTCTGGTCCCCGTCTGGGACTCACCCGGAGCTGGGGAAACTGGTACTCAACTAGGCCTCAACAAGACCTGGTGAATCTACTCCTCACTCAGGCCTCGTCTGGACCTGTGACTCTTTTCCCACCTGGCATCAATGGGACAAGGTTACACTGTTCCCCACCTGGGCCTCACCTGGACATGATAACTTTGCTCCACACTTTGGCCTCAACTGGTACTGATTACTCTGGTCCCCCCACCTAGGCCTCAATCTGGACCTCGTGACTGTGGTCCCCACCTGGGTCTCACCTGGCCCTGGTTACTCTTGTTCCCACATGAACCTCACCTGGACCTGGTGGCTGTGGTGTTCTTGTAGACTCATATTTACCTGGTGACTCCGGTCCCACTAGGGCCTCACGTGGATCTGGTGACTCTGACATGCCAGTTGGCCTCACCGGGACCTGCTGAGTGGGGTGGCCACGTGGGCCTCACCCATACCTGGTGACTCAGGTCCCCACGTGGGCATCTTGGACCTGGTGAATCTGGTCCTTACCTGGTCCTCTCCCAGACCCGGGGACTCTGGTCTCCACCTGGGCCTCACCTGCACCTGGTGAATCTGGTCCAAATCTGGGCCTCACCCAGTGATGGTGACTTCGTTCCACACGTGGACCTCATTGCTGTGGACTCTTTCTTGGCCTCACCTGGAACAGGTGACTCTGATCCTATCTACGCGTCACCCAGACCTGGTGACTCTGACCCTAACCTGGGCATCATTGGTACCTGGTGACTCTGTTCCACACCTGAGCCTCACCTGGACATGATGACTCTGGAACCTCTCTGGGACTCACCCTGACTTGGTGAGGCTGGTCCCCATCTGGATATCACCTGGACCAGGTGATTCTGTACCCCGATAGTTCTCAACCAGATCTGGTGACTCTGGTCTTCAACTGGGCCTCACCTGGACCTAGTGAATATGCTCCATCTGGGCCTCATTTGGACCTGGTGACTCTGGTCCCCACCTGGGCATCATCGGGACATGGTTCCACAGCATGGCCTGCAGGTTGGACTCACCTGGACATGGTAAGTCCTGTCTCTTTCTGGGCATCATCGGGACATGGTTCCTCTGCATGGCCTGCAGGTGGCCTCCCCTGGACCTGTTGAGTGGGGTTGCCACCTGGGCCTCACCCATACCTGGTGACTCAGGTTCCCAAGTGCGCCTCACTTGGACCTTGTGAATCTGCTCCTTACCTGGTGCTCACCCGGAACTGGTAACTCTGGTCACCACCTGGGAATCACCTGGACCTGGTGAATCTGGTCCCCATCTGGGCCTCACCCAGTCCTGGTGACTTTGTTACCTACCTGGACCTGATTGATGTGGACTCCTTCTTGGCCTCACCTAGAACTGGTGACTCTGATCCTAACTGGGCCTCACCCAGATCTGGTGACTCTGGTCCTCACCTGTGGACCATTATGACCTGGATACTCTGTTCCACACCTGAGCCTCACCTGGACATGATGACTCTGGATCCCCTCTGGGCCACAGCCTGACATGGTGACTCTGGTCCGCATCTGGATGTCACCTAGACCAGGTGAATCTGGTACCCCTCTAGGCCTAAACTAGCCCGGGGGAATCTGGTCCTCAACTCGGCCTCACCGGGACCTAGTGAATATTCTCCCCACCTGCGCCTCATCTGGACGTGGTGACTCGGGTTCTACTTGGGCATCATCGGGACATGGTTACTCTATTCCCCACTGGGACTGACCTGATCCTGGAAACTCTGGTCCTGACTTTGGCCTCTTCTGTACCAGGTGACTCTGGCTCCACCTGGGCCTCACCTGTAACTTGATACTGTGATCCTAAGCATGGCCTCACCTGACCTGGTGACTGTGGTTCCCATCGAGACTTCAACTGGACCTCATGAGTCTGATCCCACCTGGGCCTCACCAGGACATGGTGTCTCTGGTACCCACCTGGGTAGCATCAGGATATGGTTACACTGTTCTCTAACAGTGACCCACCCGGACCTATTAACTCTGGTCTTCACCTGGGCCACACCTGGACCTGGTGACTCTGGTCCTCAGTTTGGCCTCACCTGGACCTGGTGTCTCTCGTCCCCACTTTGACCTAACTCAGAACTGCTGAATCTTGCCCCACCTAGGCCGCACGCAGACCTCGTGACTCTTGTCCCCAGCACTGCCTCAATTCGATCTGATGAATATGGTCCTCACGTGGGCTTCACATGGACCTGGACTCAGCTGGATAGAGTGGCTCTGGTTCCCACAAGGGGCTCACCTGATACTGCTGACTGTGGTCTTATTCTATGCCTCACGAGGACCTAGTGATTCTGTTCCCCATCTGGGCCTGCATGGCCCTAGTTACTCTGGTCCTCACCCAGGCATCATTGGGACCTTGATACTCTATTCCACACCTTGGACTCACTCTGACCACGGACCTCTGGTCCCATTCTGGGCATCAAACTAAACTGGTTACTCTGGTTGCCCCTCTGGGCCTCACCCTTACCTGGTGACTCTGGTCACCCCTTGGGCTTCACTTGGGCCTGGTGCATCTGGTGCTTAGCTGGTCCTCACCTGGCTCTGGAGACTTGTCGCCACCTGGGCCTCACCTGGACCTGGTGAATCCTGTTACCACCTGCGCCTCACCAGGGCATTGTGACTGTTGTCCTACCTGGACCTCACCTGGATTGGTGGCTCTGGTTCCCATATGGGCTCTCCTGGACCTGGTTCCTGTGGTCTCCATCAGGCATCACCTGGAACAAAATGACTGTGATCCATATTTCGGCCTCTCCTGGACCTGTTGACTCTGGTCCTTACCTGGCTATCATTGGAACCTGGAGACTCTCTTATATACCTGGGCCTCACCTTGACCTGGTGACTGTGGTCCCACCTGGGCCTCACCTGGACGAGGTGCCTGGTTCCCACAGGGACCTCACCTGGACCTGGTGACTCAGGTCCTCATATGGGCATCATGGTAACTGGTTCTCAGTTTCACATCGGGGCCTCACCTGGACCTAGTGATTCTCGTCCCACTCTGGGCCTCACCCTGACGTGGTGACTCTGCTCCCCACCTGGATATCACCAGAACTGGGTGACTCTGGTCCCCCTCTGGGACTCACCCGTAGCTGGGGACACTGGTCCTCAACTGGGCCTCAACAGGACCTGGTGAATCTACTCCTCAGTTAGGCCTCGTCTGGACCTGTGACTCTTTTCCCACCTGGCATCAATGGGACATGGTTACTCTTTTCCCCACCTGGGCCTCACCTGGTCATGATAACTTTGCTCCACACTTTGGCATCAACTTGTCCTGATGACTCTGGTCCCCCCACCTAGGCCTCTATCTGGATCTGGTGACTGTGGTCCCCACCTGGGTCTCCCCTGGACCTGGTGACTCTAGTTCTCACATGAACCACACCAGGACCTGGTGACTGGTGTTCTTGTAGACTCACATTTACCTGGTGACTCTGGTCCCCACTAGGGCCTCACCTGGATCTGGAGACTCTGGCATGCAGGTTGGCCTCACCTGGAACTGTTGAGTGGGGTGTCCACCTGGGCCTCACCCATACATGGTGACTCAGGTCCCCACGTGGGCCTCTTGGACCTGGTGAATCTGGTCCTTACCTGGTCCTGTCCCGGAGATGCGGACTCTGGTCACCACCTGGGACTCACCTGGACCTGGGGAATCTGGTCCCCATCTGGGTCTCACGCAGTCCTGGTCATTTATTCCCCACCTGGTCTGATTGCTCTGGACTCTTTCTTGGCCTCACCTGGAACTGGTGACTCTGATTCTATCTTCGCATCACCCAGACCTGGTGACTCTGGTCCTCTCCTGGGCATCGTTGGAACCTGGTGACTCTGTTCCACACCTGAGCCTCACCTGGACATGAGGCTCTGGACTCTGGAACCACTCTGGGCCTAACCCTGACCTGGTGACTCTGGTCTCCATCTGGATGTCACATGGACCAGGTGATTTTTGTACCCCTCTAGGCCTCAACCAGATCTGGGGACTCTGGTCCTCAACTGGGCCTCACCTGGACCTAGTGAATGTGCTCCATCTGGGCCTCATTTGGACCTGGTGACTCTGGTCACTACTTGGGCATCATCGGGACATGTTTCCACTGCATGGCCTGAAGGTTGGCCTCACCTGGATCTGATAACTCTGGTCCCAACCAGGGCATCATTGTGACATGGTTCCTCTGCATGGCCTGCAGGTTGGCCTCACCTGGACCTGGGGAGTGGGGTTGCCACCTGGGCCTCACCCATACCTGGTGACACAGGTCCCCATGTGGGCCTCACGTGGACCTGTTGAATCTTGTCCTTACCTGGTCCTCACCCGGAACTGGTAAGTCTGGTCACCACCTGGAAGTCACCTGGACTTGGTGAATCTGGTCCCCATCTAGGCCTCACCCATTCCTGGTGAATTTGTTGCCCACCTGGACCTGATTGCTGTGGACTCTTTCTTGGCCTCACCTGGAACTTGTGACTCTGATCCTAACTGGACCTCACCCAGATCTGGTGACTCTGGTCCTCACCTGAGGACCATTATGATCTGGATACTCGGTTCCACACCTGAGCCTCACCTGGACATGATGACTCTTAATCCCCTCTGGGCCTCACCCTGACATGGTGAATCTTGTCCGCATCTGGATGTCACCTAGACCAGGTGAATCTGGTACCCCTCTAGGCCTCAACTAGACCTGGCGGCACTGGTCCTCAACTGGGCCTCAGCGGGACCTAGTAATCATGCTCCCCACCTGTGCCTCATCTGGAGCTGGTGACTCTGGTTCTACCTGGGCATCATCGGGACATGGTTACTCTATTCCCCACTGGGACTGACCTGATCCTGGTAACTCTGGTCCTGACTTTGGCCTATTTTGTACCAGGTCACTCTGGCTCGACCTGGGTCTCACCTGTAACTGGTGACTCTGATCCTAAGCATGGCCTCACCTGACCTGGTGACTGTGGTTCCCATTATGATATCACCTGGACCTCATGTCTCTGGTCCGACCTGGGCCTCACCAGGACCTGGTGTCTGTGGTACCAACCTGGTAGCATCAGGATATGGTTACACTCTTCACTAACAGTGACCCAGCCGGAACTATTAACTCTGCTCTTCACCTGGGCCACACCTGGACATGGTGATTCTGGTCTGTACCTGAGACTTTCCTGGATTTGTTGACTGTGGTCCCCACCTGGGCTTCACCTTGACTTGGGGACTCCGGTCCCCATCTGAGCCTCACCTGGCCCTGTTGACCATGGTCCTCAACTGGGCAAAATTGGTACCCGGTGACTGTGCTCCACAACTGGACCTCACCTGGACCAGGTGACTCTGGTCCCCCTCTGGGTGTCACCGTGCCCTAGTGACTGTGAACCCCACTTTGGCCTGACTTGGACCTGCTGACCCTGGTTGCCACCTGCGTCGGGCCTCGAACTGTTGACTCTGGTTCTTGCAATGTCCTCCCCTGGACCTGGTGATCCTGGTCCCCACCTGGGCCTCACCTGGACGTGGTGACTCTTGTCACCACCAGGGACTCACCTGGACCTGCTTACAGTGTTCCACACCTGGGCCTCAAGTAGATGTGTTGACCATGGTCCCCAAGCCGGCCTCACATGGACCTGTTGCCTCTGATCATCACCGGTGCCTCACGTGTACCTGGTAACTCTGGTCCTCACCTGGGCCTCATCTGGACCTAGTGACTCTGGTCCCCACCTGGGCTTCACCTGGATCTGGTGACTCTGGTCCTCACCTGTGGACCATTATGACCTGGATACTCTGTTCCACACCTGAGCCTCAACTGGACATGATAACTTTGTTCCACAGTTGGGCCTCAACTGGTCCTGATGACACTGTTACGTTCTTAGGCCTCAATCCAGACCTGGTGACTGTCGTCCCAACCTGGGTCTCACCTGGAACTGGTGACTCTCGTTCCCACATGAACCACACATGGAGCTGGTGACTGTAGTGTTCTTGTAGACTCACTTTTACCTGCTGTCTCCGGTGCCGACTAGGGCCTCACGTGGATCTGGTGACTTTGGCATGCAGGTTGGCCTCACCTGGACATTGTGAGTGGGGTTGCCCCTGGGCCTCACCCATACCTGGTGAGTCAGGTCCCCGCGTGGGCCTCTTGGACCTGGTAAATCTGGTCCTTACCTGGTCGTCTCCCAGCCCCGGGGTCTCTGGTCACTACCTGGGCCTACCTGGACCTGGTGAATCTGATCCCCATCTGGGCCTCACCCAGGCCTGTTGACTTTGTTCCACTCCTGTATCTGATTGCTGTGGACTCTTTCTTGGCCTCACCTGGAACAGGTGACTCTGATCCTATCTGCCCGTCACCCAGACCTGGTGACTCTGGTCCTCACCTGGGCATCTTTGGTACCTGGTGACTCTGTTCCACACCTGAGCCTCACCTGGACATGATGACTCTGGAACCTCTCTGGGCCTCATCCTGACCTGGTTACTCTGGTCCCCATCTGGATGTCACCTGGACCAGGTGATTCTGGTACCCCTCTAGGCCTCAACCAGGTCTGGTGACTCTGGTCCTCCACTGGACCACACCTGGACCTAGTGAATATGCTCCATCTGGGCCTCATTGGACCTGGTGATTCTGGTCCCTACCTGGGCATCATCGGAACATGGTTCCACTGCATGGCCTGCAGGTTGGCCTCACCTGGACCTGGTAACCCTGGTCCCTACCTGGACATCATCAAGGCATGGTTCCACTGCATGGCCTGCAGATTGGCCTCACGTGGACCTGGTGAGTGAGGTTGTCACCTGGGCCTCACTCATGCCTGGTGACACAGGTCCCCACGTGGGCCTCACTTGGACTTGGTGAATCTGGTCCTTACCTGGTCCTCACCCGGAACTCGTAAGTCTGGTCACCACCAGGGACTCACCTGGACCTGGTTACTGTGTTCCACACCTGGGACTCAAGTAGACCTGTTGACCATGGTCCCCAAGCTGGCCTCACATGGACCTGTTGTCTCTGATCCCCACCTGGGCCTCACGTGTACCTGGTAACTCTAGTCCTCACCTGGGCCTCATCTTGACCTAGTGACTCTGGTCCCCACCTCTGCTTCACCTGGATCTGGTGACTCTGGTCCCCACCGGGACTTCACCTGGATCTGGTGACTCTGGTCCCCACCTGGACCTCTCCTGGACCTGGTGACTCTGTTTCCAACATGGACCTCAGCTGGATCTGGTGACTCTGGTCCTCAGTTTGGCCTCACCTGGACCTGGTGTCTCTCGTCCCCACTTTGACCTAACTCAGAACTGCTGAATCTTGCCCCACCTAGGCCGAACCCAGACCTGGTGACTCTGGTCCCCAGCTATGCCTCAATTCGACCTGATGAATCTGGCCCTCACGTGGGCCTCACATGGACCTGGGACTCAGCTGGATAGAGTGGCTCTGGTTCCCACAAGGGGTTCACCTGATACTGGTGACTGTGGTCTTATCCTATGCCTCACCAGGACTTAGTGATTTTGTTCGCCATCTGGGCCTGCATGGCCCTAGTGACTCTGGGCCTCACCCAGGCATCATTGGGACCTGGATACTCTATTCCACACCTCGGCCTCATTTTGACGAGGGACCTCTGGTCCCATTCTGGGCCTCAAACTAAACTGGTTACTCTGGTTCCCCCTCTGGGCCTCACCCTTACGTGGTGACTCTGGTTACCCATTGGTCTTCACATGGACCTGGTGAATCTGGTCCTTCGCTGGTCCGCACCTGGATGTGGTGACTGGTCGCCACATGGGTCTCACCTGGACTTGGTGAATCCTGTTGCCACCTGTGCCTCACCTGGACCTTGTGACTGTGGTCCAACCTGGACCTCACCTGGATCTGGTGGCTCTAGTTCCCATATGGGGCTCTCCTGGACCTGGTTCCTGTGGTCTCCATCTGGCCTCACCTGGAACACAATGACTCTGATCCATATTTGGGCCTCTCCTGGAACTGTTGACTCTGGTCCTTACCTGGGCATCATTGGGACCTGGATACTCTCTTATATACCTGGGACTCACCTGGCCCTGGTGACTATGGTCCCACCTGGGCCTCACCTTGACGAGGTGACTGGTTCCCACAGGGACATCACCTGGACCTGGTGACTCAGGTCCTCATTTGGGCATTATGGGACCTTTTTTCTCAGTTGCACAACGGGGCCTCATCTGAAACTAGTGATTCTCGTCCCCCTCTGGGCCTCACCCTGACGTGGTGAGTCTTGTCCCCACCTGGATATCACCAGAACCGGGTGACTCTGGTCCCCATCTGGGACTCACTCAGAGCTGGGGACACTGGTGCTCAACTGGACGTCAACACGACATGGTGAATCTAGTCCTCATTTAGGCCTCTTCTGTACCTTCTGACTCTTTTCTCACTTGGCATCAATGGGACATGGTTACTCTGTTCCCCACATGGACATCACCTGGACATGATAACTTTGCTCCACACTTTGGCCTCAAATGATCCTGATGACTCTAGTCCCCCCACCTAGGCCTCAATCTGGACCTGGTGACTATGGTCCCCACCTGGGTCTCACCTGGACCTGGTGACTCTCGTTCCCACATGAACCACACCTGGACCTGGTGACTGTGGTTTTCTTGTACACTCACATTTACCTGGTGACTCCAGTCCCCACTAGGGACTCACCTGGATCTGGTGACTCTGGCCTGCAGGTTGGCCTCAGCTGGACTGGAGAGGGGGGTTGCCACCTGGGCCTCACCCATACCTGGTGACTCAGTTCCACACGTGGGCCTCGTGGACCTGGTGAATCTGGTCCTTACCTGGTCCTCTCCCAGACCCGGGGTCTCCGGTCACCACCTCGCCTCTCCTGGACCTGGTGAACCTGGTCCCCATCTGGGCCTCACCCAGTCCTGGTGACTTTGTTCCCCACCTGGACCTGATTACTGTGGACTCCTTCTTGGCCTCACCTGGAACTGGTGACTCTGATCCTGTCTGCGCGTCACCCAGACCTGGTGACTCTGGTCCTCACCTGTGGACAATTATGACCTGGATTCTCTGTTCCACATGTGTGCCTTACGTGGACATGATAACTCTGGATCCCTTCTGGGCCTTAGCCTGACATGGTGACTCTGGTCCCCATCTGGATGTCACCTAGACCAGGTGAATCTGGTACCCCTCTAGGCCTCTACTTGACCTGGTGACTCTGGTCCTCAACTGGGCCTCACCGGGACCTAGTGAGCATTCTCCCAACCTGCGCCTCTTCTGGACCTGTTGACTCTGGTTCTACCTAGGCATCATCGGGACATAGTTACTCTATTCCCCACTGGGACTGACCTGATCCTGGTAACTCTGATCCTGACTTTGGCCTCTTCTGTACCAGGTGACTGTCGCTCCACATGGGCCTACCTGTAACTGGTGACTCTGATCCTAAGAATGGCCTCACCTGACCTGGTGACTGTGGTTCCCATCGGGACCTCACCTGGACCTCATATCTCTGGTCCCACCTGGGCCTCACCAGGACCTGGCCCAGAGTCATCATGTCCAGGTGAGGCTAACGTGGTGACTCTGGTCCCCATCAGGATGTCACCTAACCAGGTGAATCTGGTACCCCTCTAGGCCTCAAGTAGACCTGGTGACTCTGGTCCGCAACTGGGCCTCACAGGGACCTAGTGAATATGCTCCCACCTGCGCCGATTCTGGACCTGGTGACTCTGGTCCCTACCTTGGCATCAGTGGGACAGGGTTCTTCTTCATGGCCTGCAGGTTGGCCTCACCTGGACCTGGTGATTTGGGTGCCTCTTGTGCGATTGCTGTGGACACCTTCTGGTGCTCACCTGGAACTGGTGACTCTGATACTAACTGGGCCTCACCAAGATCTCGTGACTCTGGTCCTCACCTGTGGACCATTATGAACTGGATACACTGTTCCACACGTGAGCCTCACCTGGACATGTTGACTCTGGATCCCCTCTGGGCCTCAGCCTGACATGGTGACTCTGGTCACCATCTGAATGTCACCTACACCAGGTGAATCTGGTACCCCTCTAGGCGTCAACTTGACCTGGTGACTCTGGTCCTCAATTGGGCCTCTCCGGGACCTAGTGAACATGCTCCCCACCTGCGCCTCATCTGAACCTGGTGACTCTGTTTCTACCTGGGCATCATCGTGACATGGTTACTCTATTCAACACTGGGACTGACCTGATCCTGGTAACTCTGGTCCTGACTTTGGCCTCTTCTGTACCAGGTGACTCTGGCTCCACCTGGGCCTCACCTGTAACTGGTGACTCTGATCCTAAGCATGGCCTCACCTGACCTGGTGACTGTGGTTCCCATCGGGACCTCATCTGGACCTCATGTTTCTGGTCCCACTTGGGCCTCACCAGGACCTGGTGTCTCTGCTAACCACCTGGGTAGCATCAGGATATGGTTACACTGTTCACTAACAGTGACCCAGCCGGACCTATTAACTCTGGTCTTCACCTGGGCCACACCTGGACATGGTGACACTGTTTCCCACCTGGGTCTCACCTGGGTATGGTGAGTCGGATCCCCACCTGGTCTTCACCTGTAACTAGTGATTCTCTTTCCCACATGGAGATCATGTGGACCTTTTGGCCGCAGTGTTTCTAGAATTTTTTTTTTAATTTTTATTGATTTATGATAGTCACAGAGAGAGAGAGAGGCAGAGACACAGGCAGAGGGAGAAGCAGGCTCCATGCACCAGGAGCCCGACGTGGGATTCGATCCCGGGTCTCCAGGATCGCGCCCTGGGCCAAAGGCAGGCGCAAACCGCTGCGCCACCCAGGGATCCTATCTGTTTCTAGCTCATCATGTACCTCGTGACTCTGGTCCCCACCAGTGCCTCACCGGGACCTGGTGAGTGTGGTTGCCACCTGCACCACACCTGGACCTGGTGATTCTGGTCTGCACCTGAGACTACCCTGGATCTGGTGACTGTGGTCCCCACCTGGGCTTCACATGGACTTGGTGAATCCTGTTGCCACCTGGGCCTCACCGGGACCTTGTGACTCTTTTCCCACCTGGCATCAATGGGACATGGTTAATCTGTTCCCCCCTTGGGCCTCTCTGGACATGATAACTTTGCTCCATACTTTGGCCTCAACTGGTCCTTATGACTCTGGTCCCCCCACCTAGGACTCAATCTGGACCTGGTGACTGTGGTCCCCACCTGGTTCTCACCTAGACCTGGTGTCTCTCGTTCCCACATGAACCACACCTGGACCTGGTGACTGTGGTATTTTTGTAGCCGCACATTTACCTGGTGACTCCGGTCCCCACGAGGGACTCACATGGATCTGGTGACTCTTGCCTGAAGGTTGTCCTCACCTGGACCTGGTGAGTGGGGTTGCCAACCCATAACTGGTGACTCAGTTCCCCACGTGGGCCTCTTGGACCTGTTAATCTGGTCGTTACCTGGTCCTCTCCCAGATCCGGGTACTCTGGTCCCCAACTGGGCCTCATCTGGACCTGTGAATCTGGTCCCCATCTGGGCCTCACCCAGTCCTGGTGACTTTGTTCCCCACCTGGACCTGATTCCTGTGGACTCTTTCTTGGCCTCACCGGGAACTGGTGACTCTGATCATATCTGCGCATCACCCAGACATGTTGACCCTGGTCCTCACCTGGGCATCATTGGTACCTGGTGACTCTGTTCCACACCAGAGCCTCACCTGGACATGATGACTCTGGAACCCCTCTGGGCCTCACCCTGACCTGGTGATTCTGGTCCCATCTGGATGTCACCTGGACCAAGTGATTCTGGTACCCCTCTAGGCCTCAACCAGATCTGGTGACTCTGGTTCTCAACTGGGCCTCACCTGGACCTAGTGAATATGCTCCGTCTGGGCCAAATTTGCACCTGGTGACTCTGGTCACTACCTGGGCATCATCGGGACATGGTTCCACTGCATGACTTGCAGGTTGGCCTCACCTGGACCTGGTAAATCTGGTCCTTACCTGGGCATCATCGGGACATGGTTCCACACATGGCCTGCAGGTTGGCCTCAACTGGACCCGGTAACTCTAGTTCCTACCTGGGCATCATCGGGACATGGTTCCTCTGCATGGCCTGCAGGTTGGACTCACCTGGACCTGGTGAGTGGCGTTGCCACCTTGGCCTCACCCATGCCTGGTGACACAGGTCCCCACGTGGGCCTCACTTGGACCTGGTGAATCTGGTCCTTACCTGGTCCTCACCCGAAACTCCTAACTCGGGTAACCACCTGGGAATCACCTGAACCAGGTTAATTTGGTCCCCATCTGGTCCACATCCAGTCCTGGTGAATTTGTCACCCCACCTGGACCTGATTGCTGTGGACTCCTTCTTGGCCTCACCTGGAACTGGTGACTCTGAACATAAGTGGGCCTCGCCCAGATCTGATGATTCTGGTCCTCTCCTATGGACCATTATGACCTGGATACTCTGTTCCACACCTGAGCCTCACCTGGACATGATGACTCTGGATCCCCTCAGGGCCTCACCATGACATGATGACTCTGGTCCCCATCGCGATGTCACCTAGACCAGGTGAATCTGGTATCCCTCTAGGCCTCAACTTGACCTGGTGACCCTGGTCCTCAACTGGGGCTCACGGGGACCTAGTGAACATGCTCCCCACCTGCGCCTCATCTGGACTTGGTGACTCTGGTTTTACTTGGGCATCATCGGGACAAGGTTACTCTATTCCCCACCGGGATTGACCTGATCCTGGTAACTCTGGTCCTGACTTTGGCCTCTTCTGTACCAGGTGACTCTGGCTCCACCTGGGCCTCACCTGTACCTGGTGACTCTGATCCTAAGCATGGCCTCACCTGACCTGGTGACTGTGGTTCCCATCTGGACCTCACCCGGACCTCATATCTCTGGTCCCACCTGGGACTCACCAGGACCTGTGTCTCTGGTACCCACCTGGGTAGCATTAGGATATGGTTACACTGTTCACTAACAGTGACCCAGCCGGACCTATTAACTCTGGTCTTCACCTGGGCCACACCTGGACATGGTGACACTGGTTCCCACCTGGGTTTTACCTTGAAATGGTGAGTGGGATCCCCACCTGGTCCTCACCTGTAACTGGTGATTCTCGTTCCCACATGGACATGATGTCGACCTTGTGGCTGCAGTGTTTCTAGCTTCTCATGTACCTCGTGACTCTGGTCCCCACCAGGGACTCACCGGGACCTGGTGAGTGTGGTTGCCACCTGCACCTCACCTGGACCTGGTGATTCTTGTCTGCACCTGAGACTAACCTGGATCTGGTGACTGGTCCCCACCTGGGCTTCACCTGGATTTGGGGACTCCGGTCCCCATCTGGGCCTCACCTGGCCCTGTTGTCCATGGTCCTCACCTGGGCAAAATTGGGACCCGGTGACTGTGTTCCACAACTGGACCTCACCTGGACCACATGACTCTGGTCCCCCTCTGGGTCTCAACCATCCCTAGTGACTGTCAACCCCACTTTGGCCTGACTTGGACCTCCTGACACTTGTTGCCACCTGCGCCTGACCTCGAACTGTTGACTCTCGTTCTTTCAAGGTCCTCCCCTGTACCTGGTGATCCTGGTCCCCACCAGGGCCTCACCTGGACGTGGTGACACTTGTCACCACGGAGGACTCACCTGGACCTGCTTACTATGTTCCAGTCCTGGGCCTCAAGTAGACCTGTTGACCATGGTCCCCAAGCCGGCCTCACATGGACCTGATGCCTCTGATACCCACCAAGGCCTCACGTGTACCTGGTAACTCTGCTCCTCACCTGGGCCTCAACTGGACCTAGTGACTCTGGTCCCCAACTGGGCTTCACCTGGATCTGGTGACTCTGGTCCACACCTGGACCTCTCCTGGACCTGGTGACTCTCTTTCCAACATGGACCTCACTTGGATCTGGTGACTCTGGTCCTCAGTTTGGCCTCACCTGGACCTGGTGTCTCTCGTCCCCATTTTGACCTAACTCAGAACTGCTGAATCTTGCCCCACCTAGGCCGCACCCACAACTGGTGATTTTGTCCCCAGCTATGCCTCAATTCGACCTGATGTATCTGGTCCTCACGTGGGCCTCACATGGACCTGCGACTCAGCTGGAGAGAGTGGCTCTGGTTCTTACAAGGGGCTCACCTGATACTGCTGACTGGGGTGTGTTTCTATGCCTCAACAGGACCTAGTGATTCTGTTCCCCATCTGGGCCTGCATGGCCCTAGTGACTCTGGTCCTCACCCAGGCATCACAGGGACCTGGATACTCTATACCCCACAAGAACTTCACTTTGACCAGGGACCTCTGGTCCCATTCTGGGCCTCAAACTAAATGGTTACTCTGGTTCCCTCTCTGGGCCTCACCCTTACCTGGTGACTCTGGTCACCCCTTGGTGTTCACTTGGGCCTGGTGATTCTGGTCCTTAGCTGGTCCACACCTGGATGTCGTGACTGGTCGCCACCCGGGCTTCACCTGGACTTGGTGAATCCTGTTGCCACGTGCACCTCACCTGGACCTTGTGACTGTGTCCTCACGTGGACCTCACCTGGATCTGGTGGCTCTGGTTCCCATATGGGGCTCTCCTGGACCTGGTTCCTGTGGTTTCCATCTGGCCTCACCTGGAACACAATGACTCTGATCCATATTTGGGCTTCTCCTGGACCTGTTGACTCTGGTCCTTACCTGGGCATCATTGGGACCTGGATACTCTCTTATATACCTGGGCCTCACCTGGACCTGGTGACTGTGGTCTCACCTGTGCCTCACCTGGGCGAGGTGACTGGTTACCACAGGGACCTCACCTGGACCTGGTGACTCACGTCCTCATATGGGCATCATGGGACCTGGTTTCTCAGTTCCACATCGGGGCCTCACCTAGACCTAGTGATTCTCGTCCCCCTCTGGACCTCTTCCTGACATGCTGACTCTGGTTCCCACCTGGATATCACCAGAACCGGGGGACTCTGGTCCCCCTCTGGGACTCACCCGGAGTTGGGGACACTTGTCCTCAGCTGGGCCTCAACAGGACCTGGTGAATCTACTCCTCACTTAGACCTCGTCTGACCTTGTGACTCTTTTCCCACCTGGAATCAATGGGACATGGTTACTGTGTTCCCCACATGGGCCTCACCTGGACATGATAACTTTGCTCCACACTTTGGGCTCAACTGGTCCTGATGACTCTGGTCCCCCCACCTAGGCCTCAATCTGGACCTGGTGACTGTGGTCCCCCCCTGGGTCTCACCTGGACCTGGTGACTCTCGTTCCCACATGAACCAATCCTGGACCTGGTGACTGTGGTGTTCTTGTAGACTCACATTTACCTGGTGTCTCGTGTCCCCACTAGGACCTCAACTGGATCTGTTGACTCTGGCCTGCAGGTTCGCCTCACTTGGACCTGGTGAGTGGGGTTGCCACCTGGGCCTCACCGAAACCTGGTGACTCAGGTCCCCACGTGGGCCTCTTGGACCTGTTAATCTGGTGCTTACCTGGTCCTCTCCCAGACCCGGGTACTCTGGTCCCCAACTGGGCCTCACCTGGACCTGGTGATTGTGGTCCCTGTCTGGGCCTCACCCAGTCCTGGTGACTTTGTTCCCCACCTGGACCTGATTGCTGTGGACTCCTTCTTGGCCTCACCTGGAACCGGTGTCTCTGATCCTATCTGCGCCTCACCCAGACCTGTTGACTCTGGTCCTCACCTGGGCATCATTGGTACCTGGTGACTCTGTTCCGCACCTGAGCCTCACCTGGACATGATGACTCTGGAACCTTCTGGGCCTCACCCTGACCTGGTGATTCTGGTTGCCATCTGGATTTCACCTGGACCAGGTGATTCTGGTACCCCTCTAGGCCTCAACGAGATTTGGTGACTCTGGTCCTCAACTGGTCCTCACCTGGACCTAGTGAATATGCTCCATCTGGGCCTCATTTGGACCTGGTGACTCTGGTCCCTACCTGGGCATCATCGGGACATGGTTCCACTGCATGGCCTGCAGGTTGGCGTCACCTGGACCTGGTAAATCTGGTCCCTACCTGGGCATCAACGGGACATGGTTTCTCTGCATGGCATGCAGGTTGGCCTCACCTGGACCCGGTAAGTCTATTCCCTACATGGGCATCATTGGGACATGGTTCCTCTGCATGGCCTGCATGTTGGCTTCACCTGGACCTGGTTAGTGGGGTTTTCACCAGTGCCTCACCCATACCTGGTGACACAGGTCCCCACGTGCTCATCACTTTGACCTGGTGAATCTGACCCTTACCTGGTCCTCACCCGGAACTGTTAAGTCTGGTCACCACCTGGGAATCACCTGGGCCTGGTGAATCTGGTCCCCATCTGGGCCTCACCCAGTCCTGGTGACTTTGTTCCCCATCTGGGCCTGATTGCTGTGGACTCCTTCTTGGCCTCACCTGGAACTGGTGACTCTGATCCTAACTGGGCCTCACCCAGAACTGGTGACTCGGGTACTCACCTGTGGTCCATTATGACATGGATACTCTGTTCCAACCTGAGCCTCACCTGGATATGATGACTCTGGATCCCCTCTGGGCCTCAGCCTGACATGGTGACACTGGTCCCCATCTGGATGTCACCTAGACCAGGTGAAACTGGTACCCCTCTAGGCCTCAACTTTACCTGGTGACTCTGGTCCTCAACTGGGCCTCACCGGGACCTAGTGAACATGCTCCCCACCTGCGCCTCATCTGGACCTGGTGACTCTGGTCCCTACCTGGGCATCATCGGTTCATGGTTACTCTATTCCCCACTGGGACTGACCTCATCCTGGTAACTCTGGTCCTGACTTTTGGCTCTTCTGTACCAGGTGACTCTGGCTCCACCTGGCCCTCACCTGTAACTGTTGAATCTGATCCTAAGCATGGACTCACCTCACCTGATGTCTGTGGTGCCCATGGGACCTCACCTGGTCCTCATGTCTCTGGTCTCACCTGGGCCTCACCAGGACTTGGTGTCTCTCGTACCCACCTGGGTAGCATCAGGATATGGTTACACTGTTCACTAACAGTGACCCAGCCGGACCTATTAACTCTGGTCTTCACCTGGGCCACACCTGGACATGGTGACACTCGTTCCCACCTGGGTCTCACCTGGACATGGTGAGTCGGATCCCCGCAGGGTCTTCACCTCTAACTGGTGATTCTCGTTCCCAAATGGACATCATGTGGACCTGGTGGCTGCAGTGTTTCTAGCTTCTCATGTACCTCGTGACTCTGGTCCCCACGAGGGCCTCACCGGGACCTGGTGAGTGTGGTTGCCACCTGCACCTCACCTGGAACTGGTGATTCTGGTCTGCACCTGAGACTACCCTGGATCTGGTGACTATGGTCCCAATCTGGGCTTCACCTGGATTTGGGCACTCCGATTCCCATCTGGGCCTCACCTGGCCCTGTTGACCATGGTCCTCAACTGGGCAAAATTGGGACCCGGTGACTGTGTTCCACACCTGGACCTCACCTGGACCAGGTTACTCTGGTCCCCCTCTGGGTCTCACCGTGCTCTAGTGACTGTGAACCCCACTTTGGCCTGACTTGGACCTGCTGAACCTGGTTGTCACCTGCGCCTGACCTCGAAATGTTGACTCTGGTTCTTTCAAGGGCCTCCCCTGTACCCGGTGATCCTGGTCCCCACCTGGGCCTTACCTGGACCTGGTGACTCTTGTCACCACCGTGGACTCACTTGGACCTGGTTACAGTGTTCCACACTGGGCCTCAAGTAGAACTCTTGACCATGGTCCCCAAGCCTGCCTCACATGGACCTGTTGCCTCTGATACCTACCGGCGCCTCACGTGTACCTGGTAACTCTGGTCCTCACCTGGTCCTCATCTGGACCTAGTGACTCTGGTCCCCACCTGGGCTTCACCTGGATCTGGTGACTCTGATCCCCACCTGGACTTCACCTGGATCTGGGGACACTGGTCCCAACCTGGACCTCTCCTGGACCTGCTGACTCTCTTTCCATCATTGACCTCACCTGGATCTGGTGACTCTGGTCCTCAGTTTGGCCTCACCTGGACCTGGTGTCTCTCATCCCCACTTTGACCTAACTCAGAACTGCTGAATCTTGCCCCACCTAGGCCGCACCCAGACCTGGTGACTCTTGTCCCCAGCTATGCCTCTATTCAACCTGAAGAATCTTGTCCTCAAGTGGGCCTCACATGGACCTGGGACTCAGCTGAATAGAGTGGCTCTGGTTCCCACAAGGGGCTCACCTGATACTGCTGAATGTGGTCTTATTCTATGTCTCACCAGGACCTAGTGATTCGGTTCCCCATCTGGGCCTGCATGGCCCTAGGGACTCTGGTCCTCACCAAGGCATCATTGGGACCTGGATACTCTGTTCCACACCTGGACCTCACTTTGACCAGTGACCTCTGGTCCCATTCTGGGCCTCAAACTAAACTGGTTACTCTGGTTCCACTCTGGGCCTCACCCTTACCTGGTGACTCTGGTCACCCCTTGGGCTTCACTTGGGCCTGGTGAATCTGGTCTTTAGCTGGTCCACACCTGGATCTGGTGACAGGTCGCCACCTGGGCCTCACCTGGGCTTGGTGAATCCTGTTGCCATCTGCGCCTCCCCTGGACCTTGTGAAAGTGGTCCCACCTGGACCTCACCTGGATCTGGTGGCTCTGGTTCCCATATGGGGCTCTACTGGACCTGGTTCCTGTGGTCTCCATCTGGCCTCACCTGGAACAAAATGACTCTGATCTATATTTGGGCCTCTCCTAGACCTGTTTACTCTGTCCTTACCTTGGCATTATTGGGACCTGCATACACACTTATATACCTGGGCCCAAACTGGACCTGGTGACTGTGGTCCCACCTGTCCTCACCTGGACGAGGTGACTGGTTCCCACAGGGACCTCACCTGTACCTGGTAACCCATGTCCTCATATGGGCATCATGGGTCCTGCTTTCTCAGGTCCACATTGGGGCCTCACCTGGACCTAGTGATTCTCGTCCCCCTCTGGGCCTCATCCTGACGTGGTGACTATGGTCCCCATCTGGATATCACCAGAACCGGGTGACTCTGTTTCCCCTCTGGGACTCACCCAGAGCTGGGGACAGTGGTCCACAACTGGTCCTCAACAGGACCTGGTGAATCTACTCCTCACTTAGACCTCGTCTTGACCTGTGACTCTTTTCCCAACTGACATCAATGGGACATGGTTACTCTGTTCCCCAACTGGGCCTCACCTGGATATGATAACTTTGCTCCACACTTTGGCCTCAACTGGTCCTGATGAATCTGGTCCCCCCACGTAGGCCTCAATCTGGACCTGGTAACTGTGGTTCCCACCTGGGTCTCTTGGACCTGGTGACTCTTTTTCCCACATGAACCACACCTGGACCTGGTGACTGTGGTGTTCTTGTAGACTCACATTTACCTAGTGACTCTGGTCCCCAGTAGGGCCTCACGTGTATCTGATGACTCTGGCCTGCAGGTTGGCCTCACCTGGACCTGGTGAGTGGGGTTGCCACCTGGGACACACCCATACATGGTGACTCAGGTCCCCACGTGTGCCTCTTTGACCTGGTGAATCTGGTCCTTACCTGGTCCTCTACTAGACCCGGGGACTCCGGTCACCACCTGGGCCTCACCTGGATCTGGTGAGTGAATCTGGTCTCCATCTGGGCCTCACCCAGTCCTGGTGACTTTGTTCCCCACCTGGACCTGATTGCTGTGGTCTCTTTCTTGGCCTTACCGGGAAGTGGTGGCTCTGATCCTATCTGCACGTCACCCAGATCTGGTGACTCTGGTCCTCAACTGGGCCTCACCTGGACCTAGTGAATATGCCCCATCTGGGCCTCATTTGGGCCTGGTGACTCTGGTCCCTACCTGGGCATCATCGGGACATGGATCCACGGCATGGCCTGCAGGTTGGCCTCACCTGGACCTGGTAACTCTGGTCCCTACATGGGCATCATCGGGACATGGTTCCTCTACATGGCCTGCAGGTTGGCCTCACCTGGACCTGGTGAGTGGGGTTGCCACCTGGGCCTCACCCATACCTGGTGACAAAGGTCCTCACGTGGGCCTAGATTGGACCTTGTGAATCTGGTCCTTACCTTATACTCACCCGGAACTGGTAACCCTGGTCACCACCTGGGCCTCACCCTGACTTGGTGATCTGGACCCATCTGGATTTCACCTAGACCAGGTGAATCTGCACCCCTCTACGCCTCAACTAGAACTGGTGACTCTTGTCCTCAACTTGGCATCACCGGGACCTAGTGAATATGCTCCCCACCTGCGCCTCATCTGGACCTGGTGACTCTGGTTCTTCCTGGGCATCATCGGGACATGGTTACTCTATTCCCCACTGGGACTGACCTGATGCTGGTAACTCTTGTTCTGACTTTGGCCTCTTCTGTACCAGGTGACTCTGGCTCAACCTGTGCCTCACCTGTAACTGGTGACTCTGATCCTAAGCATGGTCTCACCTGACCTGCTGACTGCGGTTCCCATCGGGACCTCACCTGGACCTCATGTCTCGGGTCCCTCTTGGGCCTCACCAGGACCTGGTGTCTCTGGTAACCATCTATGTAGCATCATGTTATGGTTACACTGTTCACTATCAGGGACTCTGGTCCCCATCTGGATGTCACCTGGACCAGGTGATTCTGGTACCCCTCTAGGACTCAACCAGTTCTGGTGACTCTGGTCCTCAACTGGGCCTCACATGGACCTAGTGAATATGCTCCATCTGGGCCTCATTTGGAACTGGTTACTCTGGTCCCTACCTGGGCATCATCGGGACATGGTTCCACTGCATGGCCTGCAGGTTGGCCTCACCTGGACCTGGTAACTCTGTTCCCTACACGGGCATCTTCGGTACACGATTCCTCTGCATTGCCTGCAGGTTGGACTCACCTTGACCTGGTGAGTGGGTTTGCTACCTGGGCCTCACCCATACCTGGTGACACAGGTCCCCACGTGGGCCTCACATGGACCTGGTGAATCTGGTCCTTACCTGGTCCTCATCCGGAACTGGTAACTCTGGTCATCACCTGGGAATCACCTGGACCTTGTGAATCTGTTCCGTATCTGGGCCTCACCCAGTCCTGGTGACTTTGATCCCCACCTGGACCTGATTGCTGTGGACAGTTTCTTGGCCTCACCTGGAACTGGTGACTCTGTTCCTAACTGGGCCTCACCCAGATCTTGTGACTCTGGTCCTCAACTGTGGATCATTAAGACCTGGATACTCTGTTCCACACCTGAGCCTCACCTGGACTTGATGACTCTGGAACCACTCTGGGCCTCACCCTGAAATGGTGACTCTGGTCTCCATTTGAATGTCACCTAGACCAGGTGAATCTGGTACCCCTCTAGGACTCAACTAGACCTGGTGACTCTCGTCCTCAACTTGGCCTCACAGGGACCTAGTGAATATGCTCCCCACCTGCGCCTCATCTGGACCTGGTGACTCTGGTTCTTCCTGGGCATCATCCTGAAATGGTTACTCTATTCCCCACTGGGACTGACCTGATCGTGGTAACTCTGGTCTTGACTTTGGCCTCTTCTGTACCAGGTGACTCTGGCTCCACCTGGGCCTCACCTGTAACTGGTGACTCTGATCCTAAGCATGGCCTCACCTGACGTGGTGACTGTGGTTCCCATCGGGACCTCATCTGGACCTCATGTATCTGGGCCCACCTGGGCCTCACCAGGATATGGTGTCTCTGGTACCCACCTGGGTAGCATCAGGATATGGTTACACTGTTCACTAACAGTGACCCAGCCGGACCTATTAACTCTGGTCTTCACCTGGGTCTCACCTGGGCATGGTGGGTCGGATCCCCACCTGGTCCTCACCTTTAACTGGTGATTCGCGTTCCGACATGGACATCATGTGGACCTGGTGGCTGCAGTGTTTCTAGCTTCCCATCTACCTCGTGGCTCGGGTCCCCACCAGGGCCTCACCTGGACCTGGTGAGTGTGGTTGCCACCTGCACATCACCTGGACCTGGTGATTCTGGTCTGCAACCGAGACTACCCTGGATCTGGTGACTGTGGTCCCCACCTGGGCTTCACCTGGATTTGGGGACTCTGGGCCCCATATGGGCACTCCTGGCTCTATTGACCATGATCCTCAACTGGGCAAATTTGGGACCCGGTGACTGTGTTCCACAACTGGACCTCACCTGGACCAGGTGACTCTGGTCCCCCTCTGGGTCTCACCGTGCCCTAGTGACTGTGAACCCCACTTTGGCCCGACTTGCACCTTCTGTCCCTGGTTGCCACCTGCACCTGACCTCGAACTGTTGACTCTGGTTCTTTCAAAGGCCTCCCCTGTACCTGGTGATCCTGGTCCCCACCTGGGCGTCACCTGGACCTGGTGACTCTTTTTCCAACATGGACCTCACCTGGGTCTGGTGACTCTGCTCCTCAGTTTGGCATCACCCGTACCTGGTGTCTCTTGTCCCCACTTTGACCTAACTCAGAATTGCTGAATCTTGCCCCACTTAGGCCGCACCCAGATCTGGTGACTCTTGTCCCCAGCTATGCCTCAATTCGACTTGATGAATCTGGTCCTCACGTGGGCCTCACATGGACTTGGGATTCAGCTGGATAGAGTGGCTCTGGTTCCCACAAGGGGCTCACCTGACACTACTGACTGTTGTCTTATTCTGTGCCTCACCAGTACCTAGTGATTCTGTTCGCCATCTGGGCCTGCATGGACCTAGTGACTCTGGTCCTCACCCGGGCATGATTGGGACCTGGATACTCTATTCCACACCTGGGCCTCACTTTGACCAGAGACCTCTGGTCCCATTCTGGGCCTCAAACTAAACTGGTTATTCTGGTTCCCCCTCTGGCCTCACCCTTACCTGGTGACTCTGGTCACCCCTTGGCTTCATTGGGCCTGTTAAATTTGGTCTTTAGCTGGTCCGCACCTGGATCTGGTGACTGTTCGGCACCTGGGCCTCACCTGCACTTGGTGAATCCTGTTGCCACCTGCGCCTCACCTGGACCTTGTGACTGTGATCCCACCTGGACCTCACCTGGATCTGCTGGCTCTGGTTCCCATATTGGCTCTCCTGGACCTGGTTCCTGTGGTCTCCATCTGGCCTCACCTGGAACACAATGACTCTGATCCATATTTGGGCCTCTCCTGGACCTGTTGACTCTGGTCTTTACATGGGCATCATTGGGACCTGGATACTCTCTTATATACCTGGACCTCACCTGGACCTGGTGACTATGGTCCCACCTGGGCCTCACCTGGACGAAGGTGACTGGTTCACACCCGGACATCACCTGGACCTGGTGACTCATGTCCTCATATGGGCATCTTGGGAGTTGGTTTCTCAGTTCCACATCAGGCCTCACCTGGACCTAGTGATTCTCCTCCCGCTCTTGGCCTCACCCTGACGTGGTGACTCTGCTCCCCACCTGGATATCACCAGGACCGGGTGACTCTAGTCCCCCTCAAGGACGCACCCTCAGCTGGGGACACTGGTCTTCAACTGGGCCTCAACAGGGCCTGGTGAATCTACTCCTCACTTAGGCCGCGTCTGGACCTTGTGACTCTTTTCCCACCTGGAATCAATGGGACATCGTTACTCTGTTCCCCACATGGGCCTACCCTCGACATGATAACTTTGCTCCACACTTTGGCCTCAACTGGTCCTGATGACGCTGGTCCCCCCACCTAAGCCGCAATCTGGACCTTGTGACTGTGGTCCCGACCAGGGTCTCACCTGGACTTGGTGACTCTCGTTCCCACATGAACTACACCTGGACCTGGTGACTGTGGTTTTCCTGTAGACTCACATTTACCTGGTGACTCCGGTCCCCACTAGGGCCTCACCTGGATCTGGTGACTCTGGCCTGCAGGTTGGCCTCACCTGGACCTGGTGATTCTGGTCTGCACCTGAGACTACCCTGGATCTGGTGACTCCGGTTCCACCTGGGCATCACCTGGATTTGGGGACTCCGGTCCCATCTGGGCCTCACCTGGCCCAGTTGACCATGGTCCTCAACTGGGCAAAATTGGGAACCGGTGACTCTGTTCCACAACTGGACCTCACCTGGACCAGGTGACTCTGGTCCCACTCTGGGTCTCACCGTGCCCTAGTGACTGTGAACCCCACTTTGGACTGACTTGGACCTGCTGACCCTGTTTGCCACCTGCGCCAGACCTCGAACTGTTGACTCTGGTTCTATCAAGGGCCTCCCCTGGACCTGGTGATCCTGGTCCCCACCTGGGCCTCACCTGGACGTGGTGACTCTTGTCACCACCGGGGACTCACCTGGACCTGGTTACTGTGTTCCACACCTGGGCCTCAGGTAGACCTGTTGACCATGGTCCCCAAGCCGGCCTCACGTGGACCTTTTGGCTCTGATACCCGCCGGGGGCTCACGTGTATCTGGTAACTCTGGTCCTCACCTGGGCCTCATCTGGACCTAGTGACTATGGTCCCCACCTGGGCTTCACCTGGATCTGGTGACTCTGGTCCCCACCTGGACCTCTCCTGGACCTAGTGACTCTCTTTCCAACCTGGACCTCACCTGGATCTGGTGACTCTGGTCCTCAGTTTGGCCTCACCTGGACCTGGTGTCTCTCGTCCCCAGTTTGACCTAACTCAGAACTGCTGAATCTTGCCCCACCTAGGCCGCACCCAGACCTGGTGACTCTTGTCCCCAGCTATGCCTCAATTCGACCTGATGAATCTGGTCCTCACGTGGGCCTCACATGGACCTGGGACTCACCTGGATAGAGTGTCTCTGGTTCCCACAAGGGGCTCACATGATACTGTGGACTGTGGTCTTATTCTATGCCTCACCGGGACCTAGTGATTCTGTTCCCCATCTGGGCCTGCATGGCCCTAGTGACCTTGGTCCTCACCCAGGCATCATTGGGACCTGTATACTCTATTCTACAAAT
Source organism: Canis aureus (assembly GCF_053574225.1). Lineage (NCBI taxonomy): Eukaryota > Metazoa > Chordata > Mammalia > Carnivora > Canidae > Canis > Canis aureus. The sequence goes on from NC_135625.1 coordinate 69,296,014, forward strand.
GGGCCTCACTTTGTCCAGGAAACTCTGGTTCCATTCTGGTCCTCAAACTAAACTGGTTACTCTGGTTCACACTCTGATCCTCCCCCTTACCTGGTGACTCTGGTCACCCCTTGGGCTTCACTTGGGCCTGGTGAATCTGGTCCTTAGCTGGTCCGCACCTGGCTCTGGTGACTGGTGGCCACCTGGATCTCACCTGGACTTGGTGAATCCTGTTGCCACCTGCGCCTCACCTGGACCTTGTGACTGTGGTCCCACCTGGACCTCACCTGACTGGTTGCTCTGGTTCCCATATGGGACTCTCCTGAACCTGGTCCGTGTTGTCTCCATCTGGCCTCACCTGGAACACAATGACTCTGATCCATATTTGGGCCTCTCCTGGAACTAATGACGCTGGTCCTTAACTGGGCATCACAGGGACCTGGATACTCTCTTATATACCTGGGCCTCACCTGGACCTGGTGACTGTGGTCCCACCTGGGCCTCACCTGGACGAGGTGACTGGTTACCACAGGGACCTCACCTGGACCTGGTGACTCAGGTCCTCATATGGGCATCTTGGGACCTGGTTTTTCAGTTCCACATCGGGGCCTCACCTGGACCTAGTGATTCTCGTCCCCCTCTGGGCCTCACTCTGACGTGGTGACTCTGGTCACCCCTGGATATCACCAGAACCGGGTGACTCTGGTCCCCCTCTGGGACTCTCCTGGAGCTGGGGACACTGGTCCTCCGCTGGGCCTCAACAGGACCTGGTGAATCTACTCCTCACTTAGGCCTCCTCTGGACCCGTGTCTCTTTTCCCACATGGCATCAATGGGACATGGTTACTCTGTTCCCCAACTGGGCCTCACCTGGACATGAAAAGTTTGCTCCACACTTTGGCCTCAACTGTTCCTGATGAATCTGGTCCCCCGACCTAGGCCTCAATCTGGACCTGGTGAGTGTGGTCCCCACCTCGGTCTCACCTGGACCTGGTGACTCTCGTTCCCACATAAACCACACCTGGAGCTGGTGACTGTGGTGTTCTGGTAGACTCACATTTTCCTGGTGACACCGGTCCCCACTAGGGCATTACCTGGATCTGGTGACTCTGGCCTGCAGGCTGGCCTCACCTGGACCTGGTGAGTGGGGTTGACACCTGGGCCTCACACATACCTGGTGACTCAGGTCACCACGTGGGCCTCTTGGACCTGGTGAATCTTGTTCTTACCTGGTCCTCTCCCACCACGGGGACACTGGTCACCACCTGGGTCTCACCTGGACCTGGTGAATCTGGTACCCATCTCTGCCTCACCCAGTCCTGGTGACTTTTTCCCCACCTGGACCTGATTGCTGTGGACTCTTTCTTGGCCTCACCTGGAACTGGCGACTCTGATCCTATCTGAGTGTCACCCAGACCTGGTGACTCTGGTCCTCACCTGGGCATCATTGGTACCTGAAGACTCTGATCCACACCTGAGCCTCACCTGGACATGATGACACTGGAACCACTCTGGGCTTCACCCTGACCTGGTGACCCAGGTCCCCATCTGGATGTCACCTGGACCTGGTGATTCTTGTACCCCTCTAGGACTCAACAAGATCTGGTGACTCTGGTCCTCAACTGGGCCTCACCTGGACCTAGTGAATATGCTCCATCTCGGCCTCATTTGGACCTGGTGACTCTGGTCCCTACCTGGGCATCATCGGTACAATGTTACTCTATTCCACACTGGGAATCCCCTGATCCTGGTAACTCTGGTCCTCTCTTTGGACTCTTCTGTACCAGGTAACTCTGGGCTCCACCTGGACCTCACATGTAACTGGTGATTCTGATCCTACGCATGGCCTCATCTGACCTGGTGACAGTGCTTCCCATCGGGACCTCACCTGGACCTCAGGTCTCCGGTCCCACCTGGGCCTTACCAGGGCCTGGTGTCTCTGCTAACCACCTGGGTAGCATCAGGATATCGTTACACTGTTCACTAACAGTGACCCAGCTGGACCTATTAACTCTGGTCTTTACCTGGGCCACACCTGGACATGGTGACACTCGTTCCCACCTGGGTCTCACCTGGACATGGTGAGTCAGATCCCCACCTGTTCCTCAGCTTTAACTGGTGATTCTCGCTTCCACATGGACATCATGTGAACCTGGTGGCTGCAGTGTTTCTACCTTCTCATGTCCTCGTGACTCTGGTCCCCACCAGTGCCTCACCGGGACCTGGTGAGTGTGGTTGCCACCTGCACCTCACCTGGACCTGGTGATTCTGGTCTGCACCCGAGACTACACTGGATTGGTGACTGTGGTCCCTACCTGGGCTTCACCTGGATTTGGGGATTCCGGTCCCCATCTGGGCCTCACCTGGCCTTGTTGACCATGGTCGTCAACTGGCCAAAATTAGGAACCTGTGACTGTGTTCCACAACTGAACCTCACCTGGACCAGGTGACTCTGGTCCCACTCTGGGTCTCACCGTGCCCTAATTACTGTGAACCCCACTTTGGTCTGACTTGGACCTGCTGACCCTGGTTGCCACCTGCGCCTGACCTCGAACTGTTGACTCTGGTTCTTTCAAGGGCCTCCCCTGTACCTGGTGATCCTGGTCCCCACCTGGGCCTCACCTGGACGTGGTGACTCTTGTCACCACCGGGGACTCACCTGGAGCTGGTTAAGGTGTTCCACACCTGGGCCTCAAGTAGACCTGTTGACCATGGTACCCAAGCTGGCCTCACATGGCCTGTTGCCTCTGATCCCCACTGGGGCCTCACGTGTACCTGGTAACTCTGGTCCTCGCCTGGGCCTAATCTGGACCTAGTGACTCTGGTCCCCACCTGGGCTTCACCTGGATCTGGTGACTCTGGTCCCCACCTGGACTTCACCTGGATCTGGTGACTCTGGTCCCCACCTGGACCTCTCCTGGACCTGGTGACTCTCTTTCCCACATGGACCTCACCTGGATCTGGTGACTCTGGTCCTCAGTTTGGCCTCAACTGGACCTGGTGTCTCTCGTCCCCACTTTGACCTAACTCAGAACTGCTGAATCTTCACCCACCTAGGCCTCACCCAGACCTGGTGACTCTTGTCCTCAGCTATGCCTCAATTTGACCTGATGAATCTGGTAGTCACGTGGGCCTCACATGGACCTGGGACTCAGCTGGATAGAGTGGCTCTGGTTCCCACAAGCGGCTCACCTGATACAGCTGACTGTGGTCTTATTCTATGCCTCACCAGGACCTAGTGATTCTGTTCCTCAACTGGGCCTGCATGGCCCTAGTAACTCTGGTCCTTACCCAGGCATCATTGGGATCTGGATACTCTATTCCACACCTGGGCCTCACTTTCACCAGGGACCTATGGTCCCATTCTGGGCCTCAAACTAAACTGGTTACTCTGGTTCCCCCTCTGGGCCTCACCCCTACCTGGTGACTCTGGTCACCCCTTAGGCTTCACTTGGGCCTGGCGAATATGGTCCTTATCTGATCCGATTCTGGATCTGGTGACCGGTTGCCACCTGGGCCTCACTTGGACTTGGTGAATCCTGTTGCCACCTGCGCCTCACCTGGACCTTGTGACTGTGGTCCCACCCGGACATCACCTGGATCTGGTGGCTATGGTTCCCATATGGGGCTCTCCTGGACCTGGTTCCTGTGGTCTCCATCTGGCCACACCTGGAAAACAATGACTCTGAACCATATTTGGGCCTCTCCTGGACCTGTTGACTCTGTTCCTTACCTGGGCATCATTGGGACCTGGATACTCCCTTATATACCTGGGCCTCACCTGGACCTGGTGACTGTGGTCCCACCTGGGCCTCACCTGGACGAGGTGACTGGTTACCACAGGGACCTCACCTGGACCTGGTGACTCAGGTCCTCATATGGGCATCATGGGACCTGGTTTCTCAGTTCCACAACGGGGCCTCCCCTGGACCTAGTGATTCTCGTCCATCTATGGCCTCACCCTGAGGTGGTAACTCTGGTCCCCACCTGGATATCACCAGATCCGGGTGACTCTGGTCCCCCTCTGGGACTCACCCCTAGCTGGGGACACTGGTCCTCAACTGGGCCTCAACAGGACCTAGTGAATCTACTCCTCACTTATGCTTCGTCTGGACCTTGTGACTCTTTTCCCACCTGGCATCAATGGGACATGGTTACTCTGTTCCCCACCTGGGCCTCACATGGACATGATAACTTTGCTCCACACTTTGGCCTTAACTGGTCCTGATGACTCTGGTCCCCCCACCTAGGCCTCAATCTGGATCTGGTGACTGGTCCCCACATGGGTCTCACCTGGACCTGGTGACTCAAGTTCCCACATGACCCACACCTGGACCTGGTGACTGTTGTGTTCTTGTAGACTCACATTAACCTGGTGACTCCGGTCCCACTAGGGCCTCACCTGGATCTGGTTACTCTGGCCTGAAGGTTGGCCTCACCTGGACCTGGTGAGTGGGGTTGCCACCTGGGCCTCACCCATACCTGGTGACTCAGGTCCTCACGTTGGCCTCTTCGACCTGGTGAATCTGGTCCTTACCTGGTACTCCCCCAGACCCGAGGACTCTGGTCACCTCCTGGGCCTCACCTGGACCTGGTGAATCTGGTCCCCATTTGGGCCTCACCCAGTCCTGGTGACTTTGTTCCCCACCTGGACCTGATTGCTGTGGATTCTTTCTTGGCCTCACAAGGAATTGGTGACTCTGATCCTGTCTGCGCGTCACCTAGACCTGCTGACTCTGGTCCTCACCTGGGCATCATTGGTACCCGGTGACTCTGTTCCACACCTGAGCATCACCTGGACATGATGACTCTGGAACCTCTCTGGGCCTCATCCGGACCTGGTGACTCTGGTCCCCATCTGGATGTCACCTGGACCAGGTGATTCTGGTACCCCTCTAGGCCTCACCAGATCTCTTGACTGTGGTCCTCAACTGGGCCTAACCTGGACCTAGTGAATATGCTCCATCAGGGTCTCATTTGGACCTGGTGACTCTCGTCCCTACCTGGACATCATCGGGACATGGTTCCACTGCATGGCCTGCAGGTTGGCCTCACCTAGTGCTGGTAAATCTGGTCCCTACCTGGGCATCATCGGGACATGGTTCCACTGCATGGCCTGCAGGTTGGCCTCACCTGGACGTGGTAACTCTAGTACCAACCTGGGCATCATCGGGACATGGTTCCTCTGCATGGCCTGCATGTTGGCCTCAGCTGGAACTCGTGAGTGTGGTTGCCACCTGGGGCTCACCCATATCTGTTGACTCAGGTCCCCACGTGGGCCTCTTGGACCTGGTGAATCTGGTCCTTACCTGGTCCTCTCCCAGACCCGGGGACTCAGCTCACCACCTGGGCCTCACCTGGCGCTGGTGAATCTGGTCCCCATCTGGGCCTCACACAGTCCTGGTGACTTTGTTCCCCACCTGGACCTGATTGCTATGGACTCTTTCTTGGCCTCACCTGGACCTGGGGACTCTGATCCTAACTGGGCCTCACCCAGATCTGGCGACTCTGGTCCTCACCTGTGGACCATTATGACCTGGATACTTTGTTCCACACCTGAGCCTCACCTGGACATGTTTACTCTGGATCCACTCTGAGCCTCACCCTGACATGGTGACTCTGGTCCCCATCTGGATGTCACCTAGACCAGGTGAATCTGGTACCCCTCTAGGCCTCAACCAGACCTGGTGACTCTGGTCCTCAACTGGGCCTCAACGGGACCTATGAATATGCTCCCCACCTGCGCCTCATCTGGACCTGGTGATTCTGGTCCTATCTTGGCATCATCGGGACATGGTTACTCAGTTCCCCACTGGGACTGACTTGATCCTGGTAACTCTGGCCACGACTATGGTCTCTCTGTACCAGGTGATTCTGGCTCCACCTGGGCCTCAACTGTAACCTGTGACTCTGATCCTAAGCATGGCCTTACCTGACCTGGTCTCTGTGGTTCCCATCGGGACCTCACGTGGACCTCATGTCTCTGGTCGCACCTGGGCCTCACCAGGACCTGGTGTCTCTGGTACCCACCTGGGTACCATCAGGATATGGTTACACTGTTCACTATCAGTGACCCAGCCGGACCTATCAACTCTGGTCTTCACCTGGGCCACACCTGCACATGGTGACACTGGTTCCCACCTGGGCTTCACCTGGATCTGGTGACTCGGGTCCCCACCTGGACTTCACCTGGATCTGGTGACTCTGGTCTCCTCCTGGACCTCTCCTGGACCTGGTGACTCTCTTTCCAACATGGTTCTCCCCTGGATTTGGTGACTCTGCTCCTCAGTTTGGCCTCACCTGGACCTGGTGTCTCTCGTTCCCTCTTTGACCTAACTCAGAACTGCTGAATCTTGCCCCACCTACGCCTCACCCAGATCTGGTGACTCTTGTCCCCAGCTATGCCTCAATTCGACCTGATGAATCTGGTCCTCACGTGGGCCTCACATGGACCTTGGACTCAGCTGGGTAGAGTGGCTCTGGTTCCCTCAAGGGGCTCACCTGATACTGCTGACTGTGGTCTTATTCTATGCCTCACTAGGACCTAGTGATTCTGTTCCCCATCTGGGCCTTCATGGCCCTAGAGATTCTGGTCCTCTCCCAGGCATCATTGGGACCTGGATACTCTATTCCACACCTGGGCCTCACTTTGACCAGGGACCTCTGGTCCCATTCTGGGCATCAAACTAAACTGGTTACTCTGATTCTACCTCTGGGCCTCACCGTTACCTGGTTTCTCTGGTCACCCCTTGAGCTTCACATGGGCCTGGTGAATCTGGTCCTTAGCTGATCCGTACCTGGATCTGGTGATTGGTCGCCACCTGGTCCTCACCTGGACTTGGTGAATCCTGTTGCCACCTATGCCTCACCTGGACCTTGTGACTGTGGTCCCACCTGGAACTCAACTGGATCTGGTGGCTCTGGTTCCCATACGGGCCTCTCCTGGACCTGGTTCCTGTGGTCTCCATCTGGCCTCACCTGGAACACAATGACTCTGATCCATATTTGGGCCTCTCCTGGACCTGTTGACTTGGTCCTTACCTGGGCATCATTGGGACCTGGATACTCTCTTATATACCTGGGCCTCACCTGGACCTGGTGACTGTGGTCTCACCTGGACCTCATCTGGATGAGGACACTGGTTCCGACAGGGACCTCACCTGGACCTGGTGACTCAGGTCCTCAAATTGGTATCATGGGACCTGGTATCTCAGTGCCACATTGGGGCCTCACCTGGACCTAGTGATCTCGTCCCACTCTGGGCCTCACCCTGACGTGGTGACTCTGGTCCCCACCTGTATATCACCAGAACCGGGTGACTCTGTTCCCCCTCTGGGACTCACCCGGAGCTGGGGTCACTGGTCCTCAACTGGGCTCAACAGGATCTGGTGAATCTACTCCTCACTTAGGCCTCGTCTGGACCTTGTGACTCTTATCCAACCTGGCATCAATGGGACATGGTTACTCTGTTCCCCACCTGGGCCTCACCTGGATATGATAAGTTTTCTCCGCACTTTGTCCTCCACTGCTCCTGATGACTCTGGTCCCCCCACCTAGGCCTCAATCTGGACCTGGTTCCTGTGTTCCCCACCTGGGTCTCACCTGGATCTGGTAACTCTGGTCCCTACCTGGGCATCATCGGGACATGGCTCCTCTGCATGGCCTGCAGGTTGGCCTCATCTTGACCTGGTGAGTGGGGTTCCTCGTGGGTCTTACCCATGCCTGGTGACACAGGTCCCCACGTGGGCCTCACTTGGACCTGGTGAATGTGGTCCTTACCTAGTTCCCACCCGGAACTGGTAAATCTGGTCACCACCTGGGCATCACCTAGTCCTGGTGACTTTGTTCCCCACCTGGACCTGATTGCTGTGGACACATTCTTGGCCTCACCTGGAAGTGGTAACTCTGATCCTAACTAGGCCTCTCCCAGATCTGGTGACTCTGGTCCTCACCGGTGGACCATTATGACCTGGATACTCTGTTCCACACCTGAGCCTCACCTGGACATGGTGACTCTGGATCCCCTCTGGGCCTCACCCTGACATGGTTACTCTGGTCCCCATCTGGATGTCACCTTTACCAGGTGAATCTGGTACCCCTCTGGGCCTCAACCAGATCTGGTGACTCTGGTCCTCAACTGGGCCTCACCTGGACCTAGTAAATATGCTCCATCTGGGCCTCATTTGGACCTGGTGACTCTGGTCCCTACGTGGGAAACATCGCGACCTGGTTCCACATAATGGTCTGCAGGTTGGCCTCTTCTTGACCTGGTAACTCTGGTCCCTACCTGGGCATCATCGGGACACGGTTCCTCTGCATGGCCTGCAGGTTGGCCTCACCTAGACCTGTTGAGTGGGCTTGCCACCTGGGACTCACCCATACCTGGTGACACAGGTCTCACGTCGGCGTCACTTGGACCTGGTGAATCTGGTCCTTACCTGGTCCTCACCCGGAACTGGTAACCCTTGTCACCAAATGGGAATCACCTGGACCTCGTGAATCTGGTCCCCATCTGGGCCTCACACATTCCTGGTGTCTTTGATCCCCACCTGGACCTGATTGCTGTGGACTCCTTCTTGGCCTCACCTGGAACTTGTGACTCTGCTCCTAACTGGGCCTCACCCAGATCTGGTGACTCTGGTCCTCACCTGTGGACCATTATGACCTGGATACTCTGTTCCACACCTGAACCTCACCTGGACATGATGACTCTGGATGCCCTCTGGGCCTGACCCTGACATGGTGACTCTGGTCCCCATCTGGATGTCCCCTAGACCAGGTGAATCTGGTACCCCTCTAGGCGTCAACTAGACCTGGTGACTCTGGTCCTCATCTGGGCCTCACCTGGACCTAGTGAATATTCTACCCACCTGCGCCTCGCTGGACCTGGTGACTCTGACTCTACCTGGGCATCATTGGGACATGGTTACTGTATTACCCACTTGGACTGACATGATCCTGGTAACTCTGGTCCTGACTTTGGCCTCTTCTCTACCAGGTGACTCTGACTCCACCTGGGCCTCATCTGTACCTGGTAACTCTGATCCTAAGCATGGGCTCACCTGACCCGGTGACTGTGGTTCCCATCGGGACCTCACTTGGACCTCATATCTCCGGTTACACCTGGGCCTCATCAGGACCTGGTGTCTCTGGTACCCACCTGGGTAGCATCAGCATATGGTTACACTGTTCACTAACACTCATCCAGCCGGACCTAATAACTCTGGTCTTCACCTGGGGCACACGAGGACATGGTGACACTGGTTCCCACCTGGGTCTCACCTGGACATGGTGAGTCGGATCCCCACCTGGTCCTCACCTGTAACTGGTGATTTTCATTCCCACATGGACATCATGTGAACCTGGTGGCTGCAGTGTTTCTAGCTTCTCATGTACGTCGTGTCTCTGGTCCCCACCGGGGCCTCTACGGGACCGGGTGAGTGTGGTTGCCACCTGCACCTCACATGGACCTGGTGATCTGGGCCTCACCCAGTCCTGGTGACTTTGTTCCCCACCTGGACCTGATTGCTGTGGACTCTTTCTTAGCCTCACCTGGAACTGGTGACTCTGATCCTATCTGCGCGTCACCGAGACCTGGTGACTCTGGTCCTCACCTGGGCAGCATTGGTACCTGGTGACTCTGTTCTACACTTGAGCCTCAACTGGACACGCTGACTCTGGAACCTCTCTGGGCCTCACCCTGCCCTGTTGACTCTGGTCCCCATCTGGATGTCACCTGGACCAGGTGATTCTGGTACCGCTCGAGGCCTCAAACAGTTCTGGTGAACCTGGTCCTCAACTGGGCCTCACCTGGATCTAGTGAATATGCTCCATCTGGGACTCATTTGGACCTGGTGACTCTGGTACCTACCTGGGCATCATAGGGATATGGTTCCAATGCATGGCTTGCAGGTTGGCCTCACCTGGACCTGGTAATTTTGGTCCCTACCTGGGCATAATCGGGACATGGTTCCACTGCATGGCCTGCAGGTTGGCCTCACCTGGACCTGGTGAGTGGGGTTGCCAATTGTGCCTCACCCATACCTGGTGACACAGGTCCCCACGTGGGCCTCAATTGGACCCTGTGAATCTGGTCCTTACCTGGTCCTTCCCCAGAACTGGTAACTCTGGTCACCACCTGGGAATCACCTGGGCCTGGTGAATCTGGTCCCCATCTAGGCCTCACCCAGTCCCGGTGACTTTGTTCCCCACAGGGACCTGATTGCTGTGGACGCATTCTTGGCCTCAACTGGGACTAGTGACTCAGATCCTAACTGGGCCTCACCCAGATCTGGTGACTCTGGTCCTCACCTGTGGACCATTAACCTGGATACTCTGTTCCACACCTGAGCCTCACCTGGACATGAAGACTCTGGATCCCCTCTGGGCCTCACCCTGACATGGTGACTCTGGTCCCCATCTGGATGTCACTTAGACCAGGTGAATCTTGTACCCCTCTAGGCCTCAACTACACCTGGTGACTCTGGTCCTCAACTGGGCCTCACCGGGACCTAGAGAATATGCTCCCCACCTTCGCCTCATTGGATCTGGTGACTCTGGTTCTACCTGGTCATCATCGGGACATGGTTACTGTATTCCCCACTGGGACTGACCTGATCCTGGTAACTCTGGTCCTGACTTTGGCCTCTTCTGTACCAGGTGACTCTGGCTCCACCTGGGCCTCATCTGTAACTGGTGACTCTGATCCTAAGCATGGCCTCACCTGACTTTCTGACTGGGGTTCCCATCGGGTCCTCACCTGGACCTCATGTCTCTAGTCGCACCTGGGCCTCACCAGGACCTGGTATCTCTGGTACCCACCTGGGTAGCATCAGGATATCGTTACACTCTTCACTATCAGTGACACAGCGGGACATATTAACTCTGGTCTTCACCTGGGCCACACCTGGATGTGGTGACACTGGTTCCCACCTGGGTCTCACCTGGACATTGTGAATCGGATCCCCACCTGGGCCTCATTTGTAATTGGTGATTCTCGTTCCCACATGGACACCATGTCGACCTGGTGGCTGCAGTGTTTCTAGCTTCTCATGTACCTCGTGACTCTGGTCCCCACCAGGGCCTCACCGGGACCTGGTGAGTGTGGTTGCCACCTGCACCTCACCTGCAGCTGGTGATTCTGGTCTGCACCTGAGACTACCCTGCATCTGGTGACTGTGGTCCCCACCTGGGCTTCACCTGGATTTGGGGACTCCGGTCCCCATCTGGGCCTCAACTGGCCCTGTTGACCATGGTCCTCACTGGGCAAAATTGGGACCCGGTGACTGAGTTGCACAACTGGACCTCACAGGACCAGGTGACTCTGGTCCCCCTCTGGGTCTCACCGTGCCCTAGTGACTATGAACCCCACTTTGGCCTGACTTGGACCTGCTGACCCTGGTTGCCACCTGCGCCTGACCTCTAACTGTTGACTCTGGTTCTCTCAAGGGCCTCCCCTGTACCTGGTGATCCTGGTCCGCAACTGGGCCCCACCTGAACGTGGTGACCCTTGTCACCACGGGGGACTCACCAGGACCTGCTTACTGTGTTCCACACCTGGGCCTCAAGTAGACCTGTTGACCATGGTCCCCAAGGCGGCCTCACATAGACCTGTTTCCTCTGATCCCCACCGGGGCCTCACGTGTACCTGGTAACTCTGGTCCTCACCTGGGCCTCAACTGGACCTAGTGACTCTGGTCCCCACCTGGAACTCACCTGGATCTGGTGACTCTGGTCCTCAGTTTGGCCTCACCTGGACCTGGTTTCTCTCGTCCCCACTTTGACCTAACTCAGAACTGCTGAATCTTGACCCACCTAGGCCGCACGCAGACCTGGTGACTCTTGTCCCCAGCTCTGCCTCAATTCGACCTGATGAATCTGCTCCTCACGTTGGCCTCACATGGACCTGGGACTCAGCTGGATAGAGTGGCTCTGGTTCCCACATGGGGCTCTCCTGGACCTGGTTCCTGTGGTCTCCATCTGGCCTCACCTGGAACACAATGACTGTGATCTATATTTGGGCCTCTCCTGGACCTGTTGACTCTGGTCCTTACCGGGGCATCATTGGGACCTGGATACTCTCTTAAATACCTGGGCCAAACCTTGACCTGGTGACTGTGGTCCCACCTGGGCCTCACCTGGACGAAGTGACTGGTTCCCACAAGGACCTCACCTGGACCTGGTGACTCAGGTCCTCATATGGGCATCATGGGACCTGGTTTCTCAGTTCCACATCGGGGCCTCACCTGGACCTAGTGATTCTCGTCCCATTATGGTCCTCACCCAGACGTGGTGACTCTGGTCCCCACCTGGATATCACCAGAACCGGGTGACGCTGGTCCCCCTCTGGGACTCACCCGGAGCTGGGGACACTGGTGCTCAACTGGGCCTCAACACGACCTGGTGAATCTACTCCTCACTTAGGCCTCGTCTGGACCTTGTGACTCTTTTCCCACCTGGCATCAATGGGACATGATTAGTCTGTTCCCCACCTGGGCCTCACCTGGACATGAGAACTTTGCTCCACACTTTGGCCTCAACTGGTCCTGATGACTCTGGTCACCCGACCTAGGCGTCAATCTGGAACTGATTGCTGTGGACTTCTTCTTAGCCTCAACTGGAACTGGTGACTCTGATCCAGATTGAAGATCCCCAATCTGGGCCTCACCTGGCCTTGTCAACCATGGTCCTCAACTGGCAACATTGGGACCCGGTGACTGTGTTCCACCACTGGACCTCACTTGGACCAGGTGACTCTGGTCCCCCTCTGGGTCTCACCGTGCCCTAGTGACTGTGAACCCCACTTTGGCCTGACTTGGCCCTGCTGACTCTGGTTGACACCTGCGCCTGAAATCGAACTCTTGACTGGTTCATTCAAGGGCTTCCCCTGTACATGGTGATCCTGGTCCCCCCCTGTGACTCACCTGGACGTGGTGACTCTTGTCACCACCGGGGACTCACCTGGACCTGGTTACTGTGTTCCACACCTGGGCCTCAAGTAGACCTGTTGACCATGGTACCGAAGCCTGCCTCATATGGACCTGTTGCCTCTGATTCCCACCGGGGCTTCACGTGTACCTGGTAAACTGGTCCTCACTTGGGCCTCATCTGGACCTAGTGATTCTGGTCCCCACCTTGGCTTCACCTGGATCTGGTGACTCTGGTCCTCAGTTTGGCCTCACCTGTACCTGGTGACTCAGGTCCTCATTTGGGCATTATGGGACCTTTTTTCTCAGTTCCATATCGGGGCCTCACCTGAAACTAGTGATTCTCGTCCCCCTCTGGGCCTCACGCTGACGTGGTGAGTCTTATCCCCACCTGGATATCACCAGAACCGGGTGACTCTGGTCCCCCTCTGGGACTCACCCGGAGCTGGGGACACTGGTGTTCAACTGGGCCTCAACAGGACCTGGTGAATCTAGTCCTCACTTAGGCCTCATCTGTACCTTGTGACTCTTTTCCCACCTGGCATCAATGGGACATGGTTACTCTGTTCCCCACCTAGACATCACCTGGACATGATAACTTTGCTCCACACTTTGGCCTCAACTTGTCCTGATCAATTTGTTCCCCCCACCTAGGCCTCAATCTGGACCTGGTGACTGTGGTCCCCACCTGGGTCTCACCTGGACCTGGTGACTCTCGTTCCCACATGAACCACACCTGGTCCTGGTGAATGTGGTTTTCTTGTAGACTCACATTTACCTGGTGACTCCGGTCCCCACTAGGGCCTCACCTGGATCTGGTGACTCTGGCCTGCAAGTTGGCCTCACCTGGACTTGGTGAGTGGGGTTGCCACCTGGGCCTCACCCATACCTGGTGACTCAGTTTCACACGTGGGCCTCTTGGACCTGGTGAATCTCGTCCTTACCTGGTCCTCTCCCAGACCCGGGGACTCTGGTCACCACTTCGCCTCACCTGGACCTGGTGAATCTGGTCCCCATCTGGGCCTCACCCAGTCCTGGTGGCTTTGTTCCCCACCTGGACTTGATTGCTGTGGACTCTCTCTTGGCCTCACCTGGAACTGGTGACTCTGATCCTATCTGAGCGTCACCAAGACCTTGTGACTCTGGTCCTCACCTGGGCTTCATTGGTACCTGGTGACTCTGTTCCACACCTGAGCCTCACCTGGACATGATGACTCTGGAACCTCTCTGGGCCTCACCCTGACCTGGTGAACTTGTCCCCATCTGGATGTCAACTGGACCAGGTGATTCTTGTACCCCTCTAATACTCAACCAGATCTGGTGACTCTGGACCTCAACTGGGCCTCACCTGGACCTAGTGAATATGCTCCAACTGGGCCTCATTTGCATCTGGTGACTCTGGTCACTTCCTGGGCATCATCGGACATGGTTCAGCTGCATGGCCTTCAGGTTGGCTTCACCTGGACCTGGTACTCTGGTCCCTACCTGGGCATCATCGGGACATGGTTCCTCTACATGGCCTGCAGGTTGGCCTCACCTGGACCTGGTGAGTGGGGTTGGCACGGGGGCCTCACCCATACATGGTGACACAGGTCCCCACGTGGGCCTCACTTGGACCTGGTGAATCTGGTCCTTACCTGGTGGTTACCCGGAACTGGTAACTCTGGTCACCACATGGGAATCACCTGGGCCTGTTGAATCTGGTCCCCATCTGGGCCTCACCCAGTCCTGTTGACTTTCTTCCCCACCTGGACCTGATTGCTGTGGACTCCTTCTTGGCTAACCTGGAACTGCTGACTCTGATGCTAACTGGGCCTCACCCAGATCTGGTGACTGTGGTCCTCACCTGTGGACCATTATGACCTGGATACTCTGTTCCACACCTGAGCCTCACCTGGATATGTTGACTCTGGATCCCCTCTGGGCCTCAGCCTGACTTGGGGACTCTGGACCCCATCTGGATGTCACCAGACCAGGTAAATCTGGTACCCCTCTAGGCCTCACCTAGACCTGGTGACTCAGGTCCTCAACTGGGCCTCAACGGGACCTAGTGAACATGCTCCCCACCTGCGCCACATCTGGGCCTGGTGACTCTGGTTCTACCTTGGCATCATCGGGACATGGTTACTCTATTCCCACTTGGAGTGACCTGATCCTGGTAACTCTGGTCCTGACTTTGGCCTCTTCTGTTCCAGGTGAATCTGGCTCCACCTGGGCCTCACCTGTAACTGGTGACTCTGATCCTAAGCATGGCCTCACCTGACCTGGTGACTGTGGTTCCCATCAGGACCTCACCTGGACCTCATGTCTCTGGTCCCACTTAGGCCTCACCAGGATCTGGTGTCTCTGCCACCCACCTGGGTAGCATCAGGATATGGTTACACTGTTCACTAACAGTGACCCAGCAGGACCTATTAACTCTGGTCTTCACCTGGGCCACACCTGGACATGGTGACACTTTTTCCCACGTGGGTCTCACCTGGACATGGTGAGTCGGATCCCCACCTGGTCCTCACCTGTAACTGGTGATTCTCTTTCCCACATGGAGATCATTTGGACCTGTTGGCTGCAGTGTTTCTAGCATCTTTTTTTTAATTTTTATTTATTTATGATAGTCACAGAGAGAGAGAGAGGCAGAGACACAGGCAGAGGGAGAAGCAGGCTCCATGCACCGGGAGCCCGAGTTGGGATTCGATCCCCGGTCTCCAGGATCGCGCCCTGGGCCAAAGGCAGGCGCCAAACCGCTTCGCCACCAAGGGATGCCATGTGTTTCTAGCTTCTCATGTACCTCGTGACTCGGGTCCCCACCAGTGCCTCACCGGGACCTGGTGAGTTTGGTTGCCACCTGCACCACACCTGGACCTGGTGATTGTGGTCTGCACCTGACACTACTCTGGATCTTGTGACTGTGGTCCCCACCTGGGCTTCACCTGGATTTCGGGACTCCGGTCCCCACCTCGGTCTCACCTGGCCCTGGGACCATGGTCCTCAACTGGGCAAAATTGGGTCCTGGTGACTGTGTTCCACAACTGGACTTCACCTGGACCATGTGACTATGCTCCCCCTCTGGGTCTCACCGTGCCCTAGTGACTGTGAATTCCACTTTGGCTTGAGTTGGACCTGCTGACCCTGGTTGCCACCTGCGCCAGAACTCGAACTGTTGACTCTGGTTCTTTCAAGGGCCTCCCCTGTACCTGGTGATCCTGGTCCCACCTGGGCCTCACCTGGACGTGGTGACCCTTGTAACCACGGGGGACTCACCTGGACCTGCTTACTGTGTTCCACATCTGGGTCTCAAGTGGACCTGTTGATCATGGTCCCCAAGCCGTCGTCACATGGACCTGTTGCCTCTGATCCCCACCGGATCCTCACGTGTACCTGGTAACTCTGGTCCTCACCTGGGCTTCACCTGGATCTGGAGACTCTGGTCCTCACCTGGACTTTACCTGGACCTGGTGACTGTGGTCCCACCCGGGCCTCTACTGGATGAGGTGACTGGTTCCCACAGGGACCTCACCTGGACCTGGTGACTCAGGTCCTCATATGGGCATCATGGTACCTGGTTTCTCAGTTCCACATCGTGGCCTCACCTGGACCTAGTGATTCTTGTCCCCCTCTGGGCCTCAACCTGACGTGGTGACTCTGGTCACCCCTGGATATCACCAGAACCGGGTGACTCTGGTCCCCCTCTGGGACTCTCCCGGAGCTGGGGACACTGGTCCTCAGTTGGGCCTCAACAGGACCTGGTGAATCTACTCCTCACTTAGGCCTTGTCTGGACCTTGTGTCTCTTTTCCCACCTGGCATCAATGGGACATGGTTACACTGTTGCCCACCTGGGCCTCTCCTGGACATGATAACTTTGCTCCACACTTTGGCCTTAACTGGTCCTGATGAATCTTGTCCCCCCACCTAGACCTCAATCTGGACCTGGTGAGTGTGGTCCCCACCTGGGTGTCACCTGGACCTGGTGACTCTCGTTCCCACTTGAAACACACCTGGCCCTGTTGACTGTGGTGTTCTTGTAGACTCACATTTACTTGTGACTCCGGTCCCCACTAGGGCCTCACCTGGATCTGGTGACTCTAACCTGCAGGTTGGCCTCACTTGGACCTGGTGAGTCGGGTTGCCACATGGGCCTCACCCATACGTGTTGACTCAGGTCCACACGTGGGCTTTTTGGACCTGGTGAATCTGGTCATTACCTGGTCCTCTCCCAGACTCGGGGACTCTGGTCAACACCTGGGCCTCACCTAGATCTGGTGAATCTGGTCCCCATCTGGGTCTCACCCAGTCCTGGTGACTTTATTCCCCACCTAGACCTGATTGCTGTGGAATCTTTCTTGGCCTCACCTGGACCTGGTGACTCTGATCATATCTGCGCATCACCCAGACATGGTGACTCTGGTCCTCATCTGGGCATCATTGGTACATGGTGACTCTGTTCTACACCTGAGCCTCACCTGGACATGATGACTCTGGAACCTCTCTGAGCCTTACCCTTCTCTGGTGACACTGGTCCCCATCTGGATGTCACCTGGAACAGGGGATTTTCGTATCCCTCTAGGCCTCAACCAGATCTGGTGACTCTGGTCTCAACTGGGCCTCACCTGGACCTAGTGAATATGCTCCATGTGGGCCTCATTTGGACCTGGTGACTCTGGTCCCTACCTGGGTATCATAGGGATATGGTTCCACTGCATGGCCTGCAGGTTGGCCTCACTTGGGCCTAGTAACTCTGGTCCCTACCTGGGCATCATCGGGACACGGTTCCTCTCCATTGCCTGCAGGTTGGCCTCACCTGGACCTGGTGAGTGGGGTTGCCAATTGTGCCTCACCCATACATGGTCACACAGGTCCCCACGTGGGCCTCAATTGGACCTGGTGAATCTGGTCCTTATCTGGTCCTTCCCAGAACTGGTAACTCTGGTCACCACTTGGGAATCACCTGGGCCTGGTGAAACTGGTCCCCATCTGGGCCTCACCCAGTCCTGGTGACTTTGTTCCCACATGGACCTGATTGCTGTGGACGCCTTCTTGGCCTCACCTGGAACTGGTGTCTCTGATCCTATCTGCGCGTCACCCAGACCTGGTGAATCTGGTCCTCAACTGGGCATCATTGGTACCTGGTAACTCTGTTCCACACCTGAGCCTCACTTGGACATGTTGACTCTGGAACCTCTCTGGGCCTCACCCTGACCTGGTGACTCTGGTCCCCATCTCGATGTCACCTGAACCAGGTGATTCTGGTACCTTATAGGGCTCAACCAGATCTGGTGACTCTGGTCCTCAACAGGGCCTCACCTAGACCTAGTGAATATGCTCCATCTGGGCCTCATTTGGACATGGTGATTCTGATCCCTACCTCGACATTAACGGGACATGGTTCCACTGAATGGCCTGCAGGTGTGCCTCACCTGGACCTGATAACTCTAGACCTCACCTGGGCATCATCAGGACATGGTTCCTCGGCATGGCCTGCAGGTTGGCCTCACTTGGACCTAATGAGTGGGGTTGTCACCTGAGACTCACCCATGCCTGGTGACACAGGTTCCCACGTGGGCCTCACGTGGACCTGGTGAATCTGGTCCTTCCCTTGTCCTCACCCGGAACTGGTAACTCTGGTCATCACCTGGGAATCACCTGGATATTGTGATTCTGGTCCCCATTGGGCCTCACCCAATACTGGTGACTTTGTTCCCACCTGGACCTGATTGCTGTGTACTCCTTCTTGGCCCTCACTTGGAACTAGTGACTCTGATCCTAACTGGGCCTCACCCAGATCTGGTGACTCTGGTCCTCACCTGTGGACCATTATGACCTGGATACTCTGTTCCAACGTGAGCCTCACCTGGACATGATGACTCTGGATCCCCTCTGGGCCTCAGCCTGACATGGTGACTCTGGTCCCCATCTGGATGTCACCTAGACCAGGTGAATCTGGTACCCCTCCAAGCCTCAACTAGACCTGGTGACTCGGTCCTCAACTTGGCCTAACCGGAACCTAGTGAATATGCTCCAACCTGCAACTCATCTGGCCCTGGTAACTCTGGTTCTACCTGGGCATCATCGGGACATGGTTACTCTGTTCCACACTGGGACTGACCTGATCCTGGTAACTCTGGTCCTGACTTTGGCCTCTTCTGTACCAGGTGACTCTGGCTCCACATGGGCCTCACCTGTAACTGGTGACTCTGATTCTAAGCATGGCCTCACCTGACCTGGTGACTGTGGTTCCATCGGATCTTACCTGGGCCTCGTGTCTCTGGTCCCACCTGGGCCACACTAGGACCTGGTGTCTCTGGTACCCACCTGGGTAGCATCAGGATATGGTTACATTGTTCACTAATAGTGACTCAGCCAGACCTATTAACTCCGGTCTTCACCTGGGCCACACCTGGATGTGGTGACACTGGTTCCCATCTGGGTCTCACCTGGACATGGTGAGTCGGATCCCCACCTGGTCCTCACCTGTACCTGGTGATTCTCATTCCAGCATGGACATCATGTTCACCTGGTGGCTACAGTGTTTCTAGCTTCTCATGTACCTAGTGACTCTGGTCCCCACCAGGGTCTCACCGGGACCTGGTGACTGTGGTTGCCACCTGCACCTCACCTGGACCTGGTGATTCTGGTCTGCACCTGAGACTACCCTGGATCTGGTGACTGTGGTTCCCTCCTGGGCTTCACCAGGATTTGGGGACTCTGGTCCCCATCTGGGCCTCACCTGGCCCTGTTGACCATGGTCCTCAACTGGGCAAAATTGGGACCCTGTGACTGTGTTCCACAACTGGACCTCACCTGGAACAGGTGACTCTGGTCCCCCTCTGGGTCTCACCGTGCCCTAGTGACTGTGAACCCCACTTTGGCCTGGCTACGACCTGCTGACCCTGGTTGCCAACTGCGCCTGACCTCGAACTGTTGACTCTGGTTCTTTCAAGGGCCTCCCCTGTACCTGGTGATCCTGGTGCCCACCTGGACCTCTCCTGGACGTGGTGACTCTTGTCACCACCGGGGACTCACCTGGACCTGCTTACTGTGTTCCACACCTGGGCCTCAAGTAAACCTCTTGACCATGGTTCCCAAGCCCGCCTAACATGGACCTGTTGCCTCTGATCCCCACCGGGGCCTCAGTGTACCTGGTAACTCTGGTCCTCACCTGGGCCTCATCTGCACCTAGAGACTCTGGTCCTCACCTGGACTTCACCTGGATCTGGTGACTCTGATCCCCACCACGACTTTACCTGATCTGGTGACTCTGGTCCCCAGCTGGACCTCTCCTGGACCTGGTGACTCTCTTTCCAACATGGATCTCAACTGGATCTGGTCACTCTGGTCCTCACCTGGACATGATTGGTACCTGGTGACTATGTTCCACACGCTGACCCTCACCTGGACACGATGACTATGGAACCACTCTGGGCCTCACCCTAACCTGCTGACTCTGGTCTCCATCTGGATGCCACTTGGACCAGGTGATTCTGGTACCCCTCTAGTCCTCAACGAGATCTGGTGCCTCTGGTCCTGAACTGGGCCTCACCTGGACCTAGTGAATATGCTCTATCTGGGCCTTACCTGGACCTGGTAAGTCTGGTGCCTACCTGGGCATCATCGGGACATGGTTCCACTGCATGGCTGCAGGTTGGCCTGACCTGGACCTGGTAAATCCAGTCCCTACCTGGGCATCATCGTGACACCGTTCCTCTGCATGGCCTGCAGGTTGGCCTCACCTGGACCTGGTGAGTGGGGTTGCCACCTGTGCCTCACCCATACCTGGTGACACAGGTCCCCACGTGGGCCTCACTTGGACCTGGTGAATATGGTCCTTACTTGGTCCTCACCCGGAACTGGTAACTCTGGTCATCATCAGGGAATCTCCTGGACCTTGTGAATCTGGTCCCCATCTGGGCCTCACCCAGTCCTGGTGACTTTGTTCCCCACCTGGACCTGATTGCTGTAAAATCCTTATTGTCCTCACCTGGAACTGTTGCCTCTGATCCTAACTGGCCTCACCCAGATCTGGTGACTCTGGTCCTCAACTGGGCCTCACCTGGACCTAGTGAATATGCTCCATGTGGGCCTCATTTGGACCTGGTGACTCTGGTCCCTACCTGGGCATCATAGGGATATGGTTCCACTGCATGGCCTGCAGGTTGCCCTCACTTGGGCCTGGTAACTCTGGTCCCTACCTGGGCATCATCGGGACACGGTTCCTCTCCATCGCCTGCAGGTTGGCCTCACCTGGACCTGGTGAGTGGGGTTGCCAATTGTGCCTCACCCATACATGGTCACACAGGTCCCCACGTGGGCCTCACTTGGACCTGGTGAATTTGGTCCTTACCTAGTCCTCACCCGGAATTGGTAAATCTGGTCACCACCTGGGCATCACCTAGACCTGACTTTGTTCCCCACCTGGACCTGATTGCTGTGGACACCTTCTTGGCCTCACCTGGAAGTGGTAACTTTGATCCTAACAGGGCCTTTCCCAGATCTGGTGACTCTGGTCCTCACCTGTGGACAAGTATGACCTGGATACTCTGTTCCACACCTGAGTCTCCCCTGGACATAATGACTCTGGATCCACTCTGGGCCTCACCCTGACATGGTTACTCTGGTCCCCATCTGGATGTCACCTAGACCAGGTGAATCTGGTACCCCTCTGTGCCTCAACCAGATCTGGTGACACTGGTCCTCAACTGGGACTCACCTGGACCTAGTGAATATGCTCCATCTGGGCCTCATTTGGACCTGGTGACTCTGGTCCCTACGTGGGCAACATCGGGACATGGTTCCAAATAATGGTCTGCATGGTGGCCTCTTCTTGACCTGGTAACTCTGGTCCCCACCCGGGCATCATCGGGACACGGTTCCTCTGCATGGCCTGCAGGTTGGCGTCACCTGGACCTCGTACCTCTGGTCCCTACCTGGGCATCATCGGGACACGGTTCCTCTGCATGACCTGCAAGTTGGCCTCACCTGGACCTGGAGAGTGGGCTTGCCACCTGGGCCTCACCCATACCTGGTGACACAGGTCCCACGTGGGCCTAACTTGGACCTGGTGAATCTGGTCCTTACCTGGTCCTCACCCGGAACTGGTAACCCTTGTCACCACCTGGGAATCACCTGGACCTGGTGAATCTGGTCCCCATCTGGGCCTCACCCAGTCCTGGTGACTTTGTTCCCCACCTGGACCTGATTGCTGTGGACTCCTTCTTGGCCTCACCTGGAACTTGTGACTCTGCTTCTAACTGGTCCTCACCCAGATATGGTGACTCTGGTCCTCACCTGTGGACCATTATGACCTGGATACTCTATTTTACACCTGAACCTCACCTGGACATGATGACGCTGGATCCCCTCTGGGCCTCACCCTGACATGGTGACTCTGGTCCCCATCTGGATGTCCCCTAGACCAGGTGAATCTGGTACCCCTCTAGGCGTCAACTAGACCTGGTGACTCTGGTCCTCATCTGGGCCTCACCTGGACCTAGTGAATATTCTCCCCACCTGCGCCTCGCTGGACCTGGTGACTCTGGTTCTACCTGGGCATCATTGGGACATGGTTACTGTATTACCCACAGGGACTGACCTGATCCTGGTAACTCTGGTCCTGACTTTGGCCTCTTCTGTACCAGGAGACTCTGGCTCCACCTGGGCCTCACCTGTACCTGGTGACTTTGATCCTAAGCATGGCCTCACCTGACCTGGTGACTGTGGTTCCCATCGGGACCTCACCTGGACCTCATGTCTCCGGTTACACCTGGGCCTCACCAGGACCTGGTGTCTCTGGTACCCACCTAGGTAGCATCAGGATATGGTTACACTGTTCACTAATAGTGACCCAGCCAGACCTATTAACTCTGGTCTTCACCTGGGCCACACCTGGACATGGTGCCACTGGTTCGAACCTGGGTCTCACCTGGACATGGTGAGTCGGATCCCCACCTGGTCCTCACGTGTAACTGGTGATTCTCATTCCAGCATGGACATCACGTGGACCTGGTGGCTGCAGTGTTTCTAGCTTCTCATGTACCTCGTGACTCTGGTCCCCACCAGGGCTTCACCGGGACCTGGTGAGTGTGGTTGCCACCTGCACCTCACCTGGACCTGGTGATTCTGGTCTGCACCTGAGACTACCCTGTATCTGGTGACTGTGGTTCCCTCCTGGGCTTCACCTGGATTTGGGGACTCCGGTCCCCATCTGGGCCTCACCTGGCTCTGTTGACCATGGTCCTCAACTGGGCAAAATTGGGACCCTGTGACTGTGTTCCACAACTGGACCTCACCTGGACCAGGTGACTCTGGTCCCTCTCTGGATCTCACCGTGCCCTAGTGACTGTGAACCCCACTTTGGCCTGACTTGGACCTGCTGACCCTGGTTGCCACCTGCGCCTGACTTCGAACTGTTGACTCTGGTTCTTTCAAGGGCCTCCCCTGTACCTGGTGATCCTGGTGCCCACCTGGTCCTCACCTTGACGTGGTGACCTTTGTCACCACCGGGGACTCACCTGGACCTGCTTACTGTGTTCCACACCTGGGCCTCAAGTACACCTCTTGACCATTGTCCCCAAGCCCGCCTAACATGGACCTGTTGCCTCTGATCCCCACCGGGGCCTCATGTGTACCTGGTAACTCTGGGCCTCACCTGGGCCTTATCTGCACCTAGAGACTCTGGTCCCCACCTGGACTTCACCTGGATCTGCTGACTCTGGTCCCCACCTGGATATCACCAGAACCGGGTGACACAACCGGAGTTGGGGACACTGGTCCTCATCTGGGCCTCAACAGGACCTGGTGAATCTACTCCAAACTTAGGCTTCTTCTGGACATTGTGACTCTTTTCCCACCTGGCATCAATGGGACATGGTTACTCTGTTCCCCACCTGGGCCTCACCTGGACATGATAACTTTGCTGCACACTTTGGCCTCAACTGGTCCTGATGACTCTCGTCCCCCAACCTAGGCCTCAATCTGGACCTGGTGACTGTCGTCCCCAACTGGGTCTCAGCTGGACCTGGTGACTCCCATTCCCACATGAACCACTACTGGACCTGGAGACTGTGGTGTTCTTGTAGACTCACATTTACCTTGTGACTCCCGTCCCCACTAGGGCCTCACCTGGATCTGGTGACTCTGGCCTGCAGGTTGGCATCACCTGGACCTGGTGAGTGTGGTTGCCACCTGGGCCTCACCCATACCTGGTGACTCAGTTCCCCACGTGGGTCATGTCGACCTGGTGAATTTGGTCCTTACCTGGTCCTCTCCCGGACCCGGGGACTCTGGTCACAACCTGGGCCTCAGCTGGACCTGGTGAATCTGGTCCCCTTCTGGGTCTCACACAGTCCTGGTGACTTTGTTCCCCACCTGGACCTGATTGCTGTGGACTCTTTCTTGGCCTCACCTGGAACTGGTGACTCTGGTCCCTATCTGGATGTACCTGGACCAGGGGATTCTGGTACCCCTCTGGGCCTCAACCAGATATGGTGACTCTGGTCCTCAAATGGGCCTCACCGGGACCTAGTGAATATGCTCCATCTGGGCCTCATTTGGACCTGGTGACTCTGGTCCCTACATGGGCAACATCGGGACATGGTTCCACATAATGGTCTGCAGGTTGGCCTCTTCTTGACCTGGTAACTCTGGTCCCTACCTGGGCATCATCGGGACACGGTTCCTCTGCATGGCCTGCAGGTTGGCGTCACCAGGACCTGGTGAGTGGGCTTGCTACCTGGGCCTCACCCATACCTAGTGACACAGGTCCCACGTGGGCCTAACTTGGACCTGGTGAATCTGGTCCTTACCTGGTCCTCACCGGAACTGGTAACTCTTGGCACCACCTGGGAATCACCTGGACCTGGTGAATCTGGTCCCCATCTGGGCCTCACCCAGTCCTGGTGACTTTGTTCCCCACCTGGACCTGATTGCTGTGGACTCCTTCTTGGCCTCACCTGAAAATTGTGACTCTGCTCCTAACTGGGCCTCACCCAGATATGGTGACTCTGGTCCTCACCTGTGGACCATTATGACCTGGATACTCTGTTCCACACCTG
Source organism: Canis aureus (assembly GCF_053574225.1). Classification (NCBI taxonomy): domain Eukaryota; kingdom Metazoa; phylum Chordata; class Mammalia; order Carnivora; family Canidae; genus Canis; species Canis aureus. The sequence continues at coordinate 69,320,967 of NC_135625.1, forward strand.
AACCTCACCTGGACATGATGACTCTGGATCCCCTCTGGGCCTCACCCTGACATGGTGACTCTGGTCCCCATCTGGAGGTCCCCTAGACCAGGTGAATTTGATACCCCTCTAGGCCTCAACTACACCTAGTGACTCTGGTCATCATCTGGGCCTCACCTGGACCTAGTGAATATTCTCCCCACCTGCGCCTCGATGGACCTGGTGACTCTGGTTGTACCTGGGCATCATTGGGACATGGTTACTGTATTACCCACTGGGACTGACCTGATCCTGGTAACTCTGGTCCTGACTTTGGCCTCTTCTGTAAGAGGTGACTCTGTGTCCACCTGGGCCTCACCTGTACCTGGTGACTCTGATCCTAAGCATGGCCTCACCTGACCTGGTGACTGTGGTTCCCATCGGGACCTCACCTGGACCTCATGTCTCCAGTTACACTTGGGCCTCACCAGGACCTGGTGTCTCTGGTACCCACCTGGGTAGCATCACGATATGGTTACACTGTTCACTAACACTCATCCAGCCGGACCTAATAACTCTGGTCTTCACCTGGGGCACACCAGGACATGGTGACACTGGTTCCCACCTGGGTCTCACCTGGACATGGTGAGTCGGATCCCCACCTGGTCCTCACCTGTAACTGGTGATCCTCGTTCCCACATGGACATCATGTGGACCTGGTGGCTGCAGTGTTTCAAGCTTCTCATGTACCTCGTGTCTCTGGTCCCACCGGGGCCTCACCGGGACCGGGTGAGTGTGGTTGCCACCTGCACCTCACATGGACCTGGTGATTCTGGTCTGCACCTGAGACTACCCTGGATCTGGTGCCTGTGGTCCCCACCTTGGCTTCACCTGGATTTGGGGACATCGGTCCCCATATGGGCCTCACCTGGCCCTGTTGACCATGGTCCTCAACTGTGCAAAATTGGTAACCGGAGACTGTGTTCCACAACTGGACCTCACCTGGACCAGGTGACTCTGGTCCCACTCTGGGTCTCACCGTGCCCTAGTGACTGTGAACCCCACTTTGGCCTGACTTGGACATGCTGACCCTGGTTGCCACCTGCGCCTGACCTCGAACTGTGGACTCTGGATCTTTCAAGGGCCTTCCCTGGACCTGGTCATCCTGGTCGGACCTGGGCCACACCTGGACGTGGTGACTCCTGTCACCAATGGGTATTCACCTGGACCTGCTTACTGTGTTCCACACCTGAGCCTCAAGTAGACCTGTTGACCATGTTCCCCAAGCCGGCCTCACATGGAACTGTTGACTCTGATCCCCACCGGGTCCTCACTTGTACCTGGTAACTCTGGTCCTCACCTGGGCCAGATCTGGACCTAGTGACGCTGGTCCCCATCTGGGCTTCACATGGATCTGGTGACTCTGGTCCCCACCTGGACTTTACCTGGATCTGGTGACTCTGGACTCCACCTGGACCTCTCCTGGACCTCGTGACTCTCTTTCCAACATGGACCTCACCTGGATCTGGTGACTCTGGTCCTCAGTTTGGACTCACCTGGACATGGTGTCTCTCGTCCCCACTTGGACCTAACTCAGAACTGCTGAATCTTGCCCCACCTAGGCCGCACCCAGACCTGGTGACCCTTGTCCCCAGCTATGCCTGAATACGACCTGATGAATCTGGTCCTCACGTGGGCCTCACATGGTCCTGGGACTCAGCTGGATAGAGTGGCTCTGGTTCCCACAAGGGGCTCACCTGATACTGCTGAATGTGGTCTTATTCTATGCCTCAATAGGACCTAGTGATTCTGTTCCCCATCTGGGCCTGCATGGCCCTAGTGACTCTGGTCCTCACCCAGGCGTCACTGGGACCTGGATACTCTATTCCACACCTGGGCCTCACTTTGACCAGGGACCTCTGGTCGCATTCTGGGCCTCAAACTAAACTGGTTACTCTGGTTCCCCCTCTGGCCCTCACCCTGACCTGGTGACTCTGGTCACCCGTTGGGCTTCGCTTGGGCCTGGAGAATCTGGTCCTTATCTGTTCCGCACCTGGATCTGGTGACTGGTCGCCACCTTGGCCTCACCTGGACTTGGTGAATCCTGTTGCGACCTGCGCCTCACCTGGACCTTGCGACTGTGGTCCCACCTGGACCTCACCTGGACGAGGTGACTGGTTCCCACAGGGACCTCACCTGGACCTGGTGACTCAGGTCCTCATATGGGCATCATGGGACCTGGTTTCTCAGTTCCACATCGGGGCCTCACCTGCACCTAGTGATTCTTGTCCCCCTCTGGGCCTCACCCTGACGTGGTGACTCTGGTCCCCACCTGGATATCACCAGAACCTGGTGCCTTTGGTCCCCCTCTGGGACTCACCCGGAGCTGGGGACACTGGTCCTCATCTGGTCCTCAACAGGACCTGGTGAAACTACTCCTCACTTAGGCCTCGTCTGGACCTTGTGACTCTTTTCCCATCTGGCATCAATGGGACATGGTTACTCTGTTCCCCACCTTGGCCTCACATCAACATGATAACTTTTATCCACACTTTGGCCTCAACTGGTCCTGATGACCCTGGTCCCCCCACCTAGGCCTCAATCTGGACCTGGTGACTGTGGTCCCCACCTGGGTCTCACCTGGATCTGGTGACTCTCGTTCCCACATGAACCACACCTGGACCTGGTGACTGTGTTGTTCTTGTAGACTCACATTTACCTGGTGACACCGGTCCCCACTAGGGCCTCACCTGGTTCTGCTGACTGTGGCCTGTCGGTTGGCCTCCCCTTTACATGGTGAGTGGGGTTGCCACCTGAGTTTCACCCATACCTGGTGACTCAGGAACACACGTGGTCCTCTTGGACCTGGTGAATCTGGTCCTTACCTGGTCCTGTTCCAGACCCGGGGACTCTGGTCACCACCTGGGCCTCACCTGACCTGGTGAATCTCTTCCCCATCTGGGCCTCACCCAGTCTTGGTGACTTTGTTCCACAACTGGACCTGATTGCTTTGGACTCTTTCTTGGCCTCACCTGGAACTGGTGACTCTTATCCTCTCTGCGCGTGACTCAGGCCTGGTGACTCTGGTCCTCACCTGGGCATCATTGGTACCTGGTGACTCTGTTCCACACCTGAGCCTCACCTGGACATGATGACTCTGGAACCACTCTGGGTCTCACCCTGACCTGGTGACTCTGGTCCCCATCTGGATGTTACCTGGACCAGGGGATTCTGGTACCCCTCTAGGCCTCAACCAGATCTGGTTTCTCTTGTCCTCAACTGGGCCTCGGTTGGTCCTAGTGAATATGCTCCATCTTGGCCTCATTTGGACCTGGTTACTCTGGTCCCTACCAGGGCATCATGGGGACCTATTTCTACTGCATGGCCTGCAGGTTGGCCTCACCTGGACCTGGTAACTCTGGTCCTTACCTTGGCATTATCGGGACCCGGTTGCTTTGCATGGCCTGCAGGTAGGCCTCACCTGGAACTGGTGAGTGGGGTTGCCTCTTGGGCCTCCCCCATACCTGGTGACACAGGCCCCTACGTGGGCCTCACTTGGACCTGGTGTATCTGGTAATTCTGCTCACCACCTGGGGATCACCTGGACCTGGTGAATCTGTGTCCCCATCTGGGCCTCACCCAGTCCTGGTGACTTTTTTCCCCACCTGGCCCTGATTGCTGTGGACTCCTTCTTAGCCTCACCTGGAACTGTTGACTCTGATCCTAACTCGGCCTCACCCAGATCTGTTGACTCTGGTCCTCACCTGTGGATCATTATGACCTGGATACTCTGTTCCACACCTGAGACTCACCTGGACATGATGACTCTGGATCCCCTCTGGTCCTCTCTCTGACATGGTGAATGTGGTCCCCATCTGGACGGCACCTAGACCAGGTGAATCTGGTACCCCTCTAGGCCTCAACTAGACCTGGTGACTCTGGTCCTCTACTGGGCCTCAACGGGACATAGTGAATATGCTCCCCAACTTCGCCTCATCTGGACATGGTGACTATGGCTCCACCTGGGCCTCACCTGTAACTGGTGACTCTGATCCTAAGCATGGCCTCACGTGACCTGGTGAATGTGGTTTCCATCTGTACCTCACCTGGACCTCTTGTCTCTGGTCCCACCTGGTCCTCACCAGGACCTTGTATCTGGTACCCACCTGAGTAGCATCAGGATATGGTTACACTGTTCACTAAGAGTGACCCAGCCGGACCTATTAACTCTGGTCTTCACCTGGGCCACACCTGGACATGGTGACACTGGTTCCCACCTGGGTCTCACCTGGACATGGTGAGTCGGATCCCCAATTGTCCTCACCTGTATATGGTGATTCTCGTTCCCACATGGACATCATGTGGACCTGATGACTGCAGTGTTTCTAGCTTCTCATGTACCTCGTGACTCTGGTCCCACCAGGGCCTCACCGGGACCTGGTGAGTGTGGTTGCCACCTGCACCTCACCTGGACCTGGTGATTCTGGTCTGCACCTGAGACTACCCTGGATCTGGTGACTCTGGTCCCCACCTGGGCTTCACCTGGATTTGGGGACTCCGGTCCCCATATGGGCCCCACATGGCCCTGTTGACCATGGTCCTCAACTGTGCAAAATTGGGACCAGGTGACTTTGTTCCACAACTGGACCTCACCTGGACCATGTGACTCTGGTCCCCCTCCGGGTCTCACCGTGCCCTAATTACTCTGAACCCCACTTTTGCCTGACTTGGACCTGCTGACCTTGGTTGCCAACTGTGCCTGACCTCGAACTGTTGACTCTGGTTCTTTCAAGGGCCTCCCCTGTACCTGCTGATCCTGGTCCCCACCTGGGTCTCACCTGGACGTGGTGACTCTTGTCACCACCGGGGACTCACCTGGACCTGGTTACTGTGTTCCACACATGGGCCTCAAGTAGACCTGTTGACCATGGTCCCCAAGCCCGCCTCACATGGACCTGTTGCCTCTGATCCCCACTGTGGCCTCACGTGTACCTGGTAACACTGGTCCTCACCTGGGCCTCATCTGGACCTAGTGACTCTGGTCCCCACCTGGGCTTCACTTGGATCTGGAGACTCTGGTCTCCACCTGGACTTCACCTGGATCTGGTGACTCTGGTACCCACCTGGACCTCTCCTGGACCTGGTGACTCTCTTTCCCTCATGTGTCTGGTCCCACCTGGGGCTCACCAGGTCCTGGTGTCTCTGGTACCCACCTGGGTAGCATCAGCATATGGTTATATTGTACACTAACAGTGACCCAGCCGGACCTATCAACTCTGGTCTTCACCTGGGCCACTCCTGGACATGGTGACACTGGTTCCAAACAGGATCTCACCTGGACATGGTGAGTCGGATCCCCAACTGGGCCTCACCTGTAACTGGTGATTCTCGTCCCCACATGGACATCATGTGGACATGGTGGCTGCAGTGTTTCTAGCTTCTCATGTACCTCGTGACTCTGGTCCCCACCAGGGCCTCACCGGGACCTGGAGAGTGTGGTTGCCACCTGCACCTCACCTGGACCTGGTGATTCTGGTCTGCACCTGAGACAAACCTGGAGCTGGTGACTGTGGTCCCCACCTTGGCTTCACCTGGATTTGGGGACTCCAGTCCCCATCTGGGCCTCACCTGGCCCTGTTGAACATGGTCCTCAACTGGGCAAAATTGGGACACAGAGACTGTGTTCCACAACTGGACCTCACCTGGACCAAGTGACTCTGGTCCCCCTCTGGGTCTCAACGTGCCCTAGTGACTGTCAACCCCACTTTGGCCTGACATGGACCTGCTGACCCCAGTTGCCACCTGCGACTGACCTCGAACATTTGACTCTGGTTCTTTCAAGGGCCTCCCCTGTACCTGGTGATCATTGTCCCCACTTGGTCCTCACCTGGACGTGGTGACTCTTGTCACCACCGGGGCTCACCTGGACCTGGTTACTGTGTTCCACACCTGGGCCTAATGTAGACCTGTTGACCATGGTCCCCAAGCCCGCCTCACATGGATCTGTTGCCTCCTATCCCCACCGGGGCCTCACGTGTACCTGGTAACTCTGGCCCTCACCTAGGCTTCATCTGGACCTACTGACTGGTCCCAACCTGGGCTTCACCTGAATCTGGTGACTCTGGTCCCCAGCTGGACCTCTCCTGGACCTGGTGACTCTCTTTCCAACATGGAGCTCACCTGGATATGGTGACTCTGGTCCTCAGTTTGGCCTCACCTGGACCTGGTGTCTCTCGTCCCCACTTTGACCTAACTCAGAACTGCTGAATCTTGCCCCACCTAGGCCGCACCCACACCTGGTGACTCTTGTCCCCAGCTATGCCTCAATTCGACCTGATGAATCTGGTCCTCACGTGGGCCTCACATGGACCTGGGACTCAGCTGGATAGAGTGGCTCTGGATCCCACATGGGGCTCACCTGATACTGGTGACTGTGGTCTTATTCTGTGCCTCACCAGGACCTAGTGATTCTCTTCCCCATCTGGGCCTGCATGGCCCTTGTGACTCTGGTCCTCACCCAGGCATCATTGGGACCTGGATACTCTATTCCACACCTGGGCCTCACACTGCCAAGTGACCTCTGATCCCATTCTGGGCCTCAAACTAAACTGCTTACTCTGGTTCCTCCTCTGGGCCTCACCCTTTCATGGTGACTCTGGTCACCCCTTGGGATTCACTTGGGCCTGGTGAATCTGGTCTTTAGCTTGTCCTCACCTGGATCTGGTGACTGGTAGCCACCTGGGCCTCACCTGGACTTGTTGAATCCTGTTGCCACCTGTGCCTCAACTGGACCTTGTGACTGTGGTCCCACCTGGACCTCACCTGGATCTCTTGGCTCTGGTTCCCATATGGGGCTCTCCTGGACCTGGTTCCTGTGGTCTCCATCTTGCCTCACATGGAACACAATGACTCTGATCCATATTTGGGCCTTTCCTGGACCTGTTGACTCAGGTCCTTACCTGGGCATTATTGGGACGTGGATACTCTCTTATATACCTGGGCCTCACCTGGACCTGGTGACTGTTGTCCCACCTGTGCCTCACCTGGTCGAGGTGACTGGTTCCCACAAGGACCTCACATGGACCTGGTGACTCAGGTCCTCATATGGGCATCATGGGACCTGGTTTCTCAGTTCCACATCGGGGCCTCACCTGGACCTAGTGATTCTCGTCCCCCTCTGCGCGTCAACCTGACATGGTGACTGTGGTCCCCACCTGGATATCACCAGAACCGGGTGCCTCTGGTCCCCCTCTGGGACTCACCCGGAGCTGGGGACTCTGGTGCTCAATTGGGCCTCAACAGGACCTGGTGAATCTACTCCTCACTTAGGCCGCGTCTGGACCTTGTGACTCTTTTCCCACCTGGCATCAATGGGACATGTTTACTCTCTTCCCCACCTGGGCCTCACCTGGACATGATAACTTTGCTCCATACTTTGGCCTCAACTGGTCCTGAGGACTCTGGTCCCCCCACCTAGGCCTCAATCTGGACCTGATGACTGTGGTCCCCACCTGGGTCTCACCTGGACCTCGTGACTCTCGTTCCCACATGAATCACACCTGGCCCTGGTGACAGTGGTGTTCTGGTAGACTCACATTTACATGGTGACTCTGGTCCCCGCTAGGGCCTCACGTCGATCTGGTGACTCTGGCCTGCAGGTTTGCCTCACCTGGACCTGGTGAGTGGGGTTGCCACCTGGGCCTCATCCATACCTGGTGACTCAGGTCCCCACGTGGGCCTCTTGGACCTGGTGAATCTGGTCCTTACCTGGTCCTCTCCCAGACCCGGGGACTCTGGTCACCACCTGGGCCTCACCTGGACCTTGTCAATCTGGTCCTCATCTGGGCCTCACCCAGTCTTGGTGACTTTGTTCCCCACCGGGACCTGATTGCTGTGGACTCTTTCTTGGCCTCACCTAGAACTGGTGACTCTGATCCTATCTGCGTGTCACCCTGACCTGGTGACTCTGGTCCACACTTGGGCATCATTGGTACCTGGTGACTCTGTTCCACACCTGAGCCTCACCTGGACATGATGACTCTGGAACCTTTCTTTGTCTCACCCTGACGTGGTGACTCTGGTCCCCAACTGGATGTCATCTGGACCAGGTGATTGTGGTACCCCTCTAGGCCTCAACCTGATCTGGTGACTCTGGTCCTCAACTGGGCCTCACCTGGACCTAGTGAATATGCTCTATCTGTGCCTCATTTGGACCTGGTGACTCTGGTCCGTACCTGGGCATCATCGGGACATGGTTCCATTGCATGGCCTGCAGGTCGGACTCACCTGGAACTGGTAAATCTGGTTCCTACCTGGGCATCATCGGGACATGGTTCCATTGCATGGCCTGCAGGTTGGCCTCACCTGGACCTGGTAAATTTGGTTCCTACCTGGGCATCATCAGGACATGTTCCACTGCATGGCCTGCAGGTTGGCCTCACCTGGACCTGAGAACTCTAGTCCCTACCTCGGCATCATCGGGACATGTTTCCTCTGCATGGCCTGCAGGTTGGCCTAACCTGGACCTGGTGAGAGGGGTTGTCATTTGGGCCTCACACATGCCTGGTGACACAGGGCCCCACCTGGGCCTCACTTGGACCTGGTGAATCTGGTCCTTACCTGGTCCTCACCCGGAACTCGTAACTCTGTTCACCACCTGGGAATCACCTGGACCTTGTGAATCTGGTCCCCATCTGGGCCTCACCCAGTCCTCGGGAATTTGTACCCCACCTGGACCTGATTTCTGTGGACTCTTTCTTGGCCTCACCTGGAACTGGTGACTCTGATCCTATCTGCGGGTCACCCAGACCTGGTGACTCTGGTCCTCACCTGGGCATCATTGGTACCTGGTGACTCTGTTCCACACCTGAGCCTCACCTGGACATGATGACTCTGGAACCTTTCTGGGCCTCACCCTGACATGGTGACTCTGGTCCCCATCTGGATGTCACCTGGACCGGGTGTTTCTGGTACCCCTCTAGGCCTCAACCAGATCTGGTGACTCTGGTCCTCAACTGGGCCTCCTGGGATCTAGTGATCATGCTCCCCACCTGCGCCCCATCTGGACCTGGTGACTCTGGTTCTACGTGGGCATCACCGGGACATGGTTACTCTATTCCCCTCTCGGACTGACCTGATCCTGGTAACTCTGGTCCGGACTTTGGCCTGTTCTGTACCAAGTGACTCTGGCTCCACCTCGGCCAGACCTGTAACTGGTGACTCTGATCCTAAGCATGGCCTCACCTGACCTGGTGACTGTGGTTCCCATCGGGACCTCACCTGGACCTCATGTCTCTGGTCCCACCTGGTCCTCACCAGGCCGGGTGTCTCTGGTACCCACCTGGGTAGAATCAGGATATGGTTACACTGTACACTAACATTGACCCAGCCGGACCTATCAACTCTGGTCTTCACCTGGGGCACTCCTGGACATGGTGACACTGGTTCCCACCTGGGTCTCACCTGGATATGGTGAGTCCGAAACCCACCTGGGCCTCACCTCTAACTGGTGATTCTCGTTCCCGCATGGACATCATGTGGACCTGGTGGCTGCAGTGTTTCTAGCTTCTCATGTACCTCGTGACTCTGCTCCCCACCAGGGCCTCACCGGGACCTGGTGAGTGTGGTTGCCACCTGCAACTCACCTGGACCTGGTGATTCTGGTCTGCACCTGAGACAAACCTGGAGCTAGTGACTGTGGTCCACACCTTGGCTTCACCTGGATTTGGGGACTCCAGTCCCCATCTGGGCCTCACCTGGCCCTGTTGAACCAGGTCCTCAACTGGGCAAAATTGGGACCCAGAGACTGTGTTCCACAACTGGACCTCACCTGGACCAGGTGACTCTGGTCCCCCTCTGGGTCTCACCGTGCCCTAGTGACTGTGAACCCCACTTTGGCCTGACTTGGACCTGCTGACCCTGGTTGCCACCTGCGCCTGACCTCGAACTGTTGACTCTGGTACTTTCAAGGGCCTCCCCTGTACCTGGTGATCCTGATCCCAACTTGGGCCTTACCTGAACGTGGTGACTCTTCTCACCACCGGGACTCACCTGGACCTGGTTACTGTGTTCCACACCGGGGCCTCAAGTAGACCTGTTGATCATGGTCCCCAAGCTGGCCTCACATGGACCTGTTGCCTCTGATCCCCGCCGGGGAATCACGTGTACGAGGTAACTCTGGTCCTCACCTGGGCCTCATCTGGACCTAGTGACTCTGGTCCCCACCTGGGCTTCACCTGGATCTGGTGACTCTGGTCCCCACCTGGACTTCAACTGGATCTGGTGACTCTGGTCCCCTTCTGGACCTCTCCTGGACATGGTGACTCTCTTTCCAACATGGACCTCACCTGGATCTGGTGACTCTGGTACTCAATTTGGCCTCACCTGGACCTGGTGTCTCTCGTCCCCACTTTGACCTAACTCAGAACTGCTGAATCTTGCCCCACCTAGGCCGCACGCAGACCTGGTGACTCTTGTCCCCAGCTATGCCTCAATTCGACCTGATGAATCTGGTCCTCACGTGGGCCTCACATGGACCTGGGACTCAGCTGGATAGAGTGGCTCTGGTTCCCTCAGGGGCTCACCTGATACTGGTGACTGTGGTCTTATTCTATGCCTCACCAGGACCTAGTGATTCTCTTCCCCATCTGGGCCTGCATGGCCCTAGTGACTCTGGTCCTCAACCAGGCATCATTGGGACCTGGATACTCTATGCCACACCTGGGCCTACTTTGCCCAGGGACCTCTGGTCCCATTCTGGGCCTCAAACTATACTGGTTACTCTGGTTCCCCCTCTGGGACTCACCCTTACCTGATGACTCAGGTCACCCCTTGGGCTTCAATTAGGCCTGGTGAATCTGGTCCTTAGCTGGTCCGCACCTGGATCTGGTGACTGGTCGCCACCTGGGTCTCACCTGGACTTGGTGAAACCTGTTGCCACCTGCGCCTCCCCTGGACCTTGTGACTGTGGTCCCACCTGGACCTCACCTGGATCTGGTTGCTCTGGTTCCCATATGGGGCTCTCCTGAATCTGGTCCGTGTTGTCTCCATCTGGCCTCACCTGTAACACAATGACTCTGATCCATATTTGGGCCTCTCCTGGACTTGATGACGCTGGTCCTTACCTGGGCATCACTGGGACCTGGATACTCTCTTATATACCTCGGCCTCACCTGGACCTGGTGACTGTGGTCCCACGTGGGCCTCACCTGGACGAGGTGACTGGTTCCCACAGGGACCTCAACTGGACCTGGTGACTCAGGTCCACATATGGGCATCTATCGACCTGGTTTCTCAGTTCCACATCGGGGCCTCACCTGGACCTAGTGATTCTCGTCCCCTCTTTGCCTCACCCTGACGTGGTGACTCTGCTCACCCCTGGATATCACCAGAACCGGGTGACTCTGCTCCCCCTCGATCCCACATGGACAACATGTGGACTGGTGGCTGCGGTGTTTCTAGTTTGTCATGTACCTTGTGACTCTGCTCCCCACCAGGGCCTCACCGGGACCTGGTGAGTGTGGTTGACACCTGCACCTCACTTGGTCCTGGTGATTCTGGTCTGCACCTGAGACTACCCTAGATCTGGTGACTGTGGTCCCCACCTGGGCTTCACCTGGATTTGGGGACTCCGGTCCCCATCTGGGCCTCACCTTGCCCTGTTGACCATGGTCCTCAACTGGGCAAAATTGGGACGCGGTGACTCTGTTCCACAACTGGACCTCACCTGGACCAAGTGACTCTGGTGCCCCTCTGGGTCTCACCATGCCCTAGTGATTGTGAACCCCACTTTCCCCTGACTTAGACCTGCTGACCCTGGTTGAAACCTGCGCCTGACCTCTAACTGTTGACTTTGGTTCTTTCAAGGGCTTCCCCTGTACTTGGTGATCCTGGTCCGAACCTGGCCCTCACCTGGACGTGGTGACCCTTGTCACCACTGGGGACTCACCTGGACCTGCTTACTGTGTTCCACACCTGGGCCTCAAGTAGACCTGTTGACCATGGTCCCCAAGCCGGCCTCACATGGACCTGTTGCCTCTGATACCCACCGGGGCCTCACGTGTACCTTGTAACTTGGTCCTCACCTGGGCCTCATCTGGACCTAGAGACTCTGGTCTCCACCTGGGCTTCACCTGGATCTGGAGACTCTGGTCCCCATCTGGACTTCACCTGGATCTGGTGACTCTGGTCCCAATCTGGACGTCTCCTTGACTTGGTGTCTCTTTGCCCACTTTGACCTAACTCAGAACTGCTGAATTTTGCCCCACCTATTACGCACCCAGACCTGGTGACTCTTGTCCCTAGCTATTCCTCAATTCGACCTGATGAATCTGGTCCTCACGTGGACCTAACTTGTACCTGGGACTCAGCTGGAAAGAGTGGCTCTGGTTCCCACAAGGGGCTCACCTGATACTGTTGATTGTGGTCTTATTGTATGCCTCACCAGGACCTAGTGATTCTGTTCCCCATCTGGGTCTGCATGGCCTTAGTGACTCTGGTCCTCACCCAGGCATCATTGGGACCTGGATACTCTATTCCACACCTGGACCTCACTTTGACCAGGGACCGCTGGTCCCATTCTGGGGCTCAAACTAAACTGGTTACTCTGGTTCCCCCTCTGAACCTCACCCTTACCTGGTGACTCTGGTCAACACTTGGGCTTCACCTGGACCTGGTGAATCTGGTCCTTAGCAGATCCGCACCTGGATGGTGACTGGTCGCCAACTGGGCCTCACCTGGACTTGGTGAATCCTGTTGCCACCTGCGCCTCACCTGGTCCTTGTAACTGTGGTCCCACCTGGACATCACCTGGATCTGGTTGCTCTGGTTCCCATATGGGGCTCCCCTGGACCTGGTTCCTGTGGTCTCCATCTGGACTCACCTGGATCACAATGACTCTGATCCATATTTGGGCCTCTCCTGGGCCTGTTGACTCTGGTCCTTACCTGGGCATCATTGGGACATGGATACTCTCTTATATACTTGGGCCTCACCTGGACCTGGTGACTGTGGTCCCACCTGGGCCTCACCTGGACGAGGTGACGGGTTCCCACAGGGACCTCACCTGCACCTGTTGACTCAGGTCCTCATATGGGCATCATGGGACCTGGTTTCTCAGTTCCACATCGGGGCCTCACCTGGACCTAGTGACTCTTGTCCCCCTCTGGGCCTCACCCTGACGTGAGGTCCCCATCTGGATATCACCAGAACCTGGTGACTGTGGTCCCCCTCTGGGACTAACCCAGAGTTGGGGACACTGGTCCTCAACTGGATCTCAACAGTACCTGTTGAATCTATTCCTCACTTAGGTCTCGTCTGAACCTTGTGACTCTTTTCCCACCTGGCATCAACGGGACATGGTTACTCTGTTCCCCACCTGGGCCTCACCTAGACATGATAACTTTGCTCCACACTTTTGCCTCAACTGGTCCTGATGACTCTGGTCCCCCAACCTCGGCCTCAATCTGGACCCGGTGACTGTGGTCCCCACCTGGATCTCACCTGGACCTGGTGACTCTCGTTCCCACATGAACCACACCTGGACCTGATGACTGTGTTGTTCTTGTAGACTCACATTTACCTGGTGACTCCGGTCCCCACTAGGGCCTCATCTGGATCTGGTGACTATGGCCTGCAGGTTGGCCTCACCTGGACCTGGTGAGTGGGGTTGCCACCTGGGCCTCACCCATACCTGGGTACTCAGGTCCTCACGTGGGCCTCACTTGGACCTGGTGAATCTGGTCCTTATCTGGTCCTCTGCCAGACCCGGGGACTCTGGTCACCACCTGTACCTCACCTGGACCTGGTGAATCTGGTGCCCATCTGGGCCTCAGCCAGTCATGGTGACTTTGTTCACCACCTGGACCTGATTGCTGTGGACACTTTCTTGGCCTCACCTGGAACTGGTGACTCTAATCTATCTGCGCATCACCCAGATCTGGTGACTCTGGTCCTCACCTGGGTATCATTGGTACCTGGTGACTCTGTTCCACAGCTGAGCCTCACCTGGACATAATGACTCTGGAACCTCTCTTGGCCTCACCCTGACCTAGTGACTCTCGTCCCCATCTGGATGTCACCTGGACCAGGGGATTCTGGTACCCCTCTAGGCCTCAACCAGATCTGGTGGCTCTGGTCCTCAACTCGGCCTCACCTGGACCTAGTGAATATGCTCCATCTGGGCCTCATTTGGACCTGGTGACTCTGGTCCCTACCTGGGCATCATCGGGACATGGTTCCACACATGGCCTGCAGGTTGGCATCACGTGGACCTCGTAACTCTAGACCCTACCTGGGCATCAAGGGGACATGGTTCCTCTGCATGGCCTGCAGGTTGGCATCACCTGGACCTGGTGAGTGGGGTAGTCACCTGTGCCTCACCCATACCTGGTGACACAGGTCCCCACGTGGGCCTCACTTGGACCTGGGGAATCTGGTCCTTACCTTGTTCTCACCCGGAACTCGTAACTCTGGTAACCACCTGGGAATCACCTGGGCCTGGTGTTTCTGGTCCCCATCTGGGAGTCATCCAGTCCTGGTGACATTGTTCCCCACCTGGACCTGATTCCTGTGGACTCTTTCTTGGCCTCACCTGGAACTGGTGACTCTGATCCTAACTGGGCCCCAAACAGATCTGGTGACTCTGGTCCTCACCTGTGGACCATTATGACCTGGATACTCTGCTCCACACGTGAGCCTCACCTGGATTTGATGACTCTGGATCCCCTCTGGGCCTCAGACTGACATGGTGACTCTGGTCCCCATCTGGATGTCACCTAGACCAGGTGAATCTGGTACCCCTCTAGCCCTCAACTAGACCTGGTGACTCTGGTCCTCAAATTGGCCTAACCGGGACCTAGTGAATATGCTCCCCACCTGCACCTCATCTGGACCTGGTAACTCTGGTTCTACCTGGGCATCATCGGGACATGGTTACTCTATTCCACACAGGGATACCTGATCCTGGTAACTCTGGTCCTGACTTTGGCCTCTTCTGTACCAGGTGACTCTGGTCCACCGGGGCCTCAACTGTAACTGGTGACTCTGATCCTAAGTATGGCCTCACCAGACCTGGTGACTGTGGTTCTCATCGGGACCTCACCTGGACCTCGTTTCTCTGGTCCCACCTGGGCCACACCAGGACATGGTATCTCCGGTACCCACCTGGGTAGCATCAGGATATGGTTACACTGTTCACTAATAGTGACCCAGCCAGACCTATTAACTCCGGTCTTCACCTGGGCCACACCTGGACATGGTGACACTGGTTCCAACCTGGTTCTCACCTAGACATGGTGAGTCGGATCACCACCTGGTCCTCACCTGTAACTAGTGATTCTCGTTCCCACATGAACATCATGTGGACCTGGTGGCTGCAGTGTTTCAAGGTTTGCATGTACCTCATGACTTTGGTCCTCACCAGGGTCCACCGGTTCCTGGTGAGTGTGGTTGACCCCTGCACCTCACCTGAACCTGGTGATTCTGGTCTGCACCTGAGAGTACCCTGGATCTGGTGACTGTGGTCCCCACCTGGGCTTCACCTGGATTTCGGGACTCCGGTCCCCATCTGGGCCTCACCTGGCCCTGTTAACCATGGTCCTCAACTGGGCAAAATTGGGACCTGGTGACTGTGTTGCACAACTGGACCTCACCTGGACCAGGTGACTATGGTCCCCCTCTGGGTCTCACTGTGCCCTAGGGACTGTGAAGTCCCCTTTGGCTTGACTTGGACCTGCTGACCCTGGTTGCCACCTGCGCCTGAACTCGAACTGTTGACTCTGGTTCTTTCAAGGGCCTCCCCTGTACCTGGTGATCCTGGTCACCACCTGGGCCTCACCTGGACGTGGTGACTCTCACCTCGTGGGACTAACCTGGACCTGCTTACTGTGTTCCACACCTGGGTCTCAAGTGGACATGTGGACTATGGTCCCCAAGCCGGCCTCACGTGGACCTGTTGCCTCTGATCCCCACCGGATCCTCACGTGTACCTGGTAACTCTGGTCATCACCTGGGCCTCATCTGCACCTAGTGACTCTGGTCCCCACCTGGGCTTCACCTCGATCTGGTGACTCTGGTCCCCACCTGGACTTCACCTGGATCCAGTGACTCTGGTCCCCACCTGGACCTCTTCTGGACTTGGTGACTCTCTTTCCAACATGGACCTCACCTGGATGTGGTGAATCTAGTACTCAGTTTGGCCTCACCTGGACCTGGTGTCTCTCGTCCCCACTTTGACCTAACTCAGAACTGCTGAATCTTGCCCCACCTAGGACGCACCCACACCTGGTGACTCTTGTCCCCAGCTATGCCTCAATTCGACCTGATGAATCTGGTCCTCACGTGGACTTCACATGGACCTGGGACTCAGCTGGATAGAGTGGCTCTGGTTCCCACAAGGGGCTCACCTGATACTGGTGACTGTGGTCTTATTCTATGCCTCACCAGGACCTAGTGATTCTGTTCCCCATCTGGGCCTGCATGGCCCTAGTGACTTTGGTCCTCACCCAAGCATCATCGGACCTGGATACTCTATTCCACACCTGGGCCTCACTTTGACCATGGACCTTGGTCCCATTCTGGGCCTCAAACTAAACTGGTTACTCTGGTTCCCCCTCTGTGCCTCACCCTTACCTGGTAAATCTGGTCACCCCTTGGGCTTCACTTGGGCCTGGTGAATCTGGTCCTTAGCTGGTCCTCACGTGGATCTGGTGACTGGTCGCCACCTGGGTCTCACCTGGACTTGGTGAATCCTGTTGCCACCTGCACCTCACCTGGACCTTGTGACTGTGGTCCCACTTGGACCTCACCTGGATCTTGTGGCTCTGGTTCACATATGGGGCTCTCCTGAATCTGGTCCGTGTTGTATCCATCTGGCCTCACCTGGAACACAATGACTCTGATACATATTTGGGCCTCTCCTGGACCTGATGACGCTGGTCATTACCTGGGCATCACTGGGACCTGGATACTCTCTTATATACCTGGGCCTCACCTGGACCTGGTGACTGTGGTCCCACCTGGGCCTCACCTGGATGAGGTCACTGGTTCCCACAGGGACCTCACCTGGCCCTGATGACTCAGGTCCTCATATGGACAGCATGGGACCTGGTTTCTCAGTTCCACATCGGGGCCTCACCTGGACCTAGTGATTCTCGTCCCCCTCTGGGCCTCAACCTGACGTGGTGACTCTGCTCACCCCTGGATATCACCAGAACCGGGTGACTCTGGTCCCCCTCTGGGACTCTGCCGGAGCTGGGGACACTGGTCCTCAGCTGGGCCTCAACAGGACCTGGTGAATCTACTCCTCACTTAGGCCTCGTCTGGACCTTGTGACTCTTTTCCGACCTGGCATCAATGGGACAGGGTTACACTGTTGCCCACCTGGGCCTCTCCTGGACATGATAACTTTGCTCCACACTTTGGCCTCAACTGGTCTTGATGAATCTTGTCCCCCCACCTACACCTCAATCTGGACCTGGTGAGTGTGGTCCCCACCTGGGTCTCACCTGGACCTGGTGACTATCGTTCCCACTTGAAACACACCTGGCCCTGTTGACTGTGGTGTTCTTGTAGACTCACATTTACCTGTGACTCCGATCCCCACTAGGGCCTCACCTGGATCTGGTGACTCTGACCTGTAGGTTGGCCTCACCTGGGCCTGGTGAGTCGGGTTGCCACATGGGCCTCACCCATACGTGTTGATTCAGGTCCACACGTGGGCTTCTTGGACCAGGTGAATCTGGTCATTACCTTGTCCTCTCCCAGACCCGGGGACTCTGGTCACCACCTGGGCCTCACCTGGATCTGGCGAATCGTCCCAATCTGGGTCTCACCCAGTCCTGTTGACTTTGTTCCCCAACTGGACCTGATTGCTGTGGACTCTTTCTTGGCCTCACCTGGAACTGGTGACTCTGATCCTATCTGCTCGTCACCCAGACCTGGTGACTCTGGTCCTCACCTGGGCATCATTGGTACATGGTGACTCTGTTCTACACCTGAGCCTCACCTGGACATGATGACTCTGAAACCTCTCTGAGCCTTACCCTTCCCTGGTGACTCTGGTCCCCATCTGGATGTCACCTGGAACAGGGGATTCTCGTATCCCTCTAGGCCTCAACCAGATCTGGTGACTCTGGTCCTCAACTGGGCCTCACCTGGACCTAGTGAATATGCTCCATGTGGGCCTCATTTGGACCTGGTTACTCTGGTCCCTACCTGGGCATCATAGGGATATGGTTCCACTGCATGGCCTGCAGGTTGCCCTCACTTGGGCCTGGTAACTCTGGTCCCTACCTGGGCATCATCGGGACACGGTTCCTCTCCATCGCCTGCAGGTTGGCCTCACCTGGACCTGGTGAGTGGGGTTGCCAATTGTGCCTCACCCATACATGGTCACACAGGTCCCCACGTGGGCCTCAATTGGACCTGGTGAATCTGGTCCTTATCTGGTCCTTCCCAGAACTGGTAACTCAGGTCACCACTTGGGAATGACCTGGGCCTGGTGAATCTGGTCCCCATCTGGGCCTCACCCAGTCCTGGTGACTTTGTTCCCACATGGACCTGATTGCTGTGGACGCCTTCTTGGCCTCACCTGGAACTGGTGTCTCTGATCCTATCTGCGCGTCACCCAGACCTGGTGAATCTGGTCCTCAACTGGGCATCATTGGTACCTGGTGACTCTGTTCCACACCTGAGCCTCACTTGGACATGATGAATCTGGAACCTCTCTGGGCCTCACCCTGACCTGGTGACTCTGGTCCCCATCTCGATGTCACCTGAACCAGGTGATTCTGGTACCCTTATACGGCTCAACAAGATCTGGTGACTCTGGTCCTCAACAGGGCCTCACCTAGACCTAGTGAATATGCTCCATCTGGGCAACATTTGGACATGGTGATTCTGATCCCTACCTCGGCATTACCGGGACATGGTTCCACTGCATGGCCTGCAGGTGTGCCTCACCTGGACCAGATAACTCTAGACCCCACCTGGGCATCATCAGGACATGGTTCCTCGGCATGGCCTGCAGGTTGGCCTCACTTGGACCTAATGAGTGGGGTTGTCACCTGAGACTCACCCATGCCTGGTGACACAGGTTCCCACGTGGGCCTCACGTGGACCTGGTGAATCTGGTCCTTCCCTTGTCCTCACCCGGAACTGGTAACTCTGGTCATCACCTGGGAATCACCTGGACATTGTGATTCTGGTCCCCATTGGGCCTCATCCAGTCCAGGTGACTTTGTTCCCACCTGGACCTGATTGCTGTGTACTCCTTCTTGGCCCTCACTTGGAACTAGTGACTCTGATCCTAACTGGGCCTCACCCAGATCTGGTGACTCTGGTCCTCACCTGTGGACCATTATGACCTGGATACTCTGTTCCACACGTGAGCCTCACCTGGACATGATGACTCTGGATCCCCTCTGGGCCTCAGCCTGACATGGTGACTCTGGTCCCCATCTGGATGTCACCTAGACCAGGTGAATCTGGTACCCCTCCAAGCCTCAACTAGACCTGGTGACTCGGTCCTCAACTTGGCCTAACCGGGACCTAGTGAATATGCTCCCACCTGCACCTCATCTGGACCTGGTAACTCTGGTTCTACCTGGGCATCATCGGGACATGGTTACTCTGTTCCACACTGGGACTGACCTGATCCTTGTAACTCTAGTCCTGACTTTGGCCTCTTCTGTACTAGGTGACTCTGGCTCCACATGGGCCTCACCTGTAACTGGTGACTCTGATCCTAAGCATGGCCTCACCTGACCTGATGACTGTGGTTCCATCGTAATCTTTCTTGGGCCTCGTGTCTCTGGTCACACCTGGGCCACAACAGGACCTGGTGTCTCTGGTACCCACCTGGGTAGGATCAGGATATGGTTACACTGTTCACTAATAGTGACCCAGCCAGACCTATTAACTCTGGTCTTCACCTGGGCCACACCTGGACATGGTGACACTGGTTCCAACCTGGGTCTCACATGGACATGGTGAGTCGGATGATCACCTGGTCCTCACCTGTAACTGGTGATTCGCATTCCAGCATGGACATCATGTTCACCTGGTGGCTGCAGTGTTTCTAGCTTCTCATGTACCTAGTGACTCTGGTCCCCACCAGGGCCTCACCGGGACCTGGAGAGTGTGGTTGCCACCTGCACCTCACCTGGACCTGATGATTCTGGTCTGCACCTGAGACTACCCTGGATCTGGTGACTGTGGTTCCCTCCTGGGCTTCACCTGGATTTGGGGACTCTGGTCCCCATCTGGGCCTCACCTGGCCCTGTTGACCATGGTCCTCAACTGGGCAAAATTGGGACCCTGTGACTGTGTTCCACAACTGGCCTCACCTGGAACAGGTGACTCTGGTCCCCCTCTGGGTCTCACCGTGCCCTAGTGACTGTGAACCCCACTTTGGCCTGGCTACGACCTGCTGACCCTGGTTTCCAACTGCGCCTTACCTCGAACTGTTGACTCTGGTTCTTTCAAGGGCCTCCCCTGTACCTGGTGATCCTGGTGCCCACCTGGGCCTCTCCTGGACGTGGTGACTCTTGTCACCACCGGGGACTCACCTGGACCTGCTTACTGTGTTCCACACCTGGGCCTCAAGTACACCTCTTGACCATGGTCCCCAAGCCCGCCTAACATGGACCTGTTGCCTCTGATCCCCACCGGGTCCTCACTTGTACCTGGTAACTCTGGTCCTCACCTGGGCCTCATCTCACCTAGAGACTCTGGTCCTCACCTGGACTTCACCTGCATCTGGTGACTCTGATCCCCACCAGGACTTTACCTGGATCTGGTGACTCTGGTCCCCAGCTGGACGTCTCCTGGACCTGGTGACTCTTTCCAACATGGACCTCAACTGGATCTGCTCACTCTGGTCCTCAGTTTGGTCTCACCTGGACCTGGTGTCTCTCCTCCTCACTTTGACCTAACTCAGAACTGCTGAATCTTGCCCCACCTAGGCCGCACCCAGACCTGGTGACTCTTGTCCCCAGCTATGCCTCAATTCGACCTGAAGAATCTGGTCCTCACGTGGGCCTCACATGGACCTGGGACTCAGCTGGATGGAGTGGCTCTGGTTCCCACAAGGGGCTCACCTGATACTGGTGACTGTGTTCTTATTCTTTTTTTTTTTTTTAATTTATTTTTTATTGGTGTTCAATTTACCAACATACAGAATAACACCCAGTGCCCGTCACCCATTCACTCCCACCCCCCGCCCTCCTCCCCTTCTACCACCCCTAGTTCGTTTCCCAGAGTTAGCAGTCTTTACGTTCTGTCTCCCTTTCTGATATTTCCCACACATTTCTTCTCCCTTCCCTTATATACCCTTTCACTATTATTTATATTCCCCAAATGAATGAGAACATATAATGTTTGTCCTTCTCCGACTGACTTACTTCACTCAGCATAATACCCTCCAGTTCCATCCACGTTGAAGCAAATGGTGGGTATTTGTCCTTTCTAATAGCTGAGTAATATTCCATTGTATACATAAACCACATCTTCTTTATCCATTCATCTTTCGTTGGACACCGAGGCTCCTTCCACAGTTTGGCTATCGTGGCCATTGCTGCTAGAAACATCGGGGTGCAGGTGTCCCGGCGTTTCATTGCATTTGTATCTTTGGGGTAAATCCCCAACAGTGCAATTGCTGGGTCGTAGGGCAGGTATATTTTTAACTGTTTGAGGAACCTCCATACAGTTTTCCAGAGTGGCTGCACCAGTTCACATTCCCACCAACAGTGTAAGAGGGTTCCCTTTTCTCCGCATCCTCTCCAACATTTGTTGTTTCCTGCCTTGTTAATTTTCCCCATTCTCACTGGTGTGAGGTGGTATTTCATTGTAGTTTTGATTTGTATTTCCCTGATGGCAAGTGATGCAGAACATTTTCTCATATGCATGTTGGCCATGTCTATGTCTTCCTCTGTGAGATTTCTGTTCATGTCTTTTGCCCATTTCATGATTGGATTGTTTGTTTCTTTGGTGTTGAGTTTAATAAGTTCGTTATAGATCTTGGAAACTAGCCCTTTATCTGATATGTCATTTGCAAATATCTTCTCCCATTCTGTAGGTTGTCTTTGAGTTTGGTTGACTGTATCCTTTGCTGTGCAAAAGCTTCTTATCTTGATGAAGTCCCAATAGTTCATTTTTGCTTTTGTTTCTTTTGCCTTTGTGGATGTATCTTGCAAGAAGTTACTATGGCCGAGTTCAAAAAGGGTGTTGCCTGTGTTCTTCTCTAGGATTTTGATGGAATCTTGTCTCACATTTAGATCTTTCATCCATTTTGAGTTTATCTTGGTGTATGGTGAAAGAGAGTGGTCTAGTTTCATTCTTCTGCATGTGGATGTCCAATTTTCCCAGCACCATTTATTGAAGAGACTGTCTTTCTTCCAATGGATAGTCTTTCCTCCTTTATCGAATATTAGTTGCCTATAAAGTTCAGGGTCCACTTCTGGATTCTCTATTCTGTTCCACTGATCTATGTGTCTGTTTTTGTGCCAGTACCACACTGTCTTGATGACCACAGCTTTGTAGTACAACCTGGAATCTGGCATTGTGATGCCCCCAGATATGGTTTTCTTTTTTAAAATTCCCCTGGCTATTCGGGGTCTTTTCTGATTCCACACAAATCTTAAAATAATTTGTTCTAACTCTCTGAAGAAAGTCCATGGTATTTTTTTTTGTGATTATTATTTTTTTTTTATTGGTGTTCAATTTACTAACATACAGAATAACACCCAGTGCCCGTCACCCATTCACTCCCACCCCCCGCCCTCCTCCCCTTCTACCACCCCTAGTTCGTTTCCCAGAGTTAGCAGTCTTTATGTTCTGTCTCCCTTTCTGATATTTCCCACACATTTCTTCTCCCTTCCCTTATTTTCCCTTTCACTATTATTTATATTCCCCAAATGAATGAGAACATATAATGTTTGTCCTTCTCCGACTGACTTACTTCACTCAGCATAATACCCTCCAGTTCCATCCACGTTGAAGCAAATGGTGGGTATTTGTCATTTCTAATAGCTGAGTAATATTCCATTGTATACATAAACCACATCTTCTTTATCCATTCATCTTTCGTTGGACACCGAGGCTCCTTCCACAGTTTGGCTATCGTGGCCATTGCTGCTAGAAACATCGGGGTGCAGGTGTCCCAGCGTTTCATTGCATTTGTATCTTTGGGGTAAATCCCCAACAGTGCAATTGCTGGGTCGTAGGGCAGGTATATTTTTAACTGTTTGAGGAACCTCCACACAGTTTTCCAGAGTGGCTGCACCAGTTCACATTCCCACCAACAGTGTAAGAGGGTTCCCTTTTCTCCACATCCTCTCCAACATTTGTTGTTTCCTGCCTTGTTAATTTTTCCCATTCTCACTGGTGTGAGGTGGTATCTCATTGTGGTTTTGATTTGTATTTCCCTGATGGCAAGTGATGCAGAGCGTTTTCTCATGTGCATGTTGGCCATGTCTATGTCTTCTTCTGTGAGATTTCTGTTCATGTCTTTTGCCCATTTCATGATTGGATTGTTTGTTTCTTTGGTGTTGAGTTTAGTAAGTTCTTTATAGATCTTGGAAACTAGCCCTTTATCTGATATGTCATTTGCAAATATCTTCTCCCATTCTGTAGGTTGTCTTTGAGTTTTGTTAACTGTATCCTTTGCTGTGCAAAAGCTTCTTATCTTGATGAAGTCCCAATAGTTCATTTTTGCTTTTGTTTCTTTTGCCTTCATGGATGTATCTTGCAAGAAGTTACTATGGCCGAGTTCAAAAAGGGTGTTGCCTGTGTTCTTCTCTAGGATTTTGATGGAATCTTGTCTCACATTTAGATCTTTCATCCATTTTGAGTTTATCTTTGTGTATGGTGAAAGAGAGTGGTCTAGTTTCATTCTTCTGCATGTGGATGTCCAATTTTCCCAGCACCATTTATTGAAGAGACTGTCTTTCTTCCAATGGATAGTCTTTCCTCCTTTATCGAATATTAGTTGCCCATAAAGTTCAGGGTCCACTTCTGGATTCTCTATTCTGTTCCACTGATCTATGTGTCTGTTTTTGTGCCAGTACCACACTGTCTTGATGACCACAGCTTTGTAGTACAACCTGAAATCTGGCATTGTGATGCCCCCAGATATGGTTTTCTTTTTTAAAATTCCTCTGGCTATTCGGGGTCTTTTCTGATTCCACACAAATCTTAAAATAATTTGTTCTAACTCTCTGAAGAAAGTCCATGGTATTTTGATAGGGATTGCATTAAACGTGTATATTGCCCTGGGTAACATTGACATTTTCACAATATTAATTCTGCCAATCCATGAGCATGGAATATTTTTCCATCTCTTTGTGTCTTCCTCAATTTCTTTCACAAGTGTTCTATAGTTTTGAGGGTATAGATCCTTTACATCTTTGGTTAGGTTTATTCCTAGGTATCTTATGCTTTTGGGTGCAATTGTAAATGGGATTGACTCCTTAATTTCTCTTTCTTCAGTCTCATTGTTAGTGTATAGAAATGCCACTGACTTCTGGGCATTGATTTTGTATCCTGCCACGCTACCGAACTGCTGTATGAGTTCTAGCAATCTTGGGGTGGAGACTTTTGGGTTTTCTATGTAGAGTATCATGTCATCGGCGAAGAGGGAGAGTTTGACTTCTTCTTTGCCAATTTGAATGCCTTTAATGTCTTTTTGTTGTCTGATTGCTGAGGCTAGGACTTCCAGTACTATGTTGAACAGCAGTGGTGAGAGTGGACATCCCTGTCTTGTTCCTGATCTTAGGGGAAAGGCTCCTAGTGCTTCCCCATTGAGAATGATATTTGCTGTGGGCTTTTCATAGATGGCTTTTAAGATGTCGAGGAATGTTCCCTCTATCCCTACACTTTGAAGAGTTTTGATCAGGAATGGATGCTGTATTTTGTCAAATGCTTTCTCTGCATCCAATGAGAGGATCATATGGTTCTTGGTTTTTCTCTTGCTGATATGATGAATCACATTGATTGTTTTACGGGTGTTGAACCAGCCTTGTGTCCCAGGGATAAATCCTACTTGGTCATGGTGAATAATTTTCTTAATGTACTGTTGGATCCTATTGGCCAGTATCTTGTTGAGAATTTTTGCATCCATGTTCATCAGGGATATTGGTCTGTAATTCTCCTTTTTGGTGGGGTCTTTGTCTGGCTTTGGAATTAAGGTGATGCTGGCTTCATAGAACGAATTTGGAAGTACTCCATCTCTTTCTATCTTTCCAAACAGCTTTAGGAGAATAGGTATGATTTCTTCTTTAAACGTTTGATAAAATTCCCCTGGGAAGCCATCTGGCCCTGGACTCTTGTGTCTTGGGAGGTTTTTGATGACTGCTTCAATTTCCTCCCTGGTTATTGGCCTGTTCAGGTTTTCTATTTCTTCCTGTTCCAGTTTTGGTAGTTTGTGGCTTTCCAGGAATGCGTCCATTTCTTCTAGATTGCCTAATTTATTGGCGTATAGCTGTTCATAATATGTTTTTAAAATCGTTTGTATTTCCTTGGTGTTGGTAGTGATCTCTCCTTTCTCATTCATGATTTTATTAATTTGAGTCTTCTCTCTCTTCTTTTTAATAAGGCTGGCTAATGGTTTATCTATCTTATTAATTCTTTCAAAGAACCAACTCCTGGTTCTGTTGATCTGTTCCACAGTTCTTCTGGTCTCGATTTCGTTGAGTTCTGCTCGAATCTTTATTAACTCCCTTCTTCTCTTGGGTGTAGGATCTATTTGCTGTTTTTTCTCTAGCTCCTTTATGTGTAAGGTTAGCTTTTGTATTTGAGTTCTTTCCAGTTTTTGAATGGATGCTTGTATTGCGATGTATTTCCCCCTTAGGACTGCTTTTGCTGCATCCCAAAGATTTTGAATGGTTGTATCTTCATTCTGATTAGTTTCCATGAATCTTTTTAATTCTTCCTTAATTTCCTGGTTGACCCTTTTATCTTTTAGCAGGATGGTCCTTAACCTCCACGTGTTTGAGGTCCTTCCAAACTTCTTGTTGTGATTTAGTTCTAATTTCAAGGCATTATGGTCTGAGAATATGCAGGGGACAATCCCAATCTTTTGGTATCGGTTCAGACCCGATTTGTGTCCCAATATGTGGTCTATTCTGGAGAAAGTTCCATGTGCGCTTGAGAAGAATGTGTATTCAGTTGAGTTTGGATGTAAAGTTCTGTAGATATCTGTGAAATCCATCTGGTCCAGTGTATCATTTAAAGCTCTCGTTTCTTTGGAGATGTTGTGCTTAGAAGACCTATCGAGTATAGAAAGAGCTAGATTGAAGTCACCAAGTATAAGTGTATTATTATCTAAGTATTTCTTCACTTTGGTTAATAATTGATTTATATATTTGGCAGCTCCCACATTCGGAGCATATATATTGAGGATTGTTAAGTCCTCTTGTTGAATAGATCCTTTAAGTATGATATAGTGTCCCTCTTCATCTCTCACTACAGTCTTTGGGGTAAATTTTGGTTTATCTGATATAAGGATGGCTACCCCTGCTTTCTTTTGAGGACCATTCGAATGGTAAATGGTTCTCCAACCTTTTATTTTCAGGCTGTAGGTGTCCTTCTGTCTAAAATGAGTCTCTTGTAGACAGCAAATAGATGGGTCCTGCTTTTTTATCCAGTCTGAAACCCTGTGCCTTTTGATGGGGTCATTAAGCCCGTTCACATTCAGAGTTACTATTGAGAGATATGAGTTTAGTGTCATCATGATATCTATTCAGTCTTTGTTTTTGTGGACTGTTCCACTGAACTTCTTCTTAAAGGGGAATTTTAAGAGTCCCCCTTAAAATTTCTTGCAGAGCTGGTTTGGAGGTCACATATTCTTTTAGTTGCTGCCTGTCTTGGAAGCTCTTTATCTCTCCTTCCATTTTGAATGAGAGCCTTGCTGGATAAAGTATTCTTGGTTGCATGTTCTTCTCCTTTAGGACCCTGAATATATCCTGCCAGCCCTTTCTGGCCTGCCAGGTCTCTGTGGAGAGGTCTGCTGTTACCCTAATGCTCCTCCCCATAAAAGTCAGGGATTTCTTGTCTCTTGCTGCTTTAAGGATCTTCTCCTTATCTTTGTAATTTGCAAGCTTCACAATTAAATGTCGAGGTGTTGAACGGTTTTTATTGATTTTAGGGGGGGATCTCTCTATTTCCTGGATCTGAATGCCTGTTTCCCTTCCCAGATTAGGAAAGTTTTCAGCTAGAATTTGTTCAAATACATATTCTGGCCCTCTGTCCCTTTCGGCGCCCTCGGGAACCCCAATTAAACGTAGGTTTTTCTTCCTCAGGCTGTCGTTTATTTCCCTTAATCTATCTTCATGGTCTTTTAATTGTTTGTCTCTTTTTTCCTCAGTTTCCCTCTTTGCTATCAACTTGTCTTCTATGTCACTCACTCGTTCTTCCACCTCGTTAACCCTCGTCGTTAGGACTTCTAGTTTGGATTGCATCTCATTCAATTGATTTTTAATTTCTGCCTGATTAGCTCTAAATTCTGCAGTCATGAAGTCTCTTGAGTCCTTTATACTTTTTTCTAGAGCCACCAGTAGCTGTATAATAGTGCTTCTGAATTGGCTTTCTGACATTGAATTGTAATCCAGATTTTGTAACTCTGTGGGAGAGAGGACTGTTTCTGATTCTTTCTTTTGAGGTGAGGTTTTCCTTCTAGTCATTTTGCTCAGTGCAGAGTGGCCAAAAGCAAGTTGTATTGGGAAAAAGAGAAAAAGAGAGGAGAGAAAGAAGGAAAGAAAAGAGAAAGAGAAAAAAAAGGGAAGAGAAAAAAAAACGAAAGAAAAAAAAAGAAGAAAAAGAGAAAGAAAAAGAAAGGAGAAAAAAAGGGGGGTGGGGGAGGAAACAAATCAAAAAGCAAAACAAAACAAAACAAAACAAAAAACCAAAAACACAACAACAACAACAAAAAAAAAAACCAAAAAAAAAAAAAATAGAACCACAGGGGAGTATCTTCTGATTCTGTGTTCTTTAAGTCCCTTGGCTTCTCCTGGAAGTTGTCCGTCTAGCTGGTGTTCTGGGGGAGGGGCCTGTTGTGCTGATTCTCAGGTGTTAGCAGTTGGGGGAGCTGCTGTGCCCCTGCCTGGTGCAGGGCTCAGTGGGGGTTGTTTACCCCGTGAGGCCGCAGGAGGAACAGCCCCAGTGGCGGGGCAGCTCTGGAAACCTGGATTCAGCTCCGACAGGAACTCCGTCTGCAGGGCCTGGAGGCTCCGGGGCGGGGCCGCTGATCTGCTCAGCTCAGGGCAGGAGCGTCCTCGCTCTCCTGGGCCCTCCCGGCCTCTGCCTGTCCCAGGGAATGCGGGATCCTGGGCTGTGTCCCGGCGCCCTGTGCTCTGGGGCCTGCGCTGTTGGATTCGCGCTCCCGGGCCGCGCAACCCCCTTGTGTTCTTATTCTATGCCTCACCAGGACCTAGTTATTCTGTTCCCCATCTGGGCTTGCATGGCCCTAGTGACTCTGGTCCTCACCCAGGCATCATTGGGACCTGGATACTCTATTCCACACCTGGGTCTCACTTTGTCCAGGGACCTCTGGTCCCATTCTGTGCCTCAAACTAAACTGGTTACTCTGGTTCCCCCTCTGGGCCTCACCCTTACATGGTGACTCTGGTCACCCCTTGGGCTTCACTTGGGCCTGGTGAATCTGGTCCTTAGATGGTTCGCACCTGGATCTGGTGACCGGTCACCACGTGGACCTCACCTGGACTTGGTGAATCCTGTTGCCACCTGCGCCTCACCTGGACCTTGTGACTCTGGTCCCTCCTGGACCTCACCTGGATCTGGTGGCTCTGGTTCCCATATGGGGCTCTACTGGACCTGGTTCCTGTGGTCTCCTATGGCCTCACCTGGAACACAATGACGCTGATCCCTATTTGTGCCTCTCCTGGATCTTGACTCAGGTCCTTATCTGGGCATCATTGGGACCTGGATACTCTCTTATATACCTGGGCATCACCTGGACCTTGAGACTGTGGTCCCACCTGGGCCTCACCTGGACGAGGTGACTGGTTCCCACGGGGACATCACGTGGACCTGGTGACTCAGGTCCTCATATGGGCATCATTCACCTGGTTTCTCAGTTCCACATCGGGGCCTCAACTGGACCTAGTGATTTCGTCCAACTCTGCGCCTCACACTGACCTGGTGACTCTGGTCCTCACCTGGATATCACCAGAACCGGGTGACTCTGGTAACCCTCTGGGACTCACCCGGAGCTGGGGACACTGGTCCTCAACTGGACCTCAACAGTACTTGTTGAATCTACTCCTCACTTAGGCCTCGTCTGCACCTTGTGACTCTTTTCCCACCTGGCATCAATGGGACATGGTTACTCTGTTCCCCACCTGGGCCTCACCTGGACATGATACCTTGGCTCCACACTTTGGCCTCAACTGGTCCTGATGACACTGTTCCCCCCACCTAGGCCTCAATCTGGACATGGTGACTGTCGCCACCTGGGTCTCACCTGGACCTAGTGACTCTCGTTCCCTCATGACCCACATCTGACCTGGTGACTGTGGTGTTCTTGTAGACTCACATTTACCTGGTGACTCCGGTCCCCACTAGGGCCTCAACTGGATCTGGTGACTCTGGCCTGCAGGATGGCCCCACCTGGACATGGTGAGTGGGCTGCCACTCCATACCTGGTGACTCAGGTCCCCAGGTGGGCCTCTTGGACCTGGTGAATCTGGTCCTTACCTGGTCCTTCCCGGAACTGGTAACTCTGGTCACCACTTGGGCCTCACCTGGACCTGGTGAATCTGGTACCCATCTAGTCCTCACCCAGTCCTGGTGACTTTGTTCCCCACCTGGACATGATTGCTGTGGACTCTTTCTTGGCCTCACCTGGAACTGGTTACTCTGATCCTATCTGCGCGTCACCCAGATCTGGTCACTCTGGTCCTCACCTGTGGACCATTATAACCTGGATACTCTGTTCCACACCTGAGCCTCACCTGGACATGATGACTCTGGATCCGCTCTGGGCCTCAGCCTGACATGGTGACTCTGGTCCCCATCTGGATGTGACCTGGACCAGGTGATTCTGGTACCCCTCTAGGCCTCAACTTGACCTGGTGATCCTGGTTCCCACCTGGGCCTCACCTGGACCTGGTGACTCTTGTCACCACCGGGGACTCACTTGGACCTGGTTACAGTGTTTCACACTGGGCCTCAAGTAGAACTCTTGACCATGGTCCCCAAGCCTGCCTCACATGGACCTGTTGCCTCTGATACCTACCAGCGCCTCACGTGTACCTGGTAACTCTGGTCCTCACTTGGGCCTCATCTGCACCTAGTGACTCTGGTCCCCACCTGGGCTTCAACTCGATCTGGTGACTCTGGTCCCCACCTGGAATTCACCTGGATCTTGTGACTCTGGTCCCCTTCTGGACCTCTCCTGGACCTGGTGACTCTCTTTCCAACACGGACCTCACCAAGATCTGGTGATTCGGGTCCTCAGTTTGGCCTCACCTGGAACTGGTGTCTGTCATCCCCACTTTGACCTAACTCAGAACTGCTGAATCTTGCCCCACCTAGGCCGCACCCAGACATGGTGACTCTTGTCCCCAGCTATGCCTCATCGACCTGATGAATCTGGTCCTCACTTGGGCCTTACATGGACCTGGGACTCAGCTGGATAGAGTGGCTCTGTTTCCCACAAAGGGATCACCTGATACTGGTGACTGGGGTCTCTTTCTATGCCTCAGCAGGACCTAGTGATTCTGTTCCCCATCTGGGCCTGCATGGCCCCAGTGACTCTGGTCCTCACCCAGGCATCATTGGGACCTGGACACTCTATTCCACACCTGGGCCTCACTTTGACCAGGGAACTCTGGTCGCATTCTGGGCCTCAAACTAAACTGGTTACTCTGGTTCCCCCTCTGGTGGAACTGGTGACTCTGGTCACCCCTTCGGCTTCACTTGGGCCTGGTGAATCTAGTCCTTAGCTGGTCCTCACCTAGATCTGGTGTCTGGTTGCCACCTGGGCCTCACCTGGACTTGGTGAATCCTGTTGCCACCTGCGCCTCACCTGGACCTTGTGACTGTGGTCCCACCTGGACCTCACCTGGATCTGGCGGCTATGGTTCCCATAAGGGGCACTCCTGAACCTGGTTCCTGTGGTCTCCATCTGGCCTAACTTGGAACACAATGACTCTGATCCATATTTGGGCCTCTGCTGGACCTGTTGACTCTGGTCCTTACCTGGCATCATTGGGACCTGGATACTCTCTTATATAACTTGGCCTTACCTGGACCTGGTGAGTGTGGTCCCACCTGGGCCTCACCTGGACGAGGTGACTGGTTCCCACAGGGACCTCACCTGGACCTGGTGACTCTGGTCCTCATATGGGCATCTATCGACCTGGTTTCTCAGTTCCACATCGGGACCTCACCTGGACATAGTGATTCTCGTCCCCCTCTGGGCCTCACTCTGACGTGCTTACTCTGATCCCCACCTGGATATCACCAGAACCGGGTGACGCTGGTCCCCCTCTGGGACTCACGCGGAGCTGGGGACCCTGGTCCTCAACAGGGCGTAAACAGGACCTGGTGATTCTACTCACTAAGGCCTCGTCTGGACCTTGTGACTCTTTTCCCACCTGGCATCAATGGGACATGGTTACTCTGTTCCCCACCTGGGCCTCACCTGGACATGATAACTTTGCTTCACACTTTGGCCTCAACTGGTCCTGATGACTCTGGTCCCCCCACCTAGGCCTCAATCTGAACCTGGTGACTGTGGTCCCCACCTGGGTCTCACCTGGACCTGGTGACTCTCGTTCCCACATGAACCACACCTGGACCTGGTCACTGTGGTGTTTTTGTAGACTCATATTTACCTGGTGACTCCGGTCCCCACTAGGGCCTCACGTGGATCTGGTGACTTTGGCCTGCGGGCTGGCCTCACCTGGACCTGGTGAGTGGGGTTGCCACCAGGACCTCACCCATACCTGGTGGCTCTGTCCCCAAAAGGGCCTCTTAGATCTGGTGAATCTGGTCCTTCCCTGGTCCTCTCCCAGACCTGGGGACTCTGGTCACCACCTGGGCCTCACCTGGACCTGGTAAATCTGGTCCCCATCTGGCCCTCACCCAGTCCTGGTGGCTTTGTTCCCCACCGGGACCTGATTGCTGTGGACTCTTTCTTGGCCTCACATGGAACTGGGGACTCTGATCCTATCTGCTCGTCACCCAGACCTGGTGACTCTGGTCCTCACCTGGGCATCATTGGTACATGGTGACTCTGTTCTACACCTGAGCCTCACCTGGACATGATGACTCTGGAACCTCTCTGGGCCTCACCCTGACCTGGTGACTCTAGTCCCCATCTGGATGTCACCTTGACCAGGGGATTCTGGTACCCCTCTAGGCCTCAACCAGATATGGTGACTCTTCCTCAACTGGGCCTCACCTGGACCTTGTGAATATGATCCATCTTGGCCTCATTTGGATCTGGTGACTCTGTCCCTACCTGGGCATCATAGGGATATGGTTCCACTGCATGGCCTGCAGGTTGGCCTCACCTGGACCTGGTAAATCTCGTGCCTACCTGGGCATCATCGGGACATGGTTCCACTGCATGGCCTGCAGGTTGGCCTCACCTGGACCTGCTAAATCTGGTCCCAACCTGGGCATCATCGTGACACCGTTCCTCTGCATGGCCTGCAGGTTGGCCTCACCTGGACCTGGTGAGTGGGGTTGCCACCTGTGCCTCACCCATACCTGGTGACACAGGTCCCCACGTGGGCCTCACTTGGACCTGGTGAATATGGTCCTTACTTTGTCCTCAGCGTAACTGGTAACTCTGGTCATCATCAGGGAATCTCCTGGACCTTGTGAATCTGGTCCCCATCTGGGCCTCACCCAGTCCTGGTGACTTTGTTCCCCACCTGGACCTGATTGCTGTGAAATCCTTATTGGCCTCACCTGGAACTGGTGCCTCTGATCCTAACTGGCCTCACCCAGATCTGGTGACTCTGGTCCTCACCTGTGGACCATTATGACCTGGATACTCTGTTCCACACCTGAGCCTCACCTGGTCATGATGACTCTGGATCCCCTCTGGGCCTCAGCCTGACATGGTGACTCTGGTCCCCATCTGGATATCACCAATACCAGGTGAATCTGGTACCCCTCTATGCCTCAACTAGACCTGGTGACTCTGGTCCT
Organism: Canis aureus; assembly: GCF_053574225.1. NCBI lineage: Eukaryota > Metazoa > Chordata > Mammalia > Carnivora > Canidae > Canis > Canis aureus. The sequence continues at coordinate 69,354,105 of NC_135625.1, forward strand.
CAACTGGGCCTCAACGGGACCTAGTGAACATGCTCCCCACCTGCGCCTCATCTGGACCTGGTGACTCTGGTTCTACCTGGGCATCATCGGGACATGGTTACTTTATTCCCCACAGGGACTGACCTGATCCTGGTAACTCTAGTCCTAACATTGACCTCTTCTGTACCAGGTGACTCTGGCTCAACCTGGGCATCACCTGTAACTGGTGACTCTGACCTAAGCATGGCCTCACCTGATCTGGTACTGTGGTTCCCATCGGGACCTCACCTGGACCTCATGTCTCTTGTCCCACCTGGGCTTCACCAGGCTCTGGTGTCTCTGGTACCCACCTGGGTAGCATCAGGATATGGTTACACTGTTCACTAACCGTGACCCACCCGGACCTATTAACTGTGGTCTTCACCTGGGGAACACCTGGACATGGTGACACTGGTTCCCACCTAGGTCTCACCTGGACATGGTGAGTCTGATCCCCAACTGTGCCTCAATGTAACTGGTGATTCTCGTTCCCACATGGACATCATGTGGACCTGGTGGCTGCAGTGTTTTTATCTTCTCATGCACCTAGTGGCTTGGTCCCCACCAGGGCCTCACTGGGACCTGGTGAGTGTGGTTGCCACCTGCACCTCACCTGGACCTGGTGATTCTTGTCTGCCCCTGAGACTACCCTGGATCTGGTGACTGTGGTCCCCACCTGGGCTTCACCTGGATTTGGGGACTCCGGTCCCCATCTGGGCCTCACCTGGCCCTGATGACCATGGTCCTCAAGTGGGCACAATTGGGACCCGGTGACTGTGTTCCACAACTGGTCCTCACATGGACGATGTGACTCTGGTCCCCCTCTGGGTCTCACCGTGCCATAGTGACTGTGAATCCAACTTTGGCCTGACTTGGAACTGCTGACGCTGGTTGCCACCTGCGCCTGACCTCGAACTGTTGTCTCTGGTTCATTCAAGGGCTTACCCTGTACCTGGTGATCCTGGTCCCCACCTGGGACTCACCTGGACGTGGTGACTCTTGTCACCACCGGGGACTCACCTGGACCTGCTTACCTTGTTCCACATCTGGGCCACAAGTAGACTTGTTGACCATGGTCTCCAAGCCGGCCTCACATGGACCTGTTGCCTCTGATCCCCACCGGGGCCTCACGTGTACCGGGTATCTCTGGTCCTATCCAGGGCCTCATCTGGACCTAGAGACTCTGGTCACCACCTGGGCTTCACCTGATTCTGGTGACTCTGGTCCCCACCTGGATATCACCAGAACCGGGTGACTCTGGTCCCCCTCTGGGACTCACCCAGAGCTGGGGACACTGGTCCTCAAATGGGCCTCAACAGGACCTGGTGAATCTACTCCTCACTTAGGCCTCGTCCGGACCTTGTGACTCTTTTCCCAACTGGCATCAATGGGACATGGTTACTCTGTTCCCCACCTATGTCTCTACTGGACATGATAACTTTGCTCAACACTTTGGCCTCAACTGCTCCTGATGAATCTGGTCCCCCCACCTAGGCCTCAATCTGGAACTGGTGACTGTGATCCCCACCTGGGTCTCAGCTGGACCTGGTGACTCTCGTTCCCACATGAAACACACCTAGACCTGGTGACTGTGGTGTTCTTGTAGACTCACATTTACCTGGTGACTCCGGTCCCACTGGGGCCTCACCTGTTCTGGTGACTCGGGCCTGCAAGTTGGCCTCACCTGGACCTGGTTAGTGGGGTTCCCACCTCGGCCTCACACATACCTGGTGACCACGTCCCCACGTGGGCCTCTTGGATCTGGTGAATCTGGCCCTTACCTGGTCCTCTCCCAGACCCGGGGACTCTGGTCACCACCTTGGCCTCACCTGGGCCTGGTGAATCTGGTCCCCATCTGTGCCTCACACAGTCCTGGTGACTTTGTTCCCCACTTGGACCTGATTGCTGTGGACTCTTTCTTGGCCTCACTTGGAACTGGAGACTCTGATCCTATCTGTGTGTCACCCAGACCTGGTGACTCTCGTCCTCACTTAGGCATCATTGGTACCTGATTACTCTGTTTCACACCTGAGCCTCCCCTGGACATGATGACTCTGGAACCTCTCTGGGCCTCACCCTGACCTGGTGACTCTGGTCCCCATCTGGATGTCACCTGGACCAGGGGATTCTGGTACCCCTCTAGGCCTCAACCAGATCTGGTTTCTCTTGTCCTCAACTGGGCCTCGGTTGGTCCTAGTGAATATGCTCCATCTTGGCCTCATTTGGACCTGGTTACTCTGGTCCCTACCAGGGCATCATGGGGACCTATTTCTACTGTATGGCCTGCAGGTTGGCCTCACCTGGACCTGGTAACTCTGGTCCCTACCTTGGCATTATCGGGACCCGGTTGCTTTGCATGGCCTGCAGGTAGGCCTCACCTGGAACTGGTGAGTGGGGTTGCCTCTTGGGCCTCACCCATACCTGGTGACACAGGCCCCTACGTGGGCCTCACTTGGACCTGGTGTATCTGGTAATTCTGCTCACCACCTGGGGATCACCTGGACCTGGTGAATCTGGTAACTCTGGTCACCACGTGGGAATCACCTGGACCTGGTGAATCTGTGTCCCCATCTGGGCCTCACCCATTCCTGGTGACTTTTTTCCCCACCCGGCCCTGATTGCGGTGGACTCCTTCTTAGCCTCACCTGGAACTGTTGACTCTGATCCTAACTCGGCCTCACCCAGATCTGTTGACTCTGGTCCTCACCTGTGGATCATTATGACCTGGATACTCTGTTCCACACCTGAGACTCATCTGGACATGATGACTCTGGATCCCCTCTGGTCCTCTCCGTGACATGGTGAATCTGGTCCCCATCTGGACGGCACCTAGACCAGGTGAATCTGGTACCCCTCTAGGCCTCAACTAGACCTGGTGACTCTGGTCCTCTACTGGGCCTCAATGGGACGTAGTGAATATGCTCCCCAACTTCGCCTCATCTGGACATGGTGACTCTGGCTCCACCTGGGCCTCACCTGTAACTGGTGACTCTGATCCAAAGCAAGGCCTCTCCTGACCTGGTGACTGTGGTTCCCATCGGGACCTCACCTGGACCTCATGTCTCTGGTCCCACCTGGGCCTCACCAGGACCTGGTGTCTCTGGTACCCACCTGGGTAGCATCAGGATATGGTTACACTGTTCACTAACAGTGACCCAGCCGGACCTATTAACTCTGGTCTTCACCTGGGCCACACCTGGACATGGTGACACTCGTTCCCACCTGGGTCTCACCTGGAAATGGTGAGTCAGATACCCACCTGGTCCTAACCTATAACTGTTGATTCTCGTTCCCACATGGACATCATGTGGACCTGGTGGCTGCGGTGTTTCTAGTTTGTCATGTACCTTGTGACACTCTTCCCCACCAGGGCCTCACCGGGACCTGGTGAGTGTGGTTGCCACCTGCACCTCACCTGGACCTGGTGATTCTGGTCTGCACCTGAGACTACCCTGGATCTGGTGACTGTGGTCCCCACCTGGGCTTCACCTGGATTTGGGGACTCTCGTCCCCATGTGAGGCTCACCAGGCCCTGTTGACCAAGGTCCTCAACTGGGCAAAATTGGGACGCGGTGTCTGTGTTCCACAACTGGAACTCAGCTGGACCACGTGACTCTGGTGCCCCTCTGGGTCTCAACATTCCCTAGTGACTGTGAACCCCACTTTCCCCTGACTTAGACCTGCTGACCCTGGTTGAAACCTGCGCCTGAACTCGAACTGTTGACTCTGGTTCTTTCAAGGGCCTCCCCTGTACCTGGTGATCGTGGTCCGAACCTGGGCCTCACCTGGACGTGGTGTCTCTTGTCACCATGGGGACTCACCTGGACCTGCTTACTGTGTTCCACACCTGGGCCTCAAGTAGACCTGTTGACCATGGTCCCCAAGCCGGCCTCACATGGACCTGTTGCCTCTGATCCCCACCGGGGCCTCACCTGTACCTTGTAACTCTGGTCCTCACCTGGGCCTCATCTGGACCTAGAGACTCTGGTCCCCACCTGGGCTTCACCTGGATCTGGAGACTCTGGTCCCCATCTGGACTTCACCTGGATCTGGTGACTCTGGTCGCAATCTGGACCTCTCCTGGACTTGGTGTCTCTCTTGCCCACTTTGACCTAACTCAGAACTGCTGAATCTTGCCCCACCTATTACGCACCCAGACCTAGTGACTCTTGTCCCTAGCTATTCCTCAATTCGACCTGATGAATCTGGTCCTCACGTGGACCTCACATTTACCTGGGACTCAGCTGGAAAGAGTGGCTCTGGTTCCCACTAGGGGCTCACCTGATACTGCTGAATGTGGTCTTATTCTATGCCTCACCAGAAACTAGTGATTCTGTTCCCCATCTGGGCCTGCATGTCCTTAGTGACTCTGGTCCTCACTGAGACATCATTGGGACCTGGATACTCTATTCCACACCTGGGCCTCACTTTTACCAGGAACCGCTGGTCCCATTCTGGGCCTCAAACTAAACTGGTTACTCTGGTTCCCCCTCTTAACCTCACCCTTACCTGGTGACTCTGGTCACCCCTTGGGCCTCCCCTGGGCCTGGTGACTCTGGCCTGCAGGTTGGCCTCACCTGGACTTGATTAGTGGGATGCCACCTGGGCCTCACACATACCTGGTGACTCAGGTCCCCACATGGGCCTCTTGGACCTGGTGAATCTGGCCCTTACATGGACTTCTCCCAGACCCGGGGAATCTGGTCAAAACATGGGCCTCACCTGGACCTGGTGAATCTGGTCCCCTTCTGGGCCTAACCCAGTCCTGGTGACTATGTTCCCCAACTGGACCTGATTGCTCTGGACTCTTTCTTGCCCTCACCTTGAACTGGTGACTCTGATCCTATCTGTGCGTCACCCAGACCTGGTGACTCTCGTCCTCACCTGGGCATCATTGGTACCTGGTTACTCTGTTCCACACCTGAGCCTCACCTGGACATGATGTCTCTGGGACCTCTCTGGGCCTCACCCTGACCTGGTTGTCTGGTCCCCTTCTGGATGTCACCTGGACCAGGTGATTCTGGAACCCCTCTAGGCCTCAACCAGATCTGGTGACTCTTGTCCTCAAGTGGGCCTCACCTGGACCTAGTGAATATGCTCCATCTGGGCCTCATTTTGACCTGGTGACTCTGGTCACTCACTGGGCATCATCTGGAAATGGTTCCACTGCATGACCTGCTGGTTTGCCTCACCTGGACCTGGTAACTCTGGTCCCTACCTGGGCATCATCGGGACATCTTGACCTGGTGAGTGGGGTTCTCACCTGGATCTTACCCATGCCTGGTGACACAGGTCCCCACGTGGGCCTCCCTTGGACCTGGTGAATGTGGTCCTTACATAGTCCTCACCCGGAACTGGTAAATCTGGTCACCACCTGGGCATCACCTACCTGGTGACTTTGTTCCCCACGTGGACCTGATTGCTCTGGACACCTTCTTGGCCTTACCTGGAAGTGGTAACTCTGATCCCAACTGGGCCTCTCTCAGATCTGGTGACTCTGGTCCTCACCTGGGCCTCATCTGGACCTAGTGACTCTGGTCCCCACTTGGGCTTCAACTGGATCTGTTGACTCTGGTCCCCACCTGGATTTCACCTGGAACTGGTGACTCTGGTCCATACCTGAACCTCTCCTGGACCCGGTGACTCACTTTCCAACATGGACATCACTTGGATCTGGTGACTATGGTCCTCAGTTTGGCCTCACCTGGACCTGGTGTCTCTCGTCCCCACTTTGACCTAACTCAGAACTGCTGATCTTGCCCCACCTAGGCCGCACACAGACATGGTGACTCTTGTCCCCAGCTATGCCTCAATTCGACCTGATGAATCTGGTCCTCACGTGGGCCTCCATGGACCTGGGATTCAGCTGGATAGAGTGGCTCTGGTTCCCACAAGGGGCTCACCTGATACTGCTGACTGTGGTCTTATTCTATGCCTCACCAGGACCTAGTGATTCTGTTCCCCATCTGGGCCTGCATGGCCCTAGTAACTCTTTTCCTCACCCAGGCATCATTGGGATCTGGATACTCTATTCCACATCTACGCCTCACTTTCACCAGGGACCTAGGGTCCCATTCTGGGCCTCAAACTAAACTGGTTATTCTGGTTCCCCCTCTGGGCGTCACCCCTACCTGGTGACTCTGGTCACCCCTTGGGCTTCACTTGGGCCTGGTGAATCTGGTCCTTAGCTGTTCCGCACCTGGATCTGGTGACCGGTCGCTACCTGGGCCTCACCTGGATTTGGTGAAACCTGTTACCACCTGCGCCTCTTCTGGACCTAGTGACTGTGGTCCCACCCAGACATCACCTGGATCTGGTGGCTCTGGTTCCCATAGGGGGCTCTCCTGGACCTGGTTCCTGTGGTCTCCATCTGGCCTCACCTGGAACACAATGACTCTGTTCCATATTTGCCCTTTGCTGGACCTGTTGACTCTGGTCCTTACCTGGGCATCATTGGGACCTGGGAACACTCTTATATACCTGGACATCACCTGGACCTGGTGACTGTGGTCCCACCTGGGCCTCACCTGCATGAGGTGACTGGTTCCCACAGGGACCTCACCTGGATCTGGTGACTCAGGTCCTCATATGGACATTATGGGACCTGGTTTCTCAGTTCCCCATCGGGGCCTGCCCTGGACCTAGTGATTCTCGTCCCACTCTGGGCCTCACTCTGAAGTGGTGACTCTGGTCCCCACCTGGATATCACCAGAACCGGGTAACTCTGGTCCCCCTCTGGGCCTCACCCGGAGCTGGGGACACTGGCACTCAACTGGGCCTCAACAGGACCTGGTGAATCTACTCCTCACTTAGGCCTCGTCTGGACCTTCTGACTCTTTTCCCACCTGGCATCAATGGGACTTGGTTACTCTCTTCCCCACCTGGGTTTCACCTCGACATGATAACTTTGCCCCACACTTTGGCTTCAACTGGTCATGATGACTCTGGTCTCCCCACCTAGGCCTCAATCAGGACCTGGTTACTGTGGTCCCCATCTGGGTCTCCCCTGACCTGGTGACTCTCGTTCCTACATTAACCACACCTAGACTTGGTGACTGTGGTATTCTTGTAGACTCACATTTCCCTGGTGACTCTGGTCCCCACTAGGGCCTCCCCTGGATCTGGTGACTCTGGCCTGCAGGTTGGCCTCACCTGGACTTGGTGAGTGGGGTTGACACCTGGGCGTCACCCATACCTGGTGACTCAGGTCCCCACGTGGACCTCTTGGACCTGGTGAATCTGGTCCTTACCTGACCTCCCCCAGACCCAGGGACTCTGGTTACCACCTGGGCCTCACCTGGACCTGGTGATTCTGGTCCCCATGTGGGCCTCACCCAGTCCTGGTGACTTTTTTCCCCACCTGGACCTGATTGCTGTGGACTCTTTCTTGGCCTCACCTGGAACTGGTGACTCTGATCCGATCTGTGCGTCACCCAGACCTGGTGACTCTTGTCCTCACCTGGGCATCATTGGACCTGGTGCCTCTGTTCCACACCTGAGCCTCACCAGGACATGATGACTCTGGAACCACTCTGGGCCTCACCCTGACCTGGTGACTCTGGTCCCTATCTGGATGTCACCTAGACCAGGTGAATCTGGTACCCCTCTAGGCCTCAACTAGACCTGGTGACACTGGTCCTCAACTGGGCCTCACCGGGACCTCGTGAATATGCTCCCCACCTGCGCCTCCTCTGGACCTGGTGACTCTGGTTCTACCTGGGCATCATCGGGACATGGTTACTCTATTCCCCACTGGGACTGACCTGATTCTGGTAACTCTGGGCCTGACTTTGGCCTCTTCTGTACCAGGTGACTCTGGCTCCACCTGGGCTTCACCTGTAACTGGTGACTCTGACCCTAAGCATGGCCTCACCTGTTCTAGTGACTGTGGTTCCCATCGGGACCTCACCTGGACGTCATGTCTCTGTTCCCACCTGGGCCTCACCAGGACCTGGTGTCTCTGGTACCCACCTGGGTAGCATCAGGATATGGTTACAGTGATGACTAACAGTGACCCAGCTGGACATATTAACTCTGGTCTTCACCTGGGCCACACCTGTACATGGTGATTGTGGTATGCACCTGAGACTACCCTGGATCTGGTGACTGTGGTCCCCACCGGGGCTTCACCTGGATTTGGGGACTCCGGTCCCCATCTGGGCCTCACTTGGCCCTGTTGACCATGGTCCTCAACTGGGCAAAATTGGGACCCGGTGACTGTGTTCCACAACTGGACCTCACCTGGACCAGGAGACACTGGTCCCCCTCTGGGTCTCACTGTGCCCTAGTGACTGTGAACCCCACTTTGGCCTGACTTGGACCTGCTGACACTGGTTTCCACCTGCGCCTGACCTCGAACTGTTTACTCTGGTTCTTTCAAGGGCCTCCCCTGTACCTGGTGATCCTGGTCCCCACCTGGGCCTCACCTGGACGTGGTGACTCTTGTCACCACCGGGGACTCACCTGGACCTGGTTACTGTGTTCCACACCTGGGCCTCAAGTAGATCTGTTGACCATGGTCCCCAAGCCGGCCTCACATGGAACAGTTGCCTCTGATCCTCACCGGGGCCTCACGTGTACCTGGTAACTCTGGTCCTCACCTGGGCCTCATCTGGACCTAGTGACTCTGGTCCCAACCTGGGCTTCACCTGGATCTGATGACTCTGGTCCCCACCTGGACTTCACCTTGATCTGGTGACACTGGTCCCCACCTGGACCTCTCCTGGACCTGGTGACTCTCTTTCCAACATGGACCTTACCTGGATCTGGTGACTCTGGTCTTCAGTTTGGCCTCACCTGGACCTGGTGTCTCTCATCCCCACTTTCACCTAACTCAGAAGTGCTGAATATTGCCCCACCTAGGCCGCACCCAGACCTGGTGACTCTTGTCCCCAGCTATGCCTCAATTCGACTTGATGAATCTGGTCCTCACGTGGGCCTCACATGGACCTGGGACTCAGCTGGATTGAGTGGCTCTGGTTCCCACAAGCGGCTCACCTGATACTGGTGACTGTGGTCTTATACTATGCCTCACCAGGACCTAGTGATTCTGTTCCCCATCTGGGCCTGCATGGAACTAGTGAGTCTGGTCCTCACACAGGCATCAATGGGACCTGGATACTCTATTCCACACCTGGGCCTCACTCTGACCAGGGACCTCTGGTCCCATTCTGGGCCTCAAACTAAACTGGTTACTCTGGTTACCCCTCTGGGCCTCACCCTTAACTGGTGACTCTGATCACCCTTGGGCTTCACTTGGGCCTGGTGAATCTGGTCTTTAGCTTGTCCTCACTTGGATCTGGTGACTGTTCGCCACCTGGGCCTCACCTGTACTTGGTGAATCCTATTGCCACGCACGCGTCACCTGGACCTTGTGAGTGTGGTCCCACCTGGACCACACCTGGATCTGGTGGCTCTGGTTCCCATAAGGGGCTCTCCTGTAACTGGTTCCTGTGGTCTCCATCTGGCCTCACCTGGAACACAATGACTCTGATCTATATTTGAGCCTCTCCTGGACCTGTTAACTCTGGTTTTTACATGAGCATCATTGGGACCTGGACACTCTCTTATATACCTGGGCCTCACCTGGACCTGGTGACTGTGGTCCCACTTGGGCCTCACCTGGACGAGGTGACTGGTTCCCACAGGAACCTCACCTGGATCTGGTGACTCAGGTCCTCATATGGGCATCATGGGACCTGGTTTCTCAGTTCCACATCGGGGCCTCACCTGCACCTAGTGATTCTCGTCCCCCTCTGGGCCTCACCCTGACGTGGTGACTCTGGTCACCACCTGGATATCAACAGAACCGGTGATTGGTCCCCCTCTGGGACTCACGCGGAGCTGGCGACACTGGTCCTCAACTGTGCCTCAACAGGACCTGGTGAATCTACTCCTCACTTAGGCCTCGTATGGACCTTGTGACTCATTTCCCACCTGGCATCAATGGAACAAGGTTACTCTAGTCCCCACCTGGACCTCACATGGACATGATAACTTTGCTCCACACTTCGGTCTCAACTGGTCCTGATGACCCTCGTCCCCTCACCTAGGCCTCAATCTGGACCTGGTGACTGTGGTCCCCACCTGGGTTTCACCTGGACCTGTTGACTCTCCTTGCCACATGAACCCCACCTGGACCTGGGGACTGTGGTGTTCTTTTTTTTATTTTTTTTAATTTTTATTTATTTATGATAGTCACAGAGAGAGAGAGAGGCAGAGACACAGGCAGAGGGAGAAGCAGGCTCCATGCACCGGGAGCCTGACGTGGGATTCGATCCCGGGTCTCCAGGATCGCGCCCTGGGCCAAAGGCAGGCGCCAAACCCCTGCGCCACCCAGGGATACCGACTGTGGTGTTCTTGTAGACTCACATTTACCTGGTGACTGCGGTACCCACTAGGCCCTCACCTGGATCTGGTGACTCTGGCTTGCAGGTTGGCCTCACCTGTACCTGGTGAGTGGGGTTGCCACCTGGGCCTCACCCATACCTGGTGATTCAGGTCTCCACGTGGGCCTCTTGGACCTGGTGAATCTGGTCCTTACCTGGTCCTCTCCAGACCCGGGGACTATGGTCACCACCTGGACCTCACCTGGAACTGGTGAATCTGGTCCCCATCTTGGCCTCACCTAGTTCTGGTTAATTTGTTGCCCACCAGGACCTGATTGCTGTGGAACCCTTCTTGGCCTCACCTGGAACTTGTGACTCTGATCCTAACTGGGCCTCACCCAGATCTGGTGACTCTGGTCCTCACCTGAGGACCATTATGATCTGGATACTCTGTTCCACACCTGAGCCTCACCTTGACATGATGACTCTCGATCCCCTCTGGGCCTCACCCTGACATGGTGACTCTGGTCCCCATCTGGATGTCACCTAGACCAAGTGAATCTGGTACCCGTCTAGGCCTCAACTAGACCTGGTGACCCTTGTCCTCAACTGGGCCTCACCGGGACCTAGTGAACATGCTCCCCACATGGGCCTCACTTGTATCTGGTAACTCTGGCCTGCAGGTTGGCCTCACCTGGACCTCTTGAGTGGGGTTGCCACCTGGGCCTCACCCATACCTGGTGACTCAGGTCCCCACGTGAGCCTCTTGGACCTGGTGAATCTGGTCCTTACCAGGTCCTCTCCCAGACCCGGAGACTCTGGTCAACACCTGGGCCTCACCTGGACCTGGTGAATCTGTTCCCCATCTGGGCCTCACCCAGTCCAGGTGACTTTGATCCCCTCCTGGACCTGTTTGTTGTGGACCCTTTCTTCGCCTCATCTGCAACTGGTGACTCTGATCCTATCTGCGCGTCTCCCAGATCTGGTGACTCTGGTCCTCACATGGGCATCATTCGTACCTGGTGACTCTGTTCCTCACCTGAGCCTCACCTGGACATGATGACTCTGGAAACGCTCTGGGCCTCACCCTGACCTAGTGACTCTGGTCCCCATCTCGATGTCACATGGACAAGGTGATTCTGGTACCCCCTAGGCCTCAAACAGATCTGGTGACTCTGGTCTTTAAAGGGGACTCACCTGTACCTAGTGAATATGCTCCATCTGGGCCTCATTTGGACCTGGTGACTCTGGTCCATACCTGGGCATCATCAGGATATGGTTCCACTGCATGGCCTGCAGGTTGGCCTCATCTGGACCTGGTAAGTCTGGTCTCTACCTGGGCATCATCTGGATATGGTTCCACTGCATGGCCTGCAGGTTGGCCTCACCTGGACCTGGTGAGTGTTATTGCCACCTGGGCCTCACCCATACCTGGTGACTCAGGTCCCCACGTGGGCCTCTTGGACCTGGTGAATCTGGTCCTTACCTTGTCCTTTCCCAGAACGGGGACTCTGGTCAACACCTGTGCCCCACCTGGACCTGGTGAATCTGGTACCCCTCTCGGCAAAGTCTGGTGACTCTGATCCTATCTGCGCGTCACCCAGACCTGGTGACTCTGTTCCTCACCTGGGCATCATTGGGACCTGGTGACTCTGTTCCACACCTGAGCCTCACCTGGACATGATGACTCTGGAACCTATCTGGGCCTCATCCTGACCCGATGACTCTGGTCCCCATCTGGATGTCACCTGGACCAGGTGATTCTGGTACCCTTCTAGGCCTCAACCAGATCTGGTGACTCTGGTCCTCAACTGGGCCTCACTTGGCCTAGTGAATATGCACCATCTGGCCCTCTTTTGGACCTGGTGACTCTGGTCCCTACCTGGGCATCATCGGGACATGGTTCAACTGCATGGCCTGCAGGTAGGCCTCACTTGGACCTGGTTAGTCTGGTCCCTACATGGTCATCATCGGGAAATGGTTCCTCTGCATGGCCTGCAGGTTGGCCTCACCTGGACCTGGTCAGTGGGGTTGCCACCTGGGCCTCACCCATGCCTGGTGACACAGTTCCCCACATGGGCCTCACTTTGACCTGGTGAATCTTCTCCTTACCTGGTCCTCACCCGGAACTGGTAAGTCTGGTCACCACCTGGATATCACCTGGCCCTTGTGTATCTGGTCCCCATCTAGGCCTCACCCAGTCCTGGTGACTTTGTTCCCCACCTGGACCTGATTTCTGTGGACTCCTTCTTGGCCTCACCTGGAACTGGTGACTCTGGTCCCCACCTGAACCTCTCCCGGACCTGGTGACTTTCTTTCAAACATGGACCTCACATGGATCTGGTGACTCTGGTACTCAGTTTGGCCTCACCTGGAACTGGCGTCTCTCGTCCCCACTTTGACCTAACTCAGAACTGCTGAATCTAGCCCAACTTAGGCTGCACCCAGACCTGGTGACTCTTGTCCCCAGCTATGCCTCAATTTGACCTAATGAATCTGGTCCTCACGAGAGCCTCACCTGGACCTGGGACTCAGCTGGATAGAGTGTCTCTGGTTCCCGCAAGGGGCTCAGCTGATACTGCTGACTGTGGTCTTTTGTATGCCTCACCAGGACAAGGTGATTCTGTTCCCCATCTGGGCCTGCATGGTCCCAGTGACTCTGGTCCTCACCCAGGCATCATTGGGTGATGGACCCAATAATCCTCACCCTGGATACTCTATTCCACACCTGGGCCTCACTTTGACCAGGGACCTCTGGTCCCATTCTGGGCCTCAAACTAAACAGGTTACTCTGGTTCCCCCTCTGGGGCTCACCCTTACCTGGTGACTCTAGTCACCCTTTGGGCTTCACTTCGGCCTGGTGAATCTGGTCCTTAGCTGGTCCGCGCCTGGTTGTGGTGACTGGTCGCCAGCTGGGCCTAACCTGGACTTGGTGAATCCTGTTGCCACCTGCGCCTCACTTGGACCTTGTGACTGTGGTCCCACCTGGAACTCACCTGGATCTCATGGCTCTCGTTCCCATATGGGGCTCTCCTGGACCTGGTTCCTCTGGTCTCCATCTGGCCTCACCTGGAACACAATGACGCTGATCCGTATTTGGGCCTCTCCTGGACCTGTTGACTCTGGTCCTTACCTGGGCATCATTGGGACCTCGATACTCTCTTATATACCTGGGCCTCACCTGGACCTGGTGACTGTGGTCCCACCTCGGCCTCACCTGGACGAGGTGACTGGTTCCCACAGGGACCTCACCTGGACCTGGTGACTCAAGTCCTCATATGGGCATCATGGGACCTGGTTTCTCAATTCCACATCGGGCCTCACCTGGAGCTAGTGATTCTCGTCCCCCTCTGGGCCTCATCCTGACGTGGTGACTCTGGTCCCCACCTGGATATCACCAGAGCCGGGTGACTCTGGTTCCCCTCTGAGACTCACCGGAGCTGTGGACACTGGTCCTGTACTGGGCATCAACAGGACCTGATGAATCTACTCTTCACATAGGCCTCGTCTGGAACTTGTGACTCTTTTCTCACCTGGCATCAATGGGACATGGTTACTCTGTTCCCCACCTGCGCCTCACCTGGACATGATAACTTTGCTCCACACTTTGGCCTCACCTGGTCCTGATGACTCTGGTCCCCCCACCTAGGCCTCAATCTGGACCTGGTGACTGTGGTCCCCACCTGGGTCTCACCTGGACCTGGTGACTCTTGTTCCCACATGAACCACACCTGGACCTGGTCCCTGTGGTGTTCTTGTAGACTCACATTTACCTGGTGACTCCGGTCCCCACTAGGGCCTCAACTGGATCTGGTGACTCTGACCTGCAGGTTGGCCTCACCTGGACCTGGTGAGTTTGGTTGCCACCTGGGTGTCACCCATACCTGGTGACTCAGGTCCCCACGTGGGCCTCTTGGACCTGGTGAATCTGGTCCTTACCTGGTCCTCTCCAAGACCTGGGACTCTGGTCACCACCTGGGCCTCAACTGGACCTGGTGAATCTGCTCCCCATCTGGGCGTCACCCAGTCCTGGTGACTTTGTTCCCCACCTGGACCTGATTGCTGTGGACTCCTTTTGGGCCTCACCTGGAACTGGTGACTCTGAACCTACCTGGGTCTCACCCAGATCTAGTGACTCTGGCCCTCACCTGGGCATCATGGTACCTGGTGACTCTGTTCCTCACCTAAGCCTCATCTGGACATGATGACTCTGGAACCTCTCTGGGCCTCTCCCTGACCTGGTGACTCTGGTCCCCATCTGCATGTCACCTGCACCAGGTGATTCTGGTACCCCTCTAGGCATCAACCAAATCTGGTGACTCTGGTCCTCAACTGGGCCTCACCTGGACCTAGTGAATTTGCTCAATCTGGACCTCATTTGGACTTGGTGTCTCTGGTCCCTACCTGGGCATCATCGGGACATGGTTCCACTGCATGGCCTGCAGGTTTTCCTCACCTGGACCTGGTAACTCTGTTCCCTACTATGGCATCATCGGGACATGGTTCCACTTCATGGCCTGCAGGTTGGCCTCACCTGGACCTGGTGAGTGGGGTGGTAATCTGGGCCTCACACATACATTGTGACACAGGTCCCCACGTGGGTCTCACTTGGACCTGGTGAATCTCGTCCTTAACTGGTCCTCACCCGGAACTTGTAACTCTGGTCCCCACCCGGGAATAACCTGGAACTTGTGAATCTGGTCCCCATCTTGGCCTCACCCAATCCTGGTGACTTTGTTCCCCACCTGAACCTGATTGCTGTGGACACATTTTTGGCTTCACCTGGAACTGGTGACTCTGATCCTAACTGGGCCTCATCCAGATCTGGTGACTCTGGTCCTCACCTGTGGACCATTATGACCTGGATACTCTGTTCCACACCTGAGACTCACTTGGACATGATGACTCTGGATCCCCTCTGGGCCTCAGCCTAACATGGTGACTCTGGTCCCCATCTGGATGTCACCTAGACCCGGTGAATCTGGGATCCCTGTCGGCCTCAACCAGACCTGGTGACTCTGGTCCTCAACTGGGCCTCACCTGGACCTAGTGAACATTCTCCCCACCTGCGACTTATCTGGACGTGGTGACTCGGGTTCTACCTGGGCATCATCGGGACATGGTTACTCTATTCCCCACAGGGACTGACCTGATCCTAGTAACTCTAGTCCTGACTTTGTCCTCTTCTGTACCAGGTGACTCTGGCTCCACCTGTGCCTCACCTGTAACTGGTAACTCTGATCCTAAGCATGGCCTCACCTGACCTTGTGACTGCGGTTCCCATCGGGATCTTACCTGGACCTCATGTCTCTGGTCCCACCTGGGCCTCACCAGGACCTGTTGTCTCCTGTACCCACCTGGGTAGCATCAGGATATGGTTACACTCTTCACTAACAGTGACCAGCTGGACCTATTAACTCTGGTCTTCACCTGGGCCACACCTGGACATGGTGACACTGGATCTCACCTGGGTCTCAAATTGACATGGTGAGTCGGATCCCCGCCTGGTCCTCATGTGTAACTGCTGATTCTCCGGCCCACATGGACATCATGTGGACCTGGTGGCTGCAGTGTTTCTAGCTTCTCATGTACCTTGTGACTCTGGTCCCCGCCAGGGCCTCACTGGCTCCTGGGGATCGTGGTTGCCACCTGCACCTCACTTGGACCTGGTGATTATGGTCTGCACCTGAGACTACCCTGGATCTGCTGACTGTGGTCCCCACCTGGGCTTCACCTGGATATTTGGACTCCGGTCCCCATCTGGGTTTACCTGGCCCTGTTGACCATGGTCCTCAACTGGGCAAAATTGGGACCCGGTGACTGTGTTCCAAAACTGGACCTCAACTGGACCAGGTGACTCCGGTCCCCCTCTGGGTCTCACCGTGCCTAGTGACTGTGAACCCCACTTTGGCCTGACTTGGACCTGTTGACCCTGGTTGCCACCTGCGTCTAAACTCGAACTGTTGACTCTGGTTCTTTCAAGGGCCCCCCCCCCATACCTGGTGATCCTGGTCCGCACCTGGGCCTCACCTGGACGTGGTGACTCTTGTCACCACCGGGGACTCACCTGGACCTGCTTACTGTGTTCCACACCTGGGCCTCAAGTAAACCTGTTGACCATGGTCCCCAAGCCGGCCTCACATGGACCTGTTGCCTCTGATCCCCACCGGGGCCTCACGTGTACCTGGTAACTCCTGTCCTCACCTGGGTCTCATCTGGTCCTAGACTCTGGTCTCCACCTGGGCTTCACCTGGATCTGGTGACTCAGGTCCCCACCTGGACTTACCTGGATCCGTTGACTCTGGTCCCCACCTGGACCTCTCCCGGACCTGGTGACTTTCTTTCAAACATGGACCTCACATGGATCTGGTGACTCTGGTACTCAGTTTGGCCTCACGTGGAACTGGTGTCTCTCGTCCCCACTATGACCTAACACAGAACTGCTGAATCTAGCCCAACTTAGGCTGCACCCAGACCTGGTGACTCTTGTCCAAAGCTATGCCTCAATTCGACCTAATGAATCTGGTCCTCACGGAAGCCTCACCTGGACCTGGGACTCAGCTGGATAGAGTGGCTCTGGTTCCGGCAAGGGGCTCAGCTGATACTGCTGACTGTGGTCTTATTGTATGCCTCACCAGGACCTAGTGATTCTGTTCCCCATCTGGGCCTGCATGGCTCCAGTGATCTGGTTCTCACCCAGGCATCATTGGGTGATGGACCCAATGATCCTCACCCTGGATACTCTATTCCACACCTGGGCCTCACTTTGACCAAGGACCTCTGGTCCCATTCTGGCCCTCAAACTAAACTGGTTACTCTGGTTCCCCCTCTGGGTCTCACCTTTACCTGGTCATTCTGGTCACCCTTTGGGCTTCACTTCGGCCTGGGGAATCTGGTCCTTAGCTGGTCCGCACCTGGATGTGGTGACTGGTCGCCACCTGGGCCTCACCTGGACTTGGTGAATCCTGTTGCCACCTGCGCCTCACCTAGACCTTGTGACTGTGGTCCCACCTGGACCTCACCTGGACCTGGTGACTGTGGTCCCCACCTGGGTCTCACCTGGACCTGGTGACTCTTGTTCCCACATGAACCACACCTGGACCTGGTGACTGTGGTGTTCTTGTAGACTCACGTTTACCTGGTGACTCCAGTCCCCAATAGGGCTTCCCCTGCAACTCGTAACTCTGGTCCCTACCTGGGCATTATCGGGACAAGGTTCCTCTGCATGGCCCGAAAGTTGGCCTCCCCTGGACCTGGTGAGTGGGGATGCCATCTGGGCCTCACCGGTGACACAGGTCCCCACGTGGGCCTCACTTGGACATGGTGAATCTGGTCGTTACCTGGTGCTCACCCGGAACTGGTAACTCTGGTCACCACCTGAGAATAACCTGGACCTGGTGAATCTGGTCCCCATCTGGGCCTCACCCAGTCCTTGTGACTTTGTTCCCCACCGGGACCTGATTGCTGTGGACTCCTTCTTGGCCTCACCTGGTACTGGTGAGTCTGATGCTATGTGGGCCTCACCCAGATCTGGTGACTCTGGTCTTCACCTGTGGACCATTATGACCTGGATACTCTGTTCCACACCTGAGACTCACCTGGACATGATGACTCTGGATCCCCTCTGGGCCTCAGCCTAATATGGTGACTCTGGTCCCCATCTGGATGTCACCTAGACCAGGTGAATCTGGTACCCCTCTAGGCCACAACTAGACCTGGGCATTCTGGTCCTCAACTGGGCCTCACCGGGACCTAGTTAATATGCTCCCCTCCTGCGCTTCATCTGGTCCTGGTGACTCTGGTTCTACCTGGGCATCATCGGGACATGGTTACTCTATTCCCCACTGGGACTGACCTGATCCTGGTAACTCTGGTCCTGACTTTGGTCTCTTCTGTCCCAGGTGACTCTGCCTCCACCCGGGACTCACCTCTAACTGGTGACTCTGATCCTAAGCATGGCCTCACCAGACCTGGTGACTGTGATTCCCAATGGAACCTCACCTGGACCTCATGTCTCTGGTCCCTCCTGACCATCACCAGGACCTGGTGTCTCTGGTACCCACCAGGGTAGCATCAGGATATGGGGACAGTGTTCACTAACAGTTGCCCAGCCGGAACTATTAACTCTGGTCTTCACCTGGTCATGGTGACACTGGGTCCTACCTGGGTCTCACCTGGACATGGTGAGTCGGATCCCCACCTGGGCCTCACCTGTAACTGGTGATTCTCGTTCCCACATGGACATCATGTGGACCTGGTGGCTGCAGTGTTTCAGGCTTCTCATGTACCTCGTGACTCTGGTCCCCACCAGGGCCTCACAGGACCTGGTGAGTGTGGTTGCCACCTGCACCTCAAGTGGACCTGGTGATTCTGGTCTGCACCTGAGACTATCCTGGATCTGGTGACTATGGTCCCCACCTGGGCTTCACCTGTTTTGGGGACTCCGTTCCCCATCTGGGCCTCACCTAGCCCTGTTGACCATGGTCCTCAACTGGGCAAAATTGGGACCCGTTGACTGTGTTCCATAACTGGACCTCACCTGGACCAGGTGATTCTGGTCTCCCTCTGGGTCTCACCGCGCCCTAGTGACCGTGAACCCCACTTTGGCCTGACATGGACCTGCTGACCGTGGTTGCCACCTGCGCCTGACCTCGAACTGTTGACTCTGGTTATTTCAAGGGCCTCCACTGTACCTGGTGATCCTGGTCCACACCTGGGCCTCACCAGGACGTGGTGAGTCTTGTCACCACCGGGGACTCAGCTGGAACTGGTGACTCTCGTTCCCACATGAACCATACCTGGACCTGGTGACTGTGGTGTTCTTGTAGACTCACATTAACCTGGTGACTCCGTTCCCCACTAGGGCCTCACCTGGATCTGGTAACTGGCCTGCAGGTTGGCCTCACCTGACTTCTTGAGTGGGGTTGCCACCTGGGCGTCAACCATACCTGGTGGCTCAGGTCCCCATGTGAGCCTCTTGTACCTGGTGAATCTGGTTCTTACCTGGTCCTCTCCCAGACCCGGAGACTCTGGTCAACACCTGGGCCTCACCTGGACCTGGTGAATCTGTTCCCCATCTGGGCCTCACCCAGTCCAGGTGAATTTGATCCCCTCTGGACCTGTTTTTTGTGGACCATTTCTTGGCCTCATCTGGAACTGGTGACTCTGATCCTATCTGCAAGTCTCCCAGATCTGGTGACTCTGGTCCTCACCTGGGCATCATTGGTACCTGGTGACTCTGTTCCTCACCTAAGCCTCATCTGGACATGATGACTCTGGAACCTCTCTGGGCCTCTCCCTGACCTGGTGACTCTGGTCCCCATCTGCATGTCACCTGCACCAGGTGATTCTGGTACCCCTCTAGGAATCAACTAAATCTGGTGACTCTGGTCCTCAACTGGGCCTCACCTAGACCTAGTGAATTTGCTCCATCTGGCCCTCATTTGGACCTGGTGTCTCTGGTCCCTACCTGGGCATCATCGGGACGTGGTTCCACTGCATGGTCTGCAGGTTGTCCTCACCTGGACCTGGTAACTCTGTTCCTTATCTGGGCATCATCGGGACATGGTTCCTCTGCATGGCCTGCAGGTTGGCCTCACCTGGACCTGGTGAGTGGGGCAGAAAACTGGGCCTCACACATGCATTGTGGCACAGGTCCCCACGTGGGTCTCAATTGGACCTGGTGAATCTCGTCCTTACCTGGTCCTCACCCAGAACTGGTAACTCTTGTCACCATCTGGGAAAACCTGGATCTTGTTAATCTGGTCCCCATCTTGGCCTCACCCAGTCCTGGTGACTTTGTTCCCCACCTGGACCGGATTGCTGTGGACACCTTCTTGGCCTCACCTGGAACTGGTTACTCTGAACCTAACTGGGTCTCACCCAGATCTGGTGACTCAGGTCCACACCTGAGGACCATTATGACCTGGATACTCTTTTCCACACCTGAGCCTCACCTGGACATGATGACTCTGGATCCCTTCTGGGCCTCAGCCTGACATGGTGACTCTGGTCCCCATCTGGATGTCACCTAGACCAGGTGAATCTGATACCCCTCTAGGCCTCAACTAGACCGGGGGAATCTGGTCCTCAATTGGGCCTCACCGGGACCTAGTGAATATACTCCCCACCTGCGCCTCATCTGGACGTGTTGACTCGGGTTCTACCTGGGCATCATCGGGACATGGTTACTCTATTCCCCACAGGGACTGACCTGATCCTGGTAACTCTGGTCCTGACTTTGGCGTCTTCTCTACCGGGTGACTCTGGCTCCACCTGGGCGTCATCTGCAACTGATGACTCTGATCTTAAGCATGGCCTCACCGGACCTGGTGACTGTGGTTCCCATCGGGACCTCACCTCGACCTCATGTCTCTGGTCCCACCTGGGCCTCACCAGGACCTGGTGTCTGTGGTACCCACCTGGGTAGCATCAGAATATGGTTACACTATTCACTAACAGTGACCCAGCCGGAACTATTAACTCTGGTCTTCACCTGGGCCACACCTGGACATGGTGACACTGGTACCCACTTGGGTCTCACCTGGACATGTTGAGTCGGATCCCCGTCTGGTCCTCACCTGTAACTGGTGATTCTCGTTACCACATGGACATCATGTGGACCTGGTGGCTGCAGAGATTCTAGCTTCTCATGTACCTCGTGACTCTGGTCCCCACCGGGGCCTCACCGAGATCTGGGGAGTGTGGTTGCCACCTGCACCTAACCTGGACCTGGTGATTCTGGTCTGCACCTGAGACTACCCTGGATCTGGTGACTGTGGTCCCCACCTGGGCTTCACCTGGATTTGGGGAATCCGGTCCCCATCTGGGCCTCACCTGGCCCTGTTGACCATGGTCCACTAAAGGGCAAAATTGGGACCCGGTGACTTGTTCCACAACTGGACCTCACCTGGACCAGGTGACTCTGGTCCCCCTCTGGGTCTCACCGTGCCCTAGTGACTGTGAACCCCACTTTGGCCTGACATGGACCTGTTGACCCTGGTTGCCACCTGCACCTGACCTTGAACTGTTGACTCTGGTTCTTTCAAGGGCGTCCCCTGGACATGGTGATCCTGGTGCCCACATGAACCTCACCTGGACCTGGAGACTCTTGTCACCACCGGGAACTCAACTGGACCTGCTTACTGTGTTCCACACCTGGGCCTCAAGTAGACCTGTTGATCATGATCCCCAAGCCGGCCTCAAATGGACCTGTTCCCTCTGATCCCCACCGGGGCTTCACGTGTACCTGGGAACTCTGGTCCTCACCTGGGCCTCATCTGGACCTAGTGACTCTTGTCCCATCCTGGGCTTCACCTGGATCTGGTGACTCTGGTCCCCACCTGGACTTCACCTGGATCTGGTGACTCTGGTCCCCACCTGGACCTGACCTGCATCTGGTGACTCTGGTCCTCAGTTTGGCCTCACCTGGACCTGGTGTCTCTCGTCCCCACTTTGACCTAACTCAGAACTGCTGAATCTTGCCCCACCTAGGCCGCACCCAGAACTGGTGACTCTTGTCCCCAGCTATGCCTCAATTTGACCTGATGAATCTGGTCCTCACGTGGGCCTCACATGGACCTGGGACTCACCTGGATAGAGTGGCTCTGGTTCCCACAATGGGCTCACCTGATACTGCTGACTGTGGTCTTATTCTATGCCTCACCAACACCTAGTGATTCTGTTCCCCACCTGGGCCTGCATGGCCCTAGTGATTCTGGTCTTCACCCAGGCATCATTGGGACCTGGATATTCTATTCCACACCTGGGACTCACTTTGACCAGGGACCTCTGGTCCCATTATGGGCCTCAAACTAAACTGGTTACTCTGGTTCCCCCTCTGAGCCTCAGTATTACCTGGTGACTCTGGTCACCCCTTGGGCTTCACTTGGGCCTGGTGAATCTGGTCCTTAGGTTGTCCTCACTTGGATCTGGTGACTGGTCGCAACCTGGGCCTCACCTGGACATGGTGGATCCTGTTGCCACCTGTGCCTCACCTGGACCTTGTGACTGTTATCCCACCTGTAAGTCACCTGGATCTGGTGGCTCTGGTTCCCATATGGGGCTATCCTGGACCTGGTTCCTGTGGTCTCCATCAGGCCTCACGTGGAACACAATGACTCTGATGCATATTTGTGCCTCTCCTGGACCTGTTGACTCTGGTCCTTACCTGGGCATCATTGGGGCCTGGATACTCTCTTATATACCTGGTCCTCACCTGGACCTGGTGACTGTGGTCCCACCTGGACCTCACCGGGACGAGGTGACTGGTTCCCACAGGGACCTCAGCTGGACCTCGTGACTCAGGTCCTCATATGGGCATCATGGGACCTGGTTTCTCAGTTCCACATCGGGGCCTCACCTGGACCTAATGATTCTCGTCCCCCTCTGGGCCTGACCCTGACGTGGTGACTCTGGTCCCAACCTGGATATCACCAGAACCTGGTGACTGTGGTCCCCCTCTGGGACTCACCCGGAGATGGGGCACTGGTCCTCAACCTGGCCTCAACAGGACCTGTTGAATCTACTCCTCACTTAGCCCTCGTCTGGACCTTGTGACTCTTTTCCCACCTGGCATCAATGGGACATGGTTACTCTCTTCCCCACCTGGGCCTCAACTCCACATGATAACTTTGCTCCACACTTTGACCTCAACTGCTCCTGATGACTCTGTTCCCCCCACCTAGGCCTCAGTTTGGACCTGGTTACTGTGGTGCCCACATGGGTCTCACCAGTACCTGGTGATTCTCGTTCCCACATGAACCACACCTGGACCTGGTGACTGTGGTGTTCTTGTAGACTCACATTTACCTGGTGACACTGGTCCCCACTAGGGCCTCACCTGGATCTGGTGACTCTGGCCTGCTGATTGGCCTCACCTTGACCTGGTGAGTGGAGTTGCCACCTGGGCCTAACACATACATGGTGACTCAATTCCCCTCGTGGGCCTCTTGGACTTGGTGAATCTGGTCCTTACCTGGTCCTGTGGCAGACCCGGGGACTCTGGTCACCACCTGGGCCTCACCTGGACCTGGTGAATCTGGTCCCCATCTGGGCCTCACCCAGTCCTGGTGACTTTGTTCCACACCTGGACCTGATTGCTGTGGACTCTTTCTTGGCCTCACCTGGAACTGGTGACTCTGATCCTATCTGCGCGTCACCCAGATCTGGTGACTCTGGGCCTCACCTGGGCATCACTGGTACCTAGTGACTCTGTTCCATGCCTAGCCTCACCTGGACATGATGACTCTGAAACCTCTCTGGGCCTCACCCTGACCTGGTGACTCTGGTCCCCATCTGGATGTCACCAGGGCCAGGTGTTTCTGGTATGGCTCTAGGCCTCAACCAGATCTGGTGACTCTTGTCCTCAACTGGACCTCACCGGGATCTAGTGAATATGCTCCATCTGGGCCTCATTTGGACCTGGTGACTGTGGACCCTACCTGGGCATCATTGGGACCTGGATACTCTCTTATATACCTGGGCCTCACCTGGACCTGGTTACTGTGGTCCCACCTGGGCCTCACCTGGACGAGGTGACTATTTCCCACAGGGACATCACATGGACCTGGTGACTCAGGTCCTCATATGGGCAGCATTCACCTGGTTTCTCAGTTCCACATCGGGGCTTCACCTGTTCCTAGTGATTCTCGTCCCGCTCTGGGCCTCACATCGATCTGGTGACTCTGGTCCTCAGTTTGGCCTCACCTGGACCTGGTGTCTCTCGTCCCGATTTTGACCTAACTCAGAACTGCTGAATCTTGCCCCACCTAGGCCGCACCCAAACTTGGTGACTCTTGTCCCCAGCTATGCCTCAATTCGACCTGATGAATCTGGTCCTCACTTGGGCCTCACATGGACCTGGGACTCAGCTGGATAGAGTGGCTCTGGATCCAACAAGGCGCTCACCTGATACTGGTGACTTATTCACCAGTAGTCTTATTCTATGCCTCACCAGGACCTAGTGATTCTGTTCCCCATCTGGGTCTGCATGGCCCTAATGACTCTAGTCCACACCCAGGCATCATTGGGACCTGGATAGTCTATTCCACAATTGGGCCTTACTTTGACCAGGGACCTCTGGTCCCATTCTGAGCCTCAAACTAAACTGGTTACTCTCGTACCCCCTCTAGGCCTCACCCTTACCTGGTGACTCTGGTCACCCCTTGGGATTCACTTGGGCCTGGTGAGTCTGGTCCTAAGCTGGTCCGCACCTGGATCTGGAGACTGGACGCCACCTGGGCCTCACCTGGATTTGGTGAATCCTGTTGCCACCTGCGCCTCACCTGGACTTTGTTACTGTGGTCGCACCTGGACCTCACCTGGATCTGGTGGCTCTGGTTCCCATATGGGGCTCTTCTGGACCTGGTACCTGTGGTCTCCATCTGGCCTCCCCTGGAACACAATGACTCTGATCGATATTTGGGCCTCTCCTGGACCTGTAGACTCTGGACCTTACCTGGGCATCATTGGGACCTGGATACTCTCTTATATACCTGGGCCACACCTGGAACTGGTGACTGTGGTCCCACCTGGGCCTCACCTGGACGAGGTGACTGGTTCCCACAGGGATCTCCCCTGGGCCTGGTGACTCAGGTCCTCATATGTGCATCATGGGACCTGTTTTCTCAGTTCCACAACGGGGCCTCACCTGGACCTAGTGATTCTCGTTCCCCTCTGGGCCTCATCCTGACGTGGTGACTCTGGTCCGCACCTGACTCACACTAGAACCGGGTGACTCTGGTTCCCCTCTGGGAATCACCCAGAGATGGGGACACTGATACTCAACTGGGCCTCAAGAGGACCTGGTGAATCTACTCCTCACTTAGGCCTAGTCTGGACCTTGTGACTCTTTTCCCACCTGGCATCTATGGGACATTTTTACTCTGTTCCCCACCTGGGCCTCACTTGGACATGATAAATTTGCTTCATACTTTGGCCTCAACTCGTCCCGATGACTCTGGTCCCCCCACCTAGGCCTCAATCTGGACCTGGAGACGGTCATCCACACCTGGGTCTCACCTGGACCTTGCGACTCTCATTCCCACATGAATCACACCTGGACCTGATGACTGTGGTGTACTTGTAGACTCACATTTACCTGGTGACTCTGGCCCCACTAGGGCCTCACCTGGATCTGGTGACTCTGGCCTGCAGTTTGGCCTCACCTGGACTTGGTTAGTGGGATGCCACCTGGACCTCACCCATACCAGGTGACTCAGGTCCCCACGTGGGCCTCTTGGACCTGGTGAATCTGGCCCTTACCTGGTCTTCTCCCAGACCCTGGGAGTCTTGTCACAACCTGGGCCTCACCTAGACCTGGTGAATCTGGTCCCCATCTGGGCCTAACCCAGTCCTGGTGACTATGTTCCCCACCTGGACGTGTTTGCTCTGGACTCTTTCTTGCCCTCACCTTGAACAGGTGACTCTGATCTTATCAGTGCGTCACCCAGACCTGGTGACTCTCGTCCTCACCTGGGCATCATTGGTACCTGGTTACTCTGTTCCACACCTGAGCCTCACCTGGACATGATGTCTCTGGGACCTCTCTGGGCCTCACCCTGACCTGGTGATCTGGTCCCCATCTGGATGTCACCTGGACCAGGTGATTCTGGAACCCCGCTAGGCCTCAACCAGATAGGGTGACTCTTGTCCTCAACTGGACCTCACCTGGACCTAGTGAATATGCTCCATCTGGGCCTCATTTGGACCTGGTGACTCTGGTCACTCACTGGGCATCATCGGGAAATGGTTCCACTGCATGGCCTGCTGGTTTGCCTCACCTGGACCTGGTAACTCTGGTCCCTACCTTGGCATCATCGGGTCATCTTGCACTGGGGAGTGGGGTTCCCACCTGGATCTTACCCATGCCTGGTGACACAAGTCTCCACGTGGGCCTCACTTGGACCTGTTGAATGTGGTCTTTACCTAGTCCTCACCCGGAAGTGGTAAATCTGGTCACCACCTGGGCATCACCTAGTCCTGGAGACTTTGTTCCCCACCTGGACCTGATTGTTGTGGACACCTTCTTGGCCTCACCTGGAAGTGGTAACTCTGATCCTAACTGGGCCTCTCCCATATCTGGTGACTCTGGTCCTCACCGGTGGACCATTATGACCTGGATACTGTGTTCCACACCTGAGCCTCACCTGGACATGATGACTCTAGATCCCCTCTGGGCCTCACACTGACATTGTTACTCTGGTCCCCATCTGGATGTCACCTAGACAAGGTGAATCTGGTACCCCTCTGGGACTCAACCAGATCTGGTGACTCTGGTCCTCAACTGGGCCTCACCTGGACCTAGTGAATATGCTCCATCTGGGCCTCATTTGGACCTGGTGACTCTGGTACCTACGTGGGCAACATCGGGACATGGTTCCACATAATGGTCAGCAGGTTGGCCTCTTCTTGACCTGGTAACTCTGGTCCCTATCTGGGCATCATCGGGACACGGTTCCTCTGCATGGCCTGCAGGTTGGCGTCACCTGGACCTCGTACCTCTGGTCCCTACCTGGGCATCATCGGGACACGGTTCCTCTGCATGGCCTGCAGGTTGGCATCACCTAGACCTGGTGAGTGGGCTTGCCACCTGGGCCTCACCCATACCTGGTGACAGAGGTCTCACGTGGGCCTCACTTGGAATTGGTGAATCTGGTCCTTACCTGGTCCTCACCCGGAACTGGTAACCCTTGTCACCACCTGGGAATCACCGTACCTGGTGAATCTGGTCCCCATCTGGGCCTCACCCATTCCTGGTGACTTTGATCCCCACCTGGACCTGATTGCTGTGGACTCCTTCTTGGCCTCAACTGGAACTTGTGACTCTGTTCCTAACTGGGCCTCACCCAGATCTGGTGACTCTGGTCCTCACATGTGGACCATTATGACCTGGATACACTGTCCCACACCTGAACCTCACCTGGACATGATGATTCTGGATGCCCTCTGGGCCTCACCCTGACATGGTGACTCTGGTCCCCATCTGGATGTCCCCTAGACCAGGTGAATCTGGTACCCCTCTAGGCGTCAACTAGACCTGGTGACTCTGGTCCTCATCTGGGCCTCACCTGGACCTAGTGAATATTCTCCCCACCTGCGCCTCGCTGGACCTGGTGACTCTGATTCTACCTGGGCATCATTGGGACATGGTTACTGTATTACCCACTGGGACTGACCTGATCCTGGTAACTCTGGTCCTGACTTTGGCCTCTTCTGTACCAGGTGACTCTGGCTCCACCTGGGCCTCACCTGTACCTGGTGACTCTGATCCTAAGCATGGGCTCACCAGACCTGGTGACTGTGGTTCCCATCGAGACCTCACCTGGACCTCATGTCTCCGGTTATACCTGGGCCTCACAAGGACCTGGTGTCTCTGGTACCCACCTGGGTAGCATCAGGATATGATTACACTGTTCACTAACACTCATCCAGCCTGACCTAATAACTCTGGTCTTCACCTGGGGCACACGAGGACATGGTGACACTGGTTCCCACCTGGGTCTCACCTGGATATGGTGAGTCGGATCCCCACCTGGTCCTCACCTGTAACTGGTGATTTTCGTTCCCACATGGACATCATGTGGACCTGGTGGCTGCAGTGTTTCTAGCTTCTCATGTACCTCGTGTCTCTGGTCCCCACCGGGGCCTCTCCAGGACCGGGTGAGTGTGGTTGCCACCTGCACCTCACATGGACCTGTTGATTCTGGTCTGCACCTGAGACTACCCTGGATCTGGTGACTTTGGTCCCCACCTGGGCTTCACCTGGATTTGGGGACTCCGGTCCCCATCTGGGCCTCACCTGGCCCTGTTGACCATGGTCCTCAACTGTGCAAAATTGGGACCCGGTGTCTGTGTTCCACAACTGGACCTCACCTGGACCAGGTGACTCTGGTCCCACTCTGGGTTTCACCGTGCCCTAGTGACTGTGAACCCAACTTTGGCCTGACTTGGACCTGCTGATCCTGGTTGCCACGTGCGCCTGACCTCGAACTATCGACTCTGGTTCTTTCAAGGGCCTTCCCTGGACCTGGTGATCCTGGTCGGACCTGGCTCACACCTGGACGTGGTGACTCCTGTCACCAATGGGGACTCACTTAGACCTGCTTACTGTGTTCCACACCTGGGCCTCAAGTAGACCTGTTGACCATGGTCCCCAAGCCGGCCTCACATGGACCTGCTGCCTCCGATCCCCACCGGATCCTCACGTGTACCTGGTATCTCTGGTCCTCACCTGGGCCTCATCTGGACCTAGTGACTCTGGTCCCCACCTGGGCTTCACATGGATCTGGTAACTCTGGTCCCCACCTGTACCTCACCTGGATCTGGTGACTCTGGTCCCCACCTGGACCTCTCCTGGACCTGGTGCCTCCCTTTCCAACATGGACCTCACCTGGATCTGGTGACTCTGGTCCTCAGTTTGGCCTCACCTGGATCTGGTGTCTCTCGTCCCCACTTTGACCTAACTCAGAACTGCTGAATCTTGCCCCACCTAGGCCGCACCCAGACCTGGTGACTCTTGTCCCCAGCTATGCCTCAATTCGACCTGATGAATCTGGTCCTCACGTGGGACTCACCTGGTCCTGGGACTCAGCTGGATAGAGTGGCTCTGGTTCTCACAAGGGGCACACCTGATACTGCTGAATGTGGTCTTATTCTATGCCTCACCAGGACTAAGTGATTCTGTTCCCCATCTGGGCCTGCATGGCCCTAGTGACTCTGGTCCTCACCCAGGCGTCATTATGACCTGGATACTCTATTCCACACCTGGGACTCTCTTTGACCAGGGACCTCTGGTCGCATTCTGGGCCTCAAACTAAACTGGTTACTCTGGTCCCCCCTCTGGGCCTCACCCTGTCCTGGTGACTCTGGTCACCCATTGGGCTTCACTTGGGCCTGGAGAATCTGGTCCTTATCTGTTCCGCACCTGGATCTGGTGACCGGTCGCCACCAGGGCCTCACCTGGACTTGGTGAATCCTGTTTCCTCCTGCGCCTCACCTGGACCTTGTGACTGTGGTCCAACCTGGACCTCACCTGGTTCCCACAGGGACCTCACCTGGACCTGGTGAATCAGGTCCTCATATGGGCTTCATGGGACCTGGTTTCTCAGTTCCCCATGGAGGCCTCATCTGGACCTAGTGATTCTCGTCCCCATCTGGGCCTCACCCGGACGTGGTGATTCTTGTCCCCACCAGGATATCACCAGAACCGGGTGACTCTGGTCCCCCTCTGGGACTCACCCGGAGCTGGGACACTGGTCCTCAGCTGATCCTCAACAGGACCTGGTGAATCTACTCCTCACTTAGGCCTCGTTTGGACCTTGTGACTCTTTTCTCACCTGACATCAATGGACATGGTTATTCTGTTCCCCACCTGCGCCTCACCTGGACATGATAACTTTGCTCCACACTTTGGCCTCAACTGCTCCTGATGACTCTCGTCCCCCCACCGAGGCCTCAATCTGGACCTGGTGACTGTGGTCCCCACCTGGGTCTCCCCTGGACCTGGTGACTCTCGTTCCCACATGAAACACACCTGGACCTGGTGACTGTTGTTTTCTTGTAGACTCACATTTACCTGGTGACACCGGTCCCCACTAGGGCCTCACCTGGATCTGGTGACTCTGGCTTGCAGGTTGGCCTCACCTGGACCTGGTGAGTGGGGTTGCCACCTGAGCTTCACCCATACCTGATGACTCAGGAACCCACGTGGTTCTCTTGGACCTGGTGAATCTGGTCCTTACATGGTCCACTCCCCGACCCGGGGATTCTGGTCACCTCCTGGGCCTCACCTGGACCTGGTGAATCTCTACCCCATCTGAGCCTCAACCAGTCCTGGTGAGTTTGTTCCCCACCAGGACCTGATTGCTTTGGACTCTTTCTTGGCCTCACCTGGAACTGGTGACTCTTATCCTCTCTGCGCGTGACTCAGGCATGGATACTCTGGTCCCCATCTGGATGTCACCTGGACCAGGTGATTCTGGTACCCCTCTAGGTCTAAACCATATCTGGTGTCTGTGGTCCTCAGCTGGGCCTCGTCTGGACCTAGTGAATATGCTCCATCTGGGCCTCATTTGGACCTGGTGACTCTCTTCCCTACCTGGGCATCATCGGGACAAGGTTCCACTGCATGGCCTTTAGGTTGGCCGCACCTGGACCTGGTAACTGTAGTTCTAACTGGGCATTATGGGGACGTGGTTACTCTATTCCCAGTGGGACTGACCTGATCGTGGTAACTCTGGTCCTGACTTTGGCCTCTTCTGTGCCATGTGACTCTGGCTCATCCTGGACTTCACCTGTAAGTGGTGACTCTGATCCTAAGCATGGCCTCACCTCACCTGGTGACTGTGGTTTCCATCAGTACCTCACCTTGACCTCATGTCTCTGGTCCCAACTGGGACTCACCAGGACTTGTATCTGGTACCCACCTGAGTAGCATCAGGATATGTTTACACTGTTCACCAACAGTGACGCGGCCGGACCTATTAACTCTCGTCTTCACCTGGTCCACACTTGGACATGGAGACACTGGTTCCCACCAGGGTCTCACCTGGACATGGTGAGTCAGATCCCCACCTGGTCCTCACCTGTAACTTGTAATTCTCGTTCCCACATGGACATCATGTGGACCTGGTGGTTGCAGTGTTACTAGCTTCTCATGTACCTCGTGACTCTGGTCCCCACCAGGGCCTCACCGGGACTTGGTGAGTGTGGTTGCCACCTGCACCTCACCAGGACCTGGTGATTCTGGTCTCCACCTGAGACTACCCTGGATCTGGTGACTGTGGTCCCCACCTGGGCTTCACCTGAATTTGGGGACTCCGGTCCCCATCTGGGCCTAAACTGGCCCTGTTGATCATGGTCCTCAAGTGTGCAGAATTGGGACCCGGTGACTGTATTCCACAACTGGATCTCACCTGGACCAGGTGACTCTGGTCCCCCTCTGGGTCTCACTGGGCCCTAGTGACTGTGAACCCCACTTTGGCCTGTTTTGGACCTGCTGACCCTGGTTGCCACCTGCGCCTGACCTCAAACTGTTGACCCTGAAAAAAAAAAAAAAAAAAAAAAACTGTTGACTCTGGTTCTCTCAAGGGCCTCCCCTGTACCTGGTGATCCTGGTCCCCAATTGGTCCTCAACTGGACGTGGTGACTCTTGTCACCACCGGGGACTCACCTGGACATGGTTACTTTGTTCCACACCTGGGCCTCAGGTAGAACTGTTGACGAGGGTCCCCAAGCCGGCCTCACGTGGACCTTTTGGCTCTGATCCCCGCCGGGGGCTCACGTGTATCTGGTAACTCTGATCCTCACCTGGGTCTAATCAGGACCTAGTGACTCTGGTCCCCACCTGGGCTTCACCTGGATCTGGTGACTCTGGTCCCCACCTGAACCTCACCTGGATCTGGTGACTCTGGTCCCCACCTGGACCTCTCCTGGACCTGGTGACTCTCTTTCCAACATGGACCTCACCTGGATCTGGTGACTCTGGTCCTCAGTTTGGCCTCACTTGGACTGGTGTCTCTCGTCCCCACTTTGACCTAACTTAGAACTGCTGAATCTTGCCCCACATAATACGCACCCAGACCTGGTGACTCTTGTCCCCAGCTATGCCTCAATTCAACCTGATGAATCTGGTCCTGACGTGGGGCTCACATGGACCTGGGACTCAGCTGGATAGAGTGGCTCTGGTTCCCACAAGGGGCACACCTGATACTGGTGATTGTGGTCTTATTCTCTGCCTCACCAGGACCTAGTGATTCTGTTCCCCATCTGGGCCTGCATGGCCCTAGTGACTCTGGTCCTCACCCAGGCATCATTGGGACCTGGATACTCTATTCCTCATCTGGGCCTCACTTAGACCAGGGACCTCTGGTCCTATTCTGGGCCTCAAACTAAACTGGTTACTCTGGTTCCCCTCTGGGACTCACCCTTACCTGGTGACTCTGGTCACGCCTTGGGCTTCACTTGGGCCTGGTGAATCTGGTCCTTAGCTGGTCCGCATCTGGATCTGGTGACTGGTGGCCACCTGGGCCTCACCTGGACTTGGTGAATCCTGTTGCCACCTACGCCTCACCTGGACCTTGTGACTGTGGTCCCAACTGGACCTCACCTGGATCTGTTGGCTCTGGTTCCCATATGGGGCTCTCCTGGACCTGGTTCCTGTGGTCTCCATCTGGCCTCACCTGGAACACAATGACTCTGATCCATATATGGTCCTCTCCTGGACCTGTTGACTCTGGTCCTTACCTGGGCATCATTGGGACCTGGATACTCTCTATATACCTGGGCCTCACCTGGACCTGGTGACTGTGGTCCCACCTGGGCCTCTCCTGGACGAGGTGACTGGTTCCCACAGGGACCTCACCTGGACCTGGTGACTCAGGTCCTCATATGGGCATCATGGGACCAGGGTTCTCAGTTCCACATCGGGGTCTCATCTGTACCTAGTGATTCTCATCCCTCTCTGTGCCTCACCCTGATGTGGTGACTCTGGTCCGCACCTGGATGTCACCAGAACCGGGTGACACTGGTCACCCTCTGGGAGTCACCCGGAGCTGGGGACACTGGTCCTCAACTGGGCCTCAACAGGACCTGATGAATCTACTCCTCACTAAGGCCTCGTCTGGACCTTGTGACTCTTTTCCCACCTGGCATCAATGGGACATGGTTACTCTTCCCACCTGTGCCTCACATGGACATGATAACTTTGCTCCACACTTTGGCCTCAACTGGTCCTGATGACTCTGGTCCCCCGACCTAGGCCTCAATCTGGACCTGGTGACTCTCGTTCCCACATGAACCACACCAGGTCCTGGTGACTGTGTTGTTCTTGTAGAATCACTTTTAACTGGTGACTCCAGTCCCCACTAGGGCCTCACGTGAATCGGGTGACTTGGCCTGCAGGTTGGCCTCACATGGACCTGGTTAGTGGGGATGCCACTTGGGTCTCACCCATACTTGGTGACTCACGTCTCCACCTGTGCCTCTTGGACCTGGTGAATCTGGTCCTTACCTTCTCCTCTCCCAGACCCGGGGACTCTGGTCACCACGTAGGCCTCACCTGGACCTGGTGATTCCGGTCCCCATCTGGGCCTCACTCAGTCCTGGTGACTTTGTTCCCCACCTTGACCTGATTGCTGTGGACTCTTTCATGGCCTCACCTGGACCTGGTGACTCTGATCCTATCTGCTTGTCACCCAGACCTGGTGACTCTGGTCCACACCTGGGCATCATTGGTACCTGGTGACTCTGTTCCACACCTGAGCCTCACCTGGACATGAGGCTCTGGACTCTCGAACCACTCTGGCCTAACCCTGACCTGGTGACTCTGGTCTCCATCTGGATGTCACCTGGACCAGGTGATTCTGGTACCCCTCTCGGCCTCAACCAGTTCTGGTGACTCTGGTCCTCAACTGGGCCTCACCTGGACCTATTGAATATGCTCCATCTGGGCCTCATTTGGACCTGGTGACTCTGGTCCCTACCTGGGCATCATCGGGACATGGATCCACTGCATGGCCTGTAGGTTGGCCTCAGCTGGACCTGGTAACTCTGGTCCCTACCTGGGCATCATCGGGACACGGTTCCTCTGCATGGCTTCCAGGTTGGCCTCACCTGGACCTAGTGAGTGGGGTTGCCACCTGGGGCTCACCCATACCTGGTTACACAGGTCCCCACGTGGGCCTCACTTGGACGTGGTGAATCTGGTCCTTACCTGGTCCTCACCCGGAACTCCTAACTCGGGTCACCACCTGGGAATCACTTGAACCTGGTTAATCTGGTCCCCATCTGCTCCTCATACAGTCCTGGTGACTTTGTCAACCCACCTGGACCTGATTGCTGTGGACTCCTTCTTGGCCTCACCTGGAACTGGTGACTCTTATCCTAACTGGGCCTCACCCAGATCTGGTGACTCTGGTCCTCACCTATGGACCATTATGACCTGGATACTCTGTTCCACACCTGAGCCTCACCTGGAAATGATGACTCTGGATCCACTCTGGGCCTCACCCTGACATGATGACTCTTGTCCCCATTCGGATGTCACCTTGACTAGGTGAATCTGGTATCCCTCTAGGACTCAACTTGACCTGGTGA
The DNA here is from genome assembly GCF_053574225.1 of Canis aureus. NCBI lineage: Eukaryota > Metazoa > Chordata > Mammalia > Carnivora > Canidae > Canis > Canis aureus. The sequence goes on from NC_135625.1 coordinate 69,388,547, forward strand.
CTCTGGTCCTGAACTGGGCCTCACGGGGACCTAGTGAACATGCTCCCCACCTGCGCCTCATCTGGACCTGGTGACTCTGGTTCTACATGGGAATCACTGGGACCTGGATACTCTCTTATATACCTGGGCCTCACCTGGACCTGGTGACTGTGGTCCCACCTGGGCCTCACCTGGACGAGGTGACTGGTTCCCACAGGGACCTCACCTGGACCTGGTGACTCAGGTCCTCATATGGGCATCATGGGACCTGGTTTCTCAGTTCCACATCGGGGCCTCACCTGGACCTAGTGATTCTCGTCCCCCTCTGGGCCTCACCCTGACGTGGTGACTCTGGTCCCCACCTGGATATCACCAGAACCGGGTGACACTGGTCCCCCTCTGGGTCTCTCCCGGAGCTGGGGACACTGGTCCTCAGGTGGGCCTCAACAGGACCTGGTGAATCTACTCCTCACTTAGGCCTCGTCTGGACATTGTGACTCTTTTCCCACCTGGCATCAATGGGACATGGTTACTCTTCCCATCTGTGCCTCACATGGACATGATAACTTTGCTCCACACTTTGGCCTCAACTGTTCCTGATGACTCTGTTCCCCCCACCTAGGCCTCAATCTGGACCTGGTGACTGTGGTCCCCACCTGGGTCTCACCTGAACCTGGTGACTCTCGTTCCCACATGAACCACACCTGGACCTGGTGACTGTGGTGTTCTTGTAGACTCACATTTACCTGGTGACACTGGTTCCGACTAGGGCCTCACCTGGATCTGGTGACTCTGGCCTGCCGGTTGGCCTCACCTTGACCTGGTGAGTGGAGTTGCCACCTGGGCCTCACACATAGCTGGTGACTCAATTCCCCTCGTGGGCCTCTTGGACTTGGTGAATCTGGTCCTTACCTGGTCCTGTTCCAGACCCGGGGACTCTGGTCACCACCTGGGCCTCACCTGGACCTGGTGAATCTGGTCCCCATCTGGGCCTCACCCAGTCCTCTGGACTTTGTTCACCACCAGGACCTGATTGCTGTGGACTCTTTCTTGGCCTCACCTGGAACTGGTGACTCTGATCCTATCTGCGGGTCACCCAGACCTGGTGACTGTAGTCCTACCTGGGCATCATTGGTACCTGGGGACTCTGCTCCACACCTGAGCCTCACCTGGACATGATGACTCTGGAACCATTCTGGGCCTCATCCAGACCTGGTGACTCTGGTCCTCATCTGGATGTCACCTGGACCAGGTGTTTCTTGTACCCCTCTAGGCCTCAACCATATCTGGTGTCTCTGGTCCTCAACTGGGCCTCACTGGGACCTAGTGATCATGCTGCCCACCTGCGCCCCATCTGGACCTGGTGACTCTGGTTCTACCTGGGCATCATCGGGACATGGTTACTCTATTCCCCAGTGGGACTGACCTGATCCTGGTAACTCTGGTCCGGACTTTGGCCTCTTCTGTACCAGGTGATTCTGGCTCCACCTGGGCCTCATCTGTAACTGGTGACTCTGATCCTAAGCATGGCCTCACCTGAATTTCTGACTGTGGTTCCCATCGGGACCTCACCTGGACCTCATGTCTCTAGTCGCACCTGGGCCTCACCAGGACCTGGTGTCTCTGGTACCCACCTGGGTAGCATCAGGATATCGTTACACTGTTCACTAACAGTGACCCGGCCGGACCTATTAACTCTCGTCTTCCCTGGTCCACACTTGGACATGGTGACACTGGTTCCCACCAGGGTCTCACCTGGACATGGTGAGTCGGATCCCCACCTGGTCCTCAACTGAAACTGGTGATTCTCGTTTCCACATGGACATCATGTGGACCTGGTGGCTGCAGTGTTTCTAGCTTCTCATGTACCTCGTGGATCGGGTCCCCACCAGGGCCTCACCTGGACCTGGTGAGTGGGGTTGCCACTTGGGCCTCAGGCATACCTGGTGACACAGGCCCCTACGTGGGCCTGACTTGGACATGGTGTATCTGGTAATTCTGGTCACCACCTGAGTATCACCTGGACCTGGTGAATCTGCTAACTCTGGTCACCACCTGGGAATCACTTGGACCTGGTGAATCTGTGTCCCCATCTGGGCCTCACCCAGTCCTCGTGAATTTTTTCCCCACCTGGACCTGATTGCTGTGGACTCCTTCTTAACCTCACTTGGAACTGTTGACTCTGATCCTAACTGGGCCTCACCCAGATCTGTTGACTCTGGTCCTCACCTGTGGACCATTATGACCTGCATGCTCTGTTCCACACTTGAGACTCACCTGGACATGATGACTCTAGATCCCCTCTGGGCCTCTCCCTGACATGGTGACTCTGGTCCCCATCTGGAAGGCACCTAGTACAGGTGAATCTGGTACCCCTCTATGCCTCAACTAGACCTGGTGACTCTGGTCCTCTACTGGGCCTCAACGGGACGTAGTGAATATGCTCCCCACCTTTGCCTCATCTGGACCTGGTGACTCTGGCTCCACCTGGGCCTCACCTGTAACTGGTGACTCTGATCCTAAGCATGGCCTCACCTGACCTGGTGACTGTGGTTCCCATAGGGACCTCACCTGGACCTTATGTCTCTGTTCCACCTGGGCCTCGCCAGGACCTTTTGTCTCTGGTTACCACCTGGGTAGCATCAGGATATGGTTACACTGTTCACTATCAGTGACCCAGCCGGACCTATTAACTCTGGTCTTCACTGGGCCACACCTAGACATGGTGACAGTCGTTCCCACCTGGGTCTCACCTGGACATGGTGAGTCGGATCCCCACCTGGTCCTCACCTGTAACTGGTGATTCTCGTTCCCACATGGACATCATGTGGACCTGGTGGCTGCAGTGTTTCTAGCTTCTCATGTACCTCGTGACTCTGGTCCCCACCAGGGCCTCACCAGACCTGGTGAGTGTAGTTGCCACCTGCACCTCACCTGGACCTGGTGATTCTGGTCTGCACCTGAGACTACCCTGGATCTGGTGACTGTGGTCTCCACCTGGGCTTCTCCTGGATTTGGGGACTCCGGTCCCCATCTGGGCCACACCTGGCCCTGTTGACCATGGTCCTCAACTGTGCAAAATTGGGACCCGGTGACTTTAGACCTCACCAGGACCATATGACTCTGGTCCGCCTCCGGGTCTAACCTTGGACCTCACCTGGACCATGTGACTCTGGTCCGCCTCGGGGTCTAACCGTGCCCTAATGACTCTGAAACCCACTTTGTCCTGACTTGGACCTGCTGACCTTGGTTGCCACCTGTGCCTGACCTCGAACTGTTGACTCTGGTTCATTCAAGGGCCTCAACGGTACCTGGTGATCCTGGTCCCCACCTGGGTCTCACCTGGACGTGGTGACTCTTGTCACCACCGGGGATTCACCTGGACCTGGTACTGTGTTCCACACCTGGGCCTCAAGTAGACCTGTTGACCATGGTCCCCAAGCCGGCCTCACATGGACCTGTTGCCTCTGATCCCTACCGGGGCCTCACGTGTACCTGGAACTCTGGTCCTCACCTGGGCCTCATCTGGACCTAGTGACTCTGGTCCCCACCTGGGCTTCACTTGGATCTGGTGACTCTGTTCCCCACCGGGACTTCACCTGGATCTGGTGACTCTTGTACACACCTGGACCTCTCCTGGACCTGGTGACTCTCTTTCCAACATGGACCTCACCTGGATCTGGTGACTCTGGTCCTCAGTTTGGCCTCACATGGACCTGGTGTCTCTCGTCCCCACTTTGACTTAACTCAGAACTGCTGAATCTTGCCCCACCTAGGCCGTACCCAGACCCGGTGACACTTGTCCCCAGCTATGCTTCAATTCGACCTGATGAATCTGGTCCTCACGTGTGCCTCACATGGACCTGGGACTCAGCTGGATAGAGTGGCTCTGGTTCCCACAAGGGGCTCACCTGATATTGGTGACTTATTCACCAGTGGTCTTATTCTATGCCTCAACAGGACCTATTGCTTCTCTTCCCCATCTGGGCCGGCATGGCCCTAGTAACTCTGGTCCTCACCCAGGCATCATTGGGACCTGGATACTCTATTCCACACCTAGGCCTCACTTTGACCAGGGACCTCTGGTCCCATTCTGGGCCTCAAACTAAACTGGTTACTCTGGTTCCCACTCTGGACCTCACCCTTACCTGGTGACTCTCGTAACCCCTTGGGCTTCACTTGGGCCCGGTGCATATGGTCGTTAGCTGGTCCGCACCTGGATCTGGTGACGGGTCGCCACCTGGGCCTCACCTGGACTTGGTGAATCCTGTTGACACCTGCGACTCAACTGGACCTTGTGACTGTGGTCCAACCTGGACCTCCCCTAGATCTGGTGGGTCTGTTTCCCATATGGGGCTCTCCTGGACCTGGTTCCTGTGGCCTCCATCTGGCCTCACCTGGAACACAATGACTCTGATCCATATTTGGGCCTCTTCTGGACCTGTAGACTCAGGTCCTTACCTGGGTATCATTGGGACCTGGAACTCTCTTATATACCTGGGCCTCACGTGGACCTGGTGATTGTGGACCCACCTGGGCCTCACCTGGACGAGGTGACTGGTTCCCACAGGGACCTCACCGGGACCTGGTGACTCAGGTCCTCATATTTGCATCATGGGACCTGGTTTCTCAGTTCCATAACGGGGCCTCACCTGGACCTAGTGATTCTCGTCCCCCTCTGGACCTCACCCTGACGTGGTGACTCTGGTCCCCACCTGGACATCACCAGAACCGGGTGACTCTGGGCCCCCTCTGGGACGCAACTGGACCTGGGGACACTGGTCCTCAACTGAGGCTCAACAGGACCTGGTGAATCTACTCCTCACTTAGACCTCGTCTGAGCCTTGTGACTCTTTTCCCACCTGGCATCAATGGGACATGTTTACTCTGTTCCCCACCTGGGCGTAACCTGGACATGATAACTTTGCTCCACTCTTTGGCCTCAACTCTTCCTGATGACTCTGGTCCCCCCACATAGGCCGCAATCTGGAACTGATGACTGTGGTCTCCACCGGGGTCTCACCTGGATTTGGTGACTCTCGTTCCCACATGAACAACACCTGGACCTGGTGACTGTGGTGTTCTTGTACACTCACATTTACCTGTTGACTCCGGTCCCCACTAGGGCCTCACCTGGATCTGGTGACTCTGGCTTGCAGGTTGGCCTCACCTGGACCTGGTGAGTGGGGATGCCACCTGGGACACACCCATACCTGGTGACTCTGGTTCCCACCTGGAACTCACCTGGATCTTGTGACTCTGGTCTCTGTTTGGCCTCACCTGGTCAGGTGTCTCTCGTCCCCACTATGAACTAACTCAGAACTGCTGAATCTTGCCCCACTTATGCCGCACCCAGACCTGGTGACTCTTGTCCCCTGCTATGCCTCAATTCGACCTGATGAATCTGGTCCTCACGTGGGCCTCACATGGACCTGGGACTCAGCAGGATAGAGTGGCTCTAGTTCCCACAAGGGGCTCATCTGATACTGGTGACTGTGTTCTTATTCTATGCCTCACCGGGACCTAGTGATTCTGTTCCCCATCTGGGCTTTCTTGGCCCTAGTGAGTCTGGTCCTCACTCAGCCATCATTGGGACCTGGATACTCTATTCAACACCTGGGCCTCACTTTGACCAGGCACCTCTGGTCCCATTCTGGGCCTCAAACTAAACTGGTTACTCTGGTTACCACTCTGGGTCTCACCCTTACCTGGTGACTCTGGTCACCCCTTGGGCTTCACTTGGGCCTGGTGAATCTGGTCCTTAGATGGTCCGCACCTGGATCTGGTGACTGTTCGCCACCTGGGCCTCATCTGTAGTTGGTGAATCCTGTTGCCACCTGCGCCTCACCTGGACCTTGTGAATGTGGTCCCACCTGGACCTCACCTGGATCTGGTGGCTCTGGTTCCCATATGGGGCTCTCCTGGACCTGGTTCCTGTGGTCTCCATCTGGCCTCACCTGGAACACAATGACTCTGTTTCATATTTGGGTCTCTCCTGGACCTGTTGACTCTGGTACTTACATGGGCATCATTGGGACCTGGGTACACTCTTATATACCTGGACCTCTCCTGGACCTGGTGACTGTGGTCCTACCTGGGCCTCACCTGGACGAGGTGACTGGTTCCCACAGGGACCTCACCTGGACCTGGTGACTCAGATCCTCATATGGGCATTATGGGAACTTTTTTCTCAGTTCCACATCGGGGCATTCCCTGGACCTGTTGATTCTCGTCCCACTCTGGGCCTCACTCTGACGTGGTGACTCTGGTCCCCACCTGCATATCACCAGAACCGGGTAACTCTGGTCCCCCTCTGGGACTCACCCGGAGCTGGGGACACTGGCACCCAACTGGGCCTCAACAGGAGCTGGTGAATCTACTCCTCACTTAGGCCTCTTCTAGACCTTCTGACTCTTTTCCCACCTGGCATCAATTGGACATGGTTACTCTGTTCCCCACCTGGACCTCACCTGGACATGATAACTTTGCTCCACACTTTGGCCTCAACTGATCCTGATGATTCTGGTCCCCCCATCTAGACCTCAATCTGGACCTGGTGACTGTGGTCCCCACCTGGTTCTCACCTGGACCTGTGACTCTCATTCCCACATGAAACACACCTGGACCTGATGACTGTGGTGTTCTTGTAGTCTCACATTTACCTGGTGTCTCCGGTCCCCACTAGGGCCTTACCTGGATCTGGTGACTCTGATCCTATCTGCGTGTCACTCAGACCTGGTGACTCTGGTCCTAACCTGGGCATCATTGGTACCTGGTGACTCTGTTCGAATCTGAGCCTCACCTGGACATGATGACTCTGGAACCTGGCTGGGACTCACCCTGACCTGGTGACTCTGATCACCATCTGGATGTCACTGGACCAGGTGATTCTGGTACCCCTCTAGGCCTCAACCAGTTCTGGTGCCTCTGGTCCTCAACTGGGCCTCACCTGAACCTAGTGAATATGCTCCATCTGGGCCTAATTTGGTCCTGGTGACTCTGGTACCTACCTGGGCATCATCGGGACATGGTTCCACTGCATGGCCTGCAGGTTGGCCTCACATGAACCTGGTAACTCTCTTCCCAACCTGGGCATCATCGGGACATGGTTCCTCAGCATGGCCTGCAGGTTGGCCTCACCTTGAACTTGTGAGTGGGTTTGCCACCTGGGCCTCACACATAGCTGGTGCCTCAATTCCCCTCGTGGGCCTCTTGGACCTGGTGAATCTGGTCCTTACCTGGTCCTGTCGGAGACCCGGGGACTCTGGTCACCACCTGGGCCTCACCTGGACCTGGTGAATCTGGTCCCCATCTGTGCCTCACCCAGTCCTGGTGACTTTGTTCCCCACCTGGACCTGATTGCTGTGGACTCTTTCTTGGCCTCACCTGGAACTGGTGACTCTGATCCTATCTGCGCGTCACCCAGATCTGGTGACTCTGGGCCTCACCTGGGCATCATTGGTACCTGGTGACTCTGTTCCACGCCTGAGCCTCACCTGGACATGATGACTCTGGAACCACTCTGGACCTCTCCCTGACCTGATGCCTCTGGTCCCTATCTGGATGTCACCTGTACGAGGTGATTCTGGTACCCCTCTAAGCCTCAACCAGATATGGTGACAGTGGTCCTCAACTGGGCCTCACTGGTCCTAGTGAATATGCTCCATCTGGGCCTCATTTGGACCTGGTGACTCTGTTCCTACCTGGGCATCATCGGGACATTGTTCCACTGCATGGCCTGCATATTGGCCTCACCTGGACCTGGTAACTCTGTTCCCTACCTGGGCATCATCGGGACATGGTTCCACAGCATGGCCTGCAGGTTGGCCTCACCTGGACCTGGTAAGTCTAGTCCCTACGTGGGCATCATCGGTACATGGTTCCACTGCATGGCCTGCACGTTGGCCTCACCTGGACCTGGTGAATGGGATTTACACCTGGGCCTCACCCATACATGGAGACACAAGTCCCTCGTGGCCCTAACTTGGACCTGGTGAATCTGGTCCTTACCTGGTCTTCACTTGGAACTGGTAACTCTGGTCACCACCTGAGAATCACCTGGACCTGGTGAATCTGGTCCCCATCTGGGCCTCACCTAGTCTTGGTGACTTTGTTCCCAACCTGGACCTGATTGCTGTGGACTCCTTCTTGTCCTCACCTGGAACTGCTGACTCTGATCCTAACTGGACCTCACCCAGATCTGTGGATTCTTGTCCTCACCTGTGGACCAATACGACCTGGATACTTTGTTCCACACCTGAGCCTCACCTGGACATGATGACTCTGGATCCCCTCTGGGCCTCACCCTGTCCTGGTGACTCTGGTCCCCATCTGGATGTCACCTAGACCAGGTGAATCTGGTACCCCTCTAGGCCTCAACTAGACTGGGGGAATCTGGTCCTCAACTGGGCCTCACCGGGACCTAGTGAATATACTCCCCACCTGCGCCTCATCTGTACTTGGTGACTCGGGTTCTACCTGGGCATCATCGGGACATGGTTACTCTATTCCCCACTGGGACTCTCCTGATCCTGGTAACTCTGGTCCTGACTTTGGCGTCTTCTCTACTTGGTGACTCTGGCTCCACCTGGGCCTCACCTGTAACTGGTGACTCTGATTCTAAGCATGGCCTCACCTGACCTGGTGTCTGTGGTTCCCATCGGGACTTCACCTGGACCTCATGTCTCTGGTCCCACCTGGGCCTCACCAGGACCTGGTGTCTCTGGTACCCACCTGGGTAGCATCAGGATATGGTTACACTCTTCACTAACAGTGACCCACCCGGACCTATTAACTCTGGTCTTCACCTGGGCCACACCTGGACATGGTGGCACTGGTTCCCTCTTGGGTCTCACGTGGACATGTGATTCAGATCCCTGCCTGATCCTCACCTGTAACTGGTGATTCTCGTTCCCACATGGACATCATGTGGATCTGGTGGCTGCAGTGTTTCTAGCTTCTCATGTACCTCGTGACTCTGATCCCCACCAGGGCCTCACCGGGACCTGGTGTGTGTGGTTGCCACCTGCACCTCACCTGGACCTAGTGATTCTGGTCTGCGCCTGAGACTACCCTGGATCTGGTGACTGTGGTCCCCACATGGGCTTCAGTTGGATTTTGGGCTCTCGTTCCCATCTGAGGCTCACCTGGCCCTGTTGACCATGGTCCTCAACTGGGCAAAATTGGGACCCGGTGACTGTGATCCACAACTGGACCTCACCTGGACCAGGTGACTCTGGTCCCTCTCTGGGTGTCACCGTGCCCTAGTGACTGTGAACCCCACTTTGGTCTGACTTGCACCTCCTGACCATGGTTGCCACCTGCGCCTGACCTCGAACTGTTGACTCTGGTTCTTTCAAGGGCCTCCCCTGGACGTGGTGATCCTGGTGCCCACATGGGCCTGACCTGGACCTGGTGACTCTTGTCACCACCGGGAACTCACCTGGACCTGCTTACGGTGTTCCAACCTGGGCCTCAAGTAGACCTGTTGACCATGGTCCCCAAGCCAGCCTCACATGGACATGTTGCCTCTGATCCCCACCGGGGCTTCACGTGTACCTGGTAACTCTGGTCCTCATCTGGGTCTCATCTGGACCTAGCGACTCTGGTCCCTACCTGGGCTTCACCTGGATCTGGTGACTCTGGTCCCCACCTGGACTTCACCTGGATCTTCTGACTCTGGTCCACACGTGGACCTGACCGGCATCTGGTGACTCTGGTCCTCAGTTTGGCCTCATCTGGATCTGGCATCTCTCGTCCCCACTTTGACCTAACTCAGAACTGCTGAATCTTGCCCAACCTCGGCCGCACCCAGACTTGGTGACTCTTGTCCCCAGCTATGCCTCAATTCGACCTGATGAATCTGCTCCTCACGTGGGCCTCACATGGACCTGGGGCTCAGCTGGATAGAGTGGCTCCGGTTCCCACAAGGGGCTCACCTGATATAGCTGACTGTGGTCTTATTCTATGCCTCACCTGGTCCTAGCGATTCTGTTCCCATCTGGGCCTGCATGGCCCTAGTGACTCTGGTCCTCACCCAGGAATCATTAGGACCTGGATACTCCATTCCACATTGTGCCTCACATAAACCATGGACCTCTCGTCCCATTCTGGGACTCAAACTAAACTAGTTACTGGTTCCGCTTTGGGCCTCACCCTTACCTGGTGACTCTGGACACCCCTTGGGTATCATATGGGCCTGGTGAATCTGGTCCTTAGCTTGTCCTCACTTCTTTATGGTGAGTGGTCGACACCTGGGCCTCACCTGGACTTGGTGAATCCTGTTGTCACCTGCGCCTCACCTGGACCTTGTGACAGTGGTCCAACCTGGACTTCACCTGGATCTGGTTGCTCTGGTTCCCATATGGGGCTCTCCTGGCCCTGGTTCCTGTGGTCTCCATCAGGCCTCACCTGGAACACAATGACTCTGATGCATATTTGTGCCTCTCCTGGACCTGTTGACTCTGGTCCTTAACTGGGCATCATTGGGGCCTGGATACTCTCTTATATACCTGGTCCTCACCTGGACGTGGTGACTGTCGTCCCACCTGGACCTCACCGGGACGAGGTGACTGGTTCCCACAGGGACATCACCTGGACCTCGTGACCCAGGTCCTCATATGGGCATCATGGGACCTGGTTTCTCAGTTCCACATCGGAGCCTCAAGTGGACCTAGTGATTCTGGTCCCCCTCTGGGCCTGACCCTGACGTGGTGACTCTGGTCCCAACCTGGATATCACCAGAACCTGGTCACTGTGGTCCCCCTCTGGGACTCACCCAGAGCTGTGGACACTGGTCCTCAACTGGGCCTCAACAGGACCTGGTGAATCTACTCCTTACTTAGGCCTCGTCTGGAACTTTTGACTCTTTTCCCACCTGGCATCAATGGGACATGATTACTCTGTTCCCCACCTGGGCCTCACCTGGACATGATAACTTTGCTCCGCACTTTGGCCTCAACTGGTCCTGATGACTCTGGTCCCCCCACCTAGGCCTCAATCAGGACCTGGTGACTGTGGTCCCCACCTGGGTCTCACCTGGACCTGGTGACTCTCGTTCACAAATGAATCACACCTGGACCTGGTGACTGTGGTGTTCTTGTAGACTCACATTTACCTGGTGAGTCCGGTACCCACAAGGGCCTCACCTGCATCTGGTGACTCTGCTCTGCAGGTTGGCCTCACCTGGACCTGGTGAGTGGGGTTGCCACCTGGGCCTCAGCCATACCTGGTGATTCATGTCCTCACGTTGGTCTCTTGGACCTGGTGAATATGGTCCTTACCTGGTCCTGTCCCAGACCCGGGGACTCTGGTCACCACCTGGGCCTCACCTGGACCTGGTGAATCTGGTACCCATCTGGGCCTCACCCAGTCCTGGTGACTTTGTTCCCTACGTGGACCTGATTGCTGTGGACTCTTTCTTGGCCTCACCTGGAACTGGTGACTCTGATCCTATCTGCGCGTCACCCAGATCTGGTGACTCTGGGCCTCACCTGAGCATCATTGGTACCTGGTGACTCTGTTCCACGCCTGAGCCTAACCTGGACATGATGACTCTGGAACCACTCTGGGCCTCTCCCTGAACTGATGCCTCTGGTCCCCATCTGGATGTCACCTGGACGAGGTGATTCTGGTACCCCTCTAAGCCTCAACCATATCTGGTGACAGTGGTCCTCAACTGGGCCTCACTGGACCTAGTGAATATTCTCCATCTGGGTCTCATTTGGACCTGGTGATTCTGGTCCCTACCTGGGCATCATCGGGACATGGTTCCACTGCATGGCCTGCATATTGGCCTCACCTGGACCTGGTAACTCTGTTCCCTACCTGGGCATTATCGGGACATGGTTCCTCTGCATGGCCTGCAGGTTGGCCTCACCTGGACCTGGTGAGTGGGGTTGTCACCTGGGCCTCACCCTTACCTGGTAACACAGGTCCCCACCTGGGAATCACCTGGGCCTGGTGAATCTGGTCCTTACCTGGTCCTCACTCAGTTCTGGTGACTTTGTTCCCCACCTGGACCTGATTGCTGTGGACGCCTTCTTGGCCTCACCTGGAACTGGTGACTCTGATCCTAACTGGGCCTCACCCAGATCTGGTGACTCTGATCCTCACCTGGGCATCATTGATACCTGGTTAGTCTGTTCCACACCTGAGCCTCACTGGGACATGATGACTCTGGAACCTCTCTGGGACTTACTCTGACCTGGTGACTCTGGTCCCCATCTGGATATCACCTGGACCAGGTGATTCTGGTACACCTCTAGGGCTCAAGGTGATCTGGTGACTCTGGTCCTCAACTGGGCCTCACCTGGACCTAGTGAATATACCCCATCTGGGCCTCATTTGGACCTGGTGACTCTAGTCCGTACCTGGGCATCATCGGGATATGGTATCACGGCATGGCCTGCAGGTTGGCCTCACCTGGACCTGGTGAGTGGGGTTTTCCTCAACTGGGCAAAATTGGGACCCGGTGACTGTGTTCCACAAGTGGCCTCACCTGGACCAAGTGACTCTGGTCCCCCTCTGGGTGTCACCATGTCCTAGTGACTGTGAACCCCACTTTGGCCTGACTTGGACCTGCTGACCCTGGTTGCCACCTGCGCCTGACCTCGAACTGTTGACTCTGGTTCTTTCAAGGGCCTCCCCTGGACCTGGTGATCCTGGTCCCCACCTGGGACTCACCTGGACGTGGTGACTCTTGTCACCACCGGGCCCTCACCGGGACCTGCTTACTGTGTTCCACACCTGGGCCTCAAGTAGACCTGTTGACCATGGTCCAGGCCTCAATCTGGATCTGGTGACTGGTCCCCACATGGGTCTCACCTGGACCTGGTGACTCAAGTTCCCACATGACCCACACCTGGACCTGGTGACTGTTGTGTTCTTGTAGACTCACATTAACCTGGTGACTCCGGTCCCACTAGGGCCTCACCTGGATCTGGTGACTCTGGCCTGAAGGTTGGCCTCACCTGGACCTGGTGAGTGAGGTTGCCACCTGGGCCTCACCCATACCTGGTGACTCAGGTCCTCACGTTGGCCTCTTCGACCTGGTGAATCTGGTCCTTACCTGGTCCTCCCCCAGACCCGGGGACTCTGGTCACCTCCTGGGCCTCACCTGGACCTGGTGAATCTGGTCCCCATTTGGGCCTCACCCAGTCCTGGTGACTTTGTTCCCCACCTGGACCTGATTGCTGTGGATTCTTTCTTGGCCTCACAAGGAACTGGTGACTCTGATCCTGTCTGCGCGTCACCTAGACCTGCTAACTCTGGTCCTCACCTGGGCATCATTGGTACCCGGTGACTCTGTTCCACACCTGAGCATCACCTGGACAAAATGACTCTGGAACCTCTCTGGGCCTCATCCTGACCTGGTGACTCTGGTCCCCATCTGGATGTCACCTGGACCAGGTGGTTCTGGTAGCCCTCTAGGCCTCAGCAGATCTCTTGACTCTGGTCCTCAACTGGGCCTAACCTGGACCTAGTGAATATGCTCCATCAGGGTCTCATTTGGACCTGGTGACTCTCGTCCCTACCTGGGCATCATCGGGACATGGTTCCACTGCATGGCCTGCAGGTTGGCCTCATCTAGTGCTGGTAAATCTGGTCCCTACCTGGGCATCATCGGGACATGGTTCCACTGCATGGCCTGCAGGTTGGCCTCACCTGGACGTGGTAACTCTAGTACCAACCTGGGCATCATCGGGACATGGTTCCTCTGCATGGCCTGCATATTGGCCTCAGCTGGACCTCGTGAGTGTGGTTGCCACCTGGGGCTCACCCATACCTGTTGACTCAGGTCCCCACGTGGGCCTCTTGGACCTGGTGAATCTGTTCCTTACCTGGTCCTCTCCCAGACCCGGGGACTCACCTCACCACCTGGGCCTCACCTCGCCCTGGTGAATCTGGTCCCCATCTGGGCCTCACAAAATCCTGGTGACTTTGTTCCCCACCTGGACCTGATTGCTATGGACTCTTTCTTGGCCTCACGTGGACCTGGGGACTCTGATCCTAACTGGGCCTCACCCAGATCTGGCGACTCTGGTCCTCACCTGTGGACCATTATGACCTGGATACTCTGTTCCACACCTGAGCCTCACCTGGACATGATTACTCTGGATCCACTCTGAGCCTCACCCTGACATGGTGACTTTGGTCCCCATCTGGATGTCACTAGACCAGGTGAATCTGGTACCCCTCTGGGCCTCAACCAGATCTGGTGACTCTCGTCCTCAACTGGGCCTCACCTGGACCTAGTAAATATGCTCCATCTGGGCCTCATTTGGACCTGGTGACTCTGGTCCCTACGTGGGCAACATCGCGACCTGGTTCCACATAATGGTCTACAGGTTGGCCTCTTCTTGACCTGGTAACTCTGGTCCCTACCTGGGCATCATCGGGACAGGGTTCCTCTGCATGGCCTGCAGGTTGGCGTCACCTGGACCTCGTACCTCTGGTCCCTACCTGGGCATCATCGGGACACGGTTCTTCTGCATGGCCTGCAGGTTGGCCTCACCTAGACCTGGTGAGTGGGCTTTCCACCTGGGCCTCACCCATACCTGGTGACACAGGTCTCACGTGGGCGTCACTTGGACCTGGTGAATCTGGTCCTTACCTGGTCCTCACCCGGAACTGATAACCCTTGTCACCAAATGGGAATCACCTGGACCTCGTGAATCTGGTCCCCATCTGGGCCTCACACATTCCTGGTGTCTTTGATCCCCACCTGGACCTGATTGCTGTGGACTCCTTCTTGGCCTCACCTGGAACTGGCAACTCTGATCCTAACTGGGCCTCACCCAGATCTGGTGACTCTGGTCCTCACCTGTGGACCATTATGACCTGGACACTCTGTTCCACACCTGAACCTCACCTGGACATGATGACTCTGGATGCCCTTTGGGCCTCACCATGACATGGTGACTCTGGTCCCCATCTGGATGTCCCCTAGACCAGGTGAATCTGGTACCCCTCTAGGCGTCAACTAGACCTGGTGACTCTGGTCCTCATCTGGGCCTCACCTGGACCTAGTGAATATTCTACCCACCTGCGCCTCGCTGGATCTGGTGACTCTGACTCTACCTGGGCATCATTGGGACATGGTTACTGTATTACCCACTGGGACTGACCTGATCCTGGTAACTCTGGTCCTGACTTTGGCCTCTTCTGTACCAGGTGACTCTGGCTCCACCTGGGCCTCACCTGTACCTGGTAACTCTGATCCTAAGCATGGGCTCACCTGACCCGGTGACTGTGGTTCCCATCGGGACCTCACTTGGACCTCATGTCTCCGGTTACACCTGGGCCTCATCAGGACCTGGTGTCTCTGGTACCCACCTGGGTAGCATCAGCATATGGTTACACTGTTCACTAACACTCATCCAGCCGGACCTAATAACTCTGGTCTTCACCTGGGGCACACGCGGACATGGTGACACTGGTTCCCACCTGGGTCTCACCTGGACATGGTGAGTCGGATCCCCACCTGGTACTCACCTGTAACTGGTGATTTTCATTCCCGCATGGACATCATGTGAACCTGGTGGCTGCAGTGTTTCTAGCTTGCAATGTACGTCGTGTCTCTGGTCCCCACCGGGGCCTCTCCGGACCGGGTGAGTGTGGTTGCCACCTGCACCTCACATGGACCTGGTGATCTGGGCCTCACCCAGTCCTGGTGAATTTGTTCCCCACCTGGACCTGATTGCTGTGGACTCTTTCTTAGCCTCACCTGGAACTGGTGACTCTGATCCTATCTGCGCGTCACCCAGACCTGGTGACTCTGGTCCTCACCTGGGCATCATTGGTACCTGGTGACTCTGTTCTACACTTGAGCCTCAACTGGACATACTGACTCTGGAACCTCTCTGGGCCTCACCCTGCCTTGGTGACTCTGGTACCCATCTGGATGTCACCTGGACCAGGTGATTCTGGTACCGCTCTAGGCCTCAAACAGTTCTGGTGAACCTGGTCCTCAACTGGGCCTCACCGGGACCTAGTGAATATGCTCCATCTGGGACTCATTTGGACCTGGTGACTCTGGTACCTACCTGGGCATCATAGGGATATGGTTCCAATGCATGGCTTGCAGGTTGGCCTCACCTGGACCTGGTAACTCTGGTCCCTACCTGGGCATCATCGGGACATGGTTCCACTGCATGGCCTGCAGGTTGGCCTCACCTGGACCTGGTGAGTGGGGTTGCCAATTGTGCCTCACCCATACCTGGTGACACAGGCCCCACGTGGGCCTCAATTGGACCTGGTGAATCTGGTCCTTACCTGGTCCTTCCCCAGAACTGGTAACTCTGGTCACCACCTGGGAATCACCTGGGCCTGGTGAATCTGGTCCCCATCTAGGCCTCACCCAGTCCTGGTGACTTTGTTCCCCACAGGGACCTGATTGCTGTGGACGTCTTCTTGGCCTCAACTGGGACTAGTGACTCTGATCCTAACTGGGCCTCACCCAGATCTGGTGACTCTGGTCCTCACCTGTGGACCATTAACCTGGATACTCTGTTCCACACCTGAGCCTCACCTGGACATGAAGACTCTGGATCCCCTCTGGGCCTCACCCTGACATGGTGACTCTAGTCCCCATCTGGATGTCACTTAGACCAAGTGAATCTTGTACCCCTCTAGGCCTCAACTACACCTGGTGACTCTGGTCCTCAACTGGGCGTCACCGGGACCTAGAGAATATGTTCCCCACCTGCGCCTCATCTGGACCTGGTGACTCTGATTCTACCTGGGCATCTTCGGGACATGGTTACTCTGTTCCCCACTGGGACTGACCTGATTCTGGTAACTCTGGTCCTGACTTTGGCCTCTTCTGTACCAGGTGACTCTGCTTCCACCTTGGCCTCACCTGTAACTGGTGACTCTGATCCAAAGCATGGCCTCTCCTGACCTGGTGACTGTGGTTTCCATCGGACCTCACCTGGACCTCATGTCTCTGGGCCCACCTGGGCCTCACCAGGACCTGGTGTCTCTGGTACCCACCTGGGTAGCATCAGGATATGGTTACACTGTTCACTAACAGTGACCCAGCCGGACCTGTTAACTCTGGTCTTCACCTGGGCCACACCTGGACATGGTGACACTGGTACCCACTTGGGTCTCACCTGGAAATGGTGAGTCAGATACCCACCTTTCCTAACCTGTAACTGTTGATTCTCGTTCCCACATGGACATCATGTAGACCTGGTGGCTGCGGTGTTTCTAGTTTGTCATGTACCTTGTGACTCTGGTCCCCACCAGGGCCTCACCGAGACCTGGTGAGTGTGGTTGCCACCTGCACCTCACCTGGACCTGGTGATTCTGGTCTGCACCTGAGACTACCCTGGATCTGGTGACTGTGGTCCCCACCTGGGCTTCACCTGGATTTGGGGACTCCGGTCCCCATCTGAGCCTCACCTGGCCATGTTGACCATGGTCCTCAACTGGGCAAAATTGGGACGCGGTGACTGTGTTCCACAACTGGACCTCACCTGGACCACGTGACTCTGGTTCCCCTCTGGGTCTCACCGTGCCCTAGTGACTGTGAACCCCACTTTGGCCTGACTTGGACCTGCTGACCCTGGTTGACACCTGCGTCTGACCTCGAACTGTTGACTCCGGTTTATTCAAGGGCTTCCCCTGTACCTGGTGATCCTGGTCCCCCCTGGGACTCACCTGGACGTGGTGACACTTGTCACCACCGGGGACTCACCTGGACCTGGTTACTGTGTTCCACACCTGGGCCTCAAGTAGATCTGTTGACCATGGTACCGAAGCCGGCCTCATATGGACCTGTTGCCTCTGATTCCCACCGGGGCATCACGTGTACCTGGTAACACTGGTCCTCACTTGGGCCTCATCTGGACCTAGTGACTTTGGTCCCCACCTTGGTTTCACCTGGATCTGGTGACTCTGGTCCTCAACTGGGCCTCCCCTGGACCTATTGAATATGCTCCATCTGGGCCTCATTTGAACCTGGTGACTCTCTTCCCTACCTGGGCATCATCGGGACATGTTTCCACTGCATGGCGTTTAGGTTGGCCGCACCTGGACCTGGTAACTTTGGTTCTACCTGGGCATCATCGGGACACTTTTCCTCTGCATTGCCTGCAGTGTGTCCTCACCTGGATCTGGTGAGTGGGGATGCCACTTGGGCCTCACCCATACCTGGTGACCCAGGTGCCCACGTGGGACTCACTTGGACCTGGTGAATCTGGTCCTTACCTGGTCCTCACCCATTCCTGGTGATTTTGTTCCCCACCTGGACCTGATTGCTGTGGACTCCTTCTTGGCCTCACCTGGAAGTGGTGACTCTGATCGTAGCTGGGCCTCACCCAGATATGGTGACTCTGGTCCTCACCTGTGGACCATTAGGACCTGGATACTCTGTTCCACACCTGAGCCGCACCTGGACATGATGACTCTGGATCCACTCTGGGCATCACCATGACATGGTGACTCTGGTCCCCATCTGGATATCACCAGAACCGGGTGACTCTGGTCCCCCTCTGGGACTAACCTAAAGCTTGGGACACTGGTCCTCAACTGGATCTCAACAGTACCTGTTGAATCTACTCCTCACTTAGGTCTCGTCTGAACCTTGTGACTCTTTTCCCACCTGGCATCAACGGGACATCGTTACTCTATTCCCCACTGGGACTGACCTGATACTGGTAACTCTGCTCCTGACTTTGGCCTCTTCTGTACCAGGTGACTCTGGCTCCACCTGGGCCTAACCTGTAACTGGTGACTCTGATCCTAAGCATGGCCTCACCTGACCTGGTGACTGTGGTTCCCATCGGGACGTCACATGGACCTCATGTCTCCGGTCCCACCTGAGCCTCACCAGGACCTGGTGTCTCTGGTACCCTCCTTGGTAGCATCAGGATATTGTTAAACTGTTCACTAACAATGACGCAGCCGGACCTATTAACTCTGGTATTCACCTGGGCCACACTGGACATGGTGACACTGGTTCCCACCTGGGTCTCACCTGGACATGGTGAGTCGGATCCCCAATGGTCCTCACCTGTAACTGGTGATTCTCGTTCCCACATGGACATCATGTGGACCTGGTGGCTGCAGTGTTTCTAGCTTCTTATGTACCTCGTGGCTCTGATCCCCACCAGGGCCTCACCGGGACCTGGTGAGTGTGGTTGCCCCCTGCACCTGACCTGGACGTGGTGATTCTGGTCTGTAACCGAGACTACCCTGGATCTGGTGACTGTGGTCCCCACCTGGGCTTCACCTGGATTTGGGGACTCCGGTCCCCATCTGGGCCTCACCTGGCTCAGTTGACCGTGGTCCTCAACTGGGCAAAATTGGGACCCGGTGACTGTGTTCCACAACTGGACCTCACCTGGACCAGGTGACTCTGGTCCCCCTCTGGGTCTCACCGTGCCCTAGTGCTGGGAACCCCACTTTGGCCTGACTTGGACCTGCTGACCCTGGTAGCCACCCGTGCCTGACCTCGAACTGTAGACTCTGGTTCTTTTAAGGGCCTCCCCTGTACCTGGTCATCCTGGTCCCCACCTGGGCCTCACCTGGACGTGGTGACTCTTGTCACCACCGGGGACTCACCTGGACCTGGTTATTGTGTTCCACACCTGGACCTCAAATAGACCTGTTGACCATGGTCCCCAATCCGGCCTCACATGGACCTGTTGCCTCTGATCTCCACCGGGACCTCACGTGTACCTGGTAACTCTGGTCCTCTCCTGGGCCTCATCTGGACCTAGTGACTCTGGTCCCCACCTGGGCTTCACCTGGATCTGGTGACTCTGGTCCCCACCTGGACTTCACCTGGATCTGGTGACTCTGGCCCCACCTGGACCTCTCGTTGACCTGGTGACTCTCTTTCCAATATGGACCTCGCCTGGGTCTGGTGACTCTGGTCCTCAGTTTGGCCTCACCTGGACCTGGTGTCTCTCGTCCCCACTTTGACCTAACTCAGAACTGCTGAATCTTCCCCCACCTAGGCCGCACCCAGACCTGGTGACTCTTGTCCCCAGCTATGCCTCAATTCGACCTGATGAATCTGGTCCTCACATGGGCCTCACATGGACCTGGGACTCAGATGGATAGAGTGGCTCTGGTTCCCACAAGGGTCTCACCTGATACTGCTGACTATGGTCTTATTCTATGCCTCAACAGGACCTAGTGATTCTGTTCCCCATCTGGGCCTGCATGGCCCTAGTGACTTTAGTCCTCACCCAGGCGTCTTTGGGACCTGGATACTCTACTCCACACCTGGGCCTCATTTTGACCAGTGACCTCTGGTCCCATTCTGGGCCTCAAACTAAACTGGTTACTCTGGTTCCCCCTCTGGGCCTCACCCATACCTGGTGACTCTGGTCACCCCTTGGGCTTCACTTGGGCCTGGTGAATCTGGTCCTTAGCTGGTCCGCACCTGGATCTGGTGACTGATCGCCAACTGGGCCTCACCTGGACTTGGTGAATCCTGTTGCCACCTGCGCCTCCCCTGGACATTGTGACTGTGGTCCCACATGGACCTCACCTGGATCTGGTGGCTCTGGTTCCCATATGGGGCTCTCCTGGACCTGGTTCCTGTGGTCTCCTTCGGGCCTTACCTGGAACACAATGACTCTGATCCATATTTGGGCCTCTCCTGGACCTGTTGACTCTCGTCCTTACCTGGGCATCATTGGGACCTGGATACTCTCTTATATACCTTGGCCTCACCTGGACCTGATGACTGTGGTCCCACCTGGGCCTCACGTGGACGAGGTGACTGGTTCCCACAGGGGCCTCACATGGACCTGGTGACTCAGGTCCTCTTATGGCACCATGGAACCTGGTTTCTCAATTCCACATCGGGGCTTCAACTGGACCTAGTGATTCTCGTCCCACTCTGGGCCTCACCGTGACGTGCTGACTCTGGTCACCACCTGGATACCACCAGAACCGGGTGACTCTGGTCCCCCTCTGGGACTCATCCGCAGCTGTGGACACTGGTCCTCAACTGTGCCTCAACAGGACCTAGTGAATCTACTCCTTACTTAGACCTCGTCTGGACCTTGTGACACTTTTTCCACCTGGCATCAGTGGGACATGGTTACTCTGTTCTCCACCTGGGCCTCACCTGGACATGATAACTTTGCTCCACACTTTGGCCTCTACTGGTCCTGATGACACTGGTCCACCCACCTAGGCCTCAATCTGTACCTGGTGACTGTGGTCCCCACCTGGGTCTCACCTGGACCTGGTGACTCTCGTTCCCACATGAACAAAAACTGGACCTGGTGACTGTGGTTTTCTTGTAGACTCACATTTACCTGGTGACTCTGGTCCACACTAGGTTCTCACCTGGATTTGGTGACTCTGGCCTGCAGGTTGGCCTCACCTGGACCTGGTGATTGGGGTTGCCACCTGGGCCTCATCCATACCTGGTGACTCAGGTCCCCTGTGGGCCTCTTGGAGCTGGTGAATCTGGTCCTTACCTGGTCCTCTCCCAGAGTCGGGGACTCTGGTCACCATCTGGGCCTCACCTGGTCCTGTTGAATCTGGTCCCCATCTGGGCCTCACCCAGTCCTGGTGACTTTGTTCCCCACCTGGACCTGATTGCTGTGGACTCTTTCTGGGCCTCATCTGGATCTGGTGAGTCTGATCCTATCTGCGCGTCACCCATACCTGGTGACTCTGGTCCTCACCTGGGCATAATTGGTACCTGATGACTCTGTTCCACATCTGAGCCTCACCTGGACATGATGACTCTGCAACCTCTCTAGGCCTCACCCTGACCTGGTGACTCTGGTCCCCATGTGGATGTCACCTGGAACAGGTGAATCTGCTACCCCTCTAGGTCTCAACCAGATCTGGTGACTCTGGTCCTCAACTGGGCCTCACCTGCACCTAGTGAATATGCTCGATCTGTCCTCATTTGGACCTGGTGACTCTGGTCCCTACCTGGGCATCATCGGGACATGGTTCCACTGCATGACTTGCAGGTTGGCCTCACCTGGACCTGGTAAATATTGTCCTACCTCGGCATCATCAGGACATGGTTCCACTGCATGGCCTGCAGGTTGGCATCACCTGGACCTGGTAACTCTAGTCCCTACGTGGGCATCATCGAGACACGGTTCCTCTGCATGGCCAGCAGTTTGTCCTCACATGGACCTGGTGAGTGGGGTTGTCACCTGGAACTCACCCATACCTGGTGACACAGGTCCGCACGTGTGCCTCACTTGGATCTGGTGAATCTGGTCCTTACCTGGTCCTCACCTGGAACGGTAACTCTGGTCACTACCTGGGAATAACCATGACCTGGTGAATCTGGTCCACATCTAGTCCTCACCCAGTCCTGGTGAATTTTTTCCCCACCTGGACCTGATTGCTGTGGACTCCTTGGCGTCAACTGGAACCAATGACTCTGATCCTAACTGGGCCTCTCTGAGATCTGGTGACTCTGGTCCTCACCTGTGGACCATTTTGACCTGGATACTCTGTTCCACACCTGAGCCTCACCTGGACATGATGACTCTGGAACCCCTCTGGGCCTCAGCCTGACATGGTGACTCTGGTCCCCATCTGGATGTCACCTAGACCAGGTGACCATGGTCCTCAACTGGGCAAAATTGGGACCCGGTGACTGTGTTCCACAACTGGACCTCACCTGGACCAGGTGACTCTGGTCCCCCTCTGGGTCTCACCGTGCCCTAGTGACTGTGAACCACAGTTTGGCCTGACTTGGACCTGGTGACCCTGGTTGCCTCCTGCGCCTGACCTCGAACTGTTGACTCTGGTTCTTTCAAGGGCCTCCCTGGACCTGGTCATCCTTGTCCCCACCTGGGCCTCACCTGGACGTGGTGACTCTTGTCACCACCGGGGACTCACCTGAACCTGGTTACTGTGTCCCACACATGGGCCTCAAGTAGACCTGTTGACCATGGTCCCCAAGCCAGCCTCACATGGACCTGTTGCCTCTGATACCTACCAGCGCCTCACGTGTACCTGGTAACTCTGGTCCTCACCTGGGGCTCATCTGGACCTAGTGACTCTGGTCCCCACCTGGGCTTCACCTCGATCTGGTGACTCTGGTCCCCACCTGGACTTCACCTGGATCTGTTGACTCTGGTCCTCACCTGGACCTCTCCTGGACTGGTGACTCTCTTTCCAACATGGACCTCACATGGATCTGGTGACTCCGGTCCTCAGTTTGGCCTTACCTGGAACTGGTGTCTCTCTTCCACACTTTGACCTAACTGAGAATTACTGAATCTTGCCCCACCTAGGCCGCACCCAGACATGGTGACTCTTGTCCCCAGCTATGCCTCATCGACCTTATGAATCTGGTCCTCACGTGGGCCTTACATGGACCTGGGACTCAGCTGGATAGAGTGGCTCTGGTTCCCACAAAGGGCTCACCTGATACTGGTGACTGGGGTCTTTTTCTATGCCTCACCAGGACCTAGTGATTCTGTTCCCCATCTGGGCCTGCGTGGCCCTAGTGTCTCTGTCCTCACCCAGGCATCATTGGGACCTGGATACTCTATTCCACACCTGGGCCTCACTTTGACCATGGACCTCTGGTCCCATTCTGGGCCTCAAACTAAACTGGTTACTCAGGTTCCCCCTCTGGGACTCACCCTTACCTGTTGAATATGGTCACCACTTGGGCTTCACTTGGGCCTGATGAATCTGGTCCTTAGTTGGTCCTCACCTGGATCTGGTGAGTGGTCGCCACCTGGGCCTCACCTGGACTTGGTGAATCCTGTTGCCACCTGCCCTCACTGGACCTTGTGACTGTGGTCCCACCTGGACCTCACCTGGATCTGGTGGCTCTGGTTCCCATATGAGGCTCTCCTGGACCTGGTTCCTCTGGTCTCCATCTGGCCTCACCAGGAACACAATGACTCTGATGCATATTTGGGCCTCTCCTGGACCTGTTGACTCTGGTCCTAACCTGGGCATCATTGGGACCTGGATACTCTCTTATATAACTTGGCCTCACCTGGACCTGGTGAGTGTGGTCCCACCTGGGTCTCACCTGGACGAGGTGACTGGTTCCCACAGGGACCTCACCTGGACCTGGTGACTCACCTGGTCATTTTGACTCTGGATCCCCTCTGGGCCTCAGCCTGACATGGTGACTCTGGTCCCCATCTGGATGTCACCTAGACCAGGTGAATCTGGTACCCCTCTAGGCCTCAACTTGACCTGGTGACTCTGGTCCTCAACTGGGCCTCACCGGGACCTAGTGAACATGCTCCCCACCTGCGCCTCATGTGGACCTGGTGACTCTGGTTCTACGTGGGCATCATCGGGACATGGTTACTCTATTCCTCTCTGGGACTGACCTAATCCTGGTAACTCTGGTCCTGACTTTGGCCTCTTCTCTACCAGGTGACTCTGGCTCCACCTGGGTCTCACCTGTAACTGGTGACTCTGATCCAAATCATGGCCTCACCTGACCTGGTGACTGTGGTTCCCATCGGGACCTCACCTGGTCCTCATGTCTCTGGTCTCACCTGGGCCTCACCAGGACTTGGTGTCTCTCGTACCCACCTGGGTAGCATCAGGATATGGTTACACTGTTCACTAACAGTGACCCAGCCGGACCTATTATCTCTGGTCTTCACCTCGCCACACATGGACATGGTGACACTGGTTACCACCTGGATCTCACCTGGACATGGTGAGTCTGATCCCCACCTGGGCCTCAATGTAACTGGTGATTCTCGTTCCCACATGGACATCATGTGGACCTGCTGGCTGCACTGTTTCTAGCTTCTCATGCACCTCGTGGCTCTGGTCCCCACCAGGGCCTCACCGGGAACTGTTGAGTGTGGTTGCCACCTGCACCTCACCTGGACTTTGCTGATTTTTGTCTGCCCCTGAGACTACCCTGGATCTGCTGACTGTGGTCCCACCTGGGCTTCACCTGGATTTGGGGACTCCGGTCCCCATCTGGGCCTCACCTGGCCCTGATGACCATGGTCCTCAACTGGGCACAATTGGGACCCGGTGACTGTGTTCCACAACTGGAACTCACCTGGACCATGTGACTCTAGTCCCCCTCTGGGTCTCACCGTGCCCTAGTGACTGTGAATCCAACTTTGGCCTGACTTGGACCTGCTGACGCGGGTTGCCACCTGCGCCTGACCTCGAACTGTTGACTCTGGTTCTTTCAAGGGACTCCCCCGTACCTGGTGATGCTGGTCCCCACCTGAGCCTCACCTGGACGTGGTGACTCTCGTCAACACCGGGGACTCACCTGGACCTGCTTACTGTGTTCCACACCTGGGCCTCAAGTAGACGTGTTGACCATGGTCCCCAAGGCGTCCCCACATGTACCTGTTGCCTCTGATCCCCACCGGGGCCTCACGTGCACCTGGTAACTCTGGTCCTCACCTGGGCCTCATCTGGACCTAGTGACTCTGGTCCCCACCTGGGCTTCACCTGGATCTGGTGACTCTGGTCCACACCTGGACCTCACCTGGATCTGGTGACACTGGTCCTCAGTTTGCCCTCACCCAGACCTGGTGACACTTGTCCCCAGCTATGCTCAATTCGACCTGATGAATCTGGTCCTCAGGTGGGCCTCACATGGATCTGGGACTCAGCTGGTTAGAGTGGCTCTTGTTCCCACAAGGATCTCCCTGATACTAGTGACTTTGGTCTTATTGTATGCCTCACCAGGACCTAGTGATTCTGTTCCTCATCTGGGCCTGCATGGGCCTAGTGACTCTGGTCCTGACCCAGGCATCATTGGGACCTGGATACTGTCTTATATACCTGGGCCTCACCTGGATCTGGTGACTCTGGCCTGCAGATTGGCCTCACCTGGACTTTGTTAGTGGGATGCCACGTGGGCCTTACCCATACCTGGTGACTCAGGTCCCCACGTGGGCCTCTTGGACCTGGTGAATCTGGTCCTTACCTGGTCTTCTCCCCGACCCGGGGAATCTGGTCACAACCTGGGCCTCACCTGGACCTGTTGAATCTGGCCCCCATCTGGGCCTAACCCAGTCCTGGTGACTATGTTCCTCACCTGGACCTGATTGCTCTGGACGCTTTCTTGGCCTAACCTGGAACTGGTGACTCTGATCCTATCTGTGGGTCACCCAGACCTGTTGACTCTGATCCTCACCTGAGCCTAACCTGGACATGATGTCTCTGGGACCTCTCTGGGTCTCACCCTGACCTGGTGATCTGATCCCCATCTGGATGTCACCTGGACCAGGTGATTCTGGTACCCCTCTAGGACTCAACCAGTTCTGGTGACTCTTGTCCTCAACTGGGCCTCACCTGGACCTAGTGAATATGCTCCATCTGGGCCTCATTTGGACCTGGTGACTCTGGTCACTCACTGGGCATCATCGGGAAATTGTTCCACTGCATGGCCTGCTGGTTGGCCTCACCTGGACCTGGTAACTCTGGTCCCTACCTGGGCATCATCGGGACATGGTTCCTCGGCATGGCCTGCAGGTTGGCCTCAACTTGACCTGGTGAGTGGGGTTCCCACGTGGGTCTTACCCATGCCTGGTGACACAGGTCCCCACGTGGGCCTCACTTGGATCTGGTGAATGTGGTCCTTACCTAGTCCTCACCCGGAACTGGTAAATCTGGTCACCACCTGGGCATCACCTAGTCCTGGTGACTTTGTTCCCCACCTGGACCTGATTGCTGTGGACACCTTCTTGGCCTCACCTGGAAGTGGTAATTCTGATCCTAACTGGGCCTCTCCCAATCTGGTGACTCTGGTCCTCACCTGTGGACCATTATGACCTGGATACTCTGTTCCACACCTGAGCCTCACCTGGACATGATGACTCTGGATCCCCTCTGGGCCTCACCCTGACATGGTTACTCTGTTCCCCATCTGGATGTCACCTAACCAGGTGAATCTGGTACCCCTCTAGGCCTCAACCATACCTGGTGACTCTAGTCCTCAACTGGGTCTGCCCGGGACCTAGTGAATATGCTCCCCAACTGCGACTCATCTGGACATGATGACTCTGGTTCTACGTGGGCATCATCGGGACATGGTTACTCTATTCCCCACTGGGAGTGACCTGATCCTTGTAACACTGGTCTGACTTTGGCCTTTTCTGTACCAGGTGACTCTGGCTCCACCTGGGCCTCACCTGTAACTGGTGACTCTTATCCTAAGCATGGCCTCCCCTGACTTGGTGACTCTGGTCCCCATTATGATGTAACCTGGACCAGGTGATTCTGGTACCCCTCTAGGCCTCAACCAGTTCTGGTGACTCTGGTCCTCAATTGGCTTCACCTGGACCTAGTGAATATGCTCCATCTGGGCCTCATTTGGACCTGGTGACTGTCGTCCCTGCCTGGGCATCATCGGGACATGGTTCCGCACATGGCCTGCAGGTTGGCCTCACCTGGACCTGGTGAGTGGGATTGCCACCTGTGGCTAACCCATACCTGGTGACTCAGGTCCCCACGTGGGCCTCTTGGACCTGGTGAATCTGGTCCTTACCTCTTCTTCTCCCAACCTGGGTACTCTGGTCATCACCTGGGCCTCACTTGGACAAGGTGAACTGGTCCCCATCTGGGCCTCACCCAGTCCTGGTTACTTTGTTCCCCACCTGGAACTGATTGCTGTGGACTCTTTCTTTGCCTCACCTGGAACTGGTGACTCTGATCCTATCTGCGCGTCACCCAGATCTGGTGACTCTGGTCCTCATCTGGGCATCATTGGTACCTGGTGACTCAGTTCCACACCTGTACCTCACCTGGACATGATGACTCTGGAACCTCTCTGGGCCTCACCCTGTCCTGGTGACTCTGGTCCCCATCTGGATGTCACCTTGACCAGGTGATTCTGGTACCCCTCTGAGCCTCAACCAGATCTGGTGACTCTGGTCCTCTACTGGGCCTCACGTAGACCTAGTGAATATGCTCAATCTGGGCCTCATTTGGACCTGGTGACTCTGGTCCCTACCTGGGCATCATCGGGACATGGTTCCACTGCATGGCCTGCAGGTTGCCTCAGCTGGACCTGGTAACTCTGGTTCCTACATGTACATCATCGGGACACGGTTCCTCTGCATGGCGCGAAGGATGGCCTCTCCTTGACCTGGTGAGTTTGGTTGCAACCTGTGCCTCACCCGTACCTGGGGACACAGGTCCCTGCTGGGCCTCTTGGACCTGGTGAATCTGGTCCTTAACTGGTTGTCTCCCAGCCCCGGGTTCTCTGGTCACCACCTGGGCCTCACCTGGACCTGGTGAATCTGGTCACCATCTGGGCCTCACCCAGTCCTGGTGACTTTGTTCCCCACCTGAATCTGATTGCTGTGGACTCTTTCTTGGCCTCACCGGGAACTGGTGACACTGATCCTATCTGCGCATTACCCAGACCTGGTGACTCTGCTCCTCACCTGGGTATCTTTGGTACCTGGTGACTCTGTTCCACACCTGAGCCTCACCTGGACATGATGACTCTGGAACCTCTCTGGGCCTCATCCTGACCTGGTGACTCTGGTCCCCATCTGGATGTCACCTGGACCAGGTGATTCTGGTACCCCTCTAGGCCTCAACCAGGTCCTGTGACTCTGGTCCTCCATTGGACCTCACCTGGACCTAGTGGATATGCTCCATCTGGATCTCATTGGACCTGATGATTCTGATCCCTACCTGGGCATCATCGGGACATGGTTCCACTGCATGGACTTCAGGTTGGCCTCACCTGGACCTGTTAACTCTGGTCCCTACCTGGGCATCATCGGGACATGGTTCCGCTGCATGGCCTGTAGGTTGGCCTCAC
Organism: Canis aureus; assembly: GCF_053574225.1. Classification (NCBI taxonomy): domain Eukaryota; kingdom Metazoa; phylum Chordata; class Mammalia; order Carnivora; family Canidae; genus Canis; species Canis aureus. The sequence goes on from NC_135625.1 coordinate 69,417,270, forward strand.
CTGAACCTGGTAACTCTCGTGCCTACCTGAGCATCTTTGGGACCTGTTTCCTCTGCATGGCCTGCAGGTTGGCCTCACCTGGAACTGGTGAGTGGGTTTGTCACCTGGGCCTCACCCTTGCCTAGTGACACAGGTCCCCACGTGGGCCTCACTTGGACCTGGTGAATCTGGTCCTTACCTGGTGGTCACCCGGAACTGGTAACTCTGGTCACCACATGGGAATCACCTGGGCCTGGTGAATCTGGTCCCCATCTGGGCCTCACCCAGTCCTGTTGACTTTCTTCCCCACCTGGACCTGATTGCTGTGGACTCCTTCTTGGCTAACCTGGAACTGCTGACTCTGATGCTAACTGGGCCTCACCCAGATCTGGTGACTCTGGTCCTCACCTGTGGACCATTATGACCTGGATACTCTGTTCCACACCTGAGCCTCACCTGGATATGTTGACTCTGGATCCCCTCTGGGCCTCAGCCTGACATGGGGACTCCGGACCCCATCAGGATGTCACCAGACCAGGTAAATATGGTACCCCTCTAGGTCTCACCTAGACCTGGTGACTCTGGTCCTCAACTGGGCCTCAACGGGACCTAGTGAACATGCTCCCCACCTGCGCCACATCTGTGCCTGGTGACTCTGGTTCTACCTTGGCATCATCGGGACATGGTTACTCTATTCCCACTTGGAGGGACCTGATCCTGGTAACTCTGGTCCTGACTTTGGCCTCTTCTGTTCCAGGTGACTCTGGCTCCACATCGGCCTCACCTGTAACTGGTGATTGTCGTTCCCACATGGACATTATGTGGACCTGGAGGCTGCAGTGTTTCTAGCTTCTCATGTACCTCGTGACTCTGGTCCCCACCACGGCCTCACCGGGACCTGTTGAGTGTGGTTGCCACCTGCAACTCACCTGGACCTGGTGATTCTGGCCTGCACCTGAGACTACCCTGGATCTGGTGACTGTGGTCTCCACCTGGGCTTCACCTGGATTTGGGGACTCCGGTCCCCATCTGGGCGTCACCTGGCCCTGTTGACCATGGTACTCAACTGGGCAAAATTGGGACTTGGTGACTGTGTTCCACACCTGGACCTCACCTGGACCAGGCGACTCTGGTCTCCCTCTGGTCTCACCGTGCCCTAGTGACTGTGAACCCCACTTTGGACGGACTTGGACCTGCTGACCCTGGTTCCCACCTGCGACTGACGTCGTACTGTTGACTCTGGTACTTACAAGGGCCTCCCCTGGACCTGGTGGTCCTGAACCCCACCTGGGCCTCACCTGGACGTGGTAACTTTTGTCACCACCGGTTACTCACCTAGACCTGGTTACTGTGTTCCACACCTGAGCCAAAAGTAGACCTGTTGACCATGGACCCCAAGCCTGCCTCACATGGACCTGTTGCCTCTGATCCCCACCGGGGCCTCTCGTGTACCTGGTAACTCTGGTCCTCACCTGGGCATCATTGGTCCTGGTGACTCTGTTCCATACCTGAGGCTCCCCTGGACATGATGACTCTGGAACCTCTCTGGCTATCAACCTGACCTGGTGACTCTGGTCCCCATATGTGTATCACCTGGACCAGGGGATTATGGTAGCCCTCTGGGCCTCAACCAGGTCTGGTGACTCTGGTCCTCAAATGGGCCTCACCTGGACCTAGTGAATATGCTCCATCTGGGCCTCATTTGGACCTGGTGTCTCTGGTCCCTACCTGGGCATCATCGGGACATGGTTCCACTGCATGACCTGCAGGTTGGCCTCACCTGGACCTGGTAACTCTGGTCCCTACCTGGGCATCATCGGGATATGGTTCCACTGCATGGCCTGTAGGTTGGCCTCACCTGAACCTGGTAACTCTCGTGCCTACCTGAGCATCTTTGGGACCTGTTTCCTCTGCATGGCCTGCAGGTTGGCCTCACCTGGAACTGGTGAGTGGGTTTGTCACCTGGGCCTCACCCTTGCCTAGTGACACAGGTCCCCACGTGGGCCTCACTTGGACCTGGTGAATCTGGTCCTTACCTGGTGGTCACCCGGAACTGGTAACTCTGGTCACCACATGGGAATCACCTGGGCCTGGTGAATCTGGTCCCCATCTGGGCCTCACCCAGTCCTGTTGACTTTCTTCCCCACCTGGACCTGATTGCTGTGGACTCCTTCTTGGCTAACCTGGAACTGCTGACTCTGATGCTAACTGGGCCTCACCCAGATCTGGTGACTCTGGTCCTCACCTGTGGACCATTATGACCTGGATACTCTGTTCCACACCTGAGCCTCACCTGGATATGTTGACTCTGGATCCCCTCTGGGCCTCAGCCTGACATGGGGACTCCGGACCCCATCAGGATGTCACCAGACCAGGTAAATATGGTACCCCTCTAGGTCTCACCTAGACCTGGTGACTCTGGTCCTCAACTGGGCCTCAACGGGACCTAGTGAACATGCTCCCCACCTGCGCCACATCTGTGCCTGGTGACTCTGGTTCTACCTTGGCATCATCGGGACATGGTTACTCTATTCCCACTTGGAGGGACCTGATCCTGGTAACTCTGGTCCTGACTTTGGCCTCTTCTGTTCCAGGTGACTCTGGCTCCACATGGGCCTCACCTGTAACTGGTGACTCTGATCCTAAGCATGGCCTCACCTGACCTGGTGACTGTGGTTCCCATCGGGAACTCACCTGGACTTCATGTCTCTGGTCCCACTTAGGCCTCACCAGGATCTGTTGTCTCTGCCACCCACCTGGGTAGCATCAGGATATGGTTACACTGTTCACTAACAGTGACCCAGCCGGACCTATTAACTCTGGTCTTCACCTGGGCCACACCTGGACATGGTGACACTTTTTCCCACGTGGGTCTCACCTGGACATGGTGAGTCGGATCCACACCTGGTCCTTACCTGTAACTGGTGATTCTCGTTCCCACATGGAGATCATGTGAACCTGTTGGCCGCAGTGTTTCTAGCATCTTTTTTTAAATTTTTATTTATTTATGATAGTCACAGAGAGAGAGAGAGACAGAGACACAGGCAGAGGGAGAAGCAGGCTCCATGCACCGGGAGCCCGACGTGGGATTCGATCCCCGGTCTCCAGGATCGCGCCCTGGGCCAAAGGCAGGCGCCAAACCGCTGCGCCACCCAGGGATCCCATGTGTTTCTAGCTTCTCATGTACCTCGTGCCTCGGGTCCCCACCAGTGCCTCACCGGGACCTGGTGAGTTTGGTTGCCACCTGCACCACACCTGGACCTGGTGATTCTGGTCTGCACCTGAGGCTACCCTGGATCTGGTGACTGTGGTCCCCACCTGTGCTTCACCTGGATTTCGGGACTCCGGTCCCCACCTCGGCCTCACCTGGCCCTGTTGACCATGGTCCTCAACTGGGCAAAATTGGGACCTGGTGACTGTGTTCCACAACTGGACCTCACCTGGACCAGGTGACTATGCTCCCCCTCTGGGTCTCACCGTGCCCTAGTGACTGTGAATTCCACTTTGGCTTCACTTGGACCTGCTGACCCTGGTTGCCACCTGCGCCTGAACTCGAACTGTTGACTCTGGTTCTTTCAAGGGCCTCCCCTGTACCTGGTGATCCTGCTCCCACCTGGGACTCACCTGGACGTGGTGACCCTTGTAACCACGGGGGACTCACCTGGACCTGCTTACTGAGTTCCACACCTGGGTCTCAAGTGGACCTGTTGATCATGGTCCCCAAGCCGGCCTCACATGGACCTGTTGCCTCTGATCCCCACCGGATCCTCACGTGTACCTGGTAACCTTGGTCCTCACCTGGGCCTCATCTGCACCTAGTGACTCTGGTCCCCACCTGGGCTTCACCTCGATCTGGTGACTCTGGTCCCCACCTGGACTTCACCTGGATCTAGTGACTCTGGTTCCCACCTGGACCTCTCCTGGACCTGGTGACTCTCTTTCCAACATGGACCTCACCTGGATCTTGTGACTCTTGTACTCAGTTTGGCCTCACCTGGACCTGGTGTCTCTCGTCCCCACTTTGACCTAACTCAGAACTGCTGAATCTTTCCCCACCTAGGCCGCACCCAGACCTGGTGACTCTTGTCCCCAGCTATGCCTCAATTCAACCTGGTGAATCTGGTCCTCACGTGGGCTTCACATGGACCTGGGACTCAGCTGGATAGAGTGGCTCTGGTTCCCACAAGGGGCTCACCTGATACTGGTGACTGTGGTCTTTTTCTGTGACTCACCAGGACCTAGTGATTCTGTTCCCCCTCTGGGCCTGCATGGCCCTAGTGACTCTGGTCCTGACCCAGGCATCATTCGGAACTGGATACTCTATTCCACACCTGGGCCTCACTTTGACCACGGACCACTGGTCCCATTCTGGGCCTCAAACTAAACTGGTTACTCTGGTTCCCCTTCTGGGCCTCACCCTTACCTGGTAAATCTGGTCACCCCTTGGGCTTCACTTGGGCCTGGTGAATCTGGTCCTTAGCTGGTCCGCACATGGATCTGGTGACTGTTCGCCACCTGGGCCTCACATGGACTTGGTGAATCCTGTTGCCACCTGCACCTCACCGGGACCTTCTGACTCTTTTCCCACCTGGCATCAATGGGACATCGTTACTCTGTTCCCCACCCGGGCCTCACTGGACATGATAACTTTGCTCCACATTTTGGCCTCAAATGGTCCTGATGACGCTGGTCCCCCCACCTAGGCCTCAATCTGGACCTGGTGACTGTGGTCCCCACCTCTTTCTCACCTGGACCTGGTGTCTCTCGTTCCCACATGAACCACACCTGGACCTGGTGATGGTGGTGTTCTTGAAGACGCACATTTACCTGGTGACTCCGGTCCCCACTAGGGCCTCACCTGGAACTGGTGACTCTGGCTTGAAGGTTGTCCTCACCTGGACCTGGTGAGTGGGGTTGCCACCCCATACCTGGTGACTCAGTTCCACACGTGGGCCTCTTGGACCTGTTAATCTGGTCGTTAACTGGTCCTCTCCCAGACCCGGGGACTCTGGTCCCCAACTGGGCCTCATCTGGACCTGTGAATCTGGTCCCCATCTGGGCCTCACCCAGTCCTGGTGAATTTGTTCCCCATCTGAATCTGATTGCTGTTGACTCTTTCTTGGCCTCACCAGGAACTGGTGACTCTGATCCTATCTGCACGTCACCCAGACCTGGTGACTCTGGTCCTCACCTGGGCATCATTGGTACCTGGTGACTCTGTTCCACACCAGAGCCTCACCTGCACATGATGATTCTGGAACCACTCTGGGCCTCACCCTGACCTGGTGATTCTGGTCCCCATCTGGATGTCACCTGGACCAGGTGTATCTGGTACCCCTCTAGGCCACAACCAGATCTGCTGACTCTGGTTCTCAACTGGGCCTCACCTGGACCTAGTGAATATGCTCCATCTGGGCCTCATTTGGACCTGGTGACTCTGGTCACTACCTGGGCATCATCGGGACATGGTTCCACTGCATGACCTGCAGGTTGGCCTCACCTGGACCTGGTAACTCTGGTCCCTACCTGGGCATCATCGGGACATGGTTCCACACATGGCCTGCAGTTTGGCCTCACCTGGACCCGGTAACTCTAGTTGCTACCTGGGCATCATCGGGACATGGTTCCTCTGCATGGCCTGCAGGTTGGGCTCACCTGGACCTGGTGAGTGGCGTTGTCACCTTGGCCTCACCCATGCCTGGTGACACAGGTCCCCACGTGGGCCTCACTTGGACCTGGTGAATTTGGTCCTTACCTGGTCCTCACCTGAAACTCCTGAATCGGGTCACCACCTGGGAATCACCTGAACCTGGTTAATCTGGTCACCATCTGGTCCTCATCTAATCCTGGTGACTAAGTCACCCCACCTGGACCTGATTGCTGTGACTCCTTCTTGGCCTCACCTGGAACTGGTGACTCTGATCCTAAGCATGGCCTCACCTGACATGGTGACTGTGGTTCCCATCAGGACTTCACCCGGACCTCATGTCTCTGGTCCCACCTGGGCCTCACCAGGACCTGGTGTCTCTCGTACCCACCTGGGAAGCATTAGGATATGGTTACACTGTTCACTAACAGTGACCCAGCCGGACCTATTAACTCTGGTCTTCACCTGGGCCACACCTGGACATGGTGACACTGGTTCCCACCTGGGTCTCACCTGGACTTGGTGAGTCGGATCCCCACCTGGTCCTCATTTGTAAGTGGTGATTCTCGTTCCCACATGGACATCATGTGGACCTGGTGGCTGCAGTGTTTCTAGCTTCTCATGTACCTCGTGACTCTGGTCCCCATCAAGGACTCACCGGGACTTGGTGTGTGTGGTTGCCACCTCCGCCTCACCTGGACCTGGTGATTCTGGTCTGCACCTGAGACTAACGTGGATCTGGTGACGTGGTCCCCACCTGGGCTTCACCTGGATTTGGGGACTCCGGTCCCCACCTGGGCCTCACCTGGCCCTGTAGTCCATGGTCCTCACCTGGGCAAAATCGGAACCGGTGACTGTGTTCCACAACTGGACCTCACCTGGACCACATGACTCTGGTCCCCCTCTGGGTCTCACCGATCCCTAGTGACTGTGAAACCCACTTTGGCCTGACTTGGACCTCCTGACACTTGTTGCCACCTGCGCCTGACCTCGAACTGTTGACTCTGGTTATTTCAAGGTCCTCCCCTGTACCTGGTGATCCTGGTCCCACCAGGGCCTCATCTGGACATGGTGACACTTTTCAACACGGAGGACTCACCTGGACCTGCTTACTATGTTCCACTCCTGGGCCTCAAGTAGACCTGTTGACCATGGTCCCCAAGCCGGCCTCACATAGACCTGTTGCCTCTGATCCCCACCGAGGACTCACGTGTACCTGGTAACTCTGGTCCTCACCTGGGCCTCAACCGGACATAGTGACTCTGGTCCACAACTGGGCTTCACGTGATCTGGTGACTCTGGTCCACACCTGGACCTCTCCTGGACCTGGTGACTCTCTTTCCAACATGGACCTCACCTGGATCTGGTGACTCTGGTCCTCAGTTTGGCCTCACCTGGACCTGGTGTCTCTCGTCCCCATTTTGACCTAACTCAGAACTGCTGAATCTTGCCCCACCTAGGCCGCACCCAGACCTGGTGACTCTTGTCCCCAGCTATGCCTCAATTCGACCTGATGAATCTGGTCCTCACGTGGGCCTCACATGGGCCTGGGACTCAGCTGGATAGAGTGGCTCTGGTTCCCACAAGGGGCTCACCTGATACTGCTGACTGGGGTGTGTTTCTATGCCTCACCAGGACCAAGTGATTCTGTTCCCCATTTGGTCCTGCATGCTCCTAGTGACTCTGGTCCTCACCCAGGCATCACTGGGATCTGGATACTCTATACCCCACATGAGCCTCACTTTGACCAGGGACCTCTGGTCCCATTCTGGGCCTCAAGCAAAATGGTTACTATGGTTCCCCCTCTGGGCCTCACCCTTACCTGGTGACTCTGGTCACCCCTTGGGGTTCACTTGGGCCTTGTGTCTGGTCCTTAGCTGGTCCGCACCTGGATGTGGTGACTTGTCGCCACCTGGGCTTCACCTGGACTTGGTGAATCCTGTTGCCACCTGCAACTCACCTGGACCTTGTGACTGTGGCCACACCTGGACCTCACCTGGATCTGGTGGCTCTGGTTCCCATATGGGGCTCTCCTGGACCTGGTTCCTGTGGTCTCCATCTGGCCTCACCTGGAACACAATGACTCTGATCCATATCTGGACCTCTCCTGGACCTGTTGACTCTGGTCCTTCCCTAGGCATCATTGGGACCTGGATACTCTCATATATACCTGGGCCTCACCTGGACCTGGTGACTGTGGTCCCACTTGGGCCTCACCTGGACGAGGTGACTGGTTCCCTCAGGGACCTCACCTGGACCTGGTGACTCAGGTCCTCATATGGGCATCATGGAACCTGGTTTCTCAGTTCCACATCGGGGCCTCACCTGGACCTAGTGATTCTCTTCCGCCTCTGGGCCCCTTCCTGACGTGCTGACTCTGGTTCTCACCTGGATATCACCAGAACCGGGTGACTCTGGTCCCCCTCTGGGACTCACCCGGAGCTTGGGACACTGGTCCTCAGCTGGGCCTCAACAGGACCTGGTGAATCTACTCCTCACTTAGACCTCGTCTGGACCTTGTGACTCTTTTCCCACCTGGCATCAATGGGACATGGTTACTGTGTTCCCCACCTGGGCCTCACCTGGACATGATAACTTTGCTCCACACTTTGGCCTCAACTGGTCCTGATGACTCTGGTCCCCCCACCTAGGCCTCAATCTGGACCTGGTGACTGTTGTCCCCACCTCTTTCTCACTTGGACCTGGTGACTCTCGTTCCCAGATGAACCACACGTGGATCTGGTGACTGTGGTGTTCTTGTAGACTCACATTTACCTGGTGACTCCGGTCCCCACTAGGGCCTCACCTGGATCTGGTGACTCTGGCCTGCAGGTTGGCCTCACCTGGACCTGGTGAGTGGGGTTGCCACCTGGGGCTCACCCTGACATGGTGACTCTGGTCCGCATCTGGATGTCACCTTGACCAGGTGAATCTGGTACCCCTATGGGCCTCAACTAGACCTGGTGACACTGGTCCTCAACTGGGCCTCACCGGGACCTAGTGAATATGCTCCCCACCTGCGCCTCATCTGGACCTGGTGACTCGGGTTCTACCTGGGCATCATCGGGTCATGGTTACTCTATTCCCCACTGGGACTGACCTGATCCTGGTAACTCTGGTCCTGACTATTGGCTCTTCTGTACCAGGTGACTCTGGTTCCAACTGGGCCTCACCTGTATCTGTTGAATGTGATCCTAAGCATGGACTCACCTGACCTGATGTCTGTGGTGCCCATGGGACCTCACCTGGTCCTCATGTCTCTGGTCTCACCTGGGCCTCACCAGGACTTGGTGTCTCTCGTACCCACCTGGGTAGCATCAGGATATGGTTACACTGTTCACTAACAGTGACCCAGCCGGACCTATTAACTCTGGACTTCACCTGGGCCACACCTGTACATGGTGACACTGGTTCCCACCTGGGTCTCACCTGAACATGGTGAGTCCGATCCCCACAGGGTCCTCTCCTCTAACTGGTGATTCTCGTTCCCACATGGACATCATGTGGACCTGGTGGCTGCAGTGTTTCTACCTTCTCATGTACCTCGTGACTCTGGTCCCCACCAGGGCCTCACCGGGTCCTGGTGAGTGTGGTTGCCACCTGAACCTCACCTGGACCTGGTGATTCTGGTCTGCAACTGAGACTACCCTGGATCTGATGACTGGGGTCCCAACCTGGGCTTCACCTGGATTTGGGCACTCCGATTCCCATCTGGGCCTCACCTGGCCCTGTTGACCATGGTCCTCAACTGGGCAAAATTGGGACCCGGTGACTGTGTTCCACACCTGGACCTCACCTGGACCAGTTTACTCTGGTCCCCCTCTGGGTCTCACCGTTCTCTAGTGACTCTGAACCCCACTTTGGCCTGACTTGGACCTGCTGACCCTGGTTGCCACCTGCGCCTGACCTCGCACTGTTGACTCTGGTTCTTTCAAGGGCCTCCCCTGTACCTGGTGATCCTGGTGCCCACCTGGGCCTCACCTGGACCTGGTGACTCTTGTCACCACCGGGGACTCACTTGGACCTGGTTACAGTGTTCCACACTGGGCCTCAAGTAGAACTCTTGACCATGGTCCCCAAGCCTGCCTCACATGGACCTGTTGCCTCTGATACCTCCCGGCGCCTCACGTGTACCTGGTAACTCTGGTCCTCACCTGGGCCTCATCTGGACCTAGTGACTCTGGTACCCATCTGGGCTTCACCTGGATCTGGTGACTCAGGACCCACCTGGACCTCTCCTGGACCTGGTGACTCTCTTTCCAACATGGACCTCACCTGGATCTGGTGACTCTGGTCCTCATTTGGCCTCACCTGGACCTGGTGTCTCTCGTCCCCACTTTGACCTAACTCAGAACTGCTGAATCTTTCCCCACCTAGGCCGCACCCAGACCTGGTGACTCTTGTCCCCAGCTATGCCTCAATTCGACCTGATGAATCTGGTCCTCACGTGGGCCTCACATGGACCTGGGACTCAGCTGGATAGAGTGGCTCTGGTTCCCACAAGGGGCTCACCTGATACTGCTGAATGTGGTCTTATTCTATGTCTCACCAGGACCTAGTGATTCTGTTCCCCATCTGGGCCTGCATGGCCCTAGGGACTCTGGTCCTCACCCAGGCATCATTGGGTCCTGGATACTCTATTACACACCTGGACCTCACTTTGACCAGTGACCTCTGGTCCCATTCTGGGCCACAAACTAAACTGGTTACTCTGGTTACACTTTGGGCCTCACCCTTCCTGGTGACTCTGGTCACCCCTTGGGCTTCACTTGGCCCTGGTGAATCTAGTCCTTAGCTGGTCCGCACCTGGATCTGGTGACTGGTCGCCACCTGCGCCTCACCTGGGCTTGGTGAATCCTGTTGCCATCTGCGCCTCCCCTGGACCTTGTGACTGTGGTCCCACCTGGACCTCACCTGGATCTGGTGGCTCTGGTTCCCATATGGGGCTCTCCTGGACCTGGTTCCTGTGGTCTCCATCTGGCCTCACCTGGAACACAATGACTCTGATCCATATTTGGGTCTCTCCTGGACCTGTTTACTCTGTCCTCACCTTGGCATTATTGGGACCTGGACACTCTTATATACCTGGACCTCAGCTGGACCTGGTGACTGTGGTCCCACCTGGCCTCAGCTGGACGAGGTGACTGGTTTCCACAGGGACCTCACTTGGACCTGGTGACTCAGGTCCTCATATGGGCATCATGGTTCCTGCTTTCTCAGGTCCACATTGGGGCCTCACCTGGACCTAGTGATTCTCGTCCCCCTCTGGGCCTCACCCTGACGTGGTGACTCTGGTCCCCACCTGGATATCACCAGATCCGGGTGACTCTGGTTCCCCTCTGGGACTCACCAAAAGCTGGGGACACTGGTCCTGAACTGGGCCTCAACAGGACCTGATGAATCTACTCCTCACTTAGACCTCGTCTGGACCTGTGACTCTTTTCCCACCTGACATCAATGGGACATGGTTACTCTGTTCCCCAACTGGGCCTCACCTGGATATGATAACTTTGCTCCACACTTTGGCCTCAACTGGTTCTGATGAATCTGGTCCCCACACCTAGGCCTCAATCTGGACCTGGTAACTGTGGTCCCCACCTGGGTCTCTCCTGGACCTGGTGACTGTTGTTCCTACATGAAACACACCTGGACCTGGTGACTGTGGTGTTCTTGTAGACTCACATTTACCTAGTGACTCTGGTCCCCACTGGGCCTCACGTGGATCTGGTGACTCTGGCCTGCAGGATGGCCTCACCTGGACCTGGTGAGTGGGGATGCCACCTAGGACACACCCATACCTGGTGACTCAGGTCCCCACGTGTGCCTCTTGGACCTGGAGAATCTGGTCCTTACCTGGTCCTCTACTAGACCCGGGGACTCCGGTCACCACCTGGACCTCACCTGGACCTCGTGAGTGAATCTGGTCTCCATCTGGGCCTCACCCATTCCTGGTGACTTTATTCCCCACCTGGACCTGATTGCTGTGGACTCTTTCTTGGCCTTACCTGGAACTGGTGGCTCTGATCCTATCTGAGCGTCACCGAGACCTGGTGACTCTGGTCCTCACCTGGGCATCATTGGTACTTGGTGACGCTGTTCCACACCTGAGCCTCACCTGGACATGATGACTCTGGAACCTCTCTGGGCCTCAACCTGACCTGGTGACTCTTGTCCCTATCTGGATGTCAACAGGACCATGTGATTCTTGTACCACTCTAATACTCAACCAGATCTGGTGACTCTGGTCCTCAACTGGGCCTCACCTGGACCTAGTGAATATGCTCCAACTGGGCCTCATTTGGACCTGGTGACTCTGGTCCCTTCCTGGGCATCATCGGGACATGGTTCAGCTGCATGGCCTTCAGGTTGGCCTCACCTGGACCTGGTAACTCTGGTCCCTACCTGGGCATCATCGGGACATTGTTCCTCTACATGGCCTGCAGGTTGGCCTCACATGGAGCTGGTGAGTGGGGTTGGCACCTGGGCCTCACACATACATGGTGACACAGCAACCCCGTGGGCCCAGTTTCACCTGGTGTTTCTCGTCCTTACCTGGTCCTCACCCGTACCTGGTAACCCTGGTCACCATCTGGGAATCACCTGGACCTGGTGAATCTGGTCCCCATTTGGTCGTCACCCAGTCCTGGTGACTTTGTTCCCCTCTGGACCTGATTGCTGTGGACTCCTTCTTGGCCTCAACTGGAAGTGGTGACTCTGATCCTACCTGGGCCTCACCCAGATCTGGTGACTCTGGTAATCACCTGTGGACCATTATGACCTGGATACTCTGTTAAACACCTGAGCCTCACCTGGACATGATGACTTTGGATCCCCTCGGGGCCTCACCCTGACATGGTGACTCTGGTCCCCATCTGGATGTCACCTAGACCAGGTGAATCTGTTACCCCTCTAGGGCTCAAATAGACCTGGTGACACTGGTCCTCAACTGGGTGTCACCGAGACCTAGTGAATATGCTCCCCACCTGCGCCTCATCTGGACCTGGTGACGCTGGGTCTACCAGGGCATCATCGGGACATGGTTACTCTGTTCCCCACTGGGAATGACCTGATCCTGGTAACTCTGGTCCTGATTTTGGCCTCTTCTCTACCAGGTGACTCAGGCTCCACCTGGGCCTCACCTGTAACTGGTGAATCTGATCCAAAGCGTGGCCTCTCCTGACCTGGTGACTGTGGTCCCCATCGGGACCTCCCCTAGACCTCATGTCTCTGGTCCCACCTGGGCCTCACCAGGACCTGGTGTCTCTGGTACCCACCTGGGTAGCATCAGGATATGGTTACACTGTTCACTAACAGTGACCAAGCCGGACCTATTAACTCTGGTCTTCACCTGGACCACACCTGGACATGGTGACACTGGTTCCCACCTGGGTCTCACCTGGAAATGGTGAGTCAGATACCCACCTGGTCCTAACCTATAACTGGTGATTCTCGTTCCCACATGGACATCATGTGGACCTGGTGGCTGCGGTGTTTCTAGTTTGTCATGTACCTTGTGACACTGGTCCACACCAGGGCCTCACCGGGACCTGGTGATTGTGTTTGCCACCTGCACCTCACCTGGACCTGGTGATTCTAGTCTGCACCTGAGACTACCCTGGATCTGGTGACTGTGGTCCCCACCTGGGCTTCACCTGGATTTGGGGACTATGGTTCCCATCTGAGCCTCACCTGGCCCTGTTGACCATGGTCCTCAACTGGCCAAAATTGGAACGCGGTAACTGTGTTCCACAACTGGACCTCACCTGGACCACGTGATTCTGGTGCCCCTCTGGGTCTCACCATTCCCTAGTGACTGTGAACCCCACTTTCCCCTTACTTGGACCTGCTGACCCTGGTTGAAACCTGCGCCTGACCTCGAACTGTTGACTCTGGTTCTTTCAAGGGCCTCCCCTGTACCTGGTGTTCCTGGTCCCCACCTGGGCTTCACATGGATCTGGTGACTCAGGTCCCCACCTGGACTTCACCTGGATCTGGTGACTCTGGACCCCACCTGGACCTCTCCTGGACCTCGTGACTCTCTTTCCAACATGGACCTCACCTGGATCTGGTGACTCTGGTCCTCAGTTTGGCCTCACCTGGTCCTGGTGTCTCTCGTCCCCACTTGGACCTAACTCAGAACTGCTGAATCTTGCCCCACCTAGGCCGCACCCAGACCTGGTGACTCTTGTCCCCAGCTATGCCTCAATTCGACCTGATGAATCTGGTCCTCACGTGGGACTCACCTGGTCCTGGTACTCAGCTCGATAGTGTGGCTCTGGTTCTCACAAGGGGCTCACCTGATACTGCTGAATGTGTTCTTATTCTATGCCTCACCAGGACCTAGTGATTCTGTTCCCCATCTGGGTCTGCATGGCCCTAGTGACTCTGGTCCTCACCCAGGCGTCACTGGGACCTGGATACTCTATTCCACACCTGGGCCTCTCTTTGACCAGGGACCTCTGGTCCCATTCTGGGCCTCAAACTAAACTGGTTACTCTGGTTCCCCCTCTGGGCCTCACCCTGCCCTGGTGACTCTGGTCACCCGTTGTGCTTCACTTGGGCCTGGAGAATCTGGTCCTTAGCTGTTCCACACCTGGATCTGGTGACTGGTCGCCACCTGGGCATCACCTGGACTTGGTGAATCCTGTTGCCTCCTGCGCCTCACCTGGACCTTGTGACTGTGGTCCCACCAGGACCTCACCTGGACGAGGTGACTGGTTCCCACAGGGACCTCACCTGGACCTGGTGACTCAGGTCCTCATATGGGCATCATGGGACCTGGTTTCTCAGTTCCACATCGGGGCCTCACCTGGACCTAGTGATTCTTGTCCCCCTCTGGGCCTCACCCTGACGTGGTGACTCTGATTCCCACCTGGATATCACCAGAACCGGGTGACTCTGGTCCCCCACTGGGACTCACCTGGAGCTGGGGACACTGGTCCTCAGCTTATCCTCAACAGGACCTGGTGAATCTACTCCTCACTTAGGCCTCGTCTGGACCTTGTGTCTCTTTTCCCACCTGTCATCAATGGGACATGGTTACTCTGTTCCCCACCTGGGCTTCACCTGAACATGATAACTTTGATCCACACTTTGGCCTCAACTGCTCCTGATGACTCTCGTCCCCCCTCCTAGGCCTCACTCTGGACCTGGTGACTGTGGTCCCCACCTGGGTCTCACCTGGGCCTGGTGACTCTCGTTCCCACATGAACCACACCTGGACCTGGTGACTGTCGTGTTCTTGTAGACTCACATTTATCTGGTGACACCGGTCCCCACTTGGGCCTCACCTGGATCTGCTGACGGTGGCTTGCAGGTTGGCCTCACCTGGACCTGGTGAGTGGGGTTGCCACCTGAGCTTCACCTATACCTGGTGACTCAGGAACCCACGTGGTTCTCTTGGACCTGGTGAATCTGCTCCTTACATGGTCCTCTCCCAGACCCGGGGATTCTGGTCACCACCTGGGCCTCCCCTGGACCTGGTGAATCTCTTCCCCATCTGGGCCTCTACCAGTCCTGGTGACTTTGTTCCCCACCTGGACCTGATTGCTTTGGACTCTTTCTTGGCCTCACCTGGACCTGGTGACTCTCGATCCCACATGAACCACACCAGGATCTGATGACTGTGTTGTTCTTGTAGAATAACTTTTAACTGGTGAATCCAGTCCCCACTAGGTCCTCACGTGGTTCGGGTGACTTGGCCTGAAGGTCAGCCTCACATGGACCTGGTTAGTGGGGATGCCACTTGGGCCTCACCCATACCTGGTGACTCAGGTCTCCACGTGGGCCTCTTGGACCTGGTGAATCTGGTCCTTACGTGGTCCTCTCCCAGACCCGGGGACTCTGGTCACCACCTGGGCCTCACCTGGACCTGGTGAATCCGACCCCATCTTGGCCTCACTCAGTGCTGGTGACTTTGTTCCCCACCATGACCTGATTGCTGTGGACGCTTTCATGGCCTCACCTGGATCTGGTGACTCTGATCCTATCTGCGTGTCACCCAGACCTGGTGACTCTGGTCCTTACCTGGGCATCCTTGGTACCTGGTGACTCTGTTCCACACCTGAGCCTCACCTGGACATGAGGCTCTGGCCTCTGGAACCACTCTGTGCCTAACCCTCACCTGGTGACTCTGGTCTCCATCTGGATGTCACATGGACCAGGTGATTCCGGTACCCCTCTAGGCCTCAACCAGTTCTGGTGACTCTGGTCCTCAAATGGGCCTCACCTGGACCTAGTGAATATGCTCCATCTGGGTCTCATTTGGACCTGATGACTCTTGTCCCTTCCTGGGCATCATCGGGACATGGCTCCACTGCATGACCTGCAGGTTAGCCTCACCTGGACCTCGTAACTCTGGTCCCTATCTGGGCATCATCGGGACATTGTTCCACTGCATGGCCTGCAGGTTGGCCTCACCTGGACCTGGTAACTCTAGTCCCTACCTGGGCATCATTGGGACATGGTTCCTCTGCATGGCCTGCAGGTTGCCCTCACCTGGACCTGGTGAGTGGGGTTGACACCTGGGCCTCACCCATGCCTGGTGACACAGGTCCCCACGTGGGTCTCACTTGGACATAGTGAATCTGGTCCTTACCTGGACCTCACCCGGAACTGGTAACTCTGGTCACCACCTGGGAATCACCTGGACCTGGTGAATCTGGTCCCCATCTGGGCCTCACCCAGTCCTGGTGACTTTGTTCCCCACCTGGACCTGATTGCTGTGGACTCCTTCTTGGACTCACCTTGAACTGGTGACTCAGATCCTAAATGGGTCTCACCCAGATCTGGTGACTCTGGTCCTCCCCCGTGGACCATTATGATCTGGATGCTTTGTTACACACCTGAGCCTCACCTGGACATGATGACTCTGGATCCCCTCTGGGACTCAGCCTGACATGGTGACTCTGGTCCCCATCTGGATGTCACCTAGACCAGGTGAATCTGGTACCCCTCTAGGCCTCAACTTGACCTGGTGACTCTGGGCCTCAACTGGGCCTCACCGGGACCTAGGGAACATGCTCCCCACCTGCGCCTCATCTGGACCTGTTGACTCTGGTTCTACCTGGGCATCATCGGGAAATGGTTACACTATTCCCCTCTGGGACTGACCTGATCCTGGTAACTCTGGTCCTGACTTTGGCCTCTTCTCTACCTGGTGAATCTGGCTCCACCTGGGTCTCACCTGTAACTGGTGACTCTGATCCTAAGCATGGCCTCACCTGACCTTGTGACTGTGGTTCCCATCGGGACCTCACCTGCTCCTCATGTCTCTTGTCTCACCTGGGCCTCACCAAGACTTGGTGTATCTCGTACCCACTTGGGTAGCATCAGGATATGGTTACACTGTTCACTAACAGTGACCCAGCCGGACCTATTATCTCTGGTCTTCACCTCGCCACACCTGGACATGGTGACACTGGTTCCCACCTTGGTCTCACCTGGACATGGTGAGTCGGATCCCTACAGGGTCCTCAACTCTAACTAGTGATTCTCATTCCCACCTGGACATCATGTGGACCTGGTGGCTGCAGTGTTTCTAGCTTCTCATGTACCTCGTGACTCTGGTCCCCACCAGGGCCTCACCGGGACCTGGTGAGTGTGGTTGCCACCTGCACCTCACCTGGACCTGGTGATTCTGGTCTGCACCTGAGACTACCCTGGATCTGGTGACTATGGTCCCAACCTGGGCTTCACCTGGCCCTGTTGACCATGGTCCTCATCACGGCAAAAATGGGACCCGGTGACTGTGTTCCACACCTGGACCTCACCTGGAGCAGGTGACTCTGGTCCTCCTGTGGGTCTCACCGTGCTCTAGTGACAGTGAACCCCACTTTGGCCTGACTTGGACCTGCTGACCCTAGTTGCCACCTGCGCGTGGGCTCGAACTGTTGACTCTGGTTCGTTCAAGGGCCTCCCCTGTACCTGGTGATCCTGGTTCCCACCTGGGCCTCACCTGGACCTGGTGACTCTTGTCACCACCGGGGACTCACTTGGACCTGGTTACAGTGTTCCACACTGGGCCTCAAGTAGAACTCTTGACCATGGTCCCCAAGCCTGCCACACATGGACCAGTTGCCTCTGATACCTACCAGCGCCTGACGTGTACCTGGTAACTCTGGTCCTCACCTGGGCCTCATCTGGACCTAGTGACTCTGGTCCCCACCTGGGCTTCACCTGGACCTGGTGAATCTGGTCCCCATCTGGGCCTCACCAAGTCCTCGTGACTTTGTTCCCCACCTGGACCTGATTGCTGTGGACTCCTTCTTGGCCTCACCTGGAACTGGTGACTCTGATCCTAACTGGGGCTCACCCAGATCTGGTGACTCTGGTCCTCACCTGTGGACCATTATGATCTGGATCTCTGTTCCACACCTGAGCCTCACCTGGACATGATGACTCTGGGTCCCCTCTGGTCCTCACCCTGACATGGTGACTCTGCTCCCCATCTGGATGTCACCTAGACCAGGTGAATCTGGTACCCCTCTAGGCCTCAACTAGACCTGGGGAATCTGGTCCTCAAGTGTGCCTCACCGAGACCTAGAGAATATGCTTCCCACCTATTCCTCATCTGGACCTGGTGACTCTGGTTCTACCTGGGCATCATCGGGACATGGTTAGTCTATTCCCCACTGGGACTGACCTGATCCTGGTAACTCTGGTCCTGACTTTGGCCTCTTCTGTACCAGGTGACTCTGGCTCCTCCTGGGCCACACCAGTAACTGGTGACTCTGATCCTAAGCATGGCCTCACCTGACCTGGTGACTGTGGTTCCCATCGGGACCTCACCTGGACCTCATATCTCTGGTCCCACCTGGGCCTCACCAGGACCTGGTGTCTCTGGTACCCACCAGGGTAGCATCAGGATATGGTTACACTGTTCACTAACAGTGACCCTGCCGGACCTATTAACTCTGGTATTCACCTGGGCCACACCTGGACATGGTGACACTGGTTCCCACCTGGGTCTCACCTGGACATGGTGAGTCGGATCCCCACCTGGTCCTCACCTGTAACTGGTGATTCTCGTTCCCATATGGACATCCTGTGGACCTAGTGGCTGCAGTGTTTCTAGCTTCTCATGTACCTCGTGACTCTGGTCCCCACCAGGGCCTCACCGGGACCTGGTGAGTGTGGTTGCCACCTGCAACTCACCTGGACTTGGTGATTCTGGTCTGCACCTGAGACTACCCTGGATCTGGTGACTGTGGTCCCCACCTGGTCTTCACCTGGATTTGGGGACTCCGGTCCCCATCTGGGCCTCACCTGGCCCTGTTGACCATGGTCCTAAACTGGGCACAATTGGGGCACGGTGACTGTGTTCCACAAATGGACCTCACCTGGACCAGGTGACTCTGGTCCCGCTCTGGGTCTCACCGTGCCCTAATGACTGTGAACCCCACTTTGGCCTGACTTGGACCTGCTGACCCTGGTTGCCGCCTGCGCTTGACTTCGACCTGTTGACTCTGGTTCTTTCTTTTTTCTTTTTTTAATTTATTTTTTATTATTGGTGTTCTATTTACTAACATACAGAATAACCCCCAGTGCCCCTCAGCCTTTCACTCCCACCCCCCGCCCTCCTCCCCTTCTACCACCCCTAGTTCGTTTCCCAGAGTTAGCAGTCTTTACGTTCTGTCTCCCTTTCTGATATTTCCCACACATTTCTTCCCCCTTCCCTTAATTCCCTTTCACTATTATTTATATTCTCCAAATGAATGAGCACATATAATGTTTGTCTTTATCCGACTGGCTTACTTCATTCAGCATAATACCCTCCAGTTCCATCCACGTTGAAGCAAATGGTGGGTATTTGTCATTTCTAATAGCTGAGTAATATTCCATTGTATACATAAACCACATCTTCTTTATCCATTCATCTTTCGTTGGACACCGAGGCTCCTTCCACAGTTTGGCTATCGTGGCCATTGCTGCTATAAACATCGGGGTGCAGGTGTCCCGGCGTTTCATTGCATTTGTCTCTTTGGGGAAAATCCCCAACAGTGCAATTGCTGGGTCGTAGGGCAGGTATTTTTTTAACTGTTTGAGGAACCTCCACACAGTTTTCCAGAGTGGCTGCACCAGTTCACATTCCCACCAACAGTGTATGAGGATTCCCTTTTCTCCGCATCCTCTCCAACATTGGTTGTTTCCTGTCTTGGTAATTTTCCCCATTCTCACTGGTGTGAGGTGGTATCTCATTGTGGTTTTGATTTGTATTTCCCTGATGGCAAGTGATGCAGAGCATTTTCTCATGTGCATGTTGGCCATGTCTATGTCTTCCTCTGTGAGATTTCTGTTCATGTCTTTTGCCCATTTCATGATTGGATTGTTTGTTTCTTTGGTGTTGTGTTTGATAAGTTCTTTATAGATCTTGGAAACTAGTCCTTTATCTGATATGTCATTTGCAAATATCTTCTTCCATTCTGTAGGTTGTCTTTGAGTTTTGTTGACTGTATCCTTTGCTGTGCAAAAGCTTCTTATCTTGATGAAGTCCCAATAGTTCATTTTTGCTTTTGTTTCTTTTGCCTTCGTGGAGTATCTTGCAAGAAGTTACTATGGCCGAGTTCAAAAAGGGTGTTGCCTGTGTTCTTCTCTAGGATTTTGATGGAATCTTCTCTCACATTTAGATCTTTCATCCATTTTGAGTTTATCTTTGTGTATGGTGAAAGAGAGTGGTCTAGTTTCATTCTTCTGCATGTGGATGTCCAATTTTCCCAGCACCATTTATTGAAGAGACTCTTTCTTCCAATGGATAGTCTTTCCTCCTTTATCGAATATTAGTTGCCCATAAAGTTCAGGGTCCACTTCTGGATTCTCTATTCTGTTTCACTAATCTATGTGTCTGTTTTTGTGCCAGTAGACTCTAGTTCTTTCAAGGGCCTCAACTGTACCTGGTGATCCTGGTCCCCACCTGGGCCTCACCTGGACGTGGTGACCCTTTTCACCACCGGGGACTCACCTGGACCTGCTTACTGTGTTACACACCAGGGCCTCAAGTAGACCTGTTGACCATGGTCCCCAAGCCGGCCTCACATGGACCTGTTGCCTCTGATCCCCACCGGGGCCTCACGTGTACCTGGTAACTCAGGTCCTCACCTGGGCCTCATCGGGACCTAGTGACTCTGGTCCCCACCTGGGCTTCACGTGGATCTGGTTACTCTGGTCCCCACCTGGACCTCTCCCGGACCTGGTGACTCTCTTTCCAACATGGACCTCACCTGGATCTGGTGACTCTGGTCCCCCTCTGGGTCTCACCGTGCCCTAATGACTGTGAACCCCACTTTGGCCTGACTTGGACCTGCTGACCCTGGTTGCGACCTGCGCTTGACTTCGACCTGTTGAGTCTGGTTCTTTCAAGGGCCTCCCCTGTACCTGGTGATCCTGGTCCCCACCTGGGACTCACCTGGACGTGGTGACTCTTGTCACCACCGGGGACTCACCTGGACCTGCTTACTGTATTCCACACCAGGGCCTCAAGTAGACCAGTTGACCATGGTCCCCAAACCGGCCTCACATGGACCTGTTGCCTTGATCCCCACCGGGGCCTCATGTTTACCTGGTAACTCTGGTCCTCACCTGGGCCTCATCTGGACCTAGTGACTCTGATTCCCACCTGGGCTTCACCTGGATCTGGTGACTCTGGTCCCCACCTGGACTTCACCTGAATCTGGTGTCTCTGGTCCCCACCTGGACCTCTCTTGGACCTGCTGACTCTCTTTCCAACATGGACCTCACCTGGATCTGGTGACTCTGGTCCTCAGTTTGGCCTCACCTGGACCTGACGTCTCTCGTCCCTACTTTGACCTAACTCAGAACTGCTGAATCTTGCCCCACCTAGGCCGCACCCATACCTGGTGACTCTTGTCCCCAGGTATGTCTCATTTCGACCTAATGAATCTGGTCCTTACGTGAGCCTCACGTCACCTGGGACTCAGCTGGATAGAGTAGCTCTGGTTCCCGCAAGGGACTCAAATGATACTGCTGACTGTGGTCTTATTCTATGCCTCACCAGGACCTAGTGATTCTGTTCCCCATCTGGGCCTGCATGGCCCTAGTGACTATGGTCCTTCCAGGCATCATTGGGACCTGGATACACTATTCCACACCTGGGCCTCACTCTGACTAGGGACCTCTGGTCACATTCTTGGCCTCAAACTAAACTGGTTACTGTGGTTCTCCCTCTGGGAATGACCCTTACCTGGTGACTCTGGTCACCCCTTGGGCTTCATTTGGGCCTGGTGAATCTGGTCCTTAGCTTGTCCTCACTTGGATCTGGTGACTGGTCGCCACCTGGGCCTCACCTGGACTTGGTGAATCCTGTTGCCACCTGCGCCTCACCTGGATCTTGTGACTCGGGTCCCACCTGGAAGTCACCTGGATCTGGTGGCTCTGGTTCCCATATGGGGCTCTCCTGGACCTGGTTCCTGTGGTCTCCATCAGGCATCAACTGGAACAAAATGACTCTGATCCATATTTGGGCCTCTGCTGGACCTGTTCACTCTGGTCCTTACTTGGGCATCATTGGGACCTGGATACTCATTATATTCCTGGGCCTCACCTAGACCTGTTGACTGTGGTCCCACCTGGGCCTCACCTGGACGAAGTGACTGGTTCCCACATGGACCTCACCTGGACCTGGTGACTCAGGTCCTCATATGGGAATCATGGGAACTGGTTTCAGTTCCACATCGTGGCCTCACCGGGACCTAGTGAATCTCGTCCCCCTCTGGGCCTAACCCTGACGTGGTGACTCTGGTCCCCTCCTGGATATCACCAGAACCGGGTGACTCTGGTCCCCCCCTGGGACTTACCCGGAGCTGGGGACACTGGTCCTCAACTGGGCCTCAACAGGATCTGTTGAATCTACTCCTCACTTAGGCCTCGTCTGGACCTTGTGACTCTTTTCCCACCTGGCATCAATGGGACATGGTTACTCTGTTCTCCACCTGGGCCTCACTTGGACATGATGACTTTGCTTCATTCTTTGGCCTCAACTGGTCCTGATGACTCTTGTCCCCCCATTAGGCCTCAATCTGGACCTGGTGACGGTGGTCCCCACCTGGGTCTCACCTGGACCTGTTGAATCTCGTTCCCACCTGTAATACACCTGGACCTGGTGACTGTAGTTTTCTTGTAGACTCACATTTACCTGGTGAATCCGGTCCCCACTAGAGCCTCACCTGGTTCTGGTGACTCTGGCCTGCAGGTTGGTCTCACCTGGACCTGGTGAGTGCGGTTGCCACCTGGGCTTAACCCGTACATGGTGACTCAGGTCCCCACGTGGGCCTCTTGGACCTGGTGAATCTGGTCCTTATCTGGTCCTAACCCAGACCCGGGGACACTGGTCACCACCTGGTTTTCACCTGGACCTGGTGAATCTGGTCCCCATCTGGGCCTCACCCAGTCCTGGTGACTTTGTTCCCCACCTGGACCTGATTGCTGTGGACACTTTCTTGGCCTCACCTGGAACTGGTGACTCTGAACCTATCTGTGCGTCACCCAGATCTGGTCACTCTGGTCGTCACCTGATCATCATTGGTACCTGGTGACTCTGTTCCTCACCTGAGCCTCACCTGGACATGATGCCTCTGGAACCTCTCTGGGCCTCTTCGTGACCTAGTGACTCTGGTCCCCATGTGGATGTTACCTGGACCAGGTGATTCTGGTACCCCTCTAGGCATCAAGCAGATCTGGTGACTCTGGTCCTGATCTGGGCCTCACATGGACCTAGTGAATTTGCTCCATCTGGGCCTCATTTGGACCTGGTGACTCTGGTCCCTACCTGGGCATCATCGCGACATGATTCCACTGCATGGCCTGCAGGTTTGCCTCACCTGGACCTGGTAACTCTGATGTCTACCTGGGCATCATGGAGACGTGGTTCCTCTGCTTGGCCTGCAGGTTGGCCTGACCTGGACCTGGTGAGTGGGGTGGCAACCTGGGCCTCACACATGCAATGTAACACAGGTCCCCACGTGGGTCTCACTTGGACCTGGTGAATCTCGTCCTTTCCTGGTGCTCATCCGGTACTGGTATTTCTGGTCACCACCTGGCAATCACATGGACTTGGTGAATCTGGTCCCCATCTGGGCCTCACCCAGTCCTGGTGACTTTGTTCCCCACCTGGACCTGATTGCTGTGGACTCTTTCTTGACCTCACCTGAAACTGGTGACTCTGATCCTATCTGCTCGTCACACAGACCTGGTGACTCTGGTCCTCACCTGGGCATCATTGGTACCTGGTGACACTGTTCCACACCTGAGACTCACCTGGACATGATGACTCTGGAACCTCTCTGGGCCTCACCCTGACCTGGTGACTCTGGTCCCCATCTGGATGTCACCTAGACCAGCTGAATCTGGTACCCCTCTAGGCCTCAAAAAGACTGGGGGAATCTGGTCCTCAACTGGGCCTCACCGGGACCTAGTGAATATACTCCCGACTTGCGCCTCATCTGTACGTGGTGACTCGGGTTCTACCTGGGCATCATTGGGACATGGTTACTCTATTCCCCACTGGGACTGACCTGATCCTGGTAACTCTGGTCCTGACTTTGGCGTCTTCCCTACTTGGTGACTCTGGCTCGACCTGGGTCTCACCTGTAACTGGTGACTCTGATCCTAAGCATGGCCTCACCTGACCTGGAGACTGTGGTTCCCATCGGGACCTCACCTGGACCTCATGTCTCTGGTCCCACCTAGGCCTCACCAGGACCTGGTGTCTCTGATACCCACCTGGGTAGCATCAGGATATGGTTACACTGTTCACTAACAGTGACCCAGCCATATATTAACTCTGGTCTTCACCTGGGCCACACCTGGACATGGTAGCACTGGTTCCCTCTTGGGTCTCACGTGGACATGTGATTCGGTTCCCTGCCTGGTCCTCACCTGTAACTGGTGATTCTCGTTCCCACATGGACATCATGTGGATCTGGTGGCTGCAGTGTTTCTAGCTTCTCATGTACCTCGTGACTCTGGTCCCCACCAGGGCCTCACTGGGACCTGTTGAGTGTGGTTGCCACCTGCACCACACCTGGACCTGGTGATTCTGGTCAGCACCTGAGACTACCCTGGATCTGGTGACTGTGGTCCCCACCTGGGCTTCACCTGGATTTCGGGCTCTGGTTCCCATCTGGGCCTCACCTGGCCCTGTTGACCATGGTCCTCAACTGGGCAAAATTGGGACCCAGTGACTGTAATCCACAACTGGACCTCACCTGGACCAGGTGACTCTGGTCCCCCTCTGCGTCTCACCGTGCAGTAGGGACTGTGAACCCCACTTTGGCCTGACTTGGACCTGCTGACCCTGGTTGGAACCTGCGCCTAACGTCAAACTGTTGACTCTAGTTCTTTCAAGGGCCTCCCCAGTACCTGGTGATCCTGGTCCCCACCGGGCGTCGCCTGGACATGGTGACTCTTGTCACCACTGGGGACTCACCTGGACCTGCTTACTGTATTCCACACCTGGGCCTCAATAGACCTGTTGACCATGGTCCCCAAGCCGGCCTCACATGAACCTGTTGCCAGATCCCCACCGGGGCCTCACGTGTACCTGGTTACTCTGGTCCTCACCTGGGCATCATTGGTCCTGGTGACTCTGTTCCACACCTGAGGCTCCCCTGGACATGATGACTCTGGAACTACTCTGGCTATTAACCTAACGTAGTGACTCTGGTCCCCATATGGATGTCACCTGGTCCAGGGGATTATGGTACTCGTCTGGGCCTCAACAAGGTCTGGTGACTCTGGTCCTCAACTGGGCCTCACCTGGACCTAGTGAATATGCTCCATCTGGGCCTCATTTGGATCTGGTGACTCTGGTCACTACCTGGGCATCATCGGGACATGGTTCCACTGCATGACCTGCAGGTTGGCCTCACATGGACCTGGTAACTCTGGTCCCTACCTGGGCATCATCGGGACATGGTTCCACTGCATGGCCTGTAGGTTGGCCTCACCTGGACCTGGTAACTCTCGTCCCTACCTGGGCATCATTGGGACCTGGTTCCTCTGAATGACCTGCAGGTTGGCCTCACCTGGACCTGGTGAGTGGGTTTGTCACCTGGGCCTCACCCTTGCCTAGGGACACAGGTCCCCACGTGGGCCTCACTTGGACCTGGTGAATCTGGTCCTTACCTGGTGGTCACCCGGAACTGGTAACTCTGGTCACCACATGGGAATCACCTGGGCCTGGTGAATCTGGTCCCCATCTGGGCCTCACCCAGTACTGTTGACTTTCTTCCCCACCTAGACCTGATTGCTGTGGACTCCTTCTTGGCTAACCTGGAACTGCTGACTCTGATGCTAACTGGGCCTCACCCAGATCTGGTGATTCTGGTCCTCACCTGTGGACCATTATGACCTGGATACTCTGTTCCACACCTGAGCCTCACCTGGATATGATGACTCTGGATCCCCTCTGGGCCTCAGCCTGACATGGGGACTCTGGTCCCCATCTGGATGTCACTAGACCAGGTGAATCTGGTACCCCTCTAGGCCTCACCTAGACCTGGTGACTCTGGTCCTCAACTGGGCCTCAACGGGACCTAGTGAACATGCTCCCCACCTGCGCCACATCTGGGCCTGGTGACTCTGGTTCTACCTGGGCATCACCGGGACATGATTACTCTATTCCCACTTGGAGTGACCTGATCCTGGTAACTCTGGTCCTGACTTTGGCCTCTTCTGTACCAGGTGACTCTGGCTCCACCTGGGCCTCACCTGGAACTGGTGACTCTGATCCTAAGCATGGCCTCACCTGACCGGGTGACTGTGTTTCCCATCGGGACCTCACCTGGACCTCATGTCTCTGGTCCCACTTGGGCCTCACCAGGACCTGGTGTCTCTGCTACCCACCAGGGTAGCATCAGGATATGGTTATACTGTTCACTAACAGTGACCCAGCCGGACCTATTAACTCTGGTCTTCACCTGGGCCACACCTGGACATGGTGACACTGTTTCCCACGTGGGTCTCACCTGGACATGGTGAGTCGGATCCCCACCTGGTCCTCACCTGTAACTGGTGATTCTCATTCCCACATGGAGATCATGTGGACCTGTTGGCCGCAGTGTTTCTAGCATCTTTTTTTTTAATTTGTATTTATTTATGATAGTCACAGAGAGAGAGAGAGGCAGAGACACAGGCAGAGGGAGAAGCAGGCTCCATGCACCGGGAGCCCGACGTGGGATTCGATCCCGGGTCTCCAGGATCGCGCCCTGGTCCAAAGGCAGGCGCCAAACCGCTGCGCCACCCAGGGATCCCATGTGTTTCTAGATTCTCATGTACCTCGTGACTTCTCATGTATCCCACCAGTGCCTTACCGGGACCTGGTGAGTTTGGTTGCCACCTGCACCACACCTGGACCTGGTGATTCTGGTCTGCACCTGAGACTACCCTGGATCTGGTGACTGTGGTCCCCACCTGGGCTTCACCTGGATTTCGGGACTCCGGTCCCCATCTGGGCCTCACTTGGCCCTGTTGACCATGGTCCTCAACTGGGCAAAATTGGGACCTGGTGACTGTGTTCCACAACTGAACCTCACCTGGACCAGGTGACTATGCTCCCCCTCTGGGTCTCACCGTGCCCTAGTGAATGTGAAGTCCCCTTTGGCTTGACTTGGACCTGCTGACCCTGGTTGCCACCTGCGCCTGAACTCGAACTGTTGACTCTGGTTCTTTCAAGGGCCTCCCCTGTACCTGGTGATCCTGGTCCCCACCTGGACCTCACCTGGAAGTGGTGACTCTTGTCACCACCGGGGACTCACCTGGACGTGCTTACTGTGTTCCACACATGGGCCTCAATAGACCTGTTGACCATGGTCCGCAAGCCGGCCTCACATGAACCTGTTGCCTCTGATCCACACCGGGGCCTCACGTGTTCCTGGTAACTCTGGTCCTCACCTGGGCCTCATCTGCACCTAGTGACTCTGGTCCCCACCTGGGCTTCACCTCGATCTGGGGACTCTGGTCTCCACCTAGACTTCACCTGGATCTAGTGACTCTGGTCCCCACATGGACCTCTCCTGGACCTGGTGACTCTCTTTCCAACATGGACCTCCCCTGGATCTGGTGACTCTAGTCCTCAGTTTGGCCTCACCTGGACCTGGTGTCTCTCGTCCCCACTTTGACCTAACTCAGAACTGCTGCATCTTGCCCCACCTGGGCCTCACCCAGACCTGGTGACTCTTGTCCCCAGCTATGCCTCAATTCGACCTGATGAATCTGGTCCTCACGTGGGCCTCACATGGACCTTGGACTCAGCTGGATAGAGTGGCTCTGGTTTCCACAAGGGGCTCACCTGATACTGTTGACTGTGGTCTTATTCTATGCCTCACCAGGACCTAGTGATTCTGTACCCCATCTGGGCCTGCATGGCCCTAGTGACTCTGGTCCTCACCCAGGCATCATTGGGACTTGGATACTCTATTCTAATTCTGGGCCTCACTTTGACCAGGGACCTCTGGTCCCATTCTGGGCCTCAAACTAAACTGGTTACTCTGGTTCCCCCTCTGGGCCTCACCCTTACCTGGTGACTCTGGTCTCCCCTTTGGCTTCACTTCGACCTGGTGAATCTGGTCCTTAGCTGGTCCTCACCTGGATCTGGTGACTGGTCACCACCTGGGCCTCACCTGGACTTGGTGAATCCTGTTGCCACCTGCGCCTCACCTGGACCTTGTGACAGTGGTCCCAACTGGAGTTCACCTGGATCTGGTGGCTCTGGTTCCCATATGGGGCTCTCATGGACCTGGTTCCTGTGGTCTCCATCTGGCCTCACCTGGAACACAAAGACTCTGATCCATATTTGGTCCTCCCCTGGACCTGTTGACTCTTGTCCTTACCTGAGCATCACAGGGACCTGGATACTCTCTTATATACCTGGGCCTCACCAGGACCTGGTGACTGTGGTCCCACCTGGGACTCACCTGGACGAGGTGACTGGATCCCACATGGACCTCACCGGGACCTGGTGACTCAGGTCCTCATATGGGCATCATGGGACCGGGTTTCTCAGTTCCACATTGGGGCCTCACCTGGACCTAGTGATTCTCGTCCCCCTCTGGGCCTCACCCTGACTGGTGACTCTGGACCCCACCTGGATATCACCAGAACCGGGTGACACACCCGGAGCTGGGGACACTGGTCCTCATCTGGGCCTCAACAGGACCTGGTGAATCTACTCCTCAATTAGGCCTCGTCTGGATCTTGTGACTCTTTTCCCACCTGGCATCAATAGGACATGGTTACTCTGTCCCCACCTGGGCCTCACCTGGACATGATAACTTTGCTCCACACTTTGGCCTCAAATGGTCCTGATGACTCTCGTCCCCCCACCTAGGCCTCAATCTGGACCTGGTGACTGTGGTCCCCACCTGGGTCTCACCTGGACCTGGTGACTCTCGTTCCCACATGAACCACACCTGGACCTGGTGACTGTGGTGTTCTTGGAGACTCACATTTACCTGGTGACTCCGGTCCCCACCTGGATCTGGTGACTCTGGCCTGCAGTTTGGCCTCACATGGACCTGGTAACTCTGGTCCCTAGATGGGCATCATCGGGACATGGTTCCACTGCAAGGCCTGCAAGATGGCCTCACTTGGACCTGGTGACTGTGGTTGGCACTTGGGCCTCACCCATGCCTGGTGATACAGGTCCCCACGTGGTCCTCAGTTGGACCTGGTGAATCTGGTCCTTACCTGGTCCTCACCCGGAACTGGTAACTCCAGTCATCACCTGGGAATCACCTTGACCTTGTGTTTCTGGTCCCCATCTGAGCCTTCCCAGTCCTGGCGACTTTGTTCCCCACCTGGACCTGATTGTTTTGACTCCTTCTTGGCCTCACCTGCATCTGGTGACTGTGGTCCCACCTAGGACGCACCTAGACGAGGTGACTGGTTCCCACAGGGACCTCACCTGGACCTGGTGACTCAGGTCATCACATGGGCTTCATGGGACCTAGTTCAGTTCCATATCGGGGCCTCAACTGGACCTAGTGATTCTCCTCCCACTCTGGGCCTCACCCTGACGTGGTGACTCTGGTCCCCATCTGGATGTCACCTAGACCAGGTGAATCTGGTACCCCTCTAGGCCTCAACTAGACCTGGTGACTCTGGTCCTCAACTGGGCCTCACCAGGACCTAGTGAAAATGCTCCCCACCTGCGCCTCATCTGGACCTGGTGACTCCGGTTCTATGTGGGCATCATCGGGACATGGTTCCTCTATTCCCCACTGGGATTGACCTGATCCTGGTAACTCTGGACCTGACTTTGGCCTCTTCTGTACCAGGTGACTCTGGCTCCACCTGGGCCTCACCTGTAACTGGTGACTCTGATCCTAAGCATGGCCTCACCTGACCTGGTGACTGTGGTTCCCATCGGGACCTCACCTGGACCTCATGTCTCTGGTCCCATCTGGGCCTCACTAGGACCTGGTGTCTCTGGTACCCACCTGGGTAGCATCAGGATATGGTTACACTGTTCACTAACAGTGACCCAGCCGGACCTATTAACTCTCGTCTTCACCTGGGCCACAACTGGACATGGTGACACTGGTTCCCACCTGGGTCTCACCTGGACATGGTGAGTCGGATCCACACCTGGTCTTCACATGTAACTGGTGATTGTCATTCCCACATGGACATCATGTGGACCTGGTGGCTGCAGTGTTTCTAGCTTCTCATGTACTTCGTGACTCTGGTCCCCACCAGGGCCTCACCGGGACCTGGTGAGTGTGGTTGTCACCTGCCCCTCACCTGGACCTGGTGATTCTGGTCTGCACCTGAGACTACCCTGGATATTGTGACAGTGGTCCCCACCTGGGCGTCACCTGGATTTGGGGACTCCGGTCCCCATCTGGGCCTCACCTGGCCCTGTTGACCATGGTCCTCAACTGGGCAAATTTGGCACCCGGTGACTGTGTTCCACCTGGACCTCACATAGACCAGGTGACACTGGTCCCCCTCTGGGTCTAACCGTGCCCTAGTGACTGTGAACCCCACTTTGGCCTGAATTGGACCTGCTGTTCCTGGTTGACACCTGCGCCTGACCATGAACTGTTGACTCTGCTTTATTCAAGGGCCTCCCCTGTACCTGGTGATCCTGTTCTCCACCTGGGCCTCACCTGGATGTGGTGACTCTTTTCACCACCGGGGACTCACCTGGACCTGCTTACTGTGTTCCACACCTGGGCCTCCGTAGACCTGTTGACCATGGTCCCCAAGCCGGCCTCACATGGACCTGTTGCCTCTGATCTCCACCGAGGTCTCACGTGTACCTGGTAACTCTGGTCCTAACCTGGGCCTCATCTGGAACTGGTGACTGTGGTCCCCACCTGTGTATCACCTGGATCAGGTGACTCTGGTCCCACCTGGACTTCACCTGGATCTGGTGACTCTGGTCCCCCCTGGACCTCTCCTGGACCTGGTGACTCTCTTTCCAACATGGACCTCACCTGGATCTGGTGACTCTGGTACTCATTTTGGCCTCACCTGGACCTGGTGTCTCTCGTCCCCACTTTGACCTAATCAGAACTGCTGAATCTTGCCCCACCTAGGCCGCACCCACACCTGTTGACTCTTTTCCCCACCTATGCCTCAATTCGACCTGATGAATCTGGTACTCACGTGGGCCTCACATGGACATGGGACTCAGCTGGATAGAGTGGCTCTGGTTCCCACAAGGTGCTCACCTAGAACTGGTGAATGTAGTCCCACCTGGCCTCACCGGGACGAGGTGACTGGTTCCCACACGGACCTCATCTGGACATGGTGACTCAGGTCCTCATATGGGCAACATGGGACCTGGTTTCTCAATTCCACATCGGGGCCTCACCTGGACCTAGTGATTCTCGTCCCCCTCTGGGCCTCACCCTGATGTGGTGACTATGGTCCCCACCTGGATATCACCAGAACCGGGTGACTCTGGTTCCCCTCTGGGACTCACCCTGAGATGGGGACACTGGTCCTCAACTGGGCCTCAAAAGGACCTGGTGAATCTACTCACACATAGGCCTCGTCTGGACCTTGTGACTCTTTTCCCACCTGGCATCAATGGGACATGGTTACTCTGTTCCCCACCTGGGCCTCACCTGGATATGATAACTTTGCTCCACACTTTGGCCTCACCTGGACCTGATGACTCTGGTCCCCCCACCTAGGCCTCAATCTGGACCTGGTGACTGTGGTCCCCACCTGGGTCTCACCTGGACCTGGTGACTCTCGTTCCCACATGAAGCATACCTGGACCTGGTGACTGTGGTGTTCTTGTAGACTCACATATACCTGGTGCCTCCGGTCCCCACTAGGGCCTCACATGGATCTGGTGACTCTGGCCTGCAGGTTGGCCTCACTTGGAACAGGTGAGTGGGGTTGCCACCTGGGCCTCACCCATACCTGGTGACTCAGGTCCCCACGTGGGCCTCTTGGACCTGGTGATCATGGTCCTTACCTGGTCCTCACCCAGCTCCGGTCACCACCTCGCCTCACCTGGACCTGGTGAATCTGGTCCCCATCTGGGCCTCACCCAGCCCTGGTTACTTTGTTCCCCACGTGAACCTGATTGCTGTGGACTCTTTCTTGGCCTCACCTGGAACTGGTGACTCTGATCCTATCTGCGCGTCACCCAGATCTCGTGACTCTGGCCTCACCTGGGCGTCTTTGTTACTTGGTGACTCTGTTCCACACCTGAGCCTCACCGGGACATGATGACTCTGGAACCTCTCTGGGCCTCACCCTGACCTGGTGACTCTGGACCCATCTGGATGTCACCTGAACCAGGTGATTCTGGTACCCCTCTAGGCCTCAACCAGATCTGGTGACTCTGGTCCTCAACTGGCCTTCACCTGGACCTAGTGAATATGTTTCATCTGGGCCTCATTTGGACCTGCTGACTCTGGTCACTACCTGGGCATCATCGGGACATGGTTCCACTGCATGGCCTGCAGGTTGGCCTCAGCTGGACCTGGTATCTCTCGTCCCTACTTGGCATCATGGGGACATGGTTCCTCTGCATGGCCTGCAGGTTGGCCTCACCTGGACCTGGTGAGTGGGGTTGCCACCTGGGCCTCACGCATACCTGGTGACACAGGTCCCACGTGGGCCTCACTTGGTCCTGGTGAATCTGGTCCTTACCTGGTCCTCACCCGGAACTGGTAACCTGGTCACCACCTGGGAATCACCTGGGCTGGTGAATCTTCCCCATCTGGGCCTCCTCACCCAGTCCTGGTGATTTTGTTCCCACCTGGACCTAATTGCTTTGGACTCCTTCTTGGCCTCACCTGGAACTGGTGACTCTGATCCTAACTGGGCCTCACCCAGATCTGGTGACTCTGGTCCTCACCTGTGGATCATTATGACCTGGATACTCTGTTCCACACCTGAGCATCACCTGGACATGATGACTCTGGATCCCCTTTGGGCCTCAGCCTGACATGGTGACTGTGGTCCCCATCTGGATGTCACCTACACCAGGTGAATCTGGTACCCCTCTAGGCCTCAACTTGACCTGGTGACTCTGGTCCTCAACTGGGCCTCACCGGGACCTAGTGAACATGCTCCCCACCTGCGCCTCATCTGGACCTGGTGACTCTGGTTCTACCTCGGCATCATCGGGACATGGTTACTCTATTCCCCTCTGGGACTGACCTGATCCTGGTAACTCTGGTCCTGACTTTGGCGTCTTCTCTACCAGGTGACTCTGGCTCCACCTGGGTCTCACCTGTAACTGGTGACTCTGATCCAAAGCATGGCCTCATCTGACCTGGTGACTGTGGTTCCCATCGGGACCTCACCTGGTCCTCATGTCTCTGGTCTCACCTGGGCCTCACCAGGACTTGGTGTCTCTCGTACCCACCTGGGTAGCATCAGGATATGGTTACACTGCTCACTAACAGTGACCCAGCCGGACCTATTATCTCTGGGCTTCACCTCGCCACACCTGGACATGGTGACACTGGTTCCCACCTGGATCTCACCAGGACATGGTGAGTCGGATCCCCACAGGGTCCTCACCTCTAACTGGTGATTCTCGTTCCCACATGGACATCATGTGGACCTGGTGGCTGCAGTGTTTCTAGCTTCTCATGTACCTCGTGACTCTGGTCCCCACCAGGGCCTCACCGGGACCTGGTGAGTGTGGTTGCCACCTGCACCTCACCAGGACCTGGTGATTCTGGTCTGCACCTGAGACTACCCTGGATCTGGTGACTATGGTCCCAAACTGGGCTTCACCTGGATTTGGGCACTCCGATTCCCATCTGGGTCTCACCTGGCCCTGTTGACCATGGTCCTCAACTGGGCAAAAATGGGACCCGGTGACTGTGTTCCACACCTGGACCTCACCTGGACCAGGTGACTCTGGTTGCCTGTGGGTCTCACCGTGCTCTAGTGACTGTGAACCCCACTTTGGCCTGACTTGGACCTGCTGACCCTGGTTGCCACCTGCGCCTGACCTCGAACTGTTGACTATGGTTCTTTTAAGGGCCACCCCTGTACCTGGTGATCCTGGGTCCCACCTGGGCCTCACCACGACCCGGTGACACTTGTCACCACCGGGGACTCACATGGACCTGGTTACAGTGTTCCACTGTAACTGGGCCTCAAGTAGAACTCTTGACCATGGTCCCCAAGCCTGCCTAACAGGGACCTGTTGCCTCTGATACCGACAAGCGCCTCACGTGTACCTGGTAACTCTGGTCCTCACCTGGGCCTCATCTGGACCTAGTGACTCTGGTCCCCACCGGGACTTCACCTGGATCTGGTGACTCTGGTCCCCACCTGGACCTCTCCTGGCCCTGTGACTCTCTTTCCAACATGGGCCTCACCTGGATCTGGTGCCTCTGGTCCTCAGTTTGGCCTCACCTGGACCTGGTGTCTCTCGTCCCCACTTTGACCTAACTCAGAACTGCTGAATCTTGCCCCACCTAGGCCGCACCCAGACCTGGTGACTCTTGTCCCCAGCTATGCCTCAATTCGCCCTGATGAATCTGGTCCTCACGTGGGTCTTACATGGACCTGGAACAAAGCTGGATAGAGTGGCTCTGGTTCCCACAAAGGCTCACCTGATACTGGTGACTGGGGTCTTTTTCTATGCCTCACCAGTACCTAGTGATTCTGTTCTCCATCTGGGCCTGCATGGCCCTAGTGACTCTGGTCCTCACCGCGGCATCATTGGGACCTGGATACTCTATTCCACACCTGGGCCTCACTTTGACCAGGGACCTCTGGTCCCATTCTGAGCCTCAAACTAAAATGGTTACTCTGGTTCCTCCTCTGGGACTCACCCTTACCTGGTGAATCTGGTCACCCGTTGGGCTTCACTTGGGCCTGGTGAATCTGGTCCTTAGCTGGTCCTCACCTGGATCTGGTGACTGGTCGCCACCTGGGCCTCACCTGGACTTGGTGAATCCTGTTGCCACCTGCGCCTCAGTGGACCTTGTGACTGTGGTCCCACCTGGACCTCACCTGGATCTGGAGGCTCTGGTTCCCATAAGGGGCACTACTGGACCTGGTTCCTGTGGTCTCCATCTGGCCTCACCTGGAACACAATGACTCTGATCCATATTTGGCCTCTCCTGGACCTGTTGACTCTGGTCCTTACCTTGGCATCATTGTGACCTGGATACTCTCTTATATAACTTGGCCTCACCTGGACCTGGTGAGTGTGGTCCCACCTGGGCCTCACCTGGACGAGATGACTGGTTCCCACAGGGACCTCAACTGGACCTGGTGACTCAGGTCCTCATATGGGCATCATGGGACCTGGTTTCTCAGTTCCACATCGGGGCGTCAACTGGACCTAGTGATTCTCGTCCGACTCTGGGTCTCACCCTGACCTGCTGACTCTGGACACCACCTGGATATCACCAGAACCGGGTGACGCTGGTCCCCCTCTGGGACTCACCCGGAGCTGGGGACACTGGTCCTCAACCGGGCCTAAACAGGACCTAGTGAATCTACTCCTCACTTAGGCCTCGTCTGGACCTTGTGACTCTTTTCCCACCTGGCATCAATGGGACATGGTTAATCTGTTCCCCACCTGGGCCTCACCTGGACATGATAACTTTGCTCCACACTTTGGCCTCAACTGGTCCTGATGACTCTGGTCCCCCCACCTAGGCCTCAATCTGGACCTGGTGACTGTGGTCCCCACCTGGGTCTCACCTGGACCTGGTGACTCTCGATCCCACATGAGCCACACCTGGACCTGTTGACTGTGGTGTTTTTGTAGACTCACATTTACCTGGTGACTCCGGTCCTCACTAGGGCCTCACCTGGATTTGGTGACTCTGGCCTGCAGGCTGGTCTCACCTGGACCTGGTGAGTAGGGTGGCCACCAGGACCTCACCCATACCTGGTGACTCTGTCCCTACGTGGGCCTCTTGGATCTGGTGAATCAGGTCCTTACCTGGTCCTCTCCCAGACCCGGGGACTCTGGTCACCACCTGGGCCTCACCTGGACCTGGTGAATCTAGTCCCCATCTGGGCCTCACCCAGTCCTGGTGACTTTGTTCCCCACCGGGACCTGATTGCTGTGGACTCTTTCTTGGCCTCACCTGGAACTGGTGACTCTGATCCTATCTGTGTGTCACCCAGACCTGGTGACTCTGGTCCTCACCTGAGCATCATTGGTACATGGTGACTCTGTTCTACACCTGAGCCTCACCTGGACATGATGACTCTGGAACCTCTCTGGGCCTCACCCTGACCTGGTGACTCTGGTCCCCATCTGGATGTCACCTGGACCAGGGGATATGGTACCCCTCTAGGCCTCAACCAGATATGGTGACTCTGGTCCTCAACTGGGCCTCACCTGGACCTAGTGAATATGATCCATCTTGGCCTCATTTGGACCTGGTGACTCTGGTCCCTACCTGGGCATCATCGGGACATGGTTCCACTGTATGGCCTGCAGGTTGGCCTCACCTGGACCTGGTGACTCTGATCCCTAACTGGGCATCATCGGGACATGGTTCCATTGCTTGGCCTGCAGGTTGGCCTCACCTGGACCTGGTAACTCTGGTTCCTACCTGGGCATCATCGGGACATGTTCCACTGCATGGCCTGCAGGTTGGCCTCACCTGGAGCTGAGAACTCTATTCCCTACCTGGGCATCATCAGGACATGGTTCCTCTCCATGGCCTGCAGGTTGGCCTCACCTGGACCTGGTGAGAGGGGTTGTCTCCTGGGCCTCACCCATGCCTGGTGACACAGGTCCCCACGTGGGCCTCCCTTGGACCTGGTGAATCTGGTCCTTACCTGGTCCTCACCCGGAACTCGTAACTCTGTTCACCACCTGGGAATCACCTGGACCCGGTGAATCTGGTTCCCATCTGGGCCTCACCCAGTCCTCGGTACTTTGTTCCCCACCTGGACCTGATTGTTGTGGACTCTTTCTTGTCCTCACCTGGAACTGGTGACTCTGATCCTATCTGCACGTCACCCAGTCCTGGTGACTCTGGTCCTCAACTGGGCATCATTGGTACCTGGTGACTGTTCCACACCGGAGCCTCACCTGGACATGATGACTCTGTATCCCGTCTGGGCCTCACCCTGACGTGGTGACTCTGGTCCCCATCTGGATGTCACCTAGACCAGGTGAATCTGGTATCCCTCTAGACCTCATCTAGACCTGGTGACTCTGGTCCTCATCTGGGCCTCACCGGGACCTAGTAAATATGCTCCCCAACTGTGCCTCATCTGGACCTGGTGACTCTGGTTCTACCTGGGCATCATCGGGACATGGTTACTGTATTCCCCACTGGGACTGACCTGATCCTGGTAACTCTGGTCCTGATTTGGCCTCTTCTGTACCAGGTGACTCTGGGTCCATCTTGGGTTTACCGGTAAGTGGTGACTCTGATCCTAAGCATGGCCTCACCTGACCTGGTGACTGTGGTTCCCATCGGGACGTCACCTGGACCTCGTGTCTCTGGTCCCACCTGGGCCTCACCAGGACCTGGTGTCTCTGGTACCCACCTGGGTAGCATCAGGATACGGTTACAGTGTTCACTAACAGTACCCATCCGGACCTATTAACTCTGGTCTTCACCTGGGCCACACCTGGACATGGTGACACTGGTTCCCACCTGGGTCTCACCTGGACATGGTCAGTCGGATCCACAAATGGTCCTCCCCTGTAACTGTTGATTCTCGTTCCCACATAGACACGATGTAGACCTGGTGGCTGCAGTGTTTCTAGCTTCTCATGTACCTCGTGACTCTGGTCCCCACCAGGGCCTCACCGGGACCTGGTGAGTGTGGTTGCCACCTGCACCTCACCTGGACCTGGTGATTCTGGTCTGCACCTGAGACTCCCCTGGATCTGTAGACTGTGGTCCCCACCTGGGCTTCACCTGCTTTGGGGACTACGGTCTCCATCTGGGCCTCACCTGACCCTGTTGACCATGGTCCTCAACTGGGTAAAATTGAGAACCGGGGACTGTGTTCCACAACTGGACCTCACCTGGACCATGTGACTCTGGTCCCCCTCTGGGTCTCACCATGCCCTAGTGACTGTGAACCCCACTTTGGCCTGACTTGGACCTTCTGACCCTGGTTGCCACCTGCGCCTGACCTCGAACTGTTGACTCTTGTTCTTTCAAGGGCCTCTCCTGTACCTGGTCATCCTGGTCCCCACCTGGGCCTCACCTGACGTAGTGACTTTTGTCACCACAGGGCACTCTCCTGGACCTGGTGACTCTCTTTCCAATATGGACCTCACCTGGATCTGGTGACTCGGGTACTCAGTTTGGCCTCACCTGGACATTGTGTCTCTCGTCCCCACTTTGACCTAACTCAGAACTGCTGCATCTTGCCCCACCTGGCCGCACCCAGACCTGGTGACTCTGGTCCCGATCTATGCCTCAATTCGACCTGATGATGGTCTTATTCTATGCCTCACCAGGACCTAGTGATTCTGTTCCCCATCTGTGCCTCCATGGCCCTAGTGACACTGGTCTTCACCCAGGCACCATTGGGACCTAGATACTCTATTCCACACCTGGGCCTCACTTTGACCAGGGACCTCTGGTCCCATTCTGGGCCTCAAACTAAACTGGTTACTCTGGTTCCCCCTCTGGGCCTCACCCTTACTTGTTGACTCTGGTCACCCCTTGGGCTTCACTTGGGCCTGGTGAATCTGGTCCTTAGGTGGTCCGCACCTGGATGTGGTGACTGGTCGACACCTGGGCCTCACCTGGTCTTGGTGAATACTGTTGCCACCTGCGCCTCAAATGGACCTTGTGACTGTGGTCCCACCTGGACCTCACCTGGATCTGGTGGCTCTGATTCCCATATGGGGCTCTCCTGGACCTGGTTCCTGTGGTCTCCATCTGGCCTAACCTGGAACACAATGACTGTGATCCATATTTGGATCTCTCCTGGACCTGTTGACTCTGGTCCTTACATTGGCATCATTGTGACCTGGATACTCTCTTATATACCTGGGCCTCACCTGGACCTGGTGACTGTGGTCCCACCTGGGCCTCACCTGGACGAGGTGACTGGTTCCCACAGGGACCTCACCTGGACCTGGTGACTCAGGTCCTCATATGGGCATAATGGGACCTGGATCCTCAGTTCCACATCGGGGCCTCACATGGTCCCAATGATTCTCGTCCCCCTCTGGGCCTCACCCGACGTGGAGACTCTGATCCCCACCTGGATATCAGCAGAACCGGGTGACTCTGGTCCCCCTCTGGGAATCACCTGGAGCTGGGGACACTGGCCCTCAACTGGGCCTCAACAGGACGTGGGTAATCTACTCTTCCCTTAGTCTTCGTCTGAACCTTGTGACTCTTTTCCCACCTGGCATCAATGGGACATGGTTACTCTGTTCCCCACCTTGGCCTCACCTGGACATGATAACTTTGCTCCACACTTTGGCCTCAACTGGTCCTGATGACTCTGGTCCCCGCACCTAGGCCTCATTCTGCACCTGGTGACTGTGGTCCCCACCTGGGTCTCACCTGGTCCTGGTGACACTCATTCCCACATTAACAACACCTGGACCTGGTGACTGTGGTGTTCTTGTAGACTCACATTTACCTGGTGTCTACGGTCCCCTCTAGGGCCTCACCTGGATCTGGTGACTCTGGCCTGCAGCTTGGCCTCACCTGGACTTGGTGAGTGGGGTTGACACCTGGGCCTCACCCAAACCTTGTGACTCAGGTCACCACGTGGGCCTCTTGGACCTGGTGAATCTGATCCTCAACTGGTCCTCTCCCAGACCCGGGGACTCTGGTCGCCACCTGGGCCTCACCTGGATCTGATGAATCTGGTCCCCATCTGGGTCTCACCCAGTCCTGGTGACTTTGTTCCCCACCTGGACCTGATTGCTGTGGACTCTTTCTTGGCCTCACCTGGAACTCTTGACTCTGATCTTATCTGCGCGTCACCCAGACCTCGTGACTCTGGTCCTCACCTGGGCATCATTGGTACCTGGTGACTCTGTTCCACACGTGAGCCTCACCGGGACATGATGACTCTGGAACCTCTCTGGGCCTCACCCTCACCTGGTGACTCTGGCCCCCATCTGGATGTCACCTGGACCAGGTGATTCTGGTACCCCTCTAGGCCTCAACCAGATCTGGTGACTCTGGTCCTCAACTGGGCCTCACCTGGACCTAGTGAATATGCTCCATGTGGGCCTCATTTGGACCTGGTGACTCTGGTCCCTACCTGGGCATCATCGGGACATGGTTCCACTGTATGGCCTGCAGGTTGGCCTCACCTGGACCTGGTAAATCTGGTCCCTACCTGGGCATCATCGGGACATGGTTCCTTTGCATGGCCTGCAGGTTCGCCTCTCCTGGACCTGGTGAGTAGGGTTGCCACCTGGGCCTCACCCATACCTGGTGACATAGGTCCCCACGTGGGCCTAAATTGGACCTGGTGAATTTGGTCCTTACCTTATCCTCACCCAGAACTGGTAACCCTGGTCACCACTGGGGTCTCACCTGGACCTGGTAAATCTGGTCCCCATCTGTGCCTCACCAGGTCCTGGTTTCTTTGTTCCCCACCTGGACCTGATTGCTGTGGACTCCTTGGCCTCACCTGGAACTGCTGACTCTGATCCTAACTGGGCCTCACCCCGATCTGTTGACTCTAGTCTTCACCTGTGGACCATTATGACCTGGATACTCTGTTCCACGACTGAGCCTCACCTGCACATGATGACTCTGGATCCCCTCTGGGCCTCACCCTGACATGGTGACTCTGGTCCCCATCTGGATGTCACCTAGACCAGGTGAATCTGGAACCCCTCTAGGCCTCAACTAGACCTGGTGACTCTGGTCCTCAACTGGGCATCACCGGAAGCTAGTGAATATGTTTCCACCTGCGCCTCATCTGGACCTGTTGACTCTGGTCCTTACCTGGGCATTATTGTGACCATGATACTCTCTTATATACATGGGCTTCACCTGGACCTGGTGACTGTGGTCCCACATGGGCCTCACCTGGACGTGGTGACTGGTTCCCACAGGGATCTCACCTGGACCTGGTGACTCAGGTCCTCATATGGGCATCATTCACCTAGTTTCTCAGTCCCACATCGGGGCTTCACCTAGTCCTAGTGATTCTCGTCCCCCTCTGGGTCTCACCGTGACGTGGTGCCTCTGGTCCTCACCTATATATCACCAGAACCGGGTGACTTTGGTCCCCCTCTGGGACTCACCCGGAGCTGGGGACAGTGGTCCTCAACTGGTCCTCAAAAGGACCTGGTGAATCTACTCCTCACTTTGGCCTCGACTAGACCTTGTGACTCTTTTCCCACCTGGCATCATTGGGACATGGTTACTCTGTTCCCCACCAGGGCCTCACCTGGACATGATAACTTTGCTCCACACTTTGGCCTCAACTGGTCCTGATGACTCTGGTCCCCCCACCAGGCCTCAATCTGGTCCCCATCTGGATGTCACCTACACCTGGTGACTCTGGTCCCCAGCTTGGTCTCATCTGGACTGGTGACACTGGTTCCCACATGAACCACACCTGGACCTGGTGACTGTGGTGTTCTTGTAGACTCATATTTACCTGGTGACTCTGGTCCCCACTTGGTCCTCACATGGATCTGGTGACTCTGGCCTGCAGGTTGGCCTCACCTGGACCTGGGGAGTGGGGTTGCCACCTGGGCCTCACCCATACCTGGTGACTCAGGTCCCCACGTGGGCCTCTTGGACCTGGTGAATCTGGTCCTTATCTGGTCCTCTCCCAGACCCGGGGACTCTGGTCCCCAACTGGGCCTAACCTGGACCCGGTGAATCTGGTCCCCATCTGGGACTCACCCAGTCCTGGTGACTTTGTTCCCCACCTGGACCTGATTGCTGTGGACTCTTTCTTGGCCTCACCTGGAAATGGTGACTCTGATCTTATCTGCGCACCCCCTAGACCTGGTGACTCTGTTCCTCACCTGCGCATCATCGGGACATGGTTCCACTGCATGAACTGCAGGTTGGCATCACCTGGACCTGGTAATTCTGTTCCCTACCTGGGCATCATCGGGACATGGTTCCACTGCATGGCCTGCAGGTTCGACTCACCAGGACCTGGTTACTCTGGGCCTTACCGGGGCACCATCGGGACATGGTTCCACTGCATGGCCTGCAGGTTGGCCTCACCTGGACCTGGTAACTCTGGTCCCTACCTGGGCATCATCGGGACACGGTTCCTCTGCAAGGCCTACAGGCTGGGCTCACCTGGACCTGGTGAGTGTGGTTGACACCTGGGCCTCACCCATACCTGATGAACCAGGTCCCCAAGTGGGCCTCTTGGACCTGGTGAATCTGGTCCTTACCTGGTCCTCTCCCAGACGCGGGGACTCTGGTCACCACCTGGGCCTCACCTGGACCTGGTGAATCTGGTCCCCCTATGGGACTCACCCAGTCCTGGTGACTTTGTTCCCCACCTGGACCTGATAGCTGTGGACTCTTTCTTGGCCTCACCTGGAACTGGTGACAGTGATCCTATCTGCGCGTCACCCAGATCTTGTGACTCTGGTCCTCACCTGGGCATCATTGGTACCTGGTGACTCTGTTCCACACCTGAGCCTCACCTGTACATGATGACTCTGGAACCACTCTGGGCCTCACCCTGACCTGGTGACTCTGGTCCCCATTTGGATGTCACCTGGTCCAGTTGATTCTGGTACCTCTCTAGGCCTCAACCATATCTGGTGACTGTGATCCTCAACTTGGCCTCACCTACACCTAGTGAATATGCTCCATCTGGCCCTCATTTGGACCTGGTGACTCTGATCCCTACATGGGCATCATCGGGACATGGTTCCATTGCTTGTCCTGCAGGTTAGCCTCACCTGGACCTGGTAAATCTGATTCCTACCTGGGCATTATCGGGACATGTTCCACTGCATGGCCTGAAGGTAGGCCTCACCTGGACTTGAGAACTCTAGTCCCTACCTGGGCATCATCAGGACATGTTTCCTCTACATGGCCTGCAGGTTGGCCTCACCTGGACCTGGTGAGAGGGGTTGTCTCCTGGGCCTCACCCATGCCTGGTGACACAGGTCCCCACGTGGGCCTCCCTTGGACCTGGTGAATCTGGTCCTAACCTGGTCCTAACCCGGAACTCGTAACTCTGTTCACCACCTGGGAATCACCTGGACCTGGTGAATCTGGTCCCCATCTGGGCCTCACCCTGTCCTCGGGACTTTGTTCCCCACCTGGACCTGATTGCTGTGGACTCTTTCTTGGCCTCACCAGGAACTGGTGACTCTGATCCTATCTGCGCGTCACCCAGACCTGGTGACTCTGGTCCTCACCTGGGCATCTTTGATACCTGGTGACTCTGTTCCACACCTGAGCCTCACGTGGACATGATGACTCTGGATCCCCTCTGGGCCTCACGCTGACGTGGTGACTCTGGTCCCCATCTGGATGTCACCTACACCAGGTGAATCTGGTACCCCTCTAGGCCTCAACTAGACCTGGTGACTCTGGTCCTCACCTGGGCCTCACCGGGACCTAGTGAATATGCTCCCCAACTGTGCCTCATCTGGACCTGGTGACTCTGGTTCTACCTGGGCATCATCGGGACATGGTTATTGTATTCCCCACTGTGACTGACCTGATCCTGGTAACTCTGGTCCTGATTTGGCCTCTTCTGTACCAGGTGACTCTGGGTCCACCTTGGGTTCACCGGTAACTGGTGACTCTGATTCTAAGCGTGGCCTCACCTGACCTGGTGACTGTGTTTCCCATCGGGATA
The DNA here is from genome assembly GCF_053574225.1 of Canis aureus. Lineage (NCBI taxonomy): Eukaryota > Metazoa > Chordata > Mammalia > Carnivora > Canidae > Canis > Canis aureus. The sequence goes on from NC_135625.1 coordinate 69,461,122, forward strand.
TCACCTGGACCTCATGTCTCTGGTCCCACCTGGGCCTCACCAGGACCTGGTGTCTCTGGTACCCACCTGGGTATCATCAGGATACGGTTACACTGTTCACTAACAGTGACCCATCCGGACCTATTAACTCTGGTCTTCACCTGGGCCACAGCTGGACATGTTGACACTGGTTCCCACCTGGGTCTCACCTGGACATGGTGAGTCGGATCCACAAATGGTCCTCCCCTGTAACTGGTGATTCTCGTTCCCACATGGACACCATGTGGACCTGGTGGCTGCAGTGTTTTTAGCTTCTCATGTACCTCGTGACTCTGGTCCCCACCAGGGCCTCACCGGGACCTGGTGAGTGTGGTTGCCACCTGCACCTCACCTGGACCTGGTGATTCTGGTCTGCACCTGAGACTCCCCTGGATCTGGTGACTGTGTTCCACACCTGTGCTTCACCTCCTTTGGGGACTCCGGTCTCCATCTGGGCCTCACCTGACCCTGTTTACCATGGTCTAAACTGGGTAAAATTGGGACCCGGTGACTGCGTTCCACAACTGGACCTCACGTGGACCAGGTGACTCTGGTCCCCGTCTGGGTCTCACCGTGCCCTAGTGACTGTGAACCCCACATTGTCCTGACTTGGACCTGCTGACTCTGGTTGACACCTGCGCCTGACCTCGAACTGTTGCCATTGGTTCTTTCAAGGACCTCCCCTGTACCTGGTGATCCTGGTCCCCACCTGGGACTCACCTGGACGTGGTGACTCTTTTCACCACCGGGGACTCACCAGGACCAGCTTAGTGTGTTCCACACCTGGGCCTAAGTAGACCTGTTGACCATGGTCCACAAGCCGGCCTCACATTGACCTGTTGCCTCTGATCCCACCGGGGCCTCACATGTACCTGGTAACTCTGGCCCTCACCTGGGCCTCACCTTGACCTAGTGACTCTGGTCCCTACCTGGGCTTCACCTGGATCTGGTGACTCTGGTCCCCACCTGGTCTTCACTTGGATCTGGTGACTCTGGTCCCCACCTGGACCTCTCCTGGACCTGGTGACTCTCTTTCCAACATGGACCTAACCTGGATCTGGTGACTCTGGTCCTCAGTTTGGCCTCACCTGGACCTGGTGTCTCTCTTCCCCACTTTGACCTAACTCAGACCTGCTGAATCTTGCCCCATCTAGGCCGCACCCAGACCTGGTGACTCTTCTCACCAGCTATGCCTCAATTCGACCTGCTGAATGTGATCCTCACGTGGGCCTCACATGGACCTGGGACTCAGCTGGATAGAGTGGCTCTGGTTCCCACAAGGGGCTCACCTCATACTGGTGACTGTGGTCTTATTCTATGCCTCACCAGTACCTAGTGATTCTGTTCCCCATCTGGGCCTGCATGGCCTTTGTGACTCTGGTCCTCACCGAGGCATCATTGGGACCTGGATACTCTATTCCACACCTGGGCCTCAATTTGACCAGGGACCTCATGTCCCTTTCTGGGCCTCAAACTAAACTGGTTACTCTGGTTATCCCTCTGGGCCTCACCCTTACCTGGTGACCCTGGTCACCACTTGGGCTTCACTGGGCCTGGTGAATATTTTCCTTAGCTTCTCTGCACATGGATGTGGTGACTGGTCGCCACGTGGGCCTCACCTGGACTTCGTGAATCCTGTTTCCACCTGCGACTCATGGACCTTGTGACTGTGGTCCCACCTGGACCTCACCTGGATCTAGTTGCTCTGGTTCCCATATGGGGCTCGCTTGGATCTGGTTCCTGTGGTCTCCATCTGGCCTCACCTGGAACACAATGACTCTGATCCATATTTGGGCCTCTCCTAGACCTGTTGACTCTGGTCCTTACATGGGCATCATTGGGACCTGGATACTCTCTTATATACCTGGGTCTCACCTGACCCTGGTGACTGTGGTCCCAACTGGGCCTCACCTGGACGAGGTGACTGGTTCCCACAGGGATCTCACCTGGATCTGCTGAGTCAGGTCATCATATGGGCATCATGGCACCTGGTTTCTCAGTTCCACTTCGGGGCCTCACCTGGACCTAGTGATTCTCGTCCCACTCTGAGCCCCACCCTAACGTGAAGACTCTGGTCCCCACCTGGATATCACCAGAACCGGGTAACTCTGGTCCCCCTCTGGGACTCACCCGGAGCTGGGTACACTGGTCCTCAACTGGGCCTCAAAAGGACCTGGTGAATCTACTCCTCAGTTAGGCCTCATCTCGACCGTCTGACTCTATTCCCACGTGGCATCAATGGGACATGGTTACTCTGTTCCCCACATGGTCCTCACCTGGACATGATAACTTTGCTCCACACTTTGGCCTCAATTGGTCCTGATGACTCTGGTCCCCCCACCTAGGCCTCAATCTGGACCTGGTGACTGTGGTCTCCACCTGGGTCTCACCAGGACCTGGTGAAACTCGTTCCCACATGAACCAGACCTGGACCTGGTGACTGTGGTGTTCTTGTAGACTCACATTTACCTGGTGACTCCGGTCCCCACTAGGGACTCACCTGGATCTGGACACTGGCCTGCAGGTTGGCCTCTCCTGGACCTGGTGAGTGGGGTTGTCGCCTGGGCCTCACCCATACCTGGCGACTCAGGTCCCCACGTTGGCCTCTTGGACCTGGTGAATCTGGTCCTTACCTGGTCCTCTCCCAGACCCGGGGACTCTGGTGACCACCTAGGCCTCACCTGGACCTGGTGAATCTGGTCCCCATTAGACCTCACCCAGTCCTGGTGCCTTTGTTCTCCACCTGGACCTGATTGCTGTGGACTCCTTCTTGGCCTCACCTGGAACTGGTGAATCTGATTGTATCTGCACGTCACGTAGATCTGATGACTCTGGTCCTCACCTGGGCATCATTGGTACCTGGTGACTCTGTTCCACACCTGAGCCTCACCTGGACATGATGACTCTGGAACCTCTCTCGGCCTCACCCTGACCTGGTGACTCTGGTCCCCATCTGGATGTCACCTGGACCAGGTGATTCTGGTACCCCTCTAGGACTCAACCAGATCTGGTGACTGTGATCCTCAACTGGGCCTCACCTGCATCTAGTGAATATGCTCCATCTGGGCCTCTTTTGGACCTGGTGACTCTGGTCGATACCTGGGCATCATCGGGACATGGTTCCATGTCATGGCCTGCAGGTTGTCCTCTCCTGGACCTGGTAGCTCTGGTTCCTACCTGGGCATCATCGGGACATGTTCCACTGCATGGCCTGCAGGTTGGCCTCACCTGGACCTGAGAACTCTAGTCCCTACCTGGGCATCATCGGGACACGGTTCCTCTGCATGGCCTGCAGGTTGGCCTCACCTGGACCTGGTGAGTAGGGTTGCCAATTGTGCCTCACCCATACCTGGTGACACAGGTCCCCACGTGGCCTCAATTGGAGCTGGTGAATCTGGTCCTTACCTGGTCCTCCCCGGAACTGGTAACTCTGGTCACCACCTGGGAATCACCTGGGCCTGGTGAATCTGGTCCCCATCTGGGCCTCACCCAGTCCTGGTGATTTTGTTCCCAACTGAACCTGATTGCTGTGGACTCCTTCTTGGCCTCACCTGGAACTGGTGACTCTGATCCTAACTGGGCCTCATCCAGATCTGGTGACTCTGGTCCTCACCTGTGGAACCTTATGACCTGTATACTCTGTTCCACACCTGAGCCTCACCTGGACATGATGACTCTGGATCCCCTCTGGGCCTCAGCCTGACATGGTGACTCTGGTCCCCTTCTGGATGTCACCTAGACCAGGTGAATCTGGTACCACTCTAGGCCTCAACTTGACCTGGAGACTCTGGTCCTCAACTGGGCCTCACGGGGACCTAGTGAACATGCTCCCAACCTGCGCCTCATCTGGACCTGGTGACTCTGGTTCTCCCTGGGCATCATCGGGACATGGTTAATCTATTCCCCCTGGGACTGATCTGATGCTGGTAACTCTGGTCCTGATTTGGCCTCTTCTCTACCAGGTAACTCTAGCTCCACCTGGGCCTCACCTGTAACTGGTGACTCTGATTCTAAGCATGGCCTCACCTGACCTTGAGACTGTGGTTCCCTTCGGGACCTTACCTAGACCTCTTGTCTCTGGTCCCACCTAGGCCTCAACAGGGCCTGGTGTCTCTGTTACCCACCTGAGTAGCATCAGGATATGGTTACACTGTTCCCTAACAGTGACCCAGCCGGACCTATTAACTCTGGTCTTCACCTGGGCCAAACCTGGACATGGTGACACTGGTTCCCACCTGGGTCTCACCTGGACATGGTGATTCGGATCCCCACCTGGGTCTCACCTGTAACTGGTGATTCTCCTTCCCACATAGACATCATGTGGACCTGGTGGCTGCAATGTTTCTAGCTTCTCATGTACCTCATGACTCTGGTCCCCACCAGGGCCTGACGGGGACCTGGTGAGTGTGGTTGCCACCTGCTATCCACCTGGACCTGTTGATTCTGGTCTGCACCTGAGACTACCCAGGATCTGGTGACTGTGGTCCCCTCCTGGGCTTCACCTGGATTTGGGGACTCTGGTCCCCACCTGGGGCTCACCTGGCCTTGTTGACCATGGTCCTCAACTGGGCAAAATTGGGACCCGGTGAGTGTGTTCCACAACTGGACCTCACCTGGACAATGTGACTCTGGTCCCCCTCTGGGTCTCACTGTGCCCTAGTGACTGTGAACCCCACTTTGGCCTGACTTGGACCTGCTGACCCTGGTTGCCACCTGCGGCTGACCTCAAACTGTTGACTCTGGTTCTCTCAAAGGCCTACCCTGTACCTGGTGATCCTGGTCCCCAATTGGGCCTCAACTGGACGTGGTGACCCTTGTTACCACTGGGGACTTACCTGGACGTGATTACTGTGTTCCACACCTGGGCCTCAAGTACACTTCTTGACCGTGGTCCCAAGCCGGCCTCACGTGGTCCTTTGGCTCTGATCCCCGCCGGGGGCTCACGTGTATCTGGTAACTCTGATCCTCACCTGGGCCTCAACTGGACCTAGTGACTCTGGTCCCCACCTGGGCTTCACCTGGATCTGGTGACTCTGGTCCCCACCTAGACCTCTCCTGGACCTGGTGACTCTCTTTCCAACATGGACCTCACCTGCATCTGGTGACTCTGGTCCTCAATTTGGCCTCACCTGGACCTGGTGTCTCTCGTACACACTTTGACCTAACTCAGAACTGCTAAATCTTGCCCCACCTAGGCCGCACCCAGACCTGGTGACTCTTGTCTCCAGCTATGCCTCAATTCGACCTGATGAATCTGGTCATGAGGTGGGGCTCACAGGGACCTGGGACTCATTGGGATAGAGTGGCACTGGTTCCCACAAGGGGCACACCTGATACTGGTGATTGTGGTCTTATTCTATGCCTCACCAGGACCTAGTGATTCTGTTCCTCAACTGGGCCTGCATGGCCCTAGTGACTCTGGTCCTCATCCAGGCATCATTGGGACCTGGATACTCTATTACACAACTGGGCCTCACTTTGACCAGGGACCTCTGGTCCCATTCTGGGCCGCAAACTAAACTGGTTACTCTGGTTCCCCCTCGGGGCCTCACCCTTACCTGGTGACTCTGGTCAAGCCTTGGGCGTCAGTTGGGCCTATTGAATCTGGTCCTTAGCTGGTCCGCATCTAGATCTGGTGACTGGTGGCCACCTGGGCCTCACCTGGACTTGGTGAATCCTGTTGCCACCTGCGCCTCACCTGGACCTTGTGACTGTGGTCCATCCTGGACCTCACCTGGATCTGGTGGCTCTGGTTCCCATATGGGGCTCTCCTGGACCTGGTTCCTGTGGTCTCCATCTGGCCTCCCCTGGAACACAATGTCTCTGATCCATGTTTGGTCCTCTCCGGGACCTGTTGACTCTGGTCCTTACCTGGGCATCATTGGGACCTGGATACTCTCTATATACCTGGGCCTCACCTGGACCTCGTGACTGTGGTCCCACCTGGGCCTTACCTGGACGAGGTGACTGGTTCCCACAGGGACCTCACCTGGACCTGGTGACTCAGGTCCTCATATGGGCAAAATGGGACCAGGGTTCTCAGTTCCACATCGGGGTCTCATCTGGACCTAGTGATTCTCGTCCCCCTCTGGGCCTCACCCTGACGTGGTGACTCTGGTCCCCACCTGGATATCACCAGAACCGGGTGACTCTGGTCCCCCTCTGGGACTCACCCGGAGCTGGGGACACTAGTCCTTAACTGGACCTCAACAGGACCTGGAGAATCTACTCCTCACTTAGGCCTTGTCTGGACCTTGTGACTCTTTTCCCACCTGGCATCAATGGGACATGGTTACTCTGTTCCCCACCTGGGCCTCACCTGGACATGATAACTTTGCTGCACACTTTGGCCTCAACTGGTCCTGATGACACTGGTACTCCACCTAGGCCTCAATCTGGCCCTGGTGACTGTGGTCCCCACCTGGGTCTCACCTGGACCTGGTGACTCTCGTTCCCACATGACCCAGACCTGGACCTGGAGACTGTGGTATTCTTGTAGACTCACATTTACCTGGTGACTCCGGTCCCAACTAGGGCCTCAACTGGAACTGGTGACTGTGGCCTGCAGGATGGCCTCACCTGGACCTGGTGAGTGGGGTTGCCACTCCATACCTGGTGACTCAGGTCCCCAGGTGGGCCTCTTGGACCTGGTGAATCTGGTCCTTACCTGGTCCTCTCCCAGACCCGGGGACTCTGGTCACCACCTGGGCCTCACCTGGACCTGGTGAATCTGGTCCCCATCTGGGCCTCACCCAGGCCTGGTGACTTTGTTCCGCACCTGGACCTGATTGCTGTGGACTCCTTCTTGGCCTCACCTGGAAATGGTGACTCTGATCCTATCTGCCCATCACCCAGATCTGGTCACTCTGGTCCTCACCTGTGGACCATTGGTACCTGGTGACTCTGTTCCACACATGAGCCTCACCTGGACATGATGACACTGGAACATCCCTTGTCCTCACCCTGACCTGGTGACACTGGTCCCCATCTGGATGTCACCTGGTCCAGGTGATTCTGGTACCACTCTAGGCCTCAACAAGATCTGGTGACTCTGATCCTTAACTGGGCCTCACCGGGACCTAGTGAATATGCTCCCCACCTGCGACTCATCTGGACCTGGTGTCTCTGTTTCTACCTGGGCATCATCGCACATGCTTACTCTATTCCCCACTGGGACTGACCTGATCCTGGTAACTCTGGTCCTGACTTTGACCTCTTCTGTACCAGGTGACTCTGGCTCCAACTGGGCCTCACCTGTACCTGGTGACTCTGATACTAAGCATGGCCTCACCTGACCTGGTGACTGTGGTTCCCATCGGGACCTCACCTGGACCTCATGTCTCTGGTCCAACCTGGGCCTCACCAGGACCTGATGTCTCTGGTACCCACCAGGGTAACATCAGGATATGGTTACACTGTTCACTAACAGTGACCCAGCCGGACCTATTAACTCTGGTCTTCACCTGGGCCACACCTGGACATTGTGACACTGGTTCCCACTTGGGTCTCACCTGGACAGGGTGAGTCGGATCCCCACCTAGTCCTCACCTGTAACTGGTTATTCTCGTTCCCACATGGACATCATGTGGACCTGGTGACTGCAGTGTTTCTAGCTTCTCATGTATCTCGTGACTCTGGTCCCCACCAGGGCCTCACCGGGACCTGGTGAGTGTGGTTGCCACCTGCACCTCACCTGGACCTGGTGATTCTGGTCTTCACTCGAGACTACCCTGGATCTGGTGACTGTGGTCCCCACCTGGGCTTCACCTGGATCTGGTGACTGTGGTCCCCACCTGGGCTTCACCTGGATTTGGGGACTCCGGTCCCCATCTGGGCCTCACCTGGCCCTGTTGACCATGGTCCTCAACTGCGCAAAATTTGGACCCGGTGACTGTGTTCCACAACTGGACCTCACCTGGACCAGGTGACTGTGGTCACCTTCTTCGTCTCACCGTGCACTCAGACTGTGAACCCCACTTTGGCCTGACTTGGACCTGCTGACCCTGGTTGCCACCTGCACATACCCTCGAACTGTTGACTCTTGTTCTTTCAAGGGCCTACCCTGTACCTGGTGATCCTGCTCCCCACATGGGCCTCACCTGAACGTGGTGACTATTGTCACCACCAGGGACTGACCTGGACCTGGTTCCTGTGTTCCATACCTGGGACTCAAGAAGACTTGTTGACCATGGTACCCAAGCCGGCCTCACATGGAACTGTTGCTTCTGATCCCCACCGGGGCCTCACGTATACCTGGAATCTCTGGTCCTCACCTGGGCCTCATCTGGACCTAGTGACTCTGGTCCCCACCTGGGCTTCACCTGGATCTGGTGACTCTGGTCCCCACCTGGGCTTCATCTGGATCTCGAGACTCTGGTCCCCATCTGGACCTCTCCTGGACCTTGGCTCTCTTTCCAACATGGACCTCACCTGGATCTGGTGACTCTGGTCCTTAGTTTGGCCTCACATTGACCTGGTGTTCTCGTCCCCACTTTGACTAACTCAGAACTGCTGAATCTTGCCCCACCTAGGCCGCACCCAGACCTGGTGACTCTTGTCCCCAGCTATGCCTCAATTCGACCTGATGAATCTGGTCCTCACGTGGGCCTCACATGGACCTGGGAGTCAGCTGGATAGATTGGCTCTTGTTCCCACAAGGGGCTCACCAGATACTGGTGACTGTGGTCTTATTCTAGGCCTCACCAGGACCTAATGATTCTGTTCCCCATCTGGGCCTGCATGGCCCTAGTGACTCTGGTCCTCACCCAGGCATCATTGGGACCTGGATACTCTATTCCACACCTGGGCCTCACTTGGAACAGGGACCTCTGGTCCCCTTCTGGGCCTCAAACTAAACTGCTTACTCTGGTTCCCCCTGGGCCTCTCTCTTACCTGGTGACTCTGGTCACCTCTTGGACTTCAATAGTCCTGGTGAATCTGGTCCTTAGCTGGTCCGCACCTGGATCTAGTGACTGGTCGCCACCTGGGTCTCACCTGGACTTGGTGAATCCTGTTGCCACCTGCGCCTCACCAGGACCTAGTGATGTGGTTTCACCTGGACCTCACCTGGATCTGGTGGCTCTGGTTCCCATATGGGGCTCTCCTGGACCTGGGTCCTGTGGTCTCCATCTGGCTTTGCTGGAACAAAATGACTGTGATCCATATTTGGGCCGCTCCTGAACCTGTTGACTCTGGTCCTTACCTGGGCATCATTGGGACCTGGATACTCTCTTATATACCTGGGCCTCACCTGGACATGATGACTGTGGTCCCACCTGGGCCTCACCTGCACGAGTTGACTGGTTCCCAAGGGACCTCACCTGGAACTGGTGGCTCAGGTCCTCATATGGGCATCATGGGACCTGGTTTCTCAGTTCCACATCGGGGCCTCACATGGACCTAGTGATTCTTGTCCCACTCTGGGCCTCACCCTGACGTGGTGACTCTGGTCCCCACCTGGATATCACCAGAACCGGGTGACTCTAGTCCCCCTCTGGGACTCACCCAGAGCTGGGGACACTGGTCATCAACTGAGCCTCAACAGGACCTGGTGAATCTACTCCTCACTTAGGCCTCATCTGGACCTTGTGACTCTTTTCCCACCTGGCATCAATGGGATATGGTTACGCTGTTCCCCACCTGGGCCTCACGTGAACATGATAACTTTGCTCCACACTTTGGCCTCAACTGGTCCTGATGACTCTGGTCCCCCCAACTATGCCTCAATCTGGACGTGGTGACTGTGGTCCCCACATGGGTCTCACCTGGACCAGGTGACTCTCATTCCCACATGAACCACACCTGGACCTGGTGACTGTGGTGTTCTTGTAGACTCACATTTACCTGGTGACTCCGGTCCCCACTAGGGCCTCACCTAGATCTGTTGACTCTGGCCTGCCGTTGGCCTCACCTGGACTTGGTGAGTGGGGTTGCCACCTGGACCTCACCCATACCTGGTGACTCAGTCCCCACGTGTGCCTCTTGGACCTGGTGAATCTGGTCCTTACCTGGTCCTCTTCCAGACCCGGGAACTCTGGTCCCCACCTGGGCCTCACCTGGACCTGGTGAAACTGGTCCCCATTTTGGCCTCACCCAGTCCTGGTATCTTTGTTCCCCACCTGGACCTGATTGCTGTGGACTATTTCTCGGCCTCACCTGGAAATGGTGACTCTGATCCTATCTGCGCGTCACCCAGATCTGGTGACTCGGGTCCTAACCTGGGCATCTTTGGTACCTGGTGACTCTGTTCCACACCTGAGCCTCACCTGCACATGATGACTCTGGAACCTCTCTGGGCCTCACTCTCACATTTTGACTGTGGTCCCAATTTGGATGTCACCTTGACCAGGTGATTCTGGTACCCCTCTTGGCCTCAACCAGATCTGGTGCCTCTAGGCCTCAACTGGGCCTCACATGGACGTAGTGAATATGCTCCATCTGGTCCTCATTTGGACCTGGTGACTCTGGTCCCTACCGGGGCATCATCGGGACATGGTTCCACTGCATGGCCTGCAAGTTGGCCTCACCTGCACCTGGTGAGTATGTTTGCCACCTTGGCTTCACCCATACCTGGTGACTCAGGTCCCCACGTGGGCCTCTTGGACCTTGTGAATCTGGTCCCCATCTGGGCCTCACCCTGTCCTGGTGACTTTGTTCCACACCTGGACCTGATTGCTGTGGACTCTTTCTTGGCCTCACCTGGAACTGGTGACTCTGATCCTATCTGCGCGTCACCCAGACCTGGTGACTCTGGTCCTCAACTGGGAATTATTGGTACCTGGTGACTCTGTTCCACACCTCAGCCTCACCTGGACATGATGACTCTGGAACCCCTCTGGGACTCACCCTGACCTGGTGACTCTGGTCACCCCTTGGGCTTCACTTGGGCCTGGTGGATCTGGTCCTTAGCTGGTCCCTACCTGGATCTGGTGACGGGTCGCCACCTGGGCCTCACCTGGACTTGGTGAATCCTGTTGTCACCTGCGCCTCACCTGGACCTTGTGACTGTGGTCCGACCTGGACCTCACTTGGATCTGCTGGATCTGGTTCCCATATGGGGCTCACCTGGCCTTGTTCCTGTGGTCTCCATCTGGCCTCACATGGAACACAATGACTCTGATCCATATTTGGGCCCCTCCTGGACCTGTTGACTCTGGTCCTTACCTGGGCATCATTGGGACCTGGATACTCTCTTATATACCTGGGCCTCACCTGTACCTGGATACTCTCTTATATACCTGGGCCTCACCTGGACCTGGTGACTGTGGTCCCACCTGGGCCTCACCTGGACGAGGTTTCTGGTTCCCACAGGGACCTCACCTGGACGTGGTGACTGATGTCCTCATATGGGCATCATGGGACCTGGTTTCTGAGGTCCACATGGGGTCCTCACCTGGACCTAGTGATTCTCGTCCCCCTCTTGGCCTCACCCTGACGTGGTGACTCTGGTCCCCACCTGGATATCACCAGAACCGGGTGACTCTGGTCCCCCTCTGATACTCACCCGGAGCTGGGGACATTGGTCCTCAACTGGTCCTCAACAGGACCTGTTGAATCTACTCCTCACTTAGGCCTCGTCTGTACCTTGTGATTCTTTTCCCACCTGGCATCAATGGGATATGGTTACTCTGTTCCCCACCTGGGCCTCACCTGGACATGATAACTATGCTCCACACTTTGGCCTCAACTTTTCCTGATGACTCTGGTCCCCCCACCTAGGCCACAATCTGGACCTAGTGACTGTGTTCCCCACCTGGGTCTCACCTGGACCTGGTGACTCTCGTTCCCACATGAACCACACCTGGATCTGGTGATTGTGGTGTTATTGTAGACTCACATTACCTGGTGACTCCGGTCCCCACTAGGGTCTCACATGGATCTGGTGACTCTGGCCTGCAGGATGGCCTCACCTAGACCTGGTGAGTGTGGTTGCCACCCCATACCTGGTGACTCAGGTCCCCACGTGGGCCTCTTGGAACTGGTGAATTTGGTCCTTATCTGGTCCTCTCCCAGACGTGGGGACTCTGGTCACGACTCTGGTTACTTGGACCTGGTGAATCTGGTCCCCATGTGGGCCTCACCCAGTCCTGATGACTTTGTTCCCCACCTGGACCTGATTGCTGTGGACTCTTTCTTGGCCTCACCTGGAAATGGTGACTCTGATCTTATCTGCGCGTCACCCAGATCTGGTCACTTTGGTCCTCACCTGTGGACCATTATGACCTGGATACTCTGTTCCACACCAGAGGCTCCCCTCGACATTATGATTCTGGAATCTCTCTGAGCCTCACCCTGACCTGGTGACTCTGGTCCTCAGTTTGGCCTCACCTGGACCTTGTGTCTCTCGTCCCCACTTTGACCTAACTCAGAACTGCTGAATTTTGCCCCACATATGCCGCACCCAGACCTGGTGACTCTTCTCCTCAGCTATGCCTCAATTCGACCTGATGAATCTGGTCCTCACGTGGGCCTCACATGGACCTGGGACTCAGCGGGATAGAGTGGCTCTGGTTCCCCCAAAGGGCTCATCTGACACTGCTGACTGTGCTCTTATTCTGTGCCTCACCAGGAACTAGTGATTCTGTTTCCCATCTGGGCCTGCATGGCCCTATTGACTCTGGTCCTCACCCAGGCATCATTGGGACCTGGATACTCTATTCCACACCTGGGCCTCACTATGACCAGGGACCTCTGGTCCCATTCTGGGCCTCAAATTAAACTGGTTACTCTGGTTCCCCCTCTGGGCCTCACCCTTACCTGGTGATTCTGGTCACCACTTGGGCTTCATTAAGCCTGGTGAATCTGGTCTTTAGCAGGTCCACACCTGGATCTGGTGACTGGTCGCCACTTGGGCCTCACCTGGACTTGGTGAATCCTGTTGCCACCTGCGCCTCACCTGGACCTTGTGACTGTGGTCCCATCTGGGCCTCACCAGGACCTGGGGTCTCTAATACCCACCTGGGTAGCATCAGAATATGGTTACACTGTTCACTAACAGTGACCCAGCCGGACCTATTAACTCTGGTCTTCACCTGGGCCACACCTGGACATGGTGACACTCCTTCCCACCTGGGTCTCACCTGGAAATTGTGATTCAGATCCCCACCTGGTCCTAACCTGTAACTGGTGATTCTCATTCCCACATGGACATCATGTGGACCTGGTGGCTGTAGTGTTTCTAGTTTGTCATGTACCTCGTGACTCTGGACCCCACCATGGCCTCACCGGGACCTGGTGAGTGTGGTTGCCACCTGCAACTCACCTGGACCTGGTCATTCTGGTCTGGACCTGAGACTACCCTGGATCTGGTAACTGTGGTCCCCACCTGGGCTTCACCTGGATTTGGGGACTCCGGTCCCCATCTGGGCCTCACCTGGCCCTGTTGACCATGGTCCTCAACTGGGCAAAATCGGGACGCGGTGACTGTGTTCCACAACTGGACCTCATCTGGACCACGTGACTCTGGTGCCCCTCTGGGTCTCACCATGCCCTAGTGACTGTGAACCCCAATTTGGCCTGACTTGGACCTTCTGACCCTGGTTGAAACCTGCGCCTGACCTCGAACTGTTGAGTCTGGTTCTTTCAAGGGCCTCCCCTGTACCTGGTGATCCTGGTTCGCAACTGGGCCTCACGTGGACATGGTGACTCTTGTCACCACTGTGGACTCACCTGGACCTGCTTACTATGTTCCACTCATGGGCCTCTAGTGGACCTGTTGACCATGGTTCCCAAGCCGGCCTCACATGGACCTGTTGCCTCTGATCCCCACCGGGGCCTCACGTGTACCTGGTAACTCTGGTCCTCACCTGGGCCTCATCTGGACCTAGTGACTCTGGTCCCCACCTGGGCTTCACCTGGATCTGGTGACTCTGGTCCCCACCTGGACTTCACCTGGATCTGGTGACTCTGGTCCCAACCTGGACCTCTCCTGGACCTGGTGTCTCTCGTGCCCACTTTGACCTAACTCAGAACTGCTGAATCTTGCCCCACATAATACGCACCCAGACCTGGTGACTCTTGTCCCCAGCTATTCCTCAATTCGACCTGATGAATCTGGTCCTCACTGGACCTCACATGGACCTGGGACTCAGCTGGATAGAGTGGCTCTTGTTCCCACAAGGGGCTCACCGGATACTGGTGACTGTGGTCTTATTCTATGCCTCAACAGGACATAGTGATTCTGTTCCCCATCTGGGCCTGCATGGCCCTAGTGACTCTGGTCCTCACTCAGGCATCATTGGGACCTGGATACTCTATTCCACACCTGGGCCTCACTTTGACCAGGGACCTCTGGTCCCATTCTGGGCCACAAACTAAACTGGTTACTCTGGTTCGCCTCTGAACCTCAACCTTACCTGGTGACTCTGGTCGACCCTTGGGCTTCACCTGGGCCTGGTGAGTCTGGTCCTTAGCTGGTCCGCACCTGGATGGTGACTGGTCGCCACCTGGGCCTCACCTGGACTTGGTGAATCCTGTTGCCACCTGCGCCTCACCTGGACCTATGCCTGTGGTCCCACGTGGACCTCACCTGGATCTGGTGGCTCTGGTTCCCATATGGGGCTCTCCTGGAGCTGGTTCCTTTGGTCTCCATCTGGCCTCACCTGGAACACAATGACTCTGATCCATATTTGGGCCTCTTCTGGACCTGTTGTCTCTGTTCCTTACCTGGGCATCATTGGGACCTGATACTCTCTTTTATACCTGGGCCTCACCTGGAACTGGTGACTGTGGTCCCACCTGGGCCTCCCCGGGACGAGGTGACTGGTTCCCACAGGGACCTCACCTGGACCGGGTGACTCAGGTCCTCATATGGGCATCATGGGACCTGGTTTCTCAGTTCCACATCGGGGCCTCAACTGGACCTAGTGATTCTCGTCCCCCTCTGGACCTCACCCTGACGTGGTGACTCTGGTCGCCACCTGGATATCACCAGAACCGGGTGACTCTCGTCCCCCTCTGGGACTTACCCGGAGCTGGGGACACCGGTCCTCAACTGGCCCTCAACAGGACCTGGTGAATCTACTCTTCACTTAGGCTTCGTCTGGACCTTGTTACTCTTTTCCCACCTGGCATCAATGGGACATGGTTACTCTGTTCCCCACCTGGGACTCACCTGGACATGAGAATTTGCCCCTCACTTTACCTCAACTGGTCCTGATGACACTGGTCCCCCCACCTAGGCCTCAATCTGGACCTGGTGACTGTGGTCTCCACCTGGGTCTCACCTGGACCTGGTGACTCTCTTTCCCAGATGAACCACACCTGGATCTGGTGACTGTGGTGTTCTTGTATACTCACATATCCCTGGTGACTCCAGTCCCCACTAGGGCCTCACCTGGATCTGGTGACTCTGTCCCGCCGGTTGGCCTCACCTGGACCTGGTGAGTGGGATTGCCACCTAAGCCTCACACATAGCTGGTGACTCAGGTCCCCACGTGAGCCTCTTGGACCTGGTGAATCTGGTCGCTACCTGGTCCTTTCCCAGACCCGGGGACTCTATCCCCACCTGGGCCTCACCTGGACCTGGTGAATCTGGTCCCCATCTGGGTCTCACCCAGGTCTGGTGACTTTGTTCCCCACCTGGACCTGATTGCTGTGAACACTTTCTTGGCCTCACCTGCAACTGGTGACTCTGATCCTTTCTGCGCCTCACCCAGATCTGGTGACTCTGGTCCTCACTTGGGCATCATTTGTACCTGGTGACTCTCTACCACACCTGAGCCTCACCTGGACCCGATGACTCTGGAACCACTCTGGGCCTCCCCCTGACCTGGTGACTCTGGTCCCCATCTGGATATCACCTGGACCAGGTGATTCTGGTACCCTTCTAAGACTCAAGCAGATATGTTGAAACTGGTCCTCAACTGGGCCTCACCTGGACCTAGTGAATATGCTCCCCACCTGCGCTTCATCTGGACCTGGTGACTCTGCTTCTTCCTGGGCATCATTAGGACGTGGTTACTCTAATTCCCACTGGGACAGACCTGATCCTGGTAACTCTGGTCCTGACTTTGGCCTCTTCTGTACCAGGTGACTCTGGCTCCACCTGGGCCTCACCTGGAACTGGTGACTCTGATCCTAAGCATGGCCTCACCTGACATGGTGACTGTGGTTCCCACCGGGACCTCACCTGGACCTCATGTCCCTGGACCCACCTTGGCCTCACCAAGCCCTGGTGTCTCTGGTACCCACCTGGGTAGCATCAGGATATGGTTACACTGTTCACTAACAGTGTCCCAGCCCGACCTATTAACTCTGGTCTTCACCTGGGTCACACCTGGACATGGTGACACTGGTTTGCACCTGGGTCTCACCTGGACATGGTGAGTCGGATCCCCAGCTGGTTCTCACCTGTAACTGGTGATTCTCGTTCCCACATGGACATCATGTGGACCTGGTGGCTGCAGTGTTTCTAGCTTCTCATGTACCTCCTGACTCTGGTCCCCACCATGCCTCACCGGGACCTGGTGAGTGTGGTTGCCACCTGCACCTCACCTGGACCTGGTGATTCCGATCTGCACCTGAGACTACCCTGGATCTGGTGACTGTCCCCACCTTGTCTTCACCTGGATTTGGGGACTCCGGTCCCCATCTGGGCCTCACCTGGCGTCTTGACATTGGTCCTCAACTGGGAAATTTGGACCCGTTGACTGTGTTCCAAAACTGGACCTCAACTGGACCTGGTGACTCTGGTCACCCTCTGGGTCTCACCGTGCCCTAGTGACTGTGAACCCCACTTTGGCCTGATTTGGACTTGCTGACCCTGGTTCCCACCTGCGCCTGACCTCAAACTGTTGACTCTGGTTCTTTAATGGGCCTCCCCTTTACCAGGTGATCCTGGTCCCCACCTGGGCCTCAACTGGACGTGGTGACACTTGTCACCACCGGGGACTCACCTGGACCTGCTTACTGTGTTCCACACCTGGGCCTCAAGTAGACCTGTTGACCATGGTCCCCAAGCCAGCCTCACATGGACATGTTGCCTCTGATCCCCACCGGGGCCTCACGTGTACCTGGTAACTCTGGTCCTCACCTAGGCCTCATCTGGACCTAGTGACTCTGGTCCCCACCTGGGCTTCACCTGGATCTGGTGACTCTGTTCCCCACCTGTACTTCACCTGGATCTAGTGACTCTGGTCCCCACCTGGACTTCACCTGGATCTCATGACTCTGGTCCCCACCTGGACTTCACCTGGATCTGATGACACTGGTCTCCACCAGGACCTCACCTGGACCTGGTGACTCTGTTCCTCAGTTTGGCCTCACCGGGACCTGTTGCCTTTTGTCCCCACTTTGACCTAACTCAGAACTGCTGAATCTCGCCCCACCTAGGCCGCACCCAGACCTGGTGACTCTTGTCCCCAGCTATGCCTCAATTCTACCTGTTGAATCTGGTCCTCACGTGGGTCTCAAATGGTCCTGGGACTCAGCTGGATAGAATGGCTCTGGTTTCCACAAGGGGCTCACCTGATACTGCTGACTGTGGTTTTATTCTATGCCTCACCAGGACCTGGTGATTCTGTTCCCCATCTATGCCTGCATGGCCCTAGTAACTCTGTTCCTCACTCAGGCATCATTGGGATACTCTATTCCACACCTGGATACTCACTCTGACCAGGGACCTCTGGTCCCATTCTGGGCCTCAAACTAAACTGTTTACTCTGGTTCCCCCTTGGGCCTCACCCTTACCTGGTGACTCTGGTCACCCCCTGACTTCTCTTGGGCCTGGAGAATCTGGACCTTAGCTGGTCCGCACCTGGATGTGGTGACTGGTCGCCACCTGGGCTTCCCCTGGACTTGGTGAATCCTGTTGCCAATTGCGCCTCACCTGGACATTGTGACTGTGTTTCCACCTGGACCTCACATGGATCTGGTGGCTCTGGTTCCCATATGGGGCTCTCCTGGACCTGGTTCCTGTGGTCTCCATCTGGCCTCACCTGGAAAACAATGTCTCTGATCCATATTTGGGCCTATCCTGGATCTGTTGTCTCTGGTCCTTACCTGGCCTCATTGGGACCTGGATACTCACTTATATACCTGGGCCTCACCTGGACCTGGTCACTGTGGTCACACCTGGGCCTTACTTGGACGAGGTGGCTGGTTCCCACAGGGACCTCACCTGGATCTGGTGACTCAGGTCCTCATATGGGCATCATGGAACCTGGTTTCTCAGTTCCACATCGGGGCCTCACCTGGACCTAGTTATTCTCGTCCCCCTCTAGGCCTCCCCCTGACGTGGTGACTCTGGTCTCCAACTGGATATCACCAGAACCGGGTGACTCTGGTCCCCCTCTGTGACTCACCCGGAGCTGGGGACACTGCTCCTCAACTGTGCCTCAACAGGACCTGGTGAATCTACTCCTCACTTAAGCCTCGTCTGGACCTTGTGACTCTTTTCCCACCTGGCATCAATGGGACATGGTTACTCTGTTCCCCATCTGCGCCTCACCTGGACATGATAACTTTGCTCCACACTTTGGCCTCAACTGGTCCTGATGACTCTGGTCCCTCCACCGAGGC
This sequence comes from Canis aureus, assembly GCF_053574225.1. Taxonomy (NCBI): domain Eukaryota; kingdom Metazoa; phylum Chordata; class Mammalia; order Carnivora; family Canidae; genus Canis; species Canis aureus. Next base: position 69,479,659 of record NC_135625.1, read on the forward strand.
CTCAATCTGGACCTGGTGACTGTGGTCCCCACCTGGGTCTCACCTGGACCTGGTGACTCTCGTTCCCACATGAATCACACCTGGACCTGGTGACTGTGGAGTTCTTGTAGATTCACTTTTACCTTGTGACTCCGGTCCCCACTAAAGTGTCGCCTGTATCTGGTGACTCTGGCCTGCAGGGTGGCCTCATGTGGATCTGTTGAGTGGGGTTGCCACTTGGGCCTCATCCATACCTGGTGACTCAAGTCCCCACAGGGGCCTCTTGGACCTGGTGAATCTTCTCCTAACCTGGTCCTCCCCCAGACCGGGGACTCTGGTCACCACCTGGGCCTCACCTGGACCTGGTGAATCTGTTCCCCAACTGGGCCTCACCCAGTCCTGGTGACTTTGTTCCCCACCTGGACCTGATTGCTGTGGAATCTTTCTTGGCCTCACCTGGAACTGGTGACTCTGATCCTATCTGCGCGTCACCCAGACCTGGTGACTCTGGTCCTCACCTGGGCATCCTTGGTACCTGGTGACTGTGTTCCACACCTGAACCTCACATGAACATGATTACTCTTGAACCTCTCTGGCCTCACCCTGACCTGGTGACTCTGGTCCCCATCTGGATGTCACCTGGACCAGGTGATTCTGGTATTTTCTATGCCTCAACAAGATCTGGTAACTATGGTCCTCAACTGGGCCTCACCTGGACCTAGTGAATATGCTCCATCAGGGCCTCACCTGGACCTGGTAACTCTGGACCCTACCTGGGCATCATTGCACACGGTTCCTCTGCATGGTCTGCAGGTTGGCCTCACCTGGACCTGGTGAGTGGGGTTGCCACCTGTGCCTCACCCATACCTGGTGACACAGGCCCCACGTGGTCCTCACTTGGACCTAGTGAATCTGGTCCTTACCTGGTCCTCACCCGGAACTAGTAACTCTGGTCACCACCGGGGAATCACCTGGACCTGGTGAATCTGGTCCCCATTGTGCCTCACCCAGTCATGGTGACATTGTTCCCTACCTGGACCTGATTGCTGTGGACACCTTCTTGTCCTCACCTGGAACTGGTGACTCTGATCCTAACTGGGCCTCACCCAGATATGGTGACTCTGGTCCTCACCTGTGGACCATTATGACCTGGATACTCTGTTCCACACCTGTGCCTCACCTGGACATGATGACTCTGGATCCCCTCTGAGCCTCACCCTGACATGGTGACTCTGGTCCCCATCTGCATGTCACCCAGACTAGGTGAATCTGGTACCCCTCTAGGCCTCAACTAGACCTGGTGACACTGGTCCTCAAGTGGGCCTCACCGGGACCTAGTGAATATGCTCCCTACCTGCGCCTCATCTGACCTGGTCACTCTGGTTCTACCTGGGCATCATTGGGACATGGTTACTCTATTGCCCACTGGGACTGACCTGATTCCCGTAACTCTGGTCCTGACTTTGGCCTCTTCTGTACCAGGTGACTCTGGCTCCACCTGGGCCTCACCTGTAACTGGTGACTCTGATCCTATGCATGGCCTCACCGACCTGGTGACTGTGGTTCCCATCGGGACCTCACCTGGACCTCATGTCTCTGGTCCCTCCTGACCCTCACCAGGACCTGGTGTCTCTGATACCCACCTGGGTAGCATCAGGATATGGTTACACTGTTCACTAACAGTGACCCTGCCGGACCTATTAACTCTGGTCTTCACCTGGGTCACACCTGGACATGGTGACACTGGTTCCCACGAGGGCCTCACCTCGACATGGTGAGTCGGATCCCCACCTGGTCCTCAACTGTAACTGGTGATTCTCGTTCCCACATGGACATCATGTGGACCTGGTGGCTGCAGTGTTTCTAGCTTCTCATGTACATCGTGACTCTGATCCCCACCAGTGCCTCACCGGGACCTCCTGAGTGTGGTTGCCACCTGCACCTCACCTGGACCTGGTGATTCTGGTCTGCACATGAGAGTACCTTGCCTCTGGTGACTGTGGTCCCCACCTGGGCTTCACCTGGATTTGGGGACTCCGGTCCCCATCTGGGCTTTACCTGGCCCTGTTGACCATGGTCCTCAACTGGGTAAAATTGGGACCCGGTGACTGTGTTCCACAAGTGGCCTCACCTGGACCAAGTGACTCTGGTCCCCCTCTGGGTGTCACCGTGCCCTAGTGACTGTGAACCCCACTTTGGCCTGACATGGACCTGCTGACCCTGGTTGCCACCTGCGCCTGACCTCGAACTGTTGACTCTGGTTCTTTCAAGGGCCTCCCCTGGACCTGGTGATCCTGGTTCCCATCTGGACCTCACCTTTTTGTGGTGACTCTTGTCACCACCGGGGACTCACCTGGACCTGCTTATTGTGTTCCACACCTTGGCCTCAAGTAGACCTGTTGACCATGGTCCCCAAGCCAGACTCACATGGACCTGATGCCTCTGATCCCCACCGGGGCCTCACGTGTACCTGGTAACTCTGGTCCTCATCTGGGCCTCATCTGGACCTAGTGACTCTGGTCCCCACCTGGACTTCACCGGGTTCTGGTGACTCTGGTCCACCCCAGGACCTCTCCTGGACCTGGTGACTCCTTTCCAACATGGACCTCATGTGGATCTGGTGACTCTGGTCCTCAGTTTGGCCTCACCTCGACTTGGTGGCTCTTGTCCCCACTTTGACCTAACTCAGAACTGCTGAATCTTGCCCCACCTAGGCCGCACCCAGACCTGGTGACTCTTGTCCCCAGCTATGCCTCAATTCGACCTGATGAATCTGGTCCTCACGTGTGCCTGACATGTACCTGGGACTCAGCTGGATAGAGTGGCTCTGTTTCCCACACGGGGCACACCTGATACTGCTGACTGTGGTCTTATTATATGCCTCACCAGGACCTAGTGATTCTGTTCCCCTTCTGGGCCTGCCTGGCCCTAGTGACTCTGGTCCTCACCCAGGCATCATTGGGACCTGGATACTCTATTCCACACCTGGGCCTCCCTTTGACCAGGGACCTCTGGTCCCATTCTGGGCCTCAAACTAAACTGGTTACTGTGGTTCCTCCTCTGGGACTCACCCTTACCTGGAGACTCTGGTCACCCCTTTGACTTCTCTTGGGCCTGGAGAATCTGGACCTTAGCTGGTCCGCACCTGGATGTGGTGACTGGTCGCCACCTGGGCTTCCCCTGGACTTGGTGAATCCTGTTGCCAATTGCGCCTCACCTGGACATTGTGACTGTGTTTCCACCTGGACCTCACATGGATCTGGTGGCTCTGGTTCCCATATGGGGCTCTCCTGGACCTGGTTCCTGTGGTCTCCATCTGGCCTCACCTGGAAAACAATGGCTCTGATCCATATTTGGGCCTCCTCTGGACCTGTTGACTCTGGTCCATACCTGGGCATCATTGCGACCTGGATATTCTCTTATGTACCTGGGCCTCACGTGGACCTGGTGACTGTGGTCCCACCTGGGCCTCACCTGGACGAGGTGACTGGTACCTCACCTGGACCTGGTGACTCAGGTCCTCATATGGGCATCATGGGACCTGGTTTCTCAGTTTCATGTCAGGGCCTCACCTGGACCTGGTAACTCTGGTCCCTACATGGGCATCATCGGGACACGGTTCCTCAGCAGGTCCCAAAGGTTGGCCTCACCTGGACCTGGTAAGTATGTTCCCTACGTTGGCATCATTGGGACATGGTTCCTCTGCATGGCCTGCACGTTGGCCTCACCTGGAACTGGTGATTGGGATTTCCACCTGGGCCTCACCCATACCTGGATACACAAGTCCCCAGGTGGGCCTCTCTTGGACCTGTTGAATCTGGTCCTTACCTGGTCCTCACCTGGAACTGGTAACTCTGGTCACCACCTGGGAATCACCTGGACCTGGTGAATCTGGTCCCCATCTGGGCCTCACCCAGTCTTGGTGACTTTGTTCCCTACCTGGACCTGATTGCTGTGGACTCATTCTTGGCCTCACCTGGAACTGGTGACTTTGATCCTAACTGGACCTCACCCAGATCTGGTGATTCTGGTCCTCACCTGTGGACCATTATGATCTGGATACTCTGTTCCACACCTGAGCCTCATCTGGACATGAGGACTCTGGATCCTCTCTGGGCCTCACCCTGACATGGTGACCCTGGTCCCCAACTGGATGTCACCTAGACCAGGTGAATCTGGTACGCCTCTAGGCCTCAACTAGCCCTGGTGACTCTGGTCCTCAACTGGGCCTCACCGGGACCTAGTGAATATGCTCCCCACCTGCGCCTCATCTGGACCTGATGACTCTGGTTCTACCTTGGCATCATCGGGACATGGTTACTCTATTCCCCACTGGGACTGAGTTGATCCTGGTAACTCAGGTCCTGACTTTGGCCTCTTCTGTACCAGGTGATTCTGGCTCCAACTGGGCCTCACCTGTAACTGGTGACTCTGATCCTAAGCATGGCCTCACCTGACCTGGTGACTGTGGTTCCCATCGGGACCTCACCTGGACCTCATGTCTCTGGTCCCACCTGGGCCTGACCAGGACCTGGTGTCTCTGGTACCCACCTGGGTAGCATTAGGATATGGTGACCCTGTTCACTAACAGTGAGCCAGCCGGACCTATTAACTCTGGTCTTCACCTGGGCCACACCGGGACATGGTGACACTGGTTCCCACCTGGGACTCACCTGGACATGGTGAGTCGGATCCCCACCTGGTCCTCACCTGTAACTGGTGATTCTCGTTCCCACATGGACATCATGTGGACCTGGTGGCTGCAGTGTTTCTAGATTCTCATGTACCTCGTGACTCTGGTCCCCACCGGGGCCTCACAGGGATCTGGTGAGTGTGGTTGCAACCTGCACCTCACCTGGACCTTGTGATTCTGGTATGCACCTGAGACTACCCTGGATCTGGTGACTCTGGTACCCACCTGGTCTTCACCTGGATGTGGGGACTCCGGTCCCCACCTTGGCCACACCTGGTCCTGTTGACCATGGTCCTCAACTGGGCACATTTTGGGCCCGGTGACTGTGTTCCACAACTGGACCTCAACTGGACCAGGTGACTCTGGTCTCCCCCTGGGTCTCACCGTGCCCTAGTGACTGTTAACCGCACTTTGGCCTGACTTGGACCTGCTGACCCTGGTTGCCACCTGCGCTTGACTTCGACCTGTTGAATCTGGTTCTTTCTTTTTTTTTTTAAATTTATTTTTTCGTATTGGTGTTCTATTTACTAACATACAGAATAACCCCCAGTGCCCGTCAGCCATTCACTCCCACCCCCCGCCCTCCTCCCCTTCTACCACCCCTAGTTCGTTTCCCAGAGTTAGCAGTCTTTACGTTCTTTCTCCCTTTCTGATATTTCCCACACATTTCTTCCCCCTTCCCTTATATTCCCTTTCACTATTATTTATGTTCCCCAAATGAATGGGAACATATAATGTTTGTCTTTCTCCGACTGGCTTACTTCACTCAGCATAATACCCTCCAGTTCCATCCACGTTGAAGCAAATGGTGGATATTTGTCATTTCTAATAGCTGAGTAATATTCCATTGTATACATAAACCACATCTTCTTTATCCATTATCTTTCGTTGGACACCGAGGCTCCTTCCACAGTTTGGCTATCGTGGCCCTTGCTGCTATAAACATCAGGGTGCAGGTGTCCCGGCGTTTCATTGCTTTTGTCTCTTTGGGGAAAATCCCCAACAGTGCAATTGCTGGGTCGTAGGGCAGGTATATTTTTAACTGTTTGAGGAACCTCCACACAGTTTTCCAGAGTGGCTGCACCAGTTCACATTCCCACCAACAGTGTATGAGGATTCCCTTTTCTCCGCATCCTCTCCAACATTGGTTGTTTCCTGTCTTGTTAATTTTCCCCATTCTCACTGGTGTGAGGTGGTATCTCATTGTGGTTTTGATTTGTATTTCCCTGAGGGCAAGTGATGCAGAGCATTTTCTCATGTGCATGTTGGCCATGTCTATGTCTTCCTCTGTGAGATTTCTGTTCATGTCTTTTGCCCATTTCATGATTGGATTGTTTGTTTCTTTGGTGTTGAGTTTGATAAGTTCTTTATAGATCTTGGAAACTAGTCCTTTATCTGATATGTCATTTGCAAATATCTTCTCCCATTCTGTAGGTTGTCCTTGAGTTTTGTTGACTGTATCCTTTGCTGTGCAAAAGCTTCTTATCTTGATGAAGTCCCAATAGTTCATTTTTGCTTTTGTTTCTTTTGCCTTCGTGGATGTATCTTGCAAGAAGTTACTATGGCCGAGTTCAAAAAGGGTGTTGCCTGTGTTCTTCTCTAGGATTTTGATGGAATCTTGTCTCACATTTAGATCTTTCATCCATTTTGAGTTTATCTTTGTGTATGGTGAAAGAGAGTGGTCTAGTTTCATTCTTCTGCATGTGGATGTCCAATTTTCCCAGCACCATTTATTGAAGAGACTGTCTTTCTTCCAATGGATAGTCTTTCCTCCTTTATCGAATATTAGTTGCCCATAAAGTTCAGGGTCCACTTCTGGATTCTCTATTCTGTTTCACTGATCTATGTGTCTGTTTTTGTGCCAGAAGACTCTAGTTCTTTCAAGGGCCTCAACGGTACCTGGTGATCCTGGTCTCCACCTGGGACTAACCTGGAAGTGGTGACTCTTTTCACCACCGGGGACTCACCTTGACCTGCTTACTGTGTTACACACCAGGGCCTCAAGTAGACCTGTTGACCATGGTCCCCAAGCCGGCCTCACATGGACCTGTTGCCTCTGATCCCCACCGGGGCCTCACGTGTACCTGGTAACTCTGGTCCTCACCAGGGCCTCATCGGGACCTAGAGACTCTGGTCCCCACCTGGGCTTCACGTGGATCTGGTGACTCTGGTCCCCACCTGGACTTCACCTGGATCTGGTGACTCTGGTCCCCACCTGGACCTCTCTTGGACCTGGTGACTCTCTTTCCAACATGGACCTCACATGGATCTGGTGACTCTGGTCCTCAGTTTGGCCTCACCTGGACCTGGCGTCTCTCGTCCCCACTTTGACCTAACTCAGAACTGCTGAATCTTGCCCCACCTAGCCCGCACCCAGACCTGGTGACTCTTGTCCCCAGCTATGCCTTAATTCGACCTAATGAATCTGGTCCTCACGTGAGCCTCACATGGACCTGGGACTCAGCTGGATAGAATGGCTCTGGTTCACGCAAGGGGATCAAATGATACTGCAGACTGTGGTCTTATTCTATGCCTCACCAGGACCTAGTGATTTGTCCCCATCTGGGCCTGCATGGCCCTAGTGACTCTGGTCCTCACCCAGGCATCATTGGGACATGGATACACTATTCCACACCTGGGCCTCACTCTGACTAGGGACCTGTGGACCCATTCTGGGACTCAAACTAAACTGCTTACTCTGGTTCCCCCTCTGGGACTCACCCTTACCTGGTGACTCTGGTCACCCCATGGGCTTCATTTGGGCCTTGTGAATCTGGTCCTTAGCTTATCCTCACTTGGATCTGGTGACTGGTCGCCAGCTGGGCCTCACCTGGACTTGTTGAAACCTGTTGCCACCTGCGCCTCACCTGGACCTTGTGACTGTGGTCCCACCAGGAGCTTGCCTGGATCTGGTGGCTCTGGTTCCCATATGGGGCTCTCCTGGACCTGATTCCTGTGGTCTCCATCAGGCATCACCTGGAACAAAATGACTCTGGTCCATATTTGGGCCTCTCCTGGAATGTTGACTCTGGTCCTTACCTGGGCATAATTGCGACCTGGTTACACTCTTATAATCCTGGGCCTCACCTGGACTTGGTGACTGTGGTCCCATCTGGGCCTCACCTGGACGAGGTGAGTGGTTCCCACAAGGACCTCACCTGGACGTGCTGACTCAGGTCCTCATATGGGCATATCATGGGACCTGGTTTCAGTTCCACATCGGGGCCTCACCTGGAGCTAGTGATTCTCGTCCCCCTCTGGGCCTCACCCTGACGTGGTGACTCTGGTCCCCACCTGGATATCACCGGAATCGGGTGACTCTGGTCCCCCTCTGGGACCCACCCCGAGTTGGGGACACTGGTCCTCAACTGGGCCTCAACTGGACCTGGTGAATCTGGTCCCCATCTGGGCCTCACCCAGTCCTGGTGACTTTGTTCCCCACCTGGACCTGATTGCTGTGGACACTTTCTTGGCCTCACCTGGAACTGGTGACTCTGAACCTATTTGCGCGTCACCCAGATCTGGTGACTCTAGTCCTCACTTGGGCATCATTGGTACCTGGTGACTCTGTTCCTCACCTGAGCCTCACCTGGACATGATGACTCTGGAACCTCTCTGGGCCTCTCCCTGACCTGGTGACTCTAGTCCCTACCTGGGCATCATCGGGACATGGTTCCACTGCATGGCCTGCAGGTTGGCCTCACCTGGATGTGGTAACTCTCGTCCTTACCTGGGTATCATCGGGACATGGTTCCTCTCCATGGCCTGCAGGTTGGCCTCACCTGGACCTGGGGAGTGCCTTGCCACCTCGCCTCACCAATATCTGATGACTCAGGTCCCCACGTGGGCCTCATTTGGACCTGTTGAATCTGGTCCTTACCTGGTCGTCACCCGGAACTGGTAAGTCTGTTCACCACTTGGGAATAACCTGGACCTAGTGAATCTGGTCCCCATCTGTGGCTCACCCAGTCCTGGTGACTTTGTTCCCCACTTGGACCTGTTTGCTGTGGACTCCTTCTTGGCCTCACCTGAAACTGGTGACTCTGATCCTAACTGGGCCTCACCCAGATCTGGTGACTCTGGTCCTCACCTGTGGACCATTATGATCTGGATAATCTGTTCCACACCTGAGCCTCACCTGGACATGATTACGCTGGATCCCCTCTGGACCTCACCCTGACACGGTGACTCTGTTCCCCATGTGGATGTCACCTAGACCAGGTGAATCTGGTAACCCTCTAGGCCTCAACTAGACCTGGTGACTGTGGTCCTCAACTGTTTCTCACCGGGACCTAGTGGATATGCTCCCCTCCTGCGCCTCATCTGGACCTGGTGACTCTGGTTCTACCTGGGAATCATTGGGACCTGGATACTCTCTTATATACCTGGGCCTCACCTGGACCTGATGACTGTGGTCCCAACTGGGCCTCACCTGGACCTGGTGAATCTGGTCCCCATCTGGGCCTCACCCAGTCCTGGTGACTTTGTTCCCCACCTGGACCTGATTGCTGTGGACCCTTCCTTTACCTCACCTGGAACTGGTGACTCTGATCCTATATGCGCGTCTCCCAGATCTGGTGACTCTGGTCCTCACCTGGGAGTTATTGGTACCTGGTGACTCTGTTCCACACCTGAGCCTCACCTGGACATGATGACTCTGGAACCTCTCTGGGTCTCACCCTGACCTGGTGACTCTGGTCCCCTCTGGATGTCACCTGGACCAGGTGATACTTGTACTCCTCTAGGCCTCAACCAGATCTGGTGACTCTGGTCCTCAACTGGGCCTCACCTGGACCTAGTGAATATGCTCCATCTGGGCCTCATTTGGACCTGGTAACTCTGGTCACTACCTCGGCATCATCGGGTCATGGTTCCACTGCATGGCCTGCAGGTTGGCCTCACCTGGACCTGCTAACTCTGGTCCCTACCTGGGCATCATCCGGACATGGTTCCTCTGCATGGCCTGCAGGTTGGGCTCACCTGGACCTGGTGAGTGGGGTTGCCACCTGGGCCTCACCCATACTTTGTGACTCAAGTCCCCACGTGGGGCTCTTGGACCTGGTGAATCTGATCCTTTCCTGGTCCTCTCCTAGACCAGGGGACTCTGGTCACCACCTGGGCCTCCACTGGACCTGGTGAATCTGGTCCCCATCTGAGACTCACCCAGTCCTGGTGACTTTGTTCCCCACCAGGACCTGAATTCTGTGGACTCCTTCTTGGCCTCACCTCGAACTGGTGACTCTGATCCTATCTGCGCGTCATCCAGAACTGGTGACTCTGGTCCTCACCTGGGCATCATTGGTACCTGCTGACTCTGTTGCACACCTGAGCCTCACCTGGACATGATGACTCTGGAACACTCTGGGCCTCACGCTGACCTGGTGACTCTGGTCCCCATCTGGATGTCACGTGGACCAGGTGATTCTGGTACCCCTCTAGGCCTCAAACAAATCTGGTGACTCTGGTCCTCAACTGGGCCTCACCTGGACCTAGTGAATATGCACCATCTGGGCCTCATTTGGACCTGGTGACTCTGGTTCTATCTGGGCATCCTCAGGGCATGGTTACTCTATTCCTCACTGGGACTGACCTGATCCTGGTAACTCTGGTCCTGACTTTGGCCTCTTCTGTACCAGGAGACTCTGGCTCAACATGGGCCTCACCTGTAAATGGTGACTCTGATCCTAAGCATGGCCTCACCTGACCTGGTGACTGTGGGTCCCATCGGGACCTCTTCTGGACCTCATGTCTCGGGGCCCACCTGGGCCTCACCAGGACCTGGTTTCTGTGGTTCCCACCTGGGTAGCATCAGGATATGGTGACCCTGTTCACTAATAGTGACCCAGCCGGACCTATTAACTGTGGTCTTCACCTGGGCCACACCTGGACATGGTGACACTGGTTCCCACCTGGGACTCACCTGAACATGGTGAGTAGGATCCCCACCTGGTCCTCACCTGTAACTGGTGATTTTCTTTCCCACATGGACATAATGTGGACCTTGTGGCTGCAGTGTTTCTAGCTTCTCATATACCTCGTGGATCTGGTCCCCACCAGGGCCTCACCGGGAACTGGTGAGTGTGGTTGCCACCTGCACCTCACCTGGACCTGGTGATTCCGGTCTCCACCTGAGACTACGCTGGATCTGGTGACTGTGGTCCCAACCTGTGCTTCACCTGGATTTGGGGACTCCGGTCTCCATCTGGGCCTCACCTGGCCCTGTTGACCATGGTCCTCAACTGGGCACAATTGGGACCCGGTGACTGTGTTCCACAACTGGACCTCACCTGGACCAGGTGACTGTCGTCACCCTCTGGGTCTCACCGTGCCCTAGTGACTGTGAACCCCACTTTGGCCTGACTTGGACCTGCTGATACTGGTTGCCACCTGCGCCTGACCTCAAACTGTAGACTCTGGTTTTTCAAAGGCCTCCCCTCGACCTGGTGATCCTGGTCCCCACCTGGGTCTCACTTGGACGTGGTGACACTTGTCCCCACCGGGTACTCTCCTGGACCTCCTTACTGTGTTCCACACCTGGGCCTCAAGTAGACCTGTTGACCATCGTCCCCAGGACGGCTTCACATGGACCTGTTGCCACAGCTCCCCACCGGGGCATCACATGTACCTGGTATCTCTGGTCCCCACCTTGAACTCATCTGGACTTAGTGACTTTGGTCCCCACCTGGGATTCACCTGGATCTGGTGACTCTGGTCCCCACCTGGACTTCACCTGGATCTGGTGCCTCTGGTCCCCACCTGGACCTCTCCTGGACCTGGTGACTCTCTTTCCAACATGGACCTCACCTGGATCTGGTGACTCTGGTCCTCAGTTTGGTCTCACCTGTTCCTGGTGTCTCTCTTCCCCACTTTGACCTAACTCGGAACTGCTGAATCTTGCCCCACCTAGGCCGCACCCAGACCAAGTGATTCTTGTCCACAGCTATGCCTCAATTCGACTTGATGAATGCAGTCCTCACGTGGGCCTCAGATCACCTGGGACTCATCTGGATAGACTGGCTCTGGTTCCCACAAGGGGCTCACCTGATTCTAGTGACTGTGGTCTTATTCTATGCCTCACCAGGACCTAGAGGTTCTGTTCCTGATCTGGGCCTGCATGGCCCTAGTGACTCTGGTCCTCACCCAGGCATCATTGGGACCTGGATACTCTATTCCACACCTGGGCCTCACTTGACCAGGGACCTCTGGTCCAATTCGGGGCCTCAAACTAAACTGGTTACTCTGGTTCCCCTCTGGGCCTCACCCTTACCTGGTGACTCTGGTCACCCCTTGGGCTTCACTTGGGCCTGGTGAATCTGGTCCTTAGCTGGTCCGCACCTGGATCTGGTCGCCAGCTGGGCCTCACCTGTACTTGGTGAATCCTGTTGCCACCTGCGCCTCACCTGAACCATATGACTGTGGTCCCACCTGGACCTCACTTGGATCTGGTGGCTCTGGTTCCCATATGGGACTCTCCTGGACCTGGTTCCTGTGGTCTCCATCTGGCCTCACCTGGAACACAATGACTCTGATCCATATTTGGTCCTCTCCTGGACCTGTTGACTCTGGTCCTTATCTGGGCATCATTGGGACCTGGATACTCTCATATACCTGGTCCTCACCTGGACCTGGTGACTGTGGTCCCACCTGGGCCTCACCTGGATGAGGTGCCTGGTTCCCACAGGGACCTCACCGGGACCTGGTGACTCAGGTCTTCATATGGACATCATGGGACCTGGTTTCTCAGTTCCACATTGGGGCCTCACTGGAGCTAGTGATTCTCGTCCCCCTCTGGGCATCACCCTGACGCGGTGACTCTGGTCCCCACGTGGATATCACCAGAACCGGGAGACTCTGGTCCCCCTCCGGGACTCACCCGGAGCTGGGGACACTGGTCCTCAACTGGGCCTCAACAGGACCTGGTGAATCTACTCCTCATTTATGCCTCGTCTGGACCTTGTGACTCTTTTCCCACCTGGCATCAATGGGACATGGTTACTCTGTTCCCCATCTTGGCCTCACCTGGACATGATAACTTTGCTCCGCACTTTGGCCTCAACTGGTGCTGATGACTCTGGTCCCCCCACCTAGGCCTCAATCTGGACTTGGTGACTGTGGTTCCCACCTGGGTCTCAACTGGACCAGGTGAATCTCGTTCCCACATGAACCACACCTGGACCTGGTGACTGTGGTGTTCTTGTAGACTCACATTTACCTGGTGACTCCGGTCCCCACTAGGGCCTCACCTGGATCTGGTGACTCTGGCCTGCAGGTTGACTTCACCTGGACCTGGTGAGTGGGGTTGCCACCTGGGCGTCACCCATACCTGGTGACTCAGGTCCCCACGTGTGTCTTGGACCTGGTGAATCTGGTAATTCTGGTCACCACCTGGGAATCCCCTGGACCTGGAGAATTTGGTCGCCATCTGGGCCTCACCCAGTCCTGGTGACTTTGTTCCCCACCTGGACCTGATTGCTGTGGACTCCTTCGTGGCCTCACCTGGAACTGGTGACTCTGATCCTAACTGGGCCTCACCCAGATCTGATGACTCTGGTCCTCACCTGTGGACCACTATGACCTGGATACTCTGTTCCACACCTGAGCCTCACCTGGACATGATGACTCTGGATCCTCTCTGGGCCTCACTCTGACATGGTGACTCTGGTCCCCATGTGGATGTCACCTAGACCAGGTGAATCTGGTACCCCTCTAGGCTTCAACTATAGCTGGTGACTGTGGTCCTCAACTTGGCCTCACCGGGACCTAGTTGATATGCTCCCCTCCTGCGCCTCATCTGGACCTGGTGACTCTGGTTCTACCTGGGCATCATTGGGACCTGGATACTCTCTTATATACCTGGGCCTCACCAGGCACTGTTGACCATTGTCCTCAACTGGGCCAAATTGTGACCCGGTGACTGTGCTCCAAAACTGGACGTCACCTGGACCAGGTGACTCTGGTCCCCCTCTGGGTCTTACCGTGCCTAGTGACTGTGAACCCCACTTTGGCCTGACTTGGACCTGCTGACCCTGGTTGCCACCTGCGTCTAACCTCGAACTGTTGACTCTGGTTCTTTCAAGGGCCTCCCCTGTACCTGGTGATCCTGGTCCCCACCTGGGCCTCACCTGGACCTGGTGACTCTTGTCACCACCGGGGACTCACCTGGACCTGCTTACTGTGTTCCACACCTGGGCCTCAAGTAGACCTGTTGACCATGGTCCCCAAGCCGGCCTCATATGGACCTGTTGCCTCTGATCCCTACCGGGGTCTCACGTGTACCTGGTAACTCCTGTCTCACCTGGGCCTCATCTGGTCCAAGAGACTCTGGTCTCCACCTGGGCTTCACCTGGATCTGGTGACTCAGGTCCCCACCTGGACTTACCTGGATCCGTTGACTCTTGTCCCCACCTGGACCTCTCCTGGACCTGGTGACTCTCTTTCCAACATGGACCTCACCTGGATCTGGTGACTCTGGTCCTCAGTTTGGCCTCACCTGGACCTGGTGTCTCGCGTCCCCACTTGAACCTAACTCAGAACCGCTGAATCTTGCCCCAAACTAGGCCGCATCCAGACCTGGTGACTCTTATCCCCACCTTTGCCTCAATTCCACCTGATGAATCTGGTACTCACGTGTGCCTCACATGGACCTGGCACTCAGCTGGATGGGACTCAGCTGGATAGAATGGCTCTGGTTCCCACAAGGGGTCACCTGATACTGGTGACTGTGGTTTTATTCTATGTCTCATCAGGACCTAGTGATTCTGTTCCCCATCTGGGCCTGCATGGCCCTAGTGACTTTGGTCCTCACCCAGGCATCATTGCGACCTGGATACTCTATTCCACACTTGGGACTCACTTTGACCAGGGACCTCTGGTCCCATTCTGGGCCTCAAACTAAACTGGTTACTCTGGTTCCCCCTCGGGGCCTCACCCTTACCTGGTGACTCTGGTCACCCCTTGGGCTTCATTTGGGCCTGGTGAATCTGGTCCTTAGGTGGTCCGCACCTGGATATGGTGACTGGTCGCAACCTGGACCTCTCCTGGACTTGGTGAATCCTGTTGCCACCTGGGCCTCACTTGGACCTTGTGACTGTGGTCCCACCTGGACCTCACCTGGATCTGGGGGCTCTGGTTCCCATTTGGGGCTCTCCTGGACCTGGTTCCTGTTGTCTAAATCTGGCCTATCCTGGAACACAATGACTCTGATGCATATTTGTGCCTCTCCTGGACCTGTTGACTCTGGTCCTTACCTAGGCATCATTGGGGCCTGGATACTCTCTAAAATATCTGGTCCTCACCTAGACCTCGTAACTGTGGTCCCACCTGGACCTCACCGGGACGAGGTGACTGATTCCCACAGGGACCTCACCTGGACGTGCTGACTCAGGTCCTCATATGGGCATCATGGGACCTGGTTTCAGTTCCACATCGGGGCCTCACCTGGAGCTAGTGATTCTCGTCCCCCTCTGGGCCTCACCCTGACGTGGTGACTCTGGTCCCCACCTGGATATCACCGGAATCGGGTGACTCTGGTCCCCCTCTGGGACCCACCCCGAGCTGGGGACACTGGTCCTCAATTGGGCCTCAACTGGACCTGGTGAATCTGCTCCCCATCTGGGCCTCACCCAGTCCTGGTGACTTTGTTCCCCACCTGGACCTGATTGCTGTGGACACTTTCTTGGCCTCACCTGGAACTGGTGACTCTGAACCTATTTGCGTGTCACCCAGATCTGGTGACTCTAGTCCTCACTTGGGCATCATTGGTACCTGGTGACTCTGTTCCTCACCTGAGCCTCACCTGGACATGATGACTCTGGAACCTCTCTGGGCCTCTCCCTGACCTGGTGACTCTAGTCCCTACCTGGGCATCATCGGGACATGGTTCCACTGCATGGCCTGCAGGTTGGCCTCACCTGGATGTGGTAACTCTCGTCCTTACCTGGGTATCATCGGGACATGGTTCCTCTCCATGGCCTGCAGGTTGGCCTCACCTGGACCTGGGGAGTGCCTTGCCACCTCGCCTCACCAATATCTGATGACTCAGGTCCCCACGTGGGCCTCATTTGGACCTGTTGAATCTGGTCCTTACCTGGTCGTCACCCGGAACTGATAAGTCTGTTCACCACTTGGGAATAACCTGGACCTAGTGAATCTGGTCCCCATCTGTGGCTCACCCAGTCCTGGTGACTTTGTTCCCCACT
This sequence comes from Canis aureus, assembly GCF_053574225.1. Classification (NCBI taxonomy): domain Eukaryota; kingdom Metazoa; phylum Chordata; class Mammalia; order Carnivora; family Canidae; genus Canis; species Canis aureus. The sequence goes on from NC_135625.1 coordinate 69,495,529, forward strand.
TGGACCTGTTTGCTGTGGACTCCTTCTTGGCCTCACCTGAAACTGGTGACTCTGATCCTAACTGGGCCTCACCCAGATCTGGTGACTCTGGTCCTCACCTGGGCATCATAGGTACCGGGTAACTCTGTTCCACACCTGAGCCTCAACTGGACATGATGACTGTGGATCCACTCTGGGCCTCACCCTGACCTGGTGACTCTGGTCCCCATCTGGATGTCACCTAGACCAGGTGAATCTGGTACCACTCTAGGCCTCAACTTGACCTGGTGACCCTGGTCCTCAACTGGGCCTCACCGGAACCTAGTGAACATGCTCCAAACCTGCACCTCATCTGGACCTGGGGACTCTGGTTCTACCTGGGTATCATCGGGACATGGTTACTCTATTCCCCACTGGGACTGACCTGATCCTGGTAACTTGGTCCTGACTTTGGCCTCTTCTCTACCAGGTGACTCTGGCTCCACCTGGGCCTCACCTGTAACTGGTGACTCTGATCCTATGCATGGCCTCACCTGACCTGGTGACTGTGGTTCCCATCGGGACCTCACCTGGACCTCATGTCTCTGGTCCAAACTGGGCCTCACCAGGACTTTGTGTCTCTGGTACCCACCTGGATAGCATCAGGATATGGTTACACTGTTCACTAACAGTGAACCAGCTGGACATATTAACCCTGGTCTTCACCTGGGTCTCACCTGGACATGGTGAGTTGGATCCCCACCTGGTCCTCACCTGTAACTGGTGATTCTCGTTCCCACATGGACATCCTGTGGACCTAGTGGCTGCAGTGTTTCTAGCTTCTCATGTACCTCGTGACTCTGGTCCCCACCAGGGCCTCACCGGGACCTGGTGAGTGTGGTTGCCACCTGCACCTCACCTGGACTTGGTGATTCTGGTCAGCACCTGAAACTACCCTGGATCTGGTGACTGTGGGCCCCACCTGGTCTTCACCTAGTTTTGGGGACTCCCGTCCCCATCTGGGCCTCACCTGGCCCTGTTGACCATGGTCCTCAACTGGGCACAATTGGGGCCCCGTGACTGTGTTCCACAAATGGACCTCACCTGGACAAGGTGACTCTGGTCCCCCTCTGGGACTCACCGTGCCCTAATGACTGTGAACCCCACTTTGGCCTGACTTGGACCTGCTGACCCTGGTTGCCACCTGCGCTTGACTTCGAACTGTTGACTCTGGTTCTTTCTTTTTTCTTTTTTTTTTATTTATTTTTTATTATTGGTGTTCTATTTACTAACATACAGAATAACCCCAGGTGCCCGTCACCCTTTCACTCCCACCCCCGCCCTCCTCCCCTTCTACCACCCCTAGTTCGTTTCCCAGAGTTAACAGTCTTTACGTTCTGTCTCCCTTTCTTATATTTCCCACACATTTCTTCCCCCTTCCCTTATATTCCCTTTCACTATTATTTATATTCCCCAAATGAATGAGAACATATAATGTTTGTCTTACTCCGACTGGCTTACTTCACTCAGCATAATACCCTCCAGTTCCATCCATGTTGAAGCAAATGGTGGGTATTTGTCATTTCTGATAGCTGAGTAATATTCCATTGTATACATAAACCACATCTTCTTTATCCATTCATCTTTCGTTGGACACCGAGGCTCCTTCCACAGTTTGGCTATCGTGGCCATTGCTGCTATAAACATCGGGGTGCAGGTGTCCCGGCGTTTCATTGCATTTGTCTCTTTGGGGAATATCCCCAACAGTGCAATTGCTGGGTCATAGGGCAGGTATATTTTTAACTGTTTGAGGAACCTCCACACAGTTTTCCAGAGTGGCTGCACCAGTTCACATTCCCACCAACAGTGTATGAGGATTCCCTTTTCTCCGCATCCTCTCCAACATTGGTTGTTTCCTGTCTTGTTAATTTTCCCCATTCTCACTGGTGTGAGGTGGTATCTCATTGTGGTTTTGATTTGTATTTCCCTGAGGGCAAGTGATGCAGAGCATTTTCTCATGTGCATGTTGGCCATGTCTATGTCTTCCTCTGTGAGATTTCTGTTCATGTCTTTTGCCCATTTCATGATTGGATTGTTTGTTTCTTTGGTGTTGAGTTTGATAAGTTCTTTATAGATCTTGGAAACTAGTCCTTTATCTGATATGTCATTTGCAAATATCTTCTCCCATTCTGTAGGTTGTCTTTGAGTTTTGTTGACTGTATCCTTTGCTGTGCAAAAGCTTCTTATCTTGATGAAGTCCCAATAGTTCATTTTTGCTTTTGTTTCTTTTGCCTTCGTGGATGTATCTTGCAAGAAGTTGCTATGGCCGAGTTCAAAAAGGGTGTTGCTTCTGTTCTTCTCTAGGATTTTGATGGAATCTTGTCTCACAGTTAGATCTTTCATCCATTTTGAGTTTATCTTTGTGTATGGTGAAAGAGAGTGGTCTAGTTTCATTCTTCTGCATGTGGATGTCCAATTTTCCCAGCACCATTTATTGAAGAGACTGTCTTTCTTCTAATGGATAGTCTTTCCTCCTTTATCGAATATTAGTTGCCCATAAAGTTCAGGGTCCACTTCTGGATTCTCTATCCTGTTTCACTGATCTATGTGTCTGTTTTTGTGCCAGTAGACTCTAGTTCTTTCAAGGGCCTCAACTGTACCTGGTGATCCTGGTCCCCACCTGGGACTAACCTGGACGTGGTGACTCTTTTCACCACCGGGGACTCACCTGGACCTGCTTACTGTGTTACACACCAGGGCCTCAAGTAGACCTGTTGACCATGGTCCCCAAGCCGGCCTCACATGGACCTGTTGCCTCTGATCCCCACCGGGGCCTCACGTGTACCTGGTAACTCTGGTCCTCACCTGGGCCTCATCGGGACCTAGTGACTCTGGTCCCCACCTGGGCTTCACGTGGATCTGGTGACTCTGTTCCCCACCTGGACCTCTCCCGGTCCTGGTGACTCTCTTTCCAACATGGACCTCACCTGGATCTGGTGACTCTGGTCCTCAGTTTGGCTTCACCTGGACCTGGCGTCTCTCGTCCCCACTTTGACCTAGTTCAGAACTGCTGAATCTTGCCCCACCTAGCCCGCACCCAGACCTGGTGACTCTTGTCCCCAGCAATGCCTCAATTCGACCTAATGAATCTGGTCCTCACGTGAGCCTCACATGGACCTGGGACTCAGCTGGATAGAGTGGCTCTGGTTCACGCAAGGGGATCAAATGATAATGCTGACTGTGGTCTTATTCTATGTCTCACCAGGACCTAGTGATTTGTCCCCATCTGGGCTGGCATGGCCCTAGTGACTCTGGTCCTCACCCAGGCATCATTGCAACCTGGATACACTATTCCACACCAGGGCCTCACTCTGACTAGGGACCTCTGGACCCATTCTGGGCCTCAAACTAAACTGGTTACTCTGGTTCCTCCTCTGGGACTCACCCTTACCTGGTGACTCTGGTCACCCCATGGGCTTCATTTGGGCCTGGTGTATCTGGTCCTTAGCTTGTCCTCACTTGGATCTGGTGACTGGTCGCCAGCTGGGCCTCACCTGGACTTGGTGAATCCTGTTGCCACCTGGGACTCACCTGGACGAGGTGACTGGTTCCCACAGGGACCTCACCTGGACCTGCTGACTCAGGTCCTCATATGGGCATCATGGGACCTGGTTTCATTTCCACATCGGGACCTCACCTGGAGCTACTGATTCTCGTCCCCCTCTGGGCCTCACCCTGACGTGGTGACTCTGGTCCCCACCTGGATATCACCGGAACCGGGTGACTCTGGTCCCCCTCTGGGACCCACCCAGAGCTGGGGACACTGGTCCTCAACAGGGCCTCACCTGGACCTGGTGAATCTGGTCCCCATATGGGCCTCACGCAGTCCTGGTGACTTTGTTCCCCACCTGGACCTGATTGCTGTGGACTCTTTCTTGGCCTCACCTGGAACTGGTGACTCTGAACCTATCTGCGCGTCACCCAGATCTGGTGACTCTGGTCCTCACCTGGGCATCATTGGTACCTGGTGACTCTGTTCCTCACCTGAGCCTCACTTGGACATGATGACTCTGGAACCTCTCTGGGCTTCTCCCTGACCTAGTGACTCTAGTCCCTACATGGGCATCATCGGGACATGGTTCCACTGCATGGCCTGCAGGTTGGCCTCACCTGGATATGGTAACACTCGTCCTTACCTGGGTATCATCGGGACATGGTTCCTCTGCATGGCCTGTAGGTTGGCCTCACCTGGACCTGGGGAGTGCCTTGCCACCTGGCCTCACCAATACCTGGTGACTCAGGTCCCCAGGTGGGCCTCATTTGGACCTGTTGAATCTGGTCCTTACCTGGTCGTCACCCGGAACTGGTAAGTCTGTTCAGCACCTGGGAATAACCTGGACTGGTGAATCTAGTCCCCATCCGCCCTCACCCAGGCCTTGTGACCTTGTTCCCCACATGGATCTGATTGCTGTGGACTCCTTCATGGCCTCACCTGGAACTGGTGACTCTGATCCTAACTGGGCCTCACCCAGATCTGGTGACTCTGGTCCTCACCTGAGGACCATTATGATCTGGATACTCTGTTCCACACCTGAGCCTCACCTGGACATGATTACACTGGATCCTCTCTGGACCTCACCCTGACATGGTGACTCTGGTCCCCATGTGGATGTCACCTAGACCAGGTGAATCTGGTACCCCTCTAGGCCTCAACTAGACCTGGTGACTGTGGTCCTCAACTGGGCCTCACCGGGACCTAGTGGATATGCTCCCCTCCTGCACCTCATCTGGACCTGGTGACTCTGCTTCTACCTGGGCATCATTTGGACCTGGATACTCTCTTATATACCTGGGCCTCACCTGGACCTGATGACTGTGGTCCCACCTGGGCCTCACCTGGACCTGGTGAATCTGGTCCCCATCTGGGCCTCACCCAGTCCTGATGACTTTGTTCCCCACCTGGACCGGATTGCTGTGGACACTTTCTTGGCCTCACCTGGAACTAGTGACTCTGATCCTATAGGCGCGTCTCCTAGATCTGGTGACTCTGGTCCTCACCTGGGAGTTATTGGTACCTGGTGACTCTGTTCCACACCTGAGCCTCACTTGGACATGATGACTCTGGAACCACTCTGGGTCTCACCCTGACCTGGTGACTCTGGTCCCCATCTGGATGTCACCTGGACCAGGTGATACTGGTACTCCTCTAGGCCTCAACCAGATCTGGTGACACTGGTCCTCAACTGGGCCTCACCTGGACCTAGTGAATATGCTCCATCTGGGCCTCATTTGGACCTGGTAACTCTGGTCACTACCTCGGTATCATCGGGTCATGGTTCCACTGCATGGCCTGCAGGTTGCACTCACCTGGACCTGGTAACTCTGGTCCCTACCTGGGCATCATCCGGACGTGGTTCCTCTGCATGGCCTGCAGGTTGGCCTCACCTGGACCTGGTGAGTGGGGTTGCCACCTGGGCCTCACCCATACCTTGTGAGTCAGTTCCCCGCGTGGGGCTCTTGGACCTGGTGAATCTGATCCTTTCCTGGTACTCTCCTAGACCAGGGGACTCTGGTCACTACCTGGGCCTCCCCTGGACCTGGGGAATCTGGTCCCTATGTGAGACTCACCCAGTCCTGGTGACTTTGTTCCCCACCTGGACCTGATTGCTGTGGACTCCTTCTTGGCCTCACCTAGAACTGGTGACTCTGATCCTATCTGTGCGTCACCCAGACCTGGTGACTCTGGTCCTCACCTGGGCATCGTTGGTACCTGCTGACTCTGTTGCACACCTGAGCCTCACCTGGACATGATGACTCTGGAACTCTCTGGGCCTCACCCTGACCTGGTGACTCTGGTCCCCATCTGGATGTCACCTGGACCAGGTGATTCTGGTACCCCTCTAGGCCTCAACCAAATCTGGTGACTCTGGTCCTCAACTGGGCCTCACCTGGACCTAGTGAATATGCACCATCTGGGCCTAATTTGGACCTGGTGACTCTGGTCCCTACCTGGGCATTATCGGGATATGGTTCCACTGCATGCCTGCAGGTTGGCCTCACTTGGACCTGGTAAGTCTGGTCCCTACCTGGTCATCATCGGGACATAATTCCTCTGAATGGCCTGCAGGTTGGCCTCACCTGGACCTGGTCAGTGGGCTTGCCACCTGGCCCTCACCCATGCCTGGTGACACAGGTCTCCACGTGGGCCTCACTTGGACCTGGTGAATCTAGTCCTTGCCTGGTCCTCACCCGGAACTGGTAACTCTGGTCACCACCTGGGCATCATCTGGACCTGGTGAATCTGGTCCCCATCTGGTCCTCACTCAGTCCTGGTGACTTTGTTCCCCACCTGGACCTGATTGCTGTGGACTACTTGTTGGACTGACCTGGAACTGGTGACTCTGATCCTAACTGGGCCCCAACCAGATCTGGTGACTCTGGTCCTCACCTGTGGACCATTATGATCTGGATGTTCTGTTCCACACCTGAGCCTCATCTGAGCATGAGGACTCTGGATCCTCTCTGGGCCTCACCCAGATCTGCTGACTCTGGTCCTCACCTGTGGACCATTATGACCTGGATACTCTGTTCCACACCTGAGCCTCACCTGGACCTGATGACTCTTAATCCTCTCTGGGCCTCAGCCTGACATGGTGACTCTGGTCCCCATCTGGATGTCACCTAGACCAGGTGAATCTTGTCCCCCTCCAGGCCTCAACTAGACCTGGTGACTCTGGTGCTCAACTGGGCCTCATCGGGACCGATTGAAAATGCTCCCCACATGCACCTCAATTGGACCTGTTGACTCTGGTTCTACCTAGGCATCTTCGGGACATGGTTACTCTATTCCCCACTGGGACTGACCTGATCCTGGTAACTCTGGTCCTGACTTTGGCCTCTTCTGTACCAGGTGACTCTGGCTCCACCTGACCCTCACCTGTAACTGGTGACTCTGATCCTAAGCATGGCCTCACCTGACCTGGTGACTGTGGTCTCACCTGATCCTCACCTGGACGAGCTGTGTGGTTCCCACAGGGACCTAACCTGGACCTGGTGACTCAGGTCGTCATATGGGCATCATGGGACCTGGTTTCTCAGTTCCACACCGGGCCTCACCTGGACCTAGTGATTCTCGTCCCGCTCTGGGCCTCACCCTGACGTGGTGACTCTGGTCAACACCTGGATATCACCAGAACCAGTGACTCTGGTCCCCCTCTGGGACTCACCCGGAGCTGGGGACACTGGTCCTAAACTGGGCCTCAACAGGACCTGGGGAATCTACTCACTTAGGCCTCGTCTGGACCTTGTGACTCTTTTCCCACCTGGCATCAATGGGACATGGTTACTCTGTTCCCCACCTGGGCCTCACCCTGACATGGTGAATCTGGTCCGCATCTGGATGTCACCTAGACCAGGTGAATCTGGTACCCCTCTAGGCCTCAACTAGACCTGGCGACACTGGTCCCCAACTGGGCCTCAGCGGGACCTAGTAAACATGCTCCCCACCTGTGCCTCATCTGGACCTGGTGACTCTGGTTCTACCTGGGCATCATCGGGACATGGTTACTCTATTCCCCACTGGGACTGACCTGATCCTGGTAACTCTGGTCCTGACTTTGGCCTATTCTGAACCAGGTGTCTCTGACTCGACCTGGGTCTCACGTGTAACTGGTGACTCTGACCTAAGCATGGCCTCACCTGACCTGGTGACTGTGGTTCCCATTGGGATCTCACCTGGACTCATGTCTCTGGTCCGACCTGGGCCTCACCAGACCTGGTGTCTCTGGTACCAACCTGGGTAGCATCAGGATATGGTTACACTCTTCACTAACAGTGACCCAGCCGGACCTATTAACTCTGCTCTTCACCTGGGCCACACCTGGACATAATGATTCTGGTCTATACCTGAGACTTCCCTGGATCTGGTGACTGTGGTCCCCACCTGGGCTTCACCTTGACTTGGGGACTCCGGTCCCCATCTGGGCCTCACCTGGCCCTGTTGACCATGGTCCTCAACTGGGCAAAATTGGTACCCGGTGACTGTGTTCCACAACTGGACCTCACCTGGACCAGGTGACTCTGGTCCCCCTCTGGGTCTCACCGTGCCCTAGTGACTGTGAAACCCACTTTGGCCTGACTTGGACCTGCTGACCCTGGTCGCCACCGGCGCCTGACCTCGAACTGTTGACTCTGGTTCTTGCAAGGTCCTCTCCTGGACCTTGTGATCCTGGTCCCCACCTGGGACTCACCTGGACGTGGTGACGCTTGTCACCACCAGGGACTCACCTGGACCTGCTTACTGTGTTCCACACCTGGGCCTCAAGTAGATCTGTTGACCATGGTCCCCAAGCCGGCCTCACATGGACCTGTTGCTTCTGATCATCACCGGTGCCTCACGTGAACCTGGTAACTCTGGTCCCCACCTGGACATCTCCTGGACCTGGTGACTCTCTTTCCAACATGGACCTCACCTGGATCTGGTGACTCTGGTCCTCAGTTTGGACTCACCTGTTCCTGGTGTCTCTCTTCCCCACTTTGACCTAACTCAGAACTGTTGAATCTTGCTCCACCTAGGCCGCACCCATACCTGGTGACTCTTGTCCCCAGCTACGCCTCAATTCGACCTGATGAATCTGGTCCTCACGTGGGCCTCACATGGACCTGGGACTCAGCTGGATAGAGTGGCTCTGGTTCTCGCAAGGGGCTCAAATGATACTGCTGACTGCGGTCTTATTCTATGCCTCACCAGGACCTAGTGATTCTGTTCCCCATCTGGGCCTGCATGGCCCTAGTGACTCTGGTCCTCACAGGCATCATTGGGACCTGGATACACTATTCCACACCTGGGCCTCACTCTGACTAGGGACCTCTGGTCACATTTTGGGCCTCAAACTAAACTGGTTACTGTGGTTCCCCTCTGGGCCTCACCCTTACCTGGTGACTCTGGTCACCCCTTGGGCTTCATTTGGGCCTGGTGAATCTGATCCTTAGCTTGTCTTCACTTGGATCTGGTGACTGGTCGCCACCTGGGCCTCACCTGGACTTGGTGAATCCTGTTGCCACATGCGCCTCACCTGGACCTTGTGACTGTGGTCCCACCTGGAACTCACCTGGATCTGGTGGCTCTGGTTCCCATATGGGGCTCTCCTGGACCTGGTTCCTGTGGTCTCCATCAGGCATCAACTGGAACAAAATGACTATGATCCATATTTGGGCCTCTGCTGGACCTGTTTACTCTGGTCCTTAGTTGGGCATCATTGGGAACTGGATACTATTATATACCTGGGCCTCACCTGGACCTGTTGACTGTGGTCCCACCTGGGCCTCACCTGGACGAAGTGACTGGTTCCCACAGGGACCTCACCTGGACCTGTTGACTCAGGTCCTCATATGGGAATCATGGGACCTGGTTTCAGTTCCACATCGGGGCCTCACCTGGACCTAGTGATTCTCCTCCCCCTCTGGGCCTAACCCTGACGTGGTGACTCTGGTCCCCTCCTGGATATCACCAGAACCGTGTGACTCTGGTCCCCCTCTGGGAATCACCCAGAGCTGAGGACACTGATACTCAACTGGGCCTCAACAGGACCTGTTGAATCTACTCCTCACTTAGACCTCGTCTGGACCTTGTGACTCTTTTCCCACCTGGCATCAATGGGACATGGTTACTCTGTTCCCCATCTGGACCTCACTTGGACATGATAACTTTGCTCCGCACTTTGGCCTCAACTGGTCTTGATGAATCTTGTCCCCCCATTAGGCCTCAATCTGGACCTGGTGACTGTGGTCCCCACCTGGGTCCCACCTGGACCTGGTGACTCTCGTTCCCACCTGAAATACACCTGGACCTGGTGACTGTGGTTTTCTTGTAGACTCACATTTAATGGTGACTCCGGTCCCCACTAGAGCCTCACCTGGATCTGGTGACTCTGGCCTGCAGGTTGGCCTCACCTAGACCTGGTGAGTGCGGTTGCCACCTGGGCTTAACCCGTACCTGGTGACTCAGGTCCCCACGTGGGCCTCTTGGACCTGGTGAATCTGGTCCTTATCTGGTCCTCTCCCAGACCCGGGGACTCTGGTCACCACCTGGTTCTCACCTGGACCTGGTGAATCTGGTCCCCATCTGGGCCTCACCCAGTCCTGGTGACTTTGTTCCCCACCTGGACCTGATTGCTGTGGACACTTTCTTGACCTCACCTGGAACTGGTGACTCTCAACCTATCTGCCCGTCACCCAGATCTGGTGACTCTGGTCCTCACCTGGGCATCATTGGTACCTGGTGACTCTGTTCCTCACCTGAGCCTCACCTGGACATGATGCCTCTGGAACCTCTCTGGGCCTCTTCGTGACCTGTTGACTCTGGTCCCCATGTGGATGTTACCTGGACCAGGTGATTCTGGTACCCCTCTAGGCATCAAGCAGATCTGGTGACTCTGGTACTGAACTGGGCCTCACATGGACCTAGTGAATTTGCTCCATCTGGGCATCATTTGGACCTGGTGACTCTGGTCCCTACCTGGGCATCATCGGGACATGTTTCCCCTGCATGGCCTGCAGGTTGGCCTCACCTGGACCTGGTAACTCTGATGTCTACCTGGGCATCATCGAGACATGGTTCATCTGCTTGGCCTGCAGGTTGACCTGACCTGGACGTGGTAAGTGGGGTGGCAACCTGGGCCTCATATATGCAATGTGACACAGGTCCCCACGTGGGTCTCACTTGGACCTGATAAATCTCGTCCTTACCTGGTGCTCACCCGGAACTGGTATTTCTGGTAACCACCTGGGAATCACATGGACCTGGTGTATCTGGTCCCCATCAGGGCCTCACCCAGTCCTGGTGACTTTGTTCCCCACCTGGACCTGATTGCTGTGGACTCTTTCTTGACCTCACCTGAAACTGGTGACTCTGATCCTATCTGCGCGTCAACCAGATCTGATCACTCTCCTGGTCACAGGTCCTCACCTGTGGACCATTATGACCTGGATACTCTGTTCCACACCTGACCCTCACCTGGACATGATGACTCTGGATCCCCTCTGGGCCTCACCCTGACCTGGTGACTCTGGTCCCCATCTGGATGTCACCTAGACCAGGTGAATCTGGTACCCCTCTAGGCCTCAACTAGACTGGGGGAATCTGGTCCTCAAGTGCGCCTCACCGAGACCTAGAGAATATGCTTCCCACCTGCTCCTCATCTGGACCTGGTGACTCTGGTTCTACCTGCGCATCATCGGGACATGGTTACTCTATTCCCCACTGGGACTGACCTGATCCTGGTAACTCTGGTCCTGACTTTGGCGTCTTCTCTACTTGGTGACTCTGGCTCCACCTGGGCCTCACCTGTAACTGGTGACTCTGATCCTAAGCATGGCCTCACCTGACCTGGTGACTGTGGTTCCCATCGGGACCTCACCTGGACCTCATGTCTCTGGTCCCACCTAGGCCTCACCAGGACCTGGGTACCCACCTGGGTAGCATCAGGATATGGTTACACTCTTCACTAACAGTGACACAGCGGGACGTATTAACTCTGGTCTTCACCTGGGCCACACCTGGACATGGTGGCACTGGTTCCCTCTTGGGTCTCACGTGGACATGGTGATTCGGATCCCTGCCTGGTCCTCACCTGTAACTGGTGATTCTCGTTCCCACGTGGACATCATGTGGATCTGGTGGCTGCAGTGTTTCTAGCTTCTCATGTACCTCGTGACTCTGGTCCCCACCAGGGCCTCACTGGGACCTTTTGAGTGTGGTTGCCACGTGCACCTCACCTGGACCTGGTGATTCTGATCTGCACCTGAGACTACCCTGGATCTGGTGACTGTTGTCCCCACATGGGCTTCACCTGGATTTCGGGCTCTGGTTCCCATCTGGGCCTCACCTGGCCCTGTTGACCGTGGTCCTCAACTGGGCAAAATTGGGACCCGATGACTGTGATCCACAATTGGACCTCACCTGGACCAGGTGACTCTGGTCCCCCTCTGGGTGTCACCGTGCCCTAGTGACTGTGAACCCCACTTTGGCCTGACTTAGACCTCCTGACTATGGTTGCCACCTGCGCTTGACCTCGAACTGTTGACTCTGGTTCTTTCAAGGGCCTCCACTGGACATGATGATCCTGGTGCCCACATGGGCCTGACGTGGACCTGGTGACTCTTGTCACCACCGGGAACTCACCTGGACCTGCTTATTATGTTCCACACCTGGGCCTCAAGTAGACCTGTGGACCATGGTCCCCAAGCCGGCCTCACATGGACCTGTTGCCTCTGATCCCCACCGGGGCTTCACGTGTACCTGGTAACTCTGGTCCTCATCTGGGCCTCATCTGGACCTAGCGACTCTGGTCCCCACCAGGGCTTCACCTGGATCTGGTGACTCTGGTCCCCACCTGGACTTCACCTGGATCTGGGGACTCTGGTCCACACCTGACCTGACCTGCATCTGGTGACTCCGGTCCTCAGTTTGGCCTCACCTGGATCTGGCATCCTTCGTCCCCACTTTGACCTAACTCAGAACTGCTGAATCTTGCCCCACCTCGGCCACAACCAGACCTGGTGACTCTTGTCCCCAGCTATGCCTCAATTCGACCTGATGAATCTGGTCCTCACGTGGGCCTCACATGGACCTGGGACTCAGCTAGATAGAGTGGCTCTGGTTCCCACAAGGGGCTCACCTTATACAGCTGACTGTGCTCTTATTCTATGCCTCACCTGGTCCTAGTGATTCTGTTCCCATCTGGGCCTGCATGGCGCTAGTGACTCTGGTCCTCACCCAGGAATCATTAGGACCTGGATACTCTATTCCACACCTGTGCCTCACATTGACCATGGACCTCTCGTCCCATTTTGGGACTCAAACTAAACTAGTTACTGGTTCCCTTTTGGGCCTCACCCTTACCTGGTGACTCTGGTCACCCGTTTGGCTTCACTTGGTCCTGGTGAATCTGGTCCTTAGCTGGTCTCACCTGGATCTGGTGAATGGTCTCCACCTGGGCCTCAACTGGACTTGGTGAATCCTGTTGACACATGCGCCTCACCTGGACCTTGTGACTGTGGTCCCACCTGGATCTCACCTGGATCTTGTGGCTCTGGTTCCCATATGGGCTCTCCTGGACCTGGTTCCTGTGGTCTCCATCTGGCCTCACCTGGAACACAATGACTCTGATCCATATTTGGGCCTCTCCTGCACCTGTTGACTCTGGTCCTTACATGGGCATCATTGGGACCTTGATACTCTCTTATATAACTGGGCCTCAACTGGACCTGGTGACTTTGGTCCCACCCGGGCCACTACGGTATGAGGTGACTGGTTCCCACAGGGACCTCACCTGGACCTGGTGACTCAGGTGCTAATATGGGCATCATGGTACCTGGTTTCTCAGTTCCACATCGGGGCCTCACCTGTACCTAGTGATTCTCGTCCCCCTCTGGGCCTCACCCTGACGTGGTGACTCTGGTCCCCACCTGGATATCACCAGAACCTGGTGACTCTGGTCCCCCTCTGTGACTCACCCGGAGTTGGGGACACTGGTCCTCAACTGGGCCTCAATAGGACCTGGTGAATCTACTCCTCACTTAGGCATCGTCTGGACCTTGTGACTCTTTTCCCACCTGGCATCAATGGGACATTGTTACTCTGTTCCCCACCTGGGCCTCACCTGGACATGATAACTTTGCTCCGTTCTTTGTCCTCAACTGGTCCTGATTACTCTGGTCCCCCCACCTAGTCCTCAATCTGGACCTGGTGACTGTGGTCCCCACCTGGGTCTCACCTGGACCTGGTGACTCTCGTTCCCACATGAAATACACCTGGGCCTGGTGACTGTGGTGATCTTGTATACTCACATGTACCTGGTGACTCCAGTCCCCACTAGGGCCTCACCTAGATCTGGTGACTCTGGCCCGCCGGTTGGCCTCACCTAGACCTGGTGAGTGGGGTTGCCATCTAGGCCTCACACATAGCTGGTGGCTCAGGTCCCCATGTGAGCCTCTTGGACCTGGTGAATCTGACCTTACCTGGTCCTTTCCTACACCCGGGGACTCTATACCCATCTGGGCCTCACCTGGACCTGGTGAATCTGGTCCCCATCTGGGTCTCACCCAGGTCTGGTGACTTTGATCCCCACCTGGACCTGATTGCTGTGAACTCTTTCTTGGCCTCACCTGCAACTGGTGACTCTGATCCTATCTACGCCTCACCCAGATCTGGTGACTCTGGTCCTCACTTGGGCATCATTGGTACCTGGTGTCTCTCTTCCACACCTGAGCCTCACCTGGACCCGATGACTCTGGGACCACTCTGGGCCTCCCGCTGACCTGGTGACTCTCGTCCCCATCTGGATATCACCTGGACCAGGTGATTCTGGTACCCTTCTAAGACTCAAGCAGATATGGTGAAACTGGTCCTCAACTGGGCCTCACCTGGACCTAGTGAATATGCTCCATCTGGGCCTTATTTGGACCTGGTGAATCTGGTCCCTACCTGGGCATCATCGGGACATGGTTCCACTGCATGGCCTGCGGATTGGCCTAAAATGACCTGGTAAATCTGGTCCCTACCTGAGCATCACCGGGACATGGTTCCTCTGCATGGCCTGCAGGTTGGCCTCACCTGGACCAGGTGAGCGGGGTTGCCACCTGGGCCTCCCCCATACCTTGTGACACAGGGCCCCACGTGGGCCTCCCTTTGACCTGGTGAATCTGGTCCTTACCTGGTCCTCACTCGGAACTAGTAAGTCTGGTCACAACATGGGAATCATCTGTACCTGGTGAATCTGGTCCCCATTGGGCCTCACCCAGTCCTGGTGACTTTGTTCCCCACCTGGAACTGATTGCTGTGGACTACTTTTGGGCCTCACCTGGAACGGGTGACTCTGATCCTAACTGGGACTCACCCAGATCTGGTGACTCTGGTCCTCACCTGTGGACCATTATGACCTGGATACTCTTTTCCACACCTGAGACTCACCTGGACATGATGACGCTGGATCCCCTCTGGGCCTCAGCCTGACATGGTGACTCTGGTCCCCATCTGGATATCACCAGAATCGGGTGACTCTGTTCCCCCTCTGGGACTCACCCGGAGCTGGGACACTGGTCCTCAACTGGGCACAACTGGACCTGGTGAATCTACTCCTCACTTAGGTCTCGTCTGGACCTTGTGACTCTTTTCCCACCTGGCATCAATGGGACATGGTTACTCTGTTCCCTCTGGGCCTCACCTGGACATGATAACTTTGCTCCACACTTTGGCCTCAACTGGTCTCGATGACTCTGATTCCCCCACCTAGGCCTCAAACTGAACCTGGAGACTGTGGTCCCCACCTGGGTCACACCTGTACCTGGTGACTGTGGTCCCCACTGGGTCTCACCTGGACCTGGTGGTCTCGTTCCTACATGAACCACGCCTGGCCCTAGTGACTGTGGTGTTCTTGTAGACTCACATTTACCTGGTGACTCCAGTCCCCACTAGGGCCTCACCTGGATCTGGTGACTCTGGCCTGTAGGTTGTCCTCACCTGGACCTGGTGAGTGGGGTTGCCACCTGGGCCTCACCCATACCTGGTGCCTCAGGTCCCCACTTGGGCCTCTTGGACCTGGTGAATCTGGTAATTCTGGTCACCACCTGGGAATCCCCTGGACCTGGAGAATCTGTTCGCTATCTGGGCCTCACACAGTCCTGGTGACTTTGCTCCCCACCTGGACCTGATTGCTGTGGACTCCTTTTGGGCCTCACCTGGAACTGGTGAGTCTGATCCTAACTGGGCCTCACGCAGATCTGTTGACTCTGGTCCTCACCTGTGGACCACTATGACCTGGATACTCTGTTCCACACCTGAGCCTCACCTGGACATGATGACTCTGGATCCTCTCTGGGCCTCACTCTGACATGGTGACTCTAGTCCCCATCTGGATGTCACCTAGACCATTTGAATCTGGGACCCCTGTCGGCCTCAACCAGACCTGGTGACTCTGGTCCTCAACTGGGCCTCACCTGGACATAGTGAACATGCTCCCCACCTGCGCCTCATCTGGACGTGGTTACTCGGGTTCTACCTGGGCATCATCTGGGCATGGTTACTCTATTCCCCAATGGGAATGACCTGTTCCTAGTAACTCTGGTCCTGTCTTTGGCCTCTTCTGTACCAGGTTACTCTGGCTCCACCTGGGCCTCACCTGTTACTGGTAACTCTGATCCTAAGCATGGCCTCACCTGCCCTGCTGACTGTGGTTCCCATCGGGATCTTACCTGGACCTCATGTCTCTGGTCCCACCTGGGCCTCACCAGGACCTGGTGTCTCCGGTACCCAACTGGGTAACATCAGGATATGGTTACACTTTTCACTAACCGTGACCCAGCCGGACCTATTATCTCTGGTCTTCACCTGGGCCACATCTGGACATGGTGACACTGGATCCCACCTGGGTCTCAACTTGACATGGTGAGTCTGATCCCCACCTGGTCCTCACGTGTAACTGCTGATTCTCCGGCCCACATGGGCATCATGTGGACCTGGTGGCTGCAGTGTTTCTAGCTTCTCATGTACCTTGTGACTCTGGTCCCCGCCAGGGCCTCACTGGGTCCTGGGGAATGTGGTTGCCTCCTGCACCTCACTTGGACCTGGTGATTATGGTCTGCACCTGAGACTACCCTGGATCTGCTGACTGTGGTCCCCACCTGGGCTTCACCTGGATATTTGGACTCCGGTCCCCATCTGGGCCTCACCTGGCCCTGTTGACCATGGTCCTCAACTGGGCAAAATTGGGACCCGGTGACTGTGTTCCACAACTGGACCTCACCTGGACCAGGTGACTCTGGTCCCCCTCTGGGTCGCACCGTGCCCTAGTGACTGTGAATGCCACTTTGGCCTGACCTGGACCTGCTGAACCTGGATGCCAACTGCGCCTGACCTCGAACTGTTGACTCTGGTTCTTTCAAGGGCCTCCCCTGGAACTGGTGATCCCGGTACCCACCTGGGCCTCAACTGGACGTGGTGGCTCTTGTCACCACCTGGGACTCAACGGTACCTGGTTACTGTGTTCCACACTTGGGCCTCAAGTAGACCTGTTGACCATGGTCCCCAGGACGGCCTCACATGGACCTGTTGCCTCTGATCCCCACCGGGGCCTCACGTGTACCTGGGAACTCTGGTCCTCACCTGGGCCTCATCTGGACCTAGTGACTCTGGTCCCCACCTGGACTTCACCTGGATATCGTGACTCTGGTCCCCACCTGGACCTCTCCTGGACCTGGTGACTCTCTTTCCAACATGGACCTCACCTGGATCTTGTGACTCTGGTCCTCAGTTTGGCCTCACCTAGACCTGGTGTCTCTCGTCCACACTTTGACCTAACTCAGAACTGCTGAATCTTGCCCCACCTAGGCAGCACCCATACCTGGTGAGTCTTGTCCCCAGCTATGCCTCAATTCGACCTGATGAATCTGGTCCTCACGTGGGCCTCACATGGACCTGGAATTCAGCTAGATAGAGTGGCTCTGGTTCGCACAAGGGGCTCACCTGATACAGCTGACTGTGGTCTTATTCTATGCCTCACCTGGTCCTAGTGATTCTGTTCCCATCTGGGCCTGCATGGCGCTAGTGACTCTGGTCCTCACCCAGGAATCATTAGGACCTGGATACTCTATTCCACACCTGTGTCTCACATTGACCATGGACCTCTCGTCACATTCTGGGACTCATACTAAACTAGTTACTGGTTCCCTTTGGGCCTCACCCTTACCTGGAGACTCTGGTCACCGGTTGGGTTCACTTGGGCCTGGTGAATCTGGTCCTTAGCTGGTCTCACCTGGATCTGGTGAATGGTCTCCACCTGGGCCTCACCTGGACTTGGTGAATCCTGTTGCCACCTGCACCTCACCTGGACCTTGTGACTGTGGTCCCACCTGGATCTCACCTGGATCTTGTGGCTCTGGTTCACATATGGGGCTCTCCTGGACCTGGTTCCTGTGGTCTCTATCTGGCCTCACCTGGAACACAATGACTCTGATACATATTTGGGCCTCTCCTGCACCTGTTGACTCTGGTCCTTACATGGGCATCATTGGGACCTCGATACTCTCTTATATACCTAGGCCTCACCTGGACCTGGTGACTTTGGTCCCACCGGGGCCTCTACTGGATGAGGTGACTGGTTCCCACAGGGACCTCACCCGGACCTGGTGACTCAGGTCCTCATATGGGCATCATGGTACCTGGTTTCTCAGTTCCACATCGGGACCTCACCTGTACCTAGTGATTCTCGTCCCCCTCTGGGCCTCACCCTGACGTGTTGACTCTGGTCCCCACCTGGATATCATCAGAACCTGGTGACTCTGGTCCCCCTCTGGGACTCACCCGGAGATGGGGACACTGGTCCTCAACTGGGCCTCAATAGGACCTGGTGAATCTACTCCTCACTTAGGCATCGTCTGGACCTTGTGACTCTTTTCCCACCTGGCATCAATGGGACATTGTTAATCTGTTCGCCACCTGGGCCTCACCTGGACATGATAACTTTGCTCCACACTTTGGCCTCAACTGGTCTCGATGACTCTGATCCCCCCACCTAGGCCTCAAACTGAACCTGGTGACTGTGGTCCCCACCTGGGTCACACCTGGACCTGGTGACTGTGGTCTCCACCTGGGTCTCACCTGGACCTGGTGGTCTCGTTCCTACATGAACCACGCCTGGACCTGGTGACTCTGGCGTTCTTGTAGACTCACTTTTACCTGGTGAATCCGGTCCCCACTAGGGACTCACGTGGATCTGGTGACTCTGGTCTGCAGGTTGGTCTCACCAGGACCTGGTGAGTGGGGTTGCCACCTGGGCCTCACCCATACCTGGTGACTCAAGTCCCTACGTGGTCCTCTTGGACCTGGTGAATCTTGTCCTTACCCGGTCCTCTCCTAGACCCGGGGACTCTTGTCACCACCTGGGCCTCACCTGGACCTGGTGAATCTGGTCCCCATCTGGGCCTCACCCAGTCCTGGTGACTTTGTTCCCCACCTGGACCTGATTGCTGTGCCCTTTCTTGGCCTCAACTGGACTGGTGAGTCTGATCCTATCTGTGCGTCACCCAGACCGGGTGACTCTTGTCCTCACCTGGGCATCATTGGTACCTGGTGACTCTGTACCACACCTGAGCCTCACCTGGACATGATGACTCTGGAACCGCTCTGGGCCTCACCCTGACCTAGTGACTCTGGTCCCCATCTGGATGTCACATGGACAAGGTGATTCGGGTACCCCCTAGGCCTCAGATCTGGTGACTCTGGTCTTCAAAGGGGACTCACCTGTACCTAGTGAATATGCTCCATCTGGGCCTCATTTGGACCTGGTGACTCTGGTCCATACCTGGGCATCATCGGGATATGATTCCACTGCATGGCCTGCAGGTTGGCCTCACCTGGACCTGGTAAGTCTGTCTCTACCTGGGCAACATCTGGATATGTTTCCTCTGCATGGCATGCAGGTTGGCCACACCTGGACCTGGTAACTCTTCTCCCTACCTGGGCATCATCGGGATATGGTTCCACTGCATGGCCTGCAGGTTGAACTCACCTGGACCTGGTGAGTGTTTTTGCCACCTGGGCCTCACCCATACCTGGTGACTGAGGTCCCCACGTGGGCCTCTTGGACCTGGTGAATCTGGTCCTTACCTGGTCCTCACCGGAACTGGTAAGTCTGGTCACCACCTGGATATCACCTGGACCTTGTGTATCTGGTCCCCATCTAGGCCTCACCCAGTCCTGGTGACTTTGTTCCCCACATGGACCTGATTTCTGTGGACTCCTTCTTGGCCTCACCTGGAACTGGTGACTCTGGTCCCCACCTGGACCTCTCCGGGACCTGGTGACTTTCTTTCAAACATGGACTTCACACTGATCTGGTGACTCTGGTACTCAGTTTGGCCTCACCTGGATCTGGCGTCTCCCGTCCCCACTTTGACCTAACTCAGAACTGCTGAATCTAGCCCAACTTAGGCTGCAGCCAGACCTGGTGACTCTTGTCCCCAGCTATGCCTCAATTCGACCTAATGAATCTGGTCCTCACAGGAGCCTCACCTGGACCTGGACTCAGCTGGATAGAGTGGCTCTGGTTCCCGCAAGGGGCTCAGCTGATACTGCTGACTGTGGTCTTATTGTATGCCTCACCAGGACCTAGTGATTCTGTTCCCCTTCTGGGCCTGCATGGCCCCAGTGACTCTGGTCCTCACCCAGGCTTCATTGGGTGATGGACCCAATGATCCTCACCCTGGACATTCTATTCCACACCTGGGCCTCACTTTGACCAGGGACCTCTGGTCCTATTCTGGGCCTCAAACTAAACTGGTTACTCTGGTTCCCCCTCTGGGGCTCACCCTTACCTGGTGACTCTGGTCACCCTTTGGGCTTCACTTCGGCCTGGTGAATCTGGTCCTTAGCTGGTCCGCGCCTGGATGTGGTGACTGGTCGCCACCTGGGCCTCACCTGGACTTGGTGAATCCTGTTGCCACCTGCGCCTCTCCTGGACCTTGTGACTGTGGTCCCACCTGGACCACACCTGGATCTCGTGGCTCTGGTTCCTATATGGGGCTCTCCTGGACCTGGTTCCTGTGGTCTCCAACTGGCCTCACTTGGAACACAATGACTCTGAACAATATTTGGGCCTCTCCTGTACCTGTTGACTCTGGTCCTTACTTGGGCATCATTGGGAGCTGGATACTCTGTTATATATCTGGGCCTCACCTGGACCGGTGACTGTGGTCCCACCTGAGCCTCACCTGGACGAGGTGACTGGTTCCCACAGGGACCTCACCTGGACCTGGTGACTCAGGTCCTCATATGGGCATCATGGGACTGGTTTCTCAGTTCCACATCGGGGCCTCACCTGGACCTAGTGATTCTCGTCCCGCTCTGGGCCTCACCCTGACGTGGTGACTCTGGTCCTGACCTGGATATCACCAGAACCAGTGACTCTGGTCCCCTCTGGGACTCACCCGGAGCTGGGGACAGTGGTCCTAATCTGGGCCTCAACAGGACCTCGTGAATCTACTCCTCAGTTAGGCCACGTCTGGACCTTGTGACTCTTTTCCCACCTGGCATCAATGGGACATGGTTACCCTGTTCCCCACCTGGGCCTCACCTGGACATGATAACTTTGCTCCGCACTTTGTTCTCAACTGGTCCTGATGACTCTTGTCCCCCCACCTAGGCCTCAATCTGGACTTGGTGACTGTGGTCCCCACCTGGGTCTCACCTGGACCTGGTGACTGTCGTTCCCACATGAACCACACCAGGACCTGGTGACTTGGTGTTCTTGTAGACTCACATTTACTTGGTGACTCCGGTCCCACTAGGGCCTCACCTGGATCTGGAGACTCTGGCCTGCTGGTTGGCCTCACCTGGACCTGGTGAGTGGGGTTGCCACCTGGGCCTCACCCATACCTGGTGACTCAGGTCGCCACTTGGGCCTCTTGAACCTGGTGAATCTGGTCCTTCCCGGACCCGGGTACTCTGGTCACCACCTGGGACTCAACTGGACCTGGTGAATCTGGTCCCCATCTGGGTCTCACCCAGTCCTGGTGATTTGTTCCCCACCTGGACCTGATTGATGTGGACTCTTTCTTGGCCTCACCTGGAAGTAGTGACTCTGATTCTATCTGCGCATCACGCAGACCTGTTGACTCTGTTCCTCACCTGGGCATCGTTAGTACCTGGTGACTCGTTTCCTCACCTCAGCCTCACCTGGACATGATGACTCTGGAAAGTCTCTGAGTCTCACCCTGACCTGGTGCCTCTGGTCCCCATCTGGATGTCACCTGGACCAGGTGATTCTGGTACCCCTCTAGGCCTCAACCAGATCTGGAGACTCTGGTCGTCAACCTGGCCTCACCTGGACCTAGTGAATATGCTCCATCTGGGCCTCATTTGGACCTGGTGACTCTGGTTCTACCTGGGCATCATCAGGACATGGTTCCACTGCATGGCCTGCAGGTTGGCCTCACCTGGATCTGGTAACTCTGGTCCCAACCAGGGCATCATCGTGACATGTTTCCTCTGCATGGCCTGCATGTTGGCCTCACCTGGACCTGAGGAGTTGTGTTGCCACCTGGGCCTCACCCATACCTGGTGACACAGGTCCCACGTGGGCCTCACGTGGACCTGTTGAATCTTGTCCTTACCTGGTCCTCACCCGGAAGTGGTAAGACTGGTCACCACCTGGAAGTCACCTGGACCTGCTGAATCTGGTCCCCATCTGGGCCTCACCCAGTCCTGGTGAATTTGTTGCCCACCTGGCCCTGATTGCTGTGGACTCCTTCTTGGCCTCAACTGGAACCAGTGACTCTGATCCTAACTGGGCCTCACCCAGATCTGGTGACTCTGGTCCTCACCTGAGGACCATTATGATCTGGATACTCGGTTCCACACCTGAGCCTCACCTGGACATGATGACTCTTAATCCCCTCTGGGCCTCACCCTGATATTGTGACTCTGGTCCCCATCTGGACATCACCTAGACCAGGTGAATCTGGTACCCCTCTAGGCCTCAACTAGACCTGGCGACTCTGGTCCTCAACTGGGCCTCACCGGGACCTAGTGAACATGCTCCACACCTGCGCCTCATCTGGATGTGGTGACTCTGGTTCTACCTGGGCATCATCGGGACATGGTTACTCTATTCCCCACTGGGACTGACCTGATCCTGGTAACTCTCGTCCTGACTTTGGCCTCGTCTGTACCAGGTGACTCTGGCACCACCTGGGCCTCACTTTTATCTGGTGACACTGATTCTAAGCATGACCTCACCTGACCTGGTGACTGTTGTTCCCACAAGGACCTCACCTGGACCTCATGTCTCTGGACCCACCTGGGCCTCACCGAGACCTGGTGTCTCTGGTACCCACCTGGGTAGCATCAGGATATGGTTACCCTGTTCACTATCAGTGACCAAGCCGGACCTATTAACTCTGGTCTTCACATGGGCCACACCTGGACATGGTGACACTGGTTCCCACCTGAGACTCACCTGGGCATGGTGAGTCGGATCCCCACATGGTCCTCACCTCTAACTGGTGATTCTCGTTCCCACATGGACATCATGTGGACCTGTTGGCTGCAGTGTTTCTAGCTTCTCATGTACCTCGTAACTGTGATCCCCACCAGGGCCTCACCGGGTCCTGTTGAGTTTGGTTTCACCTGAACCTCACCTGGACCTGGTGATTCTGGTCTGCACCTGAGACTTACCTGGATCTGGTGACTGTGGTCCCCACCTGGGATTCACCTGGATTTCGGGACTCCGGTCCCCATCTGGGCCTCACCTGGCCCTGTTGACCATGGTCCTCAACTTGGTAAATTGGGACCCGGTGACTTTGTTCCACAACTGGACCTCACCTGACCAGGTGACTCTGGTCCCCCTCTGGGTCTCACCGTGTCCTAGTGACTGTGAACCCCACTTTGGCCTGACTAGGACCTGCTGACCCTGGTTGCCACCTGCGCTTGACCTCGAACTGTTGACTCAGGTTCTTTCAAGGGCCTTTCCTGTACCTGGTGATTCTGGTCCTCACCTCGGCCTCACCTGGACGTGGTGACACTTGTCACCACCGGGGACTCACCTGGACCTGCTTACTGTGTTCCACACCTTGCCCTCCAGTAGACCTGTTTACCATGGTCCCCAAGACGGCCTCACATGGACATGATGACTCTGGAACCTCTCTGGGCCTCACCCTGACCTGGTGACTCTGGTCTCCATCTGGATGTCACCTGTACCAGGTGATACTGGTACCCCTCTGGGCCTCAACCAGATCTGGTGACTCTGGTCCTCAACTGGCCCTCAACGGGACCTAGAGAATATGCTCCATCTGGGCCTCATTTGGACCTGGTGACTTTGATCCCTCCCTGGGCATCATCGGGACATGGTTACACTGCATGGCCTACAGGTTGGACTCACCAGGACCTGGTAACTCTGGTCCCTGCATGGGCATCTTCGGGACACGTTTCCTCTGCATGGCCCAAGAGTTGGCCTCACCTGGACCTGGTGATTGGGGTTTCCAACTGAGCCACCTAGGCCGCACCCAGATCTGGTGACTCTTGTCCCCCGCTATGCCTCCCCTGTACCTGGTGCCCCATGCACCCACGTGGGCCTCACTTGGACCTGGTGAATCTGGTCCTTACCTGGTCCTCACCTGGAACTGGTAACTCAGGTCACCACCTGGGAATCACCTGGACCTGGTGAATCTGGTCCCCATCTGGGCCTCACCCAGTCCTGGTGACTTTGTTCCCCACCTGGAACTGATTGCTGTGGACACCTTCTTGGCCTCACCTGGAAGTGGTGAGTGTGATCCTAACTTGGCCTCACCCAGATCTGGTGACTCTGGTCCTCACCTGTGGACCATTATGATCTGGATACTCCGTTCCACACCTGACCCTCACTTGGACATGATGACTCTGGATCCCCTCTGGGCCTCACCCTGACATGGTGACTCTGCTCCCCATCTGGATGTCACCTAGACCAGGTGAATCTGGTACCCCTCTAGTCCTCAACTAGACCTGGTGACACTGGTCCGCAACTGGGCCTCACTGGGACCGAGTGAATATGCTCCCCACCTGCGCCTCATCTGGACCTGGTGACTCTGGTTCTACCTGGGCATCATCGGGGCATGCTTACTCTATTCCCCACTGGGACTGACCTGATCCTTGTAACTCTGGTCCTGACTTTGGCCTCTTCTGTACCAGGTGACTCTGGCTCAACATGGGCCTCACCTGTAACTGGTGAGTCTGATCCTAAGCATGGCCTCACCTGACCTGGTGACTGTGGTTCCCATCGGGACCTCTTCTGGACCTCATGTCTCTGGGCCCACCTGGGCCTCACCAGGACCTGGTTTCTGTGGTTCTCACCTGGGTAGCATCAGGATATGGTTACACTGTTCACTAACAGTGACCCAGCCGGACATATTAACTCTGGTCTTCACCTGGGCCACACCTGGACATGGTGACACTGGTTCCCACCTGGGACTCACCTGGACATGGTGAGTCGGATCCCCACCTGGTCCTCACCTGTAACTGGTGATTTTCATTCCCACATGGACATAATGTGGACCTTGTGGCTGCAGTGTTTCTAGCTTCTCATATACCTCGTGACTCTGGTCCCCACCAGGGCCTCACCGGGACCTGGTGAGTGTGGTTGCCACCTGCACCTCACCTGGACCTGGTGATTCTGGTCTACACCTGAGACTACCCTGGATCTGGTGACTGTGGTCCCCACCTGGGCTTCACCTGGATTTGGGGACTCCGGTCTCCATCTGGGCTTCACCTGGCCCTGTTGACCATGGTCTTCAACTGGGCAAAATTGGGACCCGGTGACTGTGTTCCACAACTGGACCTCAACTGGACCAGGTGACTCTGGTCCCCCTCTGGGTCTCACCGTGCCCTAGTGACTGTGAACCCCCTCTATGGCCTGACTTGTACCTGCTGATACTGGTTGCCACCTGCGCCTGACCTCAAACTGTAGACTCTGGTTTTTCAAAGGCCTCCCCTCGACCTGGTCATCCTGGTCCCCACCTGGGTCTCATTTGGACGTGGTGACACTTGTCACCATCGGGGACTCTCCTGGACCTGCTTTCTGTGTTCCACACCTGGGCCTCAAGTAGACCTGATGACCATGGTCCCCAGGACGGCCTCACATGGACCTGTTGCCACTGCTCCTCACCGGGGCCTCACTTGTACCTGGTATCTCTGGTCCCCACCTTGACCTCATCTGGACATAGTGACTCTGTTCCCCACCTGTGCTTCACCTGGATCTGGTGACTCTGGTCCCCACCTGGACCTCTCCTGGACCTGGTGACTCTCTTTGAACATGGACCTCACCTGGATTTGGTGACTCTGATCCCCACCTGGACCTCACCTGCATCTGGTGACTCTGGTCCTCAGTTTGGCCTCACCTGGACCTGCTGTCTCTCGTCCTCACTTTGACCTAACTCAGAACTGCTGAATCTTGCCCCACCTAGGCCGCACCCAGACCTGGTGACTCTTGTCCCCAGCTATGCCTCAATTCGATCTGATGAATCTGGTCCTCACGTGGGCCTCGTCTGGACCTTGTGACTCTTTTCCCACCTGGCATCAATGGGACATGTTTACTCTGTTCCCCACCTGGGCCTCACCTGGACATGATAACTGTGCTCCGCACTTCGGCGTCAAATTGTCCAGATGACTCTGGTCCCCCCACAAGGCCTCAATCTGGACCTGGTGACTGTGGTCCCCACCTGGGTCTCACCTGGACCTGGTGACTCTTGTTCCCACATGAACCACACCTGGACCTGGTGACTGTGGTGTTCTTGTAGACTCACATTTACCTGGTGACTCCGGTCCCCATTAGGGCCTCACCTGCAACTCGTAACTCTGGTCCCTACCTGGACATTATCGGGACACGGTTCCTCTGCATGGCCCGAAGGTTGTCCTCCCCTGTACCTGGTGAGTGGGGTTGCCACCTGGGCCTCACCCATACCGGTGACACAGGTCCCCACGTGGGCCTCACTTGGACTTGGTGAATCTGGTCCTTACCTGGTCCTCACCCGGAACTGGTAACTCTGGTCACCACCTGGGAATCACCTGGACCTGGTGAATCTGGTCCCCATCTGGGCCTCACCCAGTCCTGGTGACTTTGTTCCCTACCGGGACCTGATTGCTGTGGTTCCTTCTTGGCCCCACCTGGTACTGGTGCGTCTGATGCTACGTGGGCCTCGCCCACATCTGGTGACTCTGGTCTTCACCTGTGGACCATTATGACCTGGATAGTCTGTTCCACAACTGAGCCTCACCTGGACATGATGACTCTGGATCCCCTCTGGGCCTCACCCTGACATGGTGACTCTGGTCCCCATATGGATGTCACCAAGAGCAGGTGAATCGGGTTCTCCTCTAGGCCTCAAGTAGACCTGGGCATTCTGGTCCTCAACTGGGCCTCACCGGGACCTAGTGAATATGCTCCCCACCTGCACCTCATCTGGACCTGGTGACTCTGATTCTACCTGGGCATCATCGGGACATGGTTACTCTATTCCCCACTGGGACTGACCTGATCCTTGTAACTCTGGTCCTGACTTTGGCCTCTTCTGTCCCAGGTGACTCTGGCTCCAACTGGGCCTCACCTCTAACTGGTGACTCTGATCCTAAGCATGGCCTCACCAGCCTGGTGACTGTGGTTCCCAATGGAACCTCACCTGGACCTCATGTCTCTGGTCCCTCCTGACCCTCACCAGGACCTGGTGTCTCTGGTACCCACCAGGGTAGCATCAGGATATGGTTACACTGTTCACTAACAGTGACCCAGCCGGACCTATTAACTCTGGTCTTCACCTTGGCCAACCTGGACGTGGTGTCACTGGTTCCCACCAGGGTCTCACCTGGACATGGTGAGTCGGATCCCCACCTGGTCCTCACCTGTAACTGGTGATTCTCGTTCCCAAATGGACATCATATGGACCTGGTGGATGTAGTTTTTCTAGCTTCTCATGTACCTCTTGACTCTGGTCCCCACCAGGACCTCACCGGGACCTGGTGTGTGTGGTTGCCACCTGCACCTCACCTGGACCTTGTGATTCTGGTCTGCACCTGAGACTACCCTGGATCTGGTGACTGTGGTCCCCACCTGGTCTTCACCTGGATTTGGGGACTCCGGTCCCCATCTGGGCCTCACCTGGCCCTGTTGACCATGGTCCTCAACTGGGCAAAATTGGGACACGGTGACTGTATTCCACAACTGGAGCTCACCTGGACCAGTTCACTCTGGTCCCCCTCTGGGTGTCACCGTGCCCTAGTGACTGTGAACCCCACTTTGGCCTGACTTGGACCTGCTGACCCTGGTTGCCACCTACGCCAGACCTCGAACTGTTGACTCTGGTTCTTTCAAGGGCCTCCCCTGGACCTGGTGATCCTTGTCCCCACCTGCTCCTCAACTGGACGTGGTTGCTCTTGTCACCACCGGGGACTCACCTGGACCTGCTTACTGTGTTCCACACCTGGGCCTCAAGTAGACCTGTTGACCATGGTCCCAAATCCGGCCTCACTTGGACCTATTGCCTCTGACCCCCACCGGGGCCTCACGTGTAACTTGTAACTCTGGTCCTCACCTGGGGCTCATCTGGACCTAGTGACTCTGGTCCCCACCTGGGCTTCACGTGGATCTGGTGATTCAAGTCCCCACCTGGACTTCACCTGGATCTGGTGACTCTGTTCCCCACCTGGAACTCTCCTGGACCTGGTGACTCTCTTTCCAACATGGACCTCACCTGGATCTGGTGACTCTCGTCCTCAGTTTGGCCTCACCTGGACCTGGCGTCTCTCGTCCCCACTTTGACCTAACTCAGAACACTGATTCTGGCCCCACATATGCCGCACCTAGACCTGGTGACTCTTGTCCCCAGCTATGCCTCAATTCGACCTGATGAATCTGGTCTTCCTGTGGGCCTCACATGGACCTGGGACTCAGCAGGGTAGAGTGGCTCTGGTTCCCACAATGGGCTCACCTGATACTGCTGACTGTGGTCTTATTTTCTGCCTCACCAGGACCTAGAGATTCTGTTCCCCATCTGGGCCTGCATGGCCCTAGTGAATCTGGTCCTCACCCAGGCATCATTGGGACCTGGATACTCTATTACATTCCTGGGCCTCACTTTGACCAGCGACCTCTGGTCCCATTCTGGGCCCCAAACTAAACTGGTTAATCTGGTTCCCCCTCTGGGTCTCACCCTTACGTGGTGACTCTGGTCACCCCCTTTGATCTATATGGCCCTGGTGAATCTGGACCTTAGGTGGTCCGCACCTGTATCTCGTGATTGCTCACCACCTGGGCCTCACCTGGACTTGGTGAATTCTGTTGCCACCTGCGCCTCACCTGGACCTTGTGACTGTGGTCCCACCTGGACCTCACCTGGATCTGGTGGCTCTGGTTCCCATATGGGGCTCTCCTGGAACTGGTTACTGTGGTATCCATCTGGCCTCACCTGGAACACAATGACTCTGATCCATATTTTGGCCTCTCCTGGACCTGTTGTCTCTGATCCTTACCTGGGCATCATTGGTACCTGGATACTCTCTTATATACCTGGGCCTCACCTGGACCTGTTGACTGTGGTCCCACCTGATCCTCACCTGGACGAGGTGACTGGTTCCCCCAGGGACCTCACCTGACCTGGTGACTCAGGTCCTCATTTGGGCATCATGGGACCTGGTTTCTCAGTTACACATCGGGGCCTCACCTGGACCTAGTGATTCTCGTCCCGCTCTGGGCCTCACCCTGACGTGGTGACTCTGGTCACCACCTGGATATCACCAGAATCAGTGACTCTGGTCTCCCTCTGGGACTCACCCGGAGCTGGGGACTCTGGTGCTCAATTGGGCCTCAACAGGACCTGGTGAATCTACTCCTCACTTAGGCCTCGTCTGGACCTTGTGACTCTTTTCCCACCTGGCATCAATGGGACATGGTTACTCTGTTCCCCACCTGGGCCTCACCTGGACATGATAACTTTGCTCCGCACTTTGGTCTCAACTGGTCCTGATGACTCTGGTCCCCCCACTTAGGTCTCAATCTGGACCTGGTGACTGTGGTCCGCACCTGTGTCTCCCCTGGACCTGGTGACTCTAGTTCCCACATGAACCAAACCAGGACATGGTGACTGTGGTGTTCTTGTAGACTCACATTTACCTGGTGACTCCGGTCCCACTAGGGCCTCACCTGGATCTGGAGACTCTGGCCTGCAGGTTGGCCTCACCTGGACATGGTGAGTGGGGTTGCCACCTGGGCCTCACACATAGCTGGTTACTCAGGTCCCCACGTGGGATTCTTGGACCTGGTGAATCTGGTCCTTACCTGGTCCTCTCCCGGACCCAGGGACTCTGGTCACCACCGGTGACTCACCTGGACCTGGTGAATCTGGTCCCCATCTGGGTCTCACCCAGTCCTGGTGATTTGTTCCCCACCTGGACCTGATTGCTGTGGACTCTTTCTTGGCCTCACCTGGAACTGGTGACTCTGATCCTATCTGCGCATCACGCAGACCTGGTGACCCTGGTCCTCACCTGGGCATCATTGGTACCTGGTGACTCTGTTCCACAACTGAGCCTCACCTAAACATGATGACTCTGGAAAATTTCTGGGTCTCACCCTGACCTGGTGACTCTGGACCCCATCTGGATGTCACCTGGACCAGGTGATTCTGGTACCCCTCTAGGCCTCAACCAGATCTGGAGACTCTGGTCCTCAACTGGGCCTCACCTGGACCTAGTGAATATTCTCCATCTGGGCCTCATTTGGACCTGGTGACTCTGGTATCCACTGGGTAGCTTCAGGATATGGTTACACTGTTCACTATCAGTGACCCACCCGGACCTATTAACTCTGATCTTCACCTGGGCCACACCTGGCCATGCTGACAATGGTTCCCACCTGGGTCTCACCTGGACATGGTGAGTCGGATCCCCACATGGTCGTCACCTGTAATTGGTGATTCTCGTTACCACATGGACATCATGTGGACCTGGTGGCTGCAGTGTTTCTAGCTTCTCATGTGCCTCGTGACTCTGGTCCCCACGAGGGCCTCACCGGGACCTGGTGAGTGTGTTTGCCACCTGCACCTCACCTGGACCTGGAGATTCTGGTCTGCACCTGAGACTATCTGGATCTGGTGACTGTGGTCCCCACCTGGGCTTCACCTGGATTTGGGGACTCCGGTCCCCATCTGGGCCTCACCTGGCCCTCTTGACCATGGTCCTCAACTGGGCAAAATTGGGACGCGGTGACTCTGTTCCACAACTGGACCTCACCTGGACCAGATGACTCTGGTCCCCCTCTGGGTGTCACCGTGCCCTAGTGACTGTGAACCCCACTTTGGCCTGACTTGGACCAGCTGACCCTGGTTACCACCTGCGCCTCACCTCGAACTGTTGACTCTGGTTCTTTCAAGGGCCTCCCCTGGACCTGGTGATCCTGGTCCCCACCTGGGCCTCACCTGGACGTGGTGACTCTTGTCACCACCGGGGACTCACCTGGACCTGCTTACTGTGTTCCACACCTGGGTCTCAAATAGACCTGTTGAACATGGTCCCCAAGCCGGCCTCACATGGACCTGTTGCCTCTGATCCCCACCGGGGACTCACGTGTACCTGGTAACTCTGGTCCTTACCTGGGCCTCATCTGGACCTAGTGACTCTGGTCCCCTTCCTGGGCTTCACCTCGATCTGGTGACTCTGGTCCCCACCGGGACTTCACGTGGATCTGGTGACTCTGGTCCCCACATGGACCTCTCCTGGACCTATTGACTCTCTTTCCAACATGGAACTCTCTTGGATCTGGTGACTCTGATCCTCATTTTGGCCTCACATGGACCTCCTGTCTCTCATACCCACTTTGATCTAACTCAGAACTGCTGAATCTTGCCCCACCTAGGCCGCACCCAGACCTGGTGATTCTTGTCCCCAGCTATGCCTCAATTCGACCTGATGAATCTGGTCCTCCCGTGGGCCTCACGTGGACCTGGGACTCAGCTGGATAGAGTGGCTCTGGTTCCCACAAGGCGCTCACCTGATACTGGTGACTGTGTTGTTATTCTATGCCTCACCAGGACCTAGTGATTCTGTTCCCCATCTGGGCCTGCATGGACCTAGTGACTCTGGTTCTCACCCAGGCATCATTGGGACCTGGATACTCTATTCCACACCTGGGCCTCACTTTGACCAGGGACCTCTGGTCCCATTCTGGGCCTCAAACTAAACTGGTTACTCTGGTTCCCCCTCTGGGCCTCACCCTTACCTGGTGATCTGGTCACCCCTTGGGCTTCACTTGGCCCTGGTGAATCTGGTCCTTAGCTGGTCCGCACCTGGATCTGGTGACTGGTCGCCACCTGGGCCTCACCTGGACTAGGTGAACCCTATTGCCACCAGCGCCTCACCTGGACCTTGTAACTGTAATCCCAAGTGGACCTCACCTGGATCTGGTGGCTCTGGTTCCCATATGGGGCTCTCCTGGTCCTGGTTCCTGTGGTCTCCATCTGGCCTCACCTGGAACACAATTACTCTGATCCATATTTGGGCCTCTCCTGGACCTGTTGACTCTGGTCCTTACCTGGGCATCATTGGGACCTGGATACTCTCTTATATACCTGGGCCTCACCTGGACCTGATGACTGTGGTCCCACCTGGGCCTCACCTGGATGAGGTCACTGGTTCCCAGAGCGACCTCACATGGACCTGGTGACTCAGGTCCTCAAATGGGCATCATGGGACCTGGTTTCTCAGTTCCACATCGGGGCCTCACCTGGACCTAGTGATTCTCGTCCCCCTCTGGGCCTCACCCTGACGTGGTGACTCTGGTCCCCAGCTGGATATCACCAGAACCGGGTGACTCTGGTGCCCCTCTAGGACTCACCCGGTGCTGGGGACACTGGTATTCAACTGGGCCCCAACAGGACCTGGTGAATCTATTCCTCACTTAGGCCTCATCTGGACCTTGTGACTCTTTTCCCACCTGGCATCAATGGGACATGGTGACTCTGTTCCCCACCTGGGCCTCACTTGGACATGATAACTTTGTTACACACTTTGGCCTCAACTGGTCCTGATGACTATGGTCCCCCCACCTAAGCCACAAACTGCACCTGTTGACTGTGGTCCCCACCTGGGTCTCACCTGGACCTGGTGCCTCTCGTTCCCACATGAACCATACCTGGACCTGGTGACTGTGGTGTTCTTATAGACTAACATTTACCTGTTGACTCCGGACCCCACTAGGGCCTCAAATGTTCTGGTGACTCTGGCCTGCAGGATGGCCTCACCTGTACCTGGTGAGTGGGCCTGCCACCTGTGCCTCACCCATACCTGGTGACACAGGTCCCCACGTGGGCCTCTTGGACCTGTTGAATCTGGTCCTTACCTGGTCCTCTCCGAGACCCTGGGACTCTGGTCACCACCTGGGCCTCACCTGGACCTGGTGAATTTGGTCCCCATCTGGGCCTCACCCAGTCCTGGTGCCTTTGTTCCCCACCTGGACCTGATTGCTGTAGACTCTTTCTTGGCCTCACCTGGAACTGGTGACTCTGATCCTAACTGCGAATCACCCGGACCTGGTGACTCTGGTCCTCACCTGGACATCATTGGTACCTGGTAACTCCGTTCCACGCCTGAGCCTCACCTGGACATGATGACTCTGAAACCTCTCTGGGCCTCACCCTGACCTGGTGACTCTGGTCCCCATCTGGATGTCACCTGGACCAGGTGATTCTGGTACCCCTCTAGGCCTCAAGCAGATCTGGTGACTCTGGTCCTCAACTGGGTCTCACCTTGCCCTAGTGAATATGCTCCATCTGGGCCTCATTTGGACTTGGTGACTCTGGTCCCTACCTGGGCATCGTTGGGACATGTTTCCACTGCATGGCCTGCAGGTTGGCTGCACCTGGACCTGTGAGTTGGATTGCCACCTGGGCCTCACCCAATACTGGTGACACAGGTCCCCACGAGGGCCTCACTTGGACCTGCTGAATGTGGTCCTTACCTGGTCCTCACCCGGAACTGGTAAGTCTGGACATCACTTGGGAATCACCTGGACCTGGTGGATCTGGTCCCCATCTGGGCTTCACCCAGTCCTGATGACTTTGTTCCCCACCTGGAACTGATTGCTGTGGACTCCTTCTTGGCCTCACCTGGAACTGGTGACTCTGATCCCAACTGGGCTTCACCCAGATCTGGTGACTCTGGTCCTCACCTGTGGACCAGTATGACCTGGATACTCTCTTCCACACCTGAGCCTCACCGGGACATGATGACTCTGTATCCCCTCTGGGCCTCACCCTGACATGGTGACTCTGGTCTCCATCTGGATGTCACCTAGACCAGGTGAATCTGGTACCCCTCTAGGCCTCAACTAGACCTGGTGGCTCTGGTCCTCAACTGGGCATTACCGGGACCTAGTGAGCATGCTCCCCACTTGCGCCATATCTGGCCCTTGTGACTCTCTTTCTACCTGGGCATCATCGGGACATTGTTACTGTATTCCCCACTGGGACTGACCTGATCCTGGTAACTCTGGTCCTGACTTTGGCCTCTTCTGTACCAGGTGACTCTGGCTCCAACGGGGCCTCACTTGTAACTTGTGACTCTGATCTTAAGCATGGCCTCACCAGACCTGATCTCTGTGGTTCCCGTTTGGACTTCACCTGGACCTCATGTCTCTGGTCCCACCTGGGCCTCACCAGGACCTGGTGTCTCTGGTACCCACCTGGGTAGCATCAGGGTTTGGTTACACTGTTCACTAACAGTGACCCAGCTGGACCTATTATCTCTGGTCTTCACCTTTGCCACACCTGGACATGGTGACACTGGTTCTCACCTGGGCCTCACCTGGACATTGTAAGTCGGATCCCCACCTGGTCCTCATGTATTACTGGTGATTCTCGTTCCCACATGGACATAATGTGGAATTGGTGGCTGCAGTGTTTATAGCTTCTCATGTACCTCGTGATTCTGGTCCCCGGCCTCACCGGGACCTGGTGAGTGTGGTTGCCACCTGCATTTATCCTGGACCTGGTGATTCTAGACTGCACCTGAGGCTAGCCTGGATCTGGTGACTGTGGTCCCCACCTGGGCTTCACCTGGAATTGGGGACCCCGGTCCCCATCTGGGCCTCACCTGGCCCTGTTGACCATGGTCCTCAACTGGGCAAAATTGGGACTCGGTGACTGTGTTCCACAACTGGACCTCACGTGGACAAGGTGACTCTCGTCCCCCTCTGGGTCTCACCGTGCCCTAGTGACTGTGAAACCCACTTTGGCCTGACTTGGACCTCCTGACCCTGGTTGCCACCTGCGCCTGACCTCCAACTGTTGACTCTGGGTCTTTCAAGGTCCTCCCCTGGACCAGGTGATCCTTGTCCCCACCTGGGCCGCACCTGGATGTGGTGACCCGTTAACAACCGGGGACTCACCTGGACCTGCTTATTGTGTTCCACACCTGGGCCTCAAGTGGACCTCTTGACCATGGTCCCCAAGCCGGCCTCACATGGACCTGTTGCCTCTGATCCCCGCCGGGGAATCACGTGTACCTGGTAACTCTGGTCCTCACCTGGGCCTTATCTGGACCTAGTGACTCTGGTTCCCACCTGGGCTTCACCTGGATGTGGTGACTCTGATCCCCACCTGGACTTCACCTGGATCTGGTGAATCTGGTCCCCACCTGGACCTCTCCTGGACCTGGTGTCTCTCTTTCGAACATGGACCTCACCTGGATCTGGTGACTCTGGTCCTCAGTTTGGCCTCACCTGGACCTGGTGTCACTCGTCCACACTTTGACCTAACTCAGAACTGCTGAATCTTGCCAAACCTAGGACGCACCCAGACTTGGTGACTCTTGTCCCCAGCTATGCCTCAATTCGACCTGATGAATCTGGTCCTCACGTGGGCCTCACATGGACCTGGGACTCAGCTGGATAGAGTGGCTCTGGTTCCCACAAGAGTCTCACCTGATACTGGTGACAGGGGTCTTTTTCTATGCTTCACCAGGACCTAGTGATTCTGTTCCCCATCTGGGCCTGCATGGCCCTAGTGACTCTGGTCCTCACCCAGGCATCATTGGGACCTGGATATTCTATTCCACACCTGGGCCTCACACTGACAAGGGACCTCTGATCCCATTCTGGGCCTCAAACTAAACTGGTTACTCTGGTTCCCCCTCTGGGCCTCACCCTTAGCTGGTGACTCTGGTCACCCCTTGGGCTTCACTTGGCCCTGGTGAATCTGGTCTTTAGCTGGTCCTCACCTGGATCTGGTGACTGGTCGCGACCTGGGTCTCACCTGGACTTGGTGAATCCTGTTGCCACCTGTGCCTCAACTGGACCTTGTGACTGTGGCCCACCTGAACCTCACCTGGATCTCGTGGCTCTGGTTCCCATATGGGGCTCTCCTGGACCTGGGTCCTGTGGTCTCCATCTGGCGTCACCTGGAACACAATGACTCTGATCCATACTTGGGCCTCTCCTGGACCTGTTGGCTCTGGTCCTTACCTGGGCATCATTGGGACCTGGATACTCTCTTACATACCTGTGCCTCACCTGGACCTGTTGACTGTGGTCCCACATGGGCCACATCTGGACGAAGTGACTGGTTCCCACAGGGACCTTACCTGGACCTGGTGACTCAGGTCCTCATATGGGCATCATGGGACCAGGTTTCTCAGTTCCACATCGGGGCCTCACTTGGACCAATGATTCTGGTCCCCCTCTGGGCCTCATCCTGATGTGGTGACTCTGGTCCCCACCTGGATATCACCAGAACCGGGTGACTCTGGTCCCCCTCTGAGATCAGCCGGAGCTGGGGACACTAGTCCTCAGCTGGGACTCAACAGGACCTGGTGAATCTACTCCTCACTTAGTCCTCGTCTGGACCTTGTGACTCTTTTCCCACCTGGCATCAATGGGACATGGTTACTCTGTTCCCCGCCTGGGCCTCACCTGGACATGATAACTTTGCTCCACACTTTGGCCTCAACTGGTCCTGATGACTCTGGTCCCCGCCCCTAGGCCTCAATCTGGACCTGGTGACTGTGGTCCCCAACTGGGTCTCACCTGGACTTTGTGACTCTCGTTCCCACATGAACCACACCTGGACCTGGTGACTGTGGTGTTCTTGTAGACTCACATTTACCTGGTGACTCTGGTACCCACTAGGGCCTCACTTGGATCTGGTGACTCTGGCCTGCAGGTTGGCCTCACTTGGACCTGGTGAGTGGGGTTGCCACCTGAGCCTCACCCATAATTGGTGACTCAGGTCCTAACGTGGGCCTCTTCTACCTGGTTAATCTGGTCCTTACCTCGTCCTCTCCTAGACCCGGGGACTCTGGTCATCACCTGGGCATCACCTGGACCTGGTGAATCTGGTCCCCATCTGGGACTCACCCAGTCCTGGTGACTTTGTTCCCCACCTGGACCTGATTGCTGTGGACTCCTTCTTGGCCTCACCTGGAACTGGTGACTCTGATCCTATCTGCGCGTCACCCAGACCTGGTGAATATGGTCCTCACCTGGGCATCATTGGTACCTGGTGACTCTGTTCCACACCTGAGCCTCACTTGGACATGATGTCTCTGGAACTTCTCTGGGCCTCACCCTGACCTGGTGACTCTGGTCCCCATCTGGATGTCACCTGGACCAGATGATTCTGGTACCCCTCTAGGCCAAAACCAGATCTGGTGACTCTGGTCCTCAAGTGAGCCTCACCTGGACCTAGTGAATATGCTCCATCTGGGCTTCATTTGGACCTGGTGACTCTGGTCCCTACCTGGGCATCATGGAGACATGGTTCCACTGCATGGCCTGCAGGTTGGCCTCACCTGGACCTGGTAACTCTGGTCTCTACCTGGGCATCATCGTGACATGTTCCACTGCATGGCCTGCAGGTTGGCCTCACCTGGACCTGGTAAATCTAGTCCCTACCTGGGC
Organism: Canis aureus; assembly: GCF_053574225.1. Taxonomy (NCBI): domain Eukaryota; kingdom Metazoa; phylum Chordata; class Mammalia; order Carnivora; family Canidae; genus Canis; species Canis aureus. The sequence continues at coordinate 69,532,950 of NC_135625.1, forward strand.
ATCATCGGGACATGGTTCCTCTGCATGGCCTGCAGGTGGGCCTCACCTGACCTGGTGAGTGGCGTCACCTTGGCCTCACACATGCCTGGTGACACAGGTCCACACGTGGGCCTCACTTGGGCCTGGTGAATCTGGTCCTTACCTGATCCTCAACCGGAACTCCTAACTCGGGTCACCACCTGGGAATCACATGAATCTGGTTAAACTGGTCCCCATCTGGTCCTCATCCAGTCCTGGTGACTTTGTCACCCCATCTGGAACTGATTGATGTGGACTCCTTCTTGGCCTCACCTGGAACTGGTGACTCTGATCCTATCTGGGCCTCACACAGATCTGGTGACTCTGGTCCTCACCTATGGACCATTATGAACTTGATACTCTGTTCCACACCTGAGCTTCACCTGGACATGATGACTCTGGATCCCCTCTGGGCCTCACCCTGACATGATGACTCTGGTCCCCATCCGGATGTCACCTAAACTAGGTGAATCTGGTATCCCTCTAGGCCTCAACTTGACCTGGTGACTCTGGTCCTGAACTGGGCCTCACGGGGACCTAGTGATCATGCTCCCCACCTGCGCCCCATCAAGACCTGGTGACTCTGGTTCTACCTGGATATCATCGGGACATGGTTACTCTATTGCCCACTCGGACTGACCTTATCCTGGTAACTCTGGTCCGGACTTTGGCCTCTTCTGTACCAAGTGACTCTGGCTCCACCTGGGCCTCACCTGTAACTGGTGACTCTGATCTTAACATGGCCTCACCTGACCTGGTGACTGTGGTTCCCATCGGGACCTCACCTGGACCTCATGTATCTGGTTCCACCTGGGCCTCACCAGGACCTGGTGTCTCTGGGACCCACCTGGGTAGCATCAGGATATGGTTACACTGTACACTAACAGTGACCCAGCCGGACCTATCAAATCTGGTATTCACCTGGGCCACTCCTGGACATGGTGACACTGGTTCCCCCAGTCTCACCTGGACATGGTAAGTCGGATCCCCACCTGGGCCTCACCTGTAACTGGTGATTCTAGTTCCCACATGGACAACATGTGGACCTGGTGGCTGCAGTGTTTCTAGCTTCTCATGTACCTCGTGACTCTGGTCCCCACCAGGCCCTCACCGGGACCTGGTGAGTGTCTTTGCCACCTGCACCTCACCTGGACCTGGTGATTCTGGACTGCACCTGAGACAAACCTGGAGCTGGTGACTGTGGTCGCCACCTTGGCTTCACCTGGATTGGGGACTCCAGTCCCCATCTGGGCCTCACCTGGCCCTGTTGAACATGGTCCTCAACTGGGCAAAATTGGGACCCAGAGACTGTGTTCCACAACTGGACCTCACCTGGACCAGGTGACTCTGGTCCCCTTCTGGGTCTCAACATGCCCTAGTGAATGTGAACCCCACTTTGGCCTGACTTGGACCTGCTGACCCTGGTTGCCACCTGTGCCTGACCTCGAACTGTTGACTCTGGATCTTTCAAGGGCCTCCCCTGTACCTGGTGATCCTGGTCCCCACTTGGGCCTCACCTGGACGTGATGACTCTTGTCACCACCGAGGACTCACCTGGACCTGGTTACTGTGTTCCACACCGGGGCCTCAAGTAGACCTGTTGACCATGGTCCCAAGCTGGCCTCACATGGACCTGTTGCCTCTGATCCCTGCCGGGGAATCACGTGTACCTGGTAATTCTGGTCCTCACCTGGGCCTCATCTGGACCTAGTGACTCTGTGCCCACCTGGGCTTCACCTGGATCTGGTGACTCTGGTCGCCACCTGGACTTCACCTGGATCTGGTGACTCCTGTCCCCACCTGGACTTCTCCTGGACCTGGTGACTCTCTTTCCAACATGGACCTCACCTGGATCTGGTGACTCTGGTACTCATTTTGGCCTCTCATGGACCTGGTTTCTCTCGTCCCCACTTTGACGTAACTCAGAATTGCTGAATCTTGCCCCACCTAGGCCGCACCCAGACCTGGTGACTCTTGTCCCCAGCTATGCCTCAATTCTATCTGATGAATCTGGTCCTCACGTGGGCCTCACATGGACCTGGGACTCAGCTGGATAGAGTGGCTCTGGTTCCCACAAGGGGCTCACCTGATACTGTTGACTGTGGTCTTATTCTATGCCTCACCAGGACCTAGTGATTCTGTTCCCCATCTGGGCCTGCATGGCCCTAGTGACTCTGGTCCTCACTCAGGCATCATTGGGACCTGGATACTCTATTCCACACCTGGGCCTCACTTTGACCAGGGACCTCTGGTCCCATTCTGGGACTCAAACTAAAGTGGTTATTCTGGTTCCCCCTCTGGGCCTCACCCTTACCTGGTGACTCTGGTCACCCCTTGGGCTTCAATTGGGCCTGGTGATTCTGGTCCTTAGCTGGTCCGCACATGGATCTGGTGACTGGTCGCCACCTGGGTCTCACCTGGACTTGGTGAATCCTGTTGCCACATGCGCCTCACCTGGACCTTGTGACTGTGGTCCCACCTGGACCTCACCTGAATCTGGTTGCTCTGGTTCCCATATGGGGTTGTCCTGAACCTGGTCCATGTTGTCTCCATCTGGCCTCACCTCAATGACCTCAATGACTCTGATACATATTTGGGCCTCTATGGGACCTGATGACGCTGGTCCTTACCTGGGCATCACTGGGACCTGGATACTCTCTTATATACCTGGGCCTCACCTGGACCTGGTGACTGTGGTCCCACCTGGGCCTCACCTGGACGAGGTGACTGGTTCCCACAGGGACCTCACCTGGACCTGGTGACTCAGGTCCTCATATGGGCATCATGGGACCTGGTTTCTCAGTTCCACATCGGGGCCTCACCTGGACCTAGTGATTCTCGTCCCCCTCTGGGCCTCACCCTCACGTGGTGACTCTGGTCACCCCTGGATATCACCAGAACCGGGTGACTCTGGTCCCCCTCTGGGACTCTCCCGGAGCTGGGGACACTGGTCCTCAACTGGGCCTCAACAGGACCTGGTAAATCTACTCCTCACTTAGGCCTCGTCTGGACCTTGTGACTCTTTTCCCACCTGGCATCAATGCGACATGGTTACTCTGTTCCCCACCTGAGCCTCAACTGGACATGATAACTTTGCTCCAACTTTCGCCTCAAATGGTCCTGATGAATCTGGTCCCCCCACCTAGGCCTCAATCTGGACCTGGTGACTGTGGTCCCCACCTGGGTCTCACCTGGACCTGGTGACTCTCGTTCCCACATGAAACACACCTGGACCTGGTGACTGTGGTGTTCTTGGAGACTCACATTTACCTGGTGACTCCGGTGTCCACTAGGGCCTCACCTGGATCTGGTGACTCTGGCCTGCAGGCTGGCCTCACCTGACCTGGTGAGTGGGGTTGCCACCAGGACCTCACCCATACCTGGTGACTCTGTACCCACGTGGGCCTCTTGGACCTGTTGAATCTGGTCCTTACCTGGTCCTCTCCCAGACCCGGGGACTCTGGTCATCACCTGGGCCTCACCTGGACCTGGTGAATCTGATCCCCATCTGGGCCTCACCCAGTCCTGCTGGCTTTGTTCGCCACCTGGACCTGATTGTTGTGGTCTCCTTCTTGGCCTCACCTGGAACTGGTGGCTCTGATCGTATCTGCACGTCACCCAGATCTGGTGACTCTGGTCCTCACCTGGGCATCATTGGTACCTGGTGACTCTGTTCCACACCTGAGCCTCAACTGGACATGATGACTCTGGAACATCTCTGGGCCTCACCCTGACCTGGTGACTCTGGACCCATCTGGATGTCACCTGCACCAGGTGATTCTGGTACCCCTCTAGGCCTCAACCACATCTGGTGACTCTGGTTCTCATCTGGGCCTCACCTGGACCTAGTGAATATGCTCCATCTGGGCCTCATTTGGACCTGTTGCTTCTGAATCCCACCGGGGCCTCACGTGTACCTTGTAACTCTGGTCCTCACCTGGGCCTCATCTGGACCTAGAGACTCTGGTCCTCACCTGGGCTTCACCTGGATCTGGAGACTCTGGTCCCCATCTGGACTTCACCTGCATCTGGTGACTCTGGTCCCCATCTGGACCTCTCCTGGACTTGGTGTCTCTCTTGCCCACTTTGACCTAACTCAGAACTGCTGAATCTTGCCCACCTATTACGCACCCAGACCTGGTGTCTCTTGTCCCTAGCTATTCCTCAATTCGACCTGATGAATCTGGTCCTCACGTGGACCTCACAAGTACCTGGGACTCAGCTGGATAGAGTGGCTCTGTTTCCCACAAGGGACTCACCTGATACTGCTGACTGTGGTCTTATTCTGTGCCTCACCAGTACCTAGTGATTCTGTTCCCCATCTGGGCCTGCATGGCCTTAGTGACTCTGGTCCTCACTCAGGCATCATTGGGACCTGGATACTCTATTCCACACCTAGGCCTCACTCATACCTGGTGACAAAGGCCCGACTTGGGCCTCACTTGGACCCGGTGAATCTGGTCCTTACCTGGTCCTCACCCGGAACTGCTAACTCTGGTCACCACCTTGGAATCACCTGGGTCTGGTGAATCTGGTCCCCATCTGGGCCTCACCCAGGCTTGGTTTCTTTGCTCCCTACGTGGACCTGATTGTCGTGGACTCCTACTTGGCCTCACCTGGAACTGCTGACTCTGATCCTAACTGGGCCTCACCCAGATCTGGTGACTCTGGTCCTCACCTGTGGACCATTATGACCTGGATACTCTGTTCCACACGTGAGCCTCACCTGGACATGAACTCTGGATCCCCTCTGGTCCTCACCCTGACATGGTGAGTCTGGTCCCAATTTGGATGCCACCTAGACCAGGGGATTCTGGTACCCCTTTAGGCCTCAACTTGACCTGGTGACTCTGGTCCTCAACTGGGCCTCACCGAGACCTAGTGATTATGCTCCCCACCTGCGCCTCATCTGGACCTGGCGACTCTGTTTCTACCTGGGAATCATTGGGACATGGTTACTCTATTCCCCAATAGGACTGCCCTGATCCTTGTAACTCTGGTCCTGACTTTGGCTTCTTCTATACCAGGTGACTCTGGCTCCACCTGGGCCTCACCTGTAACTGGTGACTCTGAATCTAAGCATGGCCTCACGTGACATGGAGACTGTGGTTCCCATCGGGACCTCAACTGGACCTCAGGTCTCTGGTCCCATCTCGGGGTCACCAGGACCTGGTGTCTCTGGTACCCACCTGGGTAGCATCAGGATATGGTAACTCTGTTCACTAACTGTGACCCAGCCGGACCTATTAACTCTGGTCTTCACCTGGGCCACACCTGGACATGGTGACACTGGTTCCCACCTGGGTCTCACCTGGATATGGTGAGTCGGATTCCCACCTGGTCCTCACCTGTAACTGGTGATTCTCGTTCCCACATGGAGATCATGTGGACCTGTTGGATGCAGGGTTTCTAGCTTATTTTTTTTTAATTTTTATTATTTATGATAGTCACAGAGGGAGAGAGAGGCAGAGACACAGGCAGAGGCAGACGCAGGCTCCAGGCACAGGGAGCCCGACGTGGGATTCGATACCGGGTATCCAGGATCGCGCCCTGGGCGAAAGGCAGGCGCAAAACCGCTGCGCCACCCAGGGATCCCATGTGTTTCTAGCTTCTCATGTACCTCCTGACTCTGGTCCCCACCAGGGCCTCAACGGGACCTGGTGAGTTTGGTTGCCACCTGCACCACACATGGAACTGGTGATTCTGGTCGGACCTGAGACTACCCTGGATCTGGTGACTGTGGTCCCCACCTGGGCTTCACCTGGATTTGGGGACTCCAATCCCCATCTGGGCTTCACCTGGCCCTGTTGACCATGGTCCTCAACTGGGCAAAATTGGGACCCGGTGACTGTGTTCCACAACTGGACCTCACCTGCACCAGGTGACTGGTCCCCCTCTGGGACTCACCGTGCCCTAGTGACTGTGAACCCCACTTTGACCTGACTTGGACCTGCTGACCCTTGTTGCCACCTGCGGCTGACCTCGAACTGTTGACTCTGGTTCTTTCAAGGGCCTCCCCTTACCTGGTGATCCTGGTCCCCACCTGGGCCTCACCTGGACGTGGTGACTCTTCTCACCACCGGGGACTCAACTGGACCTGCTAACTGTGTTCCACACCTGGGCCTCAAGTAGACCTGTTGACCATGGTCCCCAAGCCGGCCTCACATGGACCTGTTGCCTCTGATCCCCACCGGGGCCTCACGTGTACCTGGTAATCTGGTCCTCACCTGGGCCTCATCTGGACCTAGTCACTCTGGTCCCCACCTGGGCTTCATCTGGATTTGGTGACTCTGTCACCTCCTGGGAATCACCTGGGCCTGGTGAATCTGCTCCCCATCTGGGCCCAACCCAGTCCTGGTGACTTTGTTCCCCACCCGGACCTGATTGTTGTGGACTCCTTCTTGGCCTCACCGGGAAATGTTGATTCTGATCATAAGTGGGCCTCACCCAGATCTGGAGACTCTGTTCCTCACCTGTGGACCATTATGACCTGGATACTCTGTCCCACACCTAAGCCTCACATGGACATGATGACTCTGGATCCCCTCTGGGCCTCACCCTGACATGGTGACTCTGGTCCCCATCTGGATGTCACCTAGACCAGGTGAATCTGGTACCCTTCTAGGCCTCAACTAGACCTGGTGATACTGGTCCTCGACTGGGCCTCACCGGGACCTAGTGAATATGCTCCCCACCTGCGCCTCATCTGGACCTGGTGACTCTGGTTCTACCTGGGCATCATCTGGACATGTTTACTCTATTCCCCACTGGGACTGACCTGATCCTGGTAACTCTGGTCCTGAGTTTTGGCTCTTCTGTACCAGGTGACTCTGGCTCCACCTGGGCCTCACCTGTAACTGTTGAATCTGATTCTACGCATGGACTCACCTGACCTGCTGTCTGTGGTGCCCATCGGGACCTCACCTGGTCCTCATGTCTCTGGTCTCACCTGGGCCTCACCGGGACTTGGTGTCTCTCGTACCCACCTGGGTAGCATCAGGATATGGTTACACTGTTCACTAACAGTGACCCAGCCGGACCTATAAACTCTGGTCTTCACCTCGCCACACCTGGACATGGTGACACTGGTTCCCACCTGGGTCTCACCTACACATGGTGAGTCGGATCCCCACAGGGTCCTCACCTCTAACTGGTGATTCTCGTTCCCACATGGACATCATGTGGACCTGGTGGCTGCAGTGTTTCTAGCTTCTCATGTACCTCGTGACTCTGGTCCCCACCAGGCCTCACCGGGACCTAGTGAGTGTGGTTGCCACCTGCACCTCACCTGGACCTGGTGATTCTGGTCTGCACCTGAGACTACCCTGGATCTGGTGACTATGGTCCCAACCTGGGCTTCACCTGGATTTGGGCACTCCGATTCCCATCTGGGCCTCACCTGGCACTGTTGACCATGGTCCTCAACTGGGCAAAATTGGGACCCGGTGACTGTGTTCCACACCTGGACATCACCTGGACCAGGTGACTCTGGTTCCCCTCTGAGTCTCACCGTGCTCTAGTGACTGTGAACCCCACTTTGGCCTGACGTGGACCTGCTGACTCTGGTTGCCACCTGCGCATGACTTCGAACTTTTGACTCTGGTTATTTCAAGAGCCTCCCCTGTACCTGGTGAAACTGGTTCCCACCTGGGCCTCTCCTGGACCTGGTGACCCTTGTCACCACTGGGGACTCACTTGGACCTGGTTACAGTGTTCCACACTGGACCTCAAGTAGAACTATTGACCATGGTCCCCAAGCCGGCCTCACATGGACCTCTTGCCTCTGATACCTACCGTCGCCTCACGTGTACCTGGAAACTCTGGTCCTCACCTGGGCCTCATATGGACCTAGTGACTCTGGTCCCACCTGGGATTCACCTGGATCCGGTTACTCTGGTCCCCACCTGGACTTCACCTGGACCTGGTGACTCAGGTCCTCATATGGGCATCATGGGACCTGATTTCTCATTTCCACATCGGGGCCTCACCTGGACCTAGTGATTCTCGTCCGACTCTGGGCCTCACCCTGACGTGCTGACTCTGGTAACCACCTGGATATCACCAGAACCGGGTGACGTTGGTCCCCCTCTGGGACTCTCCTGGAGCTGGGGACTCTGGTCCTCAACTGGGTCTCAACAGGACCTGGTGAATCTACTCCTCACTTTGACCTCGTCTGGACCTGTGACTCTTTTCCAACCTGACATCAATGGGACATGGTTACTCTGTTCCCCAACTGGGCCTCACCTGGACATGATAACTTTACTCCACACTTTGCCCTGAACTGGTCCTGATGACTCTAGTCCCCACACCTAGGCCTCAATCTGGACCTGGTGACTGTGGTCCCCACCTGGGTCTCACCTGGACATGGTGACTCTCGTTCCCACATGCACCACACCTGGACCTGGTGACTGTGGTGTTCTTGTAGACTCACATTTACCAGGTGATTCCGGTCCCCACTAGCGCCTCACCTGGATCTGGTGACTCTGGCCTGCAGGCTGGCCTCACCTGGACCTGGTGAGTGGGGTTGCCACCAGGACCTCACCCATACCTGGTGACTCTGTCCCCACGTGGGCCTCTTGGACCTGGTGAATCTGGTCCTTACCTGGTCCTCTCCCAGACCCGGGGACTCTGGTCACCACCTGGGCCTCACCTGGACCTGGTGAATCTGGTCCCCATCTGGGCCTCACCCAGTCCTGGTGGCTTTGTTCCCCACGGGGACGTGATTCCTGTGGACTCCTTCTTGGCCTCACCTGGAACTGGTGACTCTGATCCTATCTGCTCGTCACCCAGAACTGGGGACTCTGGTCCTCACCTGGGCATCATTGGTACCTGGTGACTCTGTTCTACACCTGAGCCTCACCTGGACATGATGACTCTGAAATCTCTATGGGCCTCACCCTGACCTGGTGACTCTGGTCCCCATCTGGATGTCACATGGACCAGGGGATTCTGCTACCCCTCTAGGTCTCAACCAGATATGGTGACTCTGGTCCTCAACCTGGCCTCACCTGGACCTAGTGAATATGATCCATCTGGGCCTCATTTGAACCTGGTGACTCTGGTCCCTACCTGGGCATCATAGGGATATTGTTCCACTGCATGGCCTGGAGGTTGGCGTCACCTGGACCTTGTAACTCTAGTCCCTACCTGGGTATCATCGAGACATGGTTCCACACATGGCTTGCAGGTTGGCATCACCTGGGCCTGGTAACTCTAGTCCCTAACTGGGCATCATGGGGTCACGGTTCCTCTGCATGGCCTGCAGGTTGGCATCACCTGGACCTGGTGTCTCTCGTCCCCACTTTGACCAACTCAGAACTGCTGAATCTTGCCCCACCTAGGCCGCACCCAGACCTGGTGACTCTTGTCCCCAGCTATGCCTCAATTCGACCTGATGAATCTGGTCCTCACGTGGGCCTCACAAGGACCTGGGACTCAGCTGGATATAATGGCTCTGGATCCCACATGGGGCTCACCTGATACTGCTGACTGTGGTCTTATTCTATGCCTCACCAGGACCTAGTGATTCTGTTCCCCATCTGGGCCTGCATGGCCCTATTTACTCTGGTCCTCACTCAGGCATCATTGGGACCTGGATACTCTATTCCACACTGAGCCTCACACTGACAAGGGACCTCTGATCCCATTCTGGGCCTCAAACTAAACTGGTTACTCTGGTTCCCCCTCTGGCCTCAACCTTACCTGGTGACTCTGGTAACCCCTTGGGCTTCACTTGGGCCTGGTGAATCTGGTCTTTAGCTGCTCCTCACCTGGATCTGGTGACCGGTCGACACCTGGGCCTCACCTGGACTTGGTGAATCCTGTTGCCACCTGTGCCTCAACTGGACCTTGTGACTATGGTCCCACCTGGAACTCACCTGGATCTCGTGGCTCTGGTTCCCATATTGGGCTCTCCTTAACCTGGTTCCTGTGGTGTCCATCTGGCCTCACCTGGAACACAATGACTCTGATCCATATTTGGGCCTCTCCTGGACCTGATGACTCAGGTCCTTACCTGGGCATTATTGGGACCTGGATACTCTCTTATATACCTGGGCCTCACCTGGACCTGGTGACTGTGGTCCCACCTGTGCCTCACCTGGTCGAGGAGATTGGTTCCCACAAGGACCTCACCTGGACCTGGTGACTCACGTACTCATATGGGCATCATGGGACCTGGTTTCTCAGTTCCACATCGGGGCCTCACCTGGACCTAGTTATTTCGTCCCACTCTGCGCCTCACCCTGACATGGTGACTCTGGTCCACACCTGGATATCACCGGAACCGGGTGACACTGGTCCCCCTGTGGCACTCACCGGGAGCTGGGGACTCTGTTGCTCAACTGGGCCTCAACAGGACATGGTGAATCTACTCCTCACTTAGGCCTCTTCTGGACCTTGTGCCTCTTTTCCCACCTGGCATCAATGGGACATGGTTACTCTCTTCCCCACATGGGCCTCACCTGGACATGATAACTTTGCTCCACACTTTGGCCTCAACTGGTCCTGATGACTCTGGTCCCCTCACCTAGGCCTCAATCTGGACCTGATGACTGTGGTCCCCACCGGGGTCTCACCTGGACCTGGTGACTCTCGTTCCCACATGAACCACACCTGGACCTGGTGACTGTGGTGTTCTTGTAGACTCACATTTACCTGGTGACTCCGGAACCCACTAGGGCCTCACTGGGATCTGGTGACTCTGGCCTGCAGGTTGGCCTCACCTGGACCTGGTGAGTGGGGTTGCCACCTGGGCCTCACCCATAATTGGTGACTCAGGTCCCCACGTGGGCCTCTTCTACCTGGTGAATCTGGTCCTTACCTGGTCCTCTCCTAGACCCGGGGACTCTGGTCACCACCTGGGTTTCACCTGGACCTGGTGAATCTGGTACCCATCTGGGCCTCACACAATCCTGGTGACTTTGTTCCCCACCTGGACCTGATTGCTGTGGACTCCTTCTTGGCCTCACCTGGAACTGGTGACTCTGATCCTATCTGCGCGTCACCCAGACTTGGTGAATCTGGTCCTCATCTGGGCCTCATTGGTACCTGGTGACTCTGTTCCACACCTGAGCCTCACTTGGACATGATGACTCTGGAACCTCTCTGGGCCTCACCCTGACCTGGTGACTCTGGTCCCCATCTGGATGTCACCTGGACCAGGTGATTCTGGTACGCTTATAGGGCTCAACCAGATCTGGTGACTCTGCTCCTCAACTGGGCCTCACCTAGAACTAGTGTATATGCTCCATCTGGCCCTCATTTGGACATGGTGATTCTGATCCTTACCTCGGCATTACCGGGACATGGTTCCACTGCATGGCCTGCAGGTGTGCCTCACATGGACCTGATAACTCTAGACCCCACCTGGGCATCTTCGGGACACGGTTCCTCGGCATGGCCTGCAGGTTGGCCTCACTTGGACCTAGTGAGTGGGGTTGTCACCTGAGACTCACCCATGGCTGGTGACACAGGTCCCAACGTGGGCCTCACATGGACCTGGTGAATCTGGTCCTTCCCTTGTCCTCACCCGGAACTGGTAAATCTGGTCATCACCTGGGAATCACCTGGACATTGTGTTCTGGTCCCCATTGGGCCTCATCCAGTCCAGGTGACTTTGTACCCACCTGGACCTGATTGCTGTGTACTCCTTCTTGGCCCTCACCTGGAACTAGTGACTCTGATCCTAACTGGGCCTCACCCAGATCTGGTGACTCTGGTCCTCACCTGTGGACCATTATGACCTGGATACTCTGTTCCACACGTGAGCCTCACCTGGACATGATGCCTCTGGATCCCCTCTGGGCCTCAGCCTGACATGTTGACTCTGGTACCCATCTGGATGTCACCTAGACCAGGTAAATCTGGTACCCCTCTAGGCTTCAAGTAGACCTGGTGACTCTGGGCCTCAACTGGGCCTCACCTGGACCTAGTGAATATGCTCCATGTGGGCCTCATTTGGACCTGGTGACTCTGGTCCCTACCTGGGCATCATCGGGACATGGTTCCACTGTATGGCCTGCAGGTAGGCCTCACCTGGACCTGGTAAATCTGGTCCCTACCTGGGCATCATCGGGACATGTTCCTTTGCATGGCCTGCAGGTTGGCCTCACCTGGACCTGGTGAGTAGGGTTGCCACCTGGGCCTCACCCATACCTGGTGACATAGGTCCCCACGTGGGCCTAAATTGGACCTGGTGAATCTGGTCCTTACCTTATCCTCACCCGGAACTGGTAACCCTGGTCACCACCTGGGCCTCACCTGGACCTGGTGAATCTGGTCCCCATCTGTGCCTCACCAGGTCCTGGTGACTTTGTTCCCCACCTGGACCTGATTGCTGTGGACTCTTTCTTGGCCTCACCTGGAAATGGTGACTCTGATCTTATCTGCGCACCCCCTAGACCTGGTGACTCTGTTCCTCACCTGGGCATCATCGGGACATGGTTCCACTGCATGAACTGCAGGTTGGCATCACCTGGACCTGGTAATTCTGTTCCCTACCTGGGCATCATCGGGACTTGGTTCCACTGCATGGCCTGCAGGTTCGACTCACCAGGACCTGGTTACTCTGGGCCCTACCGGGGCACCATCAGGACATGTTTCCACTGCATGGCCTGCAGGTTGGCCTCACCTGGACCTGGTAACTCTGGTCCCTACCTGGGCATCATCGGGACACGGTTCCTCTGCAAGGCCTACAGGCTGGCCTCACCTGGACCTGGTGAGTGTGGTTGACACCTGGGACTCACCCATACCTGATGAACCAGGTCCCCACGTGGGCCTCTTGGACCTGGTGAATCTGGTCCTTACCTGGTCCTCTCCCAGACCCGGGGATTCTGGTCACCACCTGGGCCTCACCTGGACCTGGTGAATCTGGTCCCCATTAGTCCTCACCCAGTCCTGGTGCCTTTGTTCCCCACCTGGACCTGATTGCTGTGGACTCCTTCTTGGCCTCACCTGGAACTGGTGAATCTGATTGTATCTGCACGTCACGCAGTTCAGGTGACTCTGGTCCTCACCTGGGCATCATTGGTACCTGGTGACTCTGTTCCACACCTGAGCCTCACCTGGACATGAGGACTCTGGAACCTCTCTCGGCCTCACCCTGACCTGGTGACTCTGGTCCCCATCTGGATGCCACCTGGTCCAGGTGATTCTGGTACCCCTCTAGGACTCAACCAGATCTGGTGACTGTGATCCTCAACTGGGCCTCACCTGCATCTAGTGAATATGCTCCATCTGGGCCTCTTTTGGACTTGGTGACTCTGATCCCTACCTGGGCATCATCGGGACATGGTTCCATTGCATGGCCTTCAGGTTGTCCTCTCCTGGACCTGGTAGCTCTGGTTCCTACCTGGGCATCATCGGGACATGTTCCACTGCATGGCCTGCAGGTTGGCCTCACCTGGACCTGAGAACTTTAGTCCCTACTTGGGCATCATCGGGACACGGTTCCTCTGCATGGCCTGCAGGTTGGCCTCACCTGGACCTGGTGAGTAGGGTTGCCAATTGTGCCTCACCCATACCTGGTGACACAGGTCCCCACGTGGCCTCAATTGGACCTGGTGAATCTGGTCTTTACCTGGTCCTCCCCGGAACTGTTAACTCTGGTCACCACCTGGGAATCACCTGGGCCTGGTGAATCTGGTCCCCATCTGGGCCTCACCCAGTCCTGGTGATTTTGTTCCCCAACTGGACCTGATTGCTGTGGACTCCTTCTTGGCCTCACCTGGAACTGGTGACTCTGATCCTAACTGGGCCTCATCCAGATCTGGTGACTCTGGTCCTCACCTGTGGAACATTATGACCTGTATACTCTGTTCTACACCTGAGCCTCACCTGGACATGATGACTCTGGATCCCTCTGGGCCTCAGCCTGACATGGGGACTCTGGTCCCTATCTGGATGTCACCTAGACCAGGTGAATCTGGTACCAGTCTAGGCCTCAACTTGACCTGGTGACTCTGGTCCTCAACTGGGCCTCACGGGGACCTAGTGAACATGCTCCCAACCTGCGCCTCATCTGGACCTGGTGACTCTGGTTCTACCTGGGCATCATCGGGACATGGTTAATCTATTCCCCCTGGGACTGACCTGATGCTGGTAACTCTGGTCCTGACTTTGGCCTCTTCTCTACCAGGTAACTCTAGCTCCACCTGGGCCTCACCTGTAACTGGTGACTCTGATCCAAAGCATGGCCTCATCTGACCTGGAGAATGTGGTTCCCTTCGGGACCTTACCTAGACCTCTTGTCTCTGGTCCCACCTAGGCCTCAACAGGGCCTGGTGTCTCTGTTACCCACCTGAGTAGCATCAGGATATGGTTACACTGTTCACTAACAGTGACCCAGCCGGACCTATTAACTCTGGTCTTCACCTGGGCCACACCTGGACATGGTGACACTGGTTCCCACCTGGGTCTCACCTGGACATGGTGATTCGGATCCCCACCTGGGTCTCACCTGTAACTGGTGATTCTCGTTCCCACATGGACATCATGTGGACCTGGTGGCTGCAATGTTTCTGGCTTCTCATGTACCTCGTGACTTTGGTCCCCACCAGGGCCTAACGGGGACCTGGTGAGTGTGGTTGCCACCTGCAACTCACCTGGACCTGTTGATTCTGGACTGCACCTGAGATTACCCAGGATCTGGTGACTGTGGTCGCCACCTGGGCTTCACCTGGATTTGGGGACTCTGGTCCCCATCTGGGGCTCACCTGGCCCTGTTGACCATGGTCCTCAACTGGGCAAAATTGGGACCCGGTGACTGTAATCCACAACTGGACCTCACCTGGACAAGATGACTCTGGTCCCCCTCTGGGTCTCACTGTGCCCTAGTGACTGTGAACCCCACTTTGGCCTGACTTGGACCTGCTGACCCTGGTTGCCACCTGCGCCTGACCTCAAACTGTTGACTCTGGTTCTCTCAAAGGCCTACCCTGTACCTGGTGATCCTGGTCCCCAATTGGGCCTCAACTGGACGTGGTGACCCTTGTCACCACTGGGGACTCAACTGGACCTGATTACTTTGTTCCACACCTGGGCCTCAAGTACACTTCTTGACGATGGTCCCAAGCCGGCCTCACGTTGTCCTTTGGCTCTGATCCCCGCCGGTGGCTCACGTGTATCTGGTAACTCTGATCCTCACCTGGGCCTAAACTGGACCTAGTGACTCTGGTCCCCACCTGGGCTTCACCTGGATCTGGTGACTCTGGTCCCCACCTGGACCTCTCCTGGAACTGGTGACTCTCTTTCCAACATGGACCTCACCTGCATCTGGTGAGTCTGGTCCTCAATTTGGCCTCACCTGGACCTGGTGTCTCTCGTACACACTTTGACCTAACTCAGAACTGCTAAATCTTGCCCCACCTAGGCCGCACCCAGACCTGGTGACTCTTGTCTCCAGCTATGCCTCAATTCGACCTGATGAATCTGGTCATGACGTGGGGCTCACAGGGACCTGGGACTCAGCTGGATAGAGTGGCACTGGATCCCACAAGGGGCACACCTGATACTGGTGATTGTGGTCTTATTCTATGCATCACCAGGACCTAGTGATTCTGTTCCCCAACTGGGCCTGCATGGCCCTAGTGACTCTGGTCCTCACCCAGGCATCATTGGGACCTGGATACTCTATTACACAACTGGGCCTCACTTTGACCAGGGACCTCTGGTCCCATTCTGGGCCTCAAACTAAACTGGTTACTCTGGTTCCCCCTCGGGGCCTCACCCTTACCTGGTGACTCTGGTCACCCCTTGGGCTTCACTTGGGCCTAGTGAATCTGGTCCTTAGCTGGTCCGCATCTAGATCTGGTGACTGGTGGCCACCTGGGTCTCACCTGGACTTGGTGAATCCTGTTGCCACCTGCGCCTCACCTGGACCTTGTGACTGTGGTCCATCCTGGACATCACCTGTATATGGTGGCTCTGGTTCCCATATGGGGCTCTCCTGGACCTGGTTCCTGTGGTCTCCATCTGGCCTCACCTGGAACACAATGACTCTGATCCATATTTGGTCCTCTCCGGGACCTGTTGACTCTGGTCCTTACCTGGGCATCATTGGGACCTCGATACTCTCTATATACCTGGGCCTCACCTGGACCTCGTGACTGTGGTCTCACCTGGGCCTCACCTGGACGAGGTGACTGGTTCCCACAGGGACCTCACCTGGACCTGGTGACTCAGGTCCTCATATGGGCAAAATGGGACCAGGGTTCTCAGTTCCACATCGGGGTCTCATCTGGACCTAGTGATTCTCGTCCCCCTCTGGGCCTCACCCTGACGTGGTGACTCTGGTCCCCACATGGATATCACCAGAACCGGGTGACATACTCGAAGCTGGGGACACTGGTCCTCAGCTGGGCCTCAACAGGACCTGGTGAATCTACTCCAAACTTAGGCTTCGTCTGAACCTTGTCACTCTTTTCCCACCTGGCATCAATGGGACATTGTTACTCTGTGCCCCACCTGGGCCTCACCTGGACATGATAACTTTGCTGCACACTTTGGCCTCAACTGGTCCTGATGACTCTCGTCCCACAACCTAGGCCTCAATATGGACCTGGTGACTGTCGTCCCCAACTGGTTCTCAACTGGACCTGGTGACTCCCGTTCCCACATGAACCACACCTGGACCTGGTGACTGTCGTGTTCTTGTAGACTCACATTTACCTTGTGACTCCCGTCCCCACTAGGGCCTCACCTGGATCTGGTGACTCTGGCCTGCAGGCTGGCCTCACCTGGACCTGGTGAGTGGGGTTGCCACCTCGGACTGACCCATACCTGGTGACTCAGGTCCCCACGTGGTCCTCTTGGACCCGGTGAATCTGGTCCTTACCTGGTCATCTCCCAGAACCGGGGACTCTGGTCACCACCTGGGCCTCACCTGTACCTGGTGACTCTGATCCCCATCTGGCCCTCACCCAGTCCTGGTGACTTTGTTCACCACCTGGACCCGATTGCTGTGGACTCATACTTGGCCTCACCTGGAATTGGTGACTCTGATCCTATCTGCGCGTCACACAGACCTGGTGACTCGGGTCCTCACCTGGTCATCATTGGTACCTGGTGACTCTGTTCAACACCTGAGCCTCACCTGGACATGATGACTCTGGAACCTCTCTGGGCCTCACGCTGTCTTCGTGACTCTGGTCCCCATCTTGATGACACCTAGACCAGGTGATTCTGGTACCCCTCTAGGCCTCAACCAGATCTGTTGACTCTGGTCCTCAACTGGGCCTCAGCTGGACCTAGTGAGTATGCTTCATCTGGGCCTCATTTGGACCTGGTGACTCTGGTCCCTACCTGGACATCATCGGGACATAGTTCGACTGCATGGCCAGCAGGTTGGACTCACCTGGACCTGGAAACTCTAGGCTCTACCTGGGCATTATGGGGACATGGTTCCTCTGCATGGCCTGCAGGTTGGCCTTACCTGGACCTGGGGAGTGGGGTTGCCACCTGGGCCTCACCCATGCATGGTGACACAGGTCCCCACATGGGCCTCATTTGGACCTGGTGAATCTGGTACTTACCTGGTCCTCACCCGGAATTGGTAAGTCTGGTCACCACCTGGGAATCACGTGGACCTGGTGAATCTGGTCCCCATCTGGGCCTCACCGAGTCCTGGTGATTTTGTTCCCCACCTTGACCTGATTGCTGTGGACTCTTTCATGGCCTCACCTGGACCTGGTGACTCTGATCCTATCTGCGCGTCACCCAGACCTGGTGACTCTGGTCCTCACCTGGGCATCTTTGATACCTGGTGACTCTGTTCCACACCTGAGCCTCACGTGGACATGATGACTCTGGATCCCCTCTGGGCCTCACGCTGACGTGGTGACTCTGGTCCCCATCTGGATGTCACCTACACCAGGTGAATCCGGTACCCCTCTAGGCCTCAACTAGACCTGGTGACTCTGGTCCTCAACTTGACCTAACCGGGACCTAGTGAATATGCTCCCCACCTGAACCTCATCTGGACCGGGTCTTCTGGTTCTACCTGGGCATCATCGGAACATGGTTACTCTATTTCACACTGGGACTGACCTGATGCTGGTAACTCTGGTCCTGACTTTGGCCTCTTCTGTACCAGGTGACTCTGGATCCACCTGGGCCTCACCTGTAACTGGTGAATCCTGTTGCCACCTGCGCCTCACCTGGACCTTGAGACTGTGGTCCCACCTGGACCTCACCTGGATCTGGTGGCTCTGGTTCCCATATGGGGCTCTCCTGGACCTGGGTCCTGTGGTCTCCATCTGGCCTCACCTGGAACACAATGACTCTGATCCATATTTGGGCCTCTCCAGGACCTGTTGTCTCTGGTAAGTAATTGGGCATCATTGGGACCTGGATACTCTCTTATATCCCTGGGCCTCACCTGGACCTGTTCACTGTGGTCACACCTGGGCCTCACCTGGACCTGGTGACTGTGGTCCCACCTGGGCCTCTCCTGGACGGGGTGACTGGTTCCCACAGGGACATCACCTGGACCTGGTGACTCAGGTCCTCATATGGGCATCTTGGGACCTGGTTTCTCAGTTCCACATCGGGGCCTCACCTGGACCTAGTGATTCTCGTCCCCCTCTGGGCCTCACCCTGACGTGGTAACTCTGGTCAACACCTGGATATCACCAGAACCGGGTGACGCACCCGAAGCTGGGGACACTGGTCCTCAGCTGGGCCTCAACAGGACCTGGTGAATCTACTCCAAACTTAGGCTTCGTCTGGACCTTGTGACTCTTTTTCCACCTGGCATCAATGGGACATGGTTACTCTGTTCCCTCCTGGGCCTCACCTGGACATGATAACTTTGCTGCACACTTTGGCCTCAACTGGTCCTGATGACTCTCGTCCTCCAACCTAGGCCTCAATCTGGACCTGGTGACTGTCGTCCCCAACTGGGTCTCAGCTGGACCTGGTGACTCCCGTTCCCACATCAACCACACCTGGACCTGGTGACTGTGGTGTTCTTCTAGACTCACATTTACCTTGTGACTCCCGTCCCCACTAGGGCCTCACCTGGATCTGGTGACTCTGGCCTGCAGGCTGGCCTCACCTGGACCTGGTGAGTGGGGTTGCCACCTCAGACTCACCCATACCTGGTGACTCAGGTCCCCACGTGGGCATCTTGAACCTGGTGAATCTGGTCCTTACATGGTCGTCTCCCAGACCCGGGGACTCTGGTCACCACCTGGGCCTCACCTGTACCTGGTGACTCTGATTCCCATCTGGGCCTCACCCAGTCCTGGTGACTTTGTTCCCCACCTGGACCCGATTGCTGTGGACTCATACTTGGCCTCACCTGGAACTGGTGACTCTGATCCTATCTGCGCATCACACAGACCTGGTGACTCTAGTCCTCACCTGGGCATCATTGGTACCTGGTGACTCTGTTCAACACCTGAGCCTCACCTGGACATGATGACTCTGGAACCTCTCTGGGCCTCACGCTGTCTTGGTGACTCTGGTCCCCATCTTGATGACACCTAGACCAGGTGATTCTGGTACCCCTCTAGGCCTCAACCAGATCTGGTGACACTGGTCCTCAACTGGGCCTCAGCTGGACCTAGTGAATATGCTCCATCTGGGCCTCATTTGGACCTGGTGACTCTGGTACCTACCTGGGCATCATCGGGACATAGTTCGACTGCATGGCCAGCAGGTTGGACTCACCGGGACTTGGAAATTCTAGGCTCTACCTGGGCATCATCGGGACATGTTCCCTCTGCATGGCCTGCAGGTTGGCCTTACCTGGACCTGGGGAGTGGGGTTGCCACCTGGGCCTCACCCAGGCATGGTGACACAGGTCCCCACGTGGGCCTCATTTGGACCTGGTGAATCTTGTCCTTACCTGGTCCTCACCCGGAATTGGTAAGTCTGGTCACCACCTGGGAATCATGTGGACCTGGTGAATCTGGTCCCCATCTGGGCCTCACCGAGTCCTGGTGATTTTGTTCCCCACCTGGACCTGATTGCTGTGGACCCTTTTTTGGCCTCACCTGGAACTGGTGACTCTGATCCTATCTGCGCGTCACCCAGATCTGGTCACTTTGGTCCTCACCTGTGGACCATTATGACCTGGATACTCTGTTCCACACCAGAGGCTCCCCTCGACATTATGATTCAGGAATCTCTCTGGGGCTCACCCTGGCCTGGTGACTCTGGTCCCCATCTGGATGTCACTTGAACCAGGTGATAGTGGTACCCCTATAGGCCTCAACTTGACTTGGTGACTCTGGTCCTCAACTGGGCCTCACCGAAACCTAGTGACCATGCTCCACACCTGCGCGTCATTTGGACCTGGTGACTCTGGTTCTACCTGGGCATCATCGGGACATGGTTACTCTACTCCCCACTGGGACTGACCTGATCCTGGTAACTCTGGTCCTGACTTTGGCCTCTTCTGTACCAGGTGATTCTGGCTCCACCTGCTCCTCACCTGTAACTGGTGATTCTCATTCCCACATGGACATCATGTGGACCTGGTGGCTGCAGTGTTTCTAGATTCTCATGTACCTCGTGACTCTGGTCCCTACTAGGGCCTCACCGGGACCTGGTGAGTGTGGTTGCCACCTGCACCTCACCTGGACCTGGCGATTCTGGTCTGCACCTAGGACTACCCTGGATCTGGTGACTGTGGTCCCCACCTGGGTTTCACCTGGATTTGGGGACTCCGGTCCCCATCTTGGACTCACCTGGCCCTGTTGACCATGGTCCGCAACTGGGCAAATTTGGGAACCGGTGACTGTGTACCACAACTGGACCTCACCTGGACCAGGTGACTCTGGTCCCCCTCTGTGTCTCACCGTACCCTAGTGACTGTGAACCCCACGTTGGCCTGACTTGGACCTGCTGACCCTGGTTGCCACCTGCGCCTGACCTCGAACTGTTGACTCTGGTTCTTTCAAGGGCCTAGCCTGTACCTGGTGATCCTAGTCCCCACCTGGGCCTCACCTGGACGTGGTGACTCTTGTCACCACCGGGGACTCACCTGGACCTGCTTACTGTGTTCCACACCTGGGCTTGGAGTAGACCTGTTGACCATGGTCCCAAAGCCGGACTCACATGGACCTGTTGCCACTTATCCCCACCGGGGCCGCACGTTTACCTGGTAACTCTGGTCCTCACCTGGCCATCATTTGTACCTGGTTACTCTGTTCCACACCTGAGGCTCCCCTGGACATCTTGACTCTGGAAGCTCTCTGGAACTGAACCTGACCTGGTGACTCTGTTCCCCATCTGGATGTCACCTGGACCAAGTGATTCTGGTACCCCTCTAGGCCTCAACCAGATCGGGTGACTCTGGTCCTCAACTGGGCCTCACCTGGACCTAGTGATTATGCTCCATCTAGGCCTCATTTGGACCTGGTGACTCTGGTCCCTACCTTGGCATCATCGATACATGTTTCCACTGAATGGCCTGCAGCTTGGCTTCACCTGTACTTGGTAACTCTGATCCCTACTTGGGCATCATCGGGACATGGTTCCTCTGCATGGCCTGCAGGTTGGCCTCACCTGGACCTGGTGAGTGGGGCAGCCACCTGGGCCTCCCCCATACCTGGGGACACAGGTCCCCACGTGGGCCTCTTCTACCTGGTGAATCTGGTCCTTACCTAGTCCTCTCCCAGCTCCGGTCACCACCTCGCCTCACCTGGACCTGGTGAATCTGGTCCCCATCTGGGCCTCACCCAGTCATGGTGACTTTGTTCCCCACCTGTTCCGGATTGCTGTGTACTCTTTCTTGGCCTTACCTGGAACTGGTGACTCTGATCCTATCTGCGCGTCACTCAGATCTGGTGTCTCTGGTCCTCACTTGGGCATCTTTGGTACTTGGTGACTCTGTTCCACACCTGAGCCTCACCTGGACATGATGAATCTGGAACCTCTCTGGGCCTCACCCTGACCTGGTGACTCTGGTCCTGACTTTGGCCTCTTCTCTACCAGGTGACTCTGGCTCCACCTGGGCCTCACCTGTAACTGGTGACTCTGATCCTAAGCATGGCCTCTCCTGACCTGGTGACTGTGGTTCCCATCGGGACCTCGCCTGAACCTCATGTCTCTGGCTCCACCTGGGCCTCACCAGGACCTGGTGTCTCTGGTACCCAACTGGGTAGCATCAGGATATGGTTACACTGTTCACGAACAGTGACCCAGCGGGACCTATTTACTCTGGCCTTCACCTGGGCCACACCTGGACATGGTAGCACTGGTTCCCACATTGTCCTCACCTGGATATTGTAAGTCGGATCCCCACCTGGTCCTCACCTGTAACTGGTGATTCTCGTTCCCACATGGAATCATGTAGACCTGGTGGCTGCAGTGTTTCTAGCTTCTCATGTACCTCGTGACCCTGGTCCCCACAAGGGCCTCACCGGGACCTGGTGAGTGTGGTTGCCACCTGCACCTCACCTGGACCTGGTGATTCTGGTCTGCACCTGAGACTACCCTGGATCTGGTGACTGTGGTCCCCACCTGGGATTCACCTGGATTTGGGGACCCCGGTCCCCATCTGGGCCTCACCTGGCCCTGTTGACCATGGTCCTCAACTGGGCAAAATTTGGGACCCGGTGACTGTTTTCCACAACTGGACCTCACCTGGACCAGGTGACTCTGTTCCCCCTCTGGGTCTCACCGTGCCCTAGTGACTGTGAACCCCACTTTGGCCTGACTTGGACCTGCTGACCCTGGTTGCCACCTGCGCCTGACCTCGAACTGTTGACTCTGGTTCTTTCAAGGGCCTCCCCTGGACCTGGTGGTCCTGGTCCCCACCTGGGCCTCACCTGGACGTGGTGACACTTGTCACCGCCGGAGACTCACCTGGACATGCTTACTGTGTTCCACACCTGGGCCCGAATTCGACCTGTTGTCCATGGTTCCCAAGCCGGCCTCACATGGACCTGTTGCCTCTGTTCCCCACCGGGGCCTAGGTGTACCTGGTAAATCTGGTCCTCACATGGGACTCATCTGGACCTAGTGACACTGGTCCTCACCTGGACTTCACCTGGATCTGGTGACTCTGGTCCCCACCTGGACCTCTCCTGGACCTCTTGACTCTCTTTCCAGCATGGATCTCACCTGGATCTGGTGACTCTGGTCCTCAGTTTGGCCTCACCTGGACCTGGTGTCTCTCGTCCCCACTTTGACCTAACTCAGAACTTCTGAGTCTTGCCCCACCTAGGCCACATTCAGACCTGGAGACCCTTGTCCCCAGTTATGCCTCAATTCGACCTGATGAACCTAGTCCTCAAGTGGGCCTCACAAGGACCTGGGACTCAGCTGGATAGAGTGGCTCTGGTTCCCACAAGCGGCTCACCTGATACTGCTGACTGTGGTCTTATTCTATGCCTCACGAGGACTTAGTGATTCTGTTCCCCATCTGGGCCTGCATGGCTTAGTGACTCTGGTCCTCACCCAGGCATCATTGGGACCTGGATACTCTATTCCACACCTGGGTCTCACTCTGACCATGGAACTCTGGTACCATTCTGGGCCTCAAACTTAACTGGTTACTCTGGTTCCCCCTCTGGGCTTCACTCTTACCTGGTGACTCTGGTCACCCCTTGTGCTTCACTTGTGCCTGGTGAATCTGGTCCTTAGCTGGTTCTCACCTGGATCTGGTGACTGGTCGCCACCTGGGCCTCACCTGGACCTGGTGAATTATGTTGCACCTGCGCCTCATCTGAACCTTGTGACTGTGGTCCCACCTGGACCTCACCTGGATTTGGTAGCTCTGCTTCCCATATGGGCTCTCCTGGACCTGGTTCCTGTGGTCTCCATCTGGACTCACCTGGAACACAATGACTGTGATCCATATTTGGGCCTCTCCTGGACCTGTTGACTCTTGTCCTTACCTGGGCATCATTGGGACCTGGATACTCTCTTATATACCTGGGCCTCACCTGGACCTGGTGACTGTGGTCCCACCTGGGTCTCACCTGCACGAGGTGACTGGTTCCCACAGGGACCTCACCTGGACCTGGTGACTCAGGTCCTCATATGGGCATCATGGGACCTGGTTTCTCAGTTCCACATCGGGGCCTCACCTGGACCTAGTGATTCTCGTCCCCTCTGGGCCTCACCCTGATGTGGTGACTCTGGTCAACACCTGCATATCACCAGGACCGGGTGACTCTTGTCCCCCTCTGGGACTCAACCGGAGCTGGGGACACTGCTCCTCAACTGGGCTTCAACAGGACCCGGTGAATCTACTCCTCAATTAGGCCTCGTCTGGACCTTGTGACTCTTTTCCCACCTGGCATCAATGGGACCTGGTTTCTCTGTTCCCCACCTGGGACTCACCTGGACATGAGAATTTGCCCCTCACTTTACCTCAACTTGTCCTGATGACTCTGGTCCCCCACCTAGGCCTCAATGTGGACCTGGTGACTGTGGTCCCCACATGGTTCTCACCTGGACCTGGTGACTCTCGTTCCCACATAAACCACACCTGGACCTGGTGACTGTGGTATCCTTGTGGACTCACATATACCTGGTGACTCCGGTCCCCACTAGGGTCTCACCTGGATCTGGTGACCCTGGCCTGCAGGTTGGCTTCACCCGGACCTGGTGAGTGGGGTTGAGACCTGTGCCTCACCCATACCTGGTGACATAGACCCCACCTGGGCCTCATTTGGACCTGGTGAATCTGGTCCTTACCGGGTCCTCACCCGGAATTTGTAACTCTGATCAACACCTGGGGATCACCTTGACCTGGTGAATCTGGTCCCCATGTGGGCCTCACCCAGTCCTGTTGACTTTCTTCCCCACCTGGACCTGATTGCTGTGGACACCTTCTTGGCCTCACCTGGAACTGGTGACTCTGATCCTAACTGGGCCTCACCCAGATCTGGTGACTCTGGTCCTCACCTGTGGAACATTATGACCTGGATACTCTGTTCCACACCTGAGACTAACTGCACATGGTGACTCTGGATCCCCTCTGGGTCTCAGCCTGACATGGTGACTCTGGTCCCCATCTGGATGTCACCTAGACCAGGTGAATCTGGTACCAATCTAGGCCTCAACTTGGCCTGGAGACTCTGGTCCTCAACTGGGCCTCACCGGGACCTAGTGAACATGCTCCCCACCTGCGCCTCATCTGGACCTGGTGACTCTGGTTCTACCTGGGCATCATCGGGACATAGTTACTCTATTCCCCACTGGGACTGACCTGATCCTGGTAACTCTGGTCCTGACTTTGACCTCTTCTGTACCAGGTCACACTGGCTCCACCTGGGCCTCACCTGTAACTGGTGACTCTGACATAAGCATGGCCTCACCTGACCTGGTGACTGTGGTTCCCATCGTGACCTCATCTGGACCTCATGTCTCTGGTCCCACCTGGGCCTCACCCGGACCTGGTGTCTCTGGTACCCACCTGGGTAGCATCAGGATATGGTTACACTATTCACTAACAGTGACCCAGCCGGACCTATTATCTCTGGTCTTCACCTGGGCCACACCTGGACATGGTGACACTGGTTCCCACCTGGATCTCACCCGGACATGGTGAGTCGGATCCCCACCTGGTCCTCATATGTAACTGGTGATTCTCGTTCCCACATGGACATAATGTGGACATGGTGGCTGCAGTGTTTCTAGCTTCTCATGTACCTCGTGACTCTGGTCCCCACCAGGGCCTCACCGGGACCTGGTGAGTGTGGTTGCCACCTGCACCTCACTTGGACCTGGTGATTCTGGTCTGCACCCGAGACTACCCTGGATCTGGTGACTGTGGTCCCCACCTGGGCTTCACCTGGATTTGGGGACTCCGGTCCCCATCTGGGCATCACCTGGCCCTGTTGACCATGGTCCTGAACTGGGCAAAATTGGGACCCTGTGACTGAGTTCCACAACTGGACCTCACATTGACCAGGTGACTCTGGTCCCACTCTGGGTCTCACCGTGCCCTAGTGACTGTGGACACCACTTTGGCCTTACTTGGACCTGCTGACCCTGGTTGCACCTCCGACTGACCTCGAACTGTTGACTCTGGTTCTTTCAAGGGCCTCCCCTGAAACTGGTGATCCTGGTCCCCACCTGGGCCTCACCTGGACGTGGTGACTCTTGTCACCACCGGGGACTCACCTGGACCTGGTTACTGTGTTCCACACCTGGGCCTCAAGTCGACATGTTGACCATGGTCCCCAAGCCGGCCTCACATGGACCTGTTGCCTCTGATGCCCACCGGGGCCTCACGTGTACCTGGTATCTCTGGTCCTCACCTGGGCCTCATCTGGACCTAGTGACTCTGCTCCCCACCTGGGCTTCACCTGGATCTGGTGACTCTGGTCCCCACCTTGATGTCACCTGGAACTGGCGACACTGGTCCATACCTGAACCTCTCCTGGACCTGGTGACTCTCTTTCCAACATGGACCTCACTTGCATCTGGTGACTCTGGTCCTCAGTTTGGCCTCACCTGGAACTGGTGTCTCTCGTCCCCACTTTGACCTAACTCAGAACTGCTGAATCTTGCCCCACATAGGCCGCACGCAGACCTGGTGACTCTTGTCCCCAGTTATGCCTCAATTCGACCTGATGAATCTGGTCCTCACATGGGCCTCCATGGACCTGGGACTCAGCTGGATAGAGTGGCACCGTTTCCCACAAGGGGGTCACCTGATACTGCTGACTGTGGTGTTATTCTATGTCTCACCAGGACCTAGTGATTCTGTTCCCCATCTGGGCCTGCATGGCCCTAGTAACTCTGCTCCTCACCCAGGCATCTTTGGGATCTGGATACTCTATTCCACACCTGGGCCTCACTTTCACCAGGGACCTAGGCTCCCATTCTGGGCCTAAAACTAAACTGGTTACTCTGGTTCCCCCTCTGGGTCTCACCCCTACCTGGTGACACTGGTCACCCTTGGGCTTCACTTGGGCCTGGTGAGTCTTGTCCTTAGCTGGTCCGCACCTGGATCTGGTGACCGGTCGCCACCTGGGCCTCACCTGGACTTGGTGAATCCTGTTGCCACCTGCGCCTCACCTGGACCTTGTGACTGTGGTCCCACCCTGACATCGCCTTGATCTGGTGGCTCTGGTTCCCTTATGGGGCTCTCCTGGACCTGGTAACTGTGGTCTCCATCTGGCCTCACCTGGAACACAATGACTCTGAACCATATTTGGGCCTCTCCTGGACCTGTTGACTCTGGTCCTTACCTGGGGATCATTGGGACCTGGATACTCTCTTATATACCTGGGCCTCACCTGGACTTTGTGACTATGGTCCCACCTGGGCCTCACCTGGTCGAGGTGACTGGTTACCACAGGGACCTCACCTGGACCTGGTGACTCAGGTCCTCATATGGGCATCATGGGACCTGGGTTCTCAGTTCCACATCGGGGCCTCACCTGGACCTAGTGATTCTCGTCCCCTCTGGGCCTCACCCTGACGTGGTGACTCTGGTCCCCACCTGGATATCACCAGAACCGGGTGACACTGGTCTCCCTCTGGGACTCACCCGGAGCTGGGGACACTGGTCCTCAACTTGGCCTCAACAGTTCCTGGTGAATCTGCTCCTCACTAAGGCCTCGTCTGGACCTTGTGACTCTTTTCCCACCTGGCATCAATGGGACATGGTTACTCTTCCCCACCTTGGCCTCACATGGACATGATAACTTTGCTCCACACTTTGGCCTCAACTGGTCCTGATGACTCTGGTCCCCCCACCTAGGCCTCAATCTGGACCTGGTGACTGTGGTCCCCACCTGGGTCTCACCTGGACCTGGTGACTCTCGTTCCCACATGAACCACACCAGTTCCTGGTGACTGTGTTGTTCTTGTAGAATCACTTTTAACTCTTGACTCCAGTCCCCACTAGGGCCTCACGTGAATCGGGTGACTTGTCCTGCATGTTGGCCTCATATGGACCTGGTTAGTGGGGATGCCACTTGGGCCTCACCCATTGCTGGTGACTCAGGTCTCCACGTGGGCCTCTTGGACCTGGTGAATCTGGTCCTTACCTGGTCCTCTCCCAGACCCGGGGACTCTGGTCACCACCTGGGCCTCACCTGGACCTGGTGAATCCGGTACCCATCTGGGCCTCACTCAGTCCTGGTGACTTTGTTCCCCAATTTGACCTGATTGCTGTGGACTCTTTCATGACCTCACCTGGACCTGGTGACTCTGATCCTATCTGCGTGTCACCCAGACCTGGTGACTCTGGTCCTCACCTGGGCATCATTGGTACCTGGTGACTCTGTTCCACACCTAGCCTCACCTGGACATGAGACTCTGGACTCTCGAACCACTCTGGGCCTAACCCTGAGCTGGTGACTCTGGTCTCCATCTCGATGTCACCTGGACCAGGTGATTCTGGTACCCCTCTCGGCCTCAACCAGATCTGGTGACTCTGGTCCTCAACTGGGCCTCACCTGGACCTAGTGAATATGCTCCATCTGGGCCTCATTTGGACCTGGTGTCTCTGGTCCCTACCTGGGCATCATCGTGACTGGTTCCACTGCATGGCCTGCAGGTTGGCCTCACTTGGACCTGGTAACTCTGGTCTCTACCTGGGCATCATCGGGACATGGTTCCACACATGGCCTGCAGGTTGGCCTCACATGGACCTGGTGATTCTAGTCCCTACCTGGGCATCATTGGGACATGGTTCCTCTGCATGGCCTGCAGGTGGGCCTCACCTGGACCTGGTGAGTGGCGTTGTCACCTTGGCCTCACACATGCCTTGTGACACAGGTCCCCACGTGGGCCTCACTTGGGCCTGCTGAATCTGGTCCTTACCTGGTCCTCACCTGGAACTCCTAACTCGGGTCACCACCTGGGAATCACATGAACCTGGTTAATCTGGTCCCCATCTGGTCCTCATCCAGTCCTGGTGACTTTGTCACCCCACCTGGAACTGATTGCTGTGGACTCCTTCTTGGCCTCACCTGGATCTGGTGACTCTGATCCTAACTGGGCCTCACCCAGATCTGGTGACTCTGGTCCTCACCTACGGACCACTATGACCTGGATACTCTGTTCCACTCCTGAGCCTCACCTGGACATGATGACTCTGGATCCCCTCTGGGCCTCACCCTGACATGATGACTCTGGTCCCCATCCGGATGTAACCTAGATTAGGTGAATCTGGTATCCCTCTAGGCCTCAACTTGACCTGGTGACTCTGGTCCTCAAATGGGCCTCACCGGGACCTAGTGAACATGCTCCCAACCTGCGCCTCATCTGGACCTGGTGACTCTGGTTCTAACTGGGCATCATCGAGACATGGTTACTCTATTTCCCACTGGGACTGACATGATCCTGGTAACCCTGGTCCTGACTTTGGCCTCTTCTGTACCAGGTGACTCTGGCTCCACCTGGGCCTCACCTGTAACTGGTGACTCTGATCCTAAGCATGGCCTCACCTGACCTGGTGACTGTGGTTCCCATCGGGTCCTCACCTGGACCTCATGTCTCTGTCCCACCAGGGCCTACCAGGACCTGGCCCAGAGTCATCATGTCCAGGTGAGGCTGACATGGTGACTCTGGTCCCCATCAGGATGTCACCTAGACCAGGTGAATCTGGTACCCCTCTAGGCCTCAAGTAGACCTGGTGACTCTGGTCCGCAACTGGGCCTCACAGGGACCTAGTGAATATGCTGCCACCTGCGCCGATTCTGGACCTGGTGATACTGGTCCCTACCTTAGCATCATCGGGACACGGTTCCTCTTCATGGCCTGCAGGGTGGCCTCACCTGGACCTGGTGATTCTCGTCCCTCTCTGGGCCTCACCGTGACGTGGTGACTCTGGTCCCCGCCTGGATATCACCAGAACCGGGTGACTCTCGTTTCCCTCTGGGACTCACCCAGAGCTGGGGACACTGGTCCTCAAATGGGTCTCAACAGGACCTGGTGAATCTACTCCTCACTTAGACCTCGTCTGGACCTGTGACTCTTTTCCCACCTGACATCAATGGGACATGGTTACTCTGTTCCCCAACTGGGCCTCCCCTGGATATGATAACTTTACTCCACACTTTGGCCTCAACTGGTCCTGATGACTCTGGTCCCCCCATCTAGGCCTCAATCTGGACCTGGTAACTGTGGTCCCCACCTGGGTCTCACCTGGACCTGGTGACTCTTGTTCCCACATGAACCACACCTGGACCTGGTGACTGTGGTGTTCTTGTAGACTCACATTTACCTAGTGACTCTGGTCCCCACTAGGGCCTCACGTGGATCTGGTGACTCTGTCCTGCAGGTTGGCCTCACCTGGACCTGGTGAGTGGGGTTGCCACCTGGGACACACCCATATCTGGTGACTCAGGTCCCCACGTGTGCCTCTTAGACCTGGTGAATCTGGTCCTTACCTGGTCCTCTACTAGACCCGTGGACTCCGGTCACCACCTGGGCCTCAACTGGACCTGGTGAGTGAATCTGGTCTCCATCTGGACCTCACCCAGGCTTGGTGACTTTCTTCCACACCTGGACCTTATTACTGTGGACACTTTCTTGGCCTTACCTGGAACTGGTGGCTCTGATCCTATCTGCACGTCACCAGATCTGGTGACACTGGTCCTCACCTGGGCATCTTTGGTAGTTGGTGACTCTGTTCCACACCTGAGCCTCACCTGGACATGATGACTCTGGAAACCCTCTGGGTCTCACCCTGACCTGGTGACTCTGGTCCCCATCTGGATGTCACCTGCACCAGGTGATTCTGGTACCCCTCTAGGCCTCAAACAGATCTGGTGACACTGGTCCTCAACTGGCCTCACCTGGACCTAGTGAATATGTCCATCTGGGCCTCATTTGGACCTGGTGAATCTTGTCCCTTCCTGGGCATCATCAGGACATGGCTCCACTGAATGACCTGCAGGTTGGCCACTCCTGGACCTTGTAACTCTGGTCCCTACCTGGGCATCATCGGGACATGATTCCACTGCATGGCCTGCAGTTTGGCCTCACCTGAACCTGGTAACTCTACTCCCTACCTGGGCATCATCGGGACATGGTTCCTCTGCATGGCCTGCAGGTTGCCCTCACCTGGACCTTGGGAGTGGGGTTGACACCTGGGCCTCACCCATGCCTGGTGACACAGGTCCCCATGTGGGTCTCACTTTTACCTGGTGAATCTGGTCCTTACCTGGACCTCACCCTGAACTGGTAACTCTGGTCACCACCGGGATATAACCTGGACCTGGTGAATCTGGTCCCCATCTGGGCCTCACCCAGTCCTGGTGACTTTGTTCCCCACCTGGGTCTGATTGCTGTGGACTCCTTCTTGGCCTCACCTTGAACTGGTGACTCTGATCCTAACTGGGTCTCACCCAGATCTGGTGACTCTGGTCCTCACCTGTGGACCATTATGACCTGGATACTTTGTTACACACCTGAGCCTCACTTGGACATGATGACTCTGGATCCACTCTGGGCCTCAGCCTGACATGGTGACTCTGGTCCCCATCTGGATGTCACCTAGACCAGGTGAATCTGGTACCACTCTAGGCCTCAACTTGACCTGGTGACTCTGATCCTCAACTGGGCCTCACCGGGACCTAGGAACATGCTCCCCACCTGCGCCTCATCTGGACCTGGTGACTCTGGTTCTACCTGGGCATCATCGGGACATGGTTACTCTATTCCCCTCTGGGACTGACCTGATCCTGGTAACTCTGGTCCTGACTTTGGCTTCTTCTCTACCAGGTGACTCTGGCTCCACCTGGGTCTCACCTGTAACTGGTGACTCTGATCAAAAGCATGGCCTCACCTGACCTGGTGACTGTGGTTCCCATCGGGACCTCACCTGGTCCTCATGTCTCTGGTCTCACCTGGGCCTCACCACGACTTGGTGTCTCTCGTACCCACCTGCGTAGCATCAGGATATGTTTACACTGTTCACTAACAGAGACCCAGCCGGACCTATTATCTCTGGTCTTCACCTCGCCACACCTGGACATGGTGACACTGGTACCCACCTGGGTCTCACCTGGACATGGTGAGTCGGATCCCCTCAGGGTCCTCACCTCTAAGTGTTGATTCTCGTTCCCACATGGACATCATGTGGACCTGGTGGCTGCAGTGTTTCTAGCTTCTCATGTACCTCGTGACTCTAGTCCCCACCAGGGTCTCAACGGGACCTGGTGAGTGTGGTTGCCACCTGCACCTCACCTGGACCTGGTGATTGTGGTCTGCACCTGAGACTACCCTGGAATTGGTGACTATGGTCCCACCCTGGGCTTCACCTGTATTTGGGCACTCTGATTCCCATCTGGGCCTCACCTGGCCCTGTTGACCATGGTCCTCAACTGGGCAAAAATGGGACCCGGTGACTGTGTTCCAAACCTGGACCTCACCTGCACCAGGTGACTCTGGTCCGCCTGTGGGTCTCACCGTGCTCTAGTGATTGTGAACCCCACTTTGGCCTGACTTGGACCTGCTGACCCTGGTTGCCACCTGCGCCTGACCTCGATCTGTTGACTCTGGTTCTTTCAAAGGCCTCCCCTGTACCTGGTGATCCTGGTTCCCACCTGGGCCTCACCTGGACCTGGTGACTCTTGTCACCACCGGGGACTCACTTGGACCTGGTTACAGTGTTCCACACTGGGCCTCAAGTAGAAATCTTGACCATGGTCCCCAAGCCTGCCTCACATGGACCTGTTGCCTCTGATACCTACCAGCGCATCACGTGTACCTGGTAACTCTGGTCCTCACCTGGGCCTCATCTGCACCTAGTGACTCTGGTCCCCACCTGGGCTTCACCTCGATCTGGTGACTCTAGTCCCCACCTGGACTTCACCTGTATCTGGTGACTCTGGTCCCCACCTGGACCTCTCCTGGACCTGGTGACTCTGGTCCTTACCTGGGCATCATTGGGACCTGGATACTCTCTTATATACCTGGGCCTCACCCTGACCTGGTCACTCTTGTCCCCATCTGTATGTCACCTGTACCAGGGGATTCTGGTAACCCTCTGGGCCTCAACCATATCTGGTGACATTGGTCCTCAAATGGGCCTCAACTGGACCTAGTGAATATGCTCCATCTGGGCCTCATTTGGACCTGGTGACTCTGGTCCCTACGTGGGCACCATCGGGACATGGTTCCACTGCATGGCCTGCAGGTTGGCCTCACCGGGACCCGGTAACTCTGGTCCCTACCTGGACATCATCGGGACACGGTTCCTCTGCATGGCCTGCATGTTGCCCTCACCTGGACGTCGTGAGTGGGGTTGCCCCTGGGGCTCACGCATACCTGGTGACTCAGGTCCCTACGTGGGCCTCTTGGAACTGGTGAATCTGGTCCTTACCTGGTCCTCACCCGGAACTGGTAACCCTGGACACCACCTGGGAATCACCTGGACCTGGTGAATCTGGTCCCCATCTGGGCCTCACCCATCTTGGGGACTTTGTTACCCACCTGGACCTGATTGCTGTGGACTCCTTCTTGGCCTCACCTGGAACTGGTGACTCTGATCCTAACTGGGCCTCACCCAGATCTGGTGACTCTGGTCCTCACCTGTGGACCATTATGACCTGGATACTTTGTTACACACCTGAGCCTCACCTGGACACGATGACTCTGGATCACCTCTGGGCCTCAGCCTGACTTGGTGACTCTGGTCCCCATTTGGATGTCACCTAGACCAGGTGAATCTGGTACCCCTCTAGGCCTCAACTATACCTGGTGACTCTGGTCCTCAACTGGGCCTCACCGGGACCTAGTGAATATGCTCCCCACCTGCGCCTCTTCTGGACCTGGTGTCTCTGGTTCTACATGGGCATCATCGGGACATGGTTACTCTATTCCCCACTGGGACTGACCTGATCCTGGTAACTCTGGTCCTGACTTTGGCCTTTTCTGTAAAAGGTGACTCGGGCTCCAACTGGGGCTCACCTGTAACTGGTGACTCTGATCCTATGCATCGCCTCACCTGACCTGGTGACTGTGGTTCCCATCGGGAACTCACCTGGACCTCATGTCTCTGGTCCCA
This sequence comes from Canis aureus, assembly GCF_053574225.1. Classification (NCBI taxonomy): domain Eukaryota; kingdom Metazoa; phylum Chordata; class Mammalia; order Carnivora; family Canidae; genus Canis; species Canis aureus. The sequence continues at coordinate 69,566,902 of NC_135625.1, forward strand.
CCTGGTCCTCACCAGGACCTCGTGTCTCTGGTACCCACCTGGGTAGCATCGGGATATGGTTACACTGTTCATTAACAGTGACCCATCCGGACCTATTAACTCTGGTCTTCAGCTGGGTCTCACCTGGACGTGGTGACTCTCGTTCCCACATGAACCACACCTGGACCTGGTGACTGTGGTGTTCTTGTAGACTCACATTTACCTGGTGACTCCGATCCCCACTAGGGCCTCACCTGGATCTGGTGTCTCTGGCCTGCTGGTTTGCCTTACCTGGAAGTGGTGAGTGGGGTGCCACGTTGGCCTCACCCGTACCAAGTGACAGAGGTCCCCACGGGTGCCTCTTGGACCTGGTGAATATGGACCTTACTTGCTCCTCTCCCAGAACCGGGGACGCTGGTCACCCCCTTGGCCTCACCTGGACCTGGTGAATCAGGTCCCCATCTGGGCCTCACCCAGTCCTGGTGATTTTGTTCCCCACCTGGACCTGATTGCTATGGACTCTTTCTTGGCCTCACCTGGAACTGGTGACTCTAATCCTATCTGCGCGTCACCCAGATCTGGTGAATCTGGTCCTTACCTGGTCCTCTCCCAACCTGGGGACTCTGCTCATCACCTGGGCCTCACCTGAATAAGGTGAATCTGGTCCGCATCTGGGCCTCACCCAGTCCTGGTTACTTTGTTCCCCACCTGGACCCGATTGCTGTGGACTCTTTCTTTGCCTCACCTGGAACTGGTGACTCTGATCCTATCTGCGCGTCACCCAGACCTGGTGACTCTGGTCCTCATCTGGGCCTGATTGGTACCTGTTGACTCTGTTCCACACCTGAGCCTCACCTGGACATGATGACTCTGGAACTTCTCTGGGCCTCACCCTGACCTGGTGGCTCTGGTCCCCATCTTGATGTCACCTTGACCAGGTGATTATGTACCCCTCTGGCCTCAACCAGATCTGGTGACTCTGGTCCTCAACTGGACCTCACCTGGACCTAGTGAATATGCTCCATCTGGGCCTCATTTGGACCTGGTGACTCAGGTCCCTCCCTGGGCACCATCGGGACATGGTTCCACTGCATGGCCTGCAGGTTGGCATCACCTGGACCTGGTAAATCTGGTTCCTACATGGGCATCATCGTGACACGGTTCCTCTGCATGGCGCGAAGGATGGCCTCTCATGGATCTGGTGAGTGTGGTTGCCACCTGTGCCTCACCCATACCTGGTGACACAGGTCCCCACGTGGGGCTCACTTGGACCTTGTGAATCTGGTCCTTACCTGGACCTAACCCGGAATTGGTAACTCTGGTCACAACCTGGGAATCACCTGGACCTGGTGAATCTGATCCCAATTTGGGCCTCACCGAGACCTGGTGACTTTGTTACCCACCTGGACCTGATTGCTGTGGACTCCTTCTTGGCCTCACCTGGACTGGTGACTCTGATCCCCACCTGGACCACTCTTGGACCTCGAGACTCTCCTTCCAACATGGACCTCCCCTGGATCTGGTGACTCTGGTCCTCAGTTTGGCCTCACCTGGCCCTGGTGTCTCTCGTACACACTTTGACCTAACTCAGAACTGCTGAATCTTGCCCCACCTAGGCCGCTCCCAGACCTGGTGACACTTGTCCCCAGCTATGCCTCAATTCGACATGATGAATCTGGTCCTCACGTGGGCCTCACATGGACCTGGGACTCAGCTGGATAGAGTGGCTCCGGTTCCCACAAGGGGCTCACCTGATACTGCTGACTGTGGTCTTATCTATGGCTCACCAGGACCTAGTGATTCTGTTCCCCATCTGGGCCTGCATGGTTTAGTGACTCTGGTCCTCACCCAGGCATCATTGGGACCTGGATACTCTATTCCACACCTGGACCTCACTTTAACCAGGGACCTCTGGTCCCATTCTGGGCCTCAAACTAAACTGGTTACTCTGGTTCCCCTCTGGGCCTCACCCTTACCTGGTGACTCTGGTCACCCCTTGGGTTTCACTTGGGCCTGGTGAATCTGGTCCTTAGCTCTTCCTCACCTGGATCTGGTGACTCGTCGCCACCTGGGCGTCACCTGGTCTTGGTGAATCCTGTTGCCATCTGCACCTCACCCAGACCTTTTGACTGTGGTCCCACCTGAACCTCACCTGGATCTGGTGGCTCTGGTTCCCATATGGGGCTCTCCTGGACCTGGTTCCTGTGGTCTCCATGTGGCCTCACCTGGAACACAATGACTCTGATCCATATTTGGGCCTCTCCTGGACCTGCTGACTCTGGTCCTTACCTGGGCATCATTGGGCCCTGGATACTCTCTTATATAACTGGGCCTCACCTGGACCTGGTGACTGTGGTCCCACCTGGGGCTCACCAGGACGAGGTGACTGGTTCCCACAGGGACCTCACCTGGACGTGGTGACACAGGTCCTCATATGGTCATCATGGGTCCTGGTATCTCAGTTCCACATCGGGGCCTCACCTGGACCTAGTGATTCTCGTCCGACACTGGATCTCTCCCTGACGTGGTGACTCTGGTCCCCACCTGGATATCACCAGAACCGGGTGACGCTGGTCCCCCTATGGGTTTCACCCGGAGCTGGGGACACTGGTCCTCAACTGGTCCTCGAAAGGACCTGGTGATTCTACTCCTCACTTAGGCCTCTTCTGGACCTTGTGACTCTTTTCCCACCTGGCATCAATGGGACATGGTTACTCTGTTCCCCACCTGGGCCTCACCTGGACATTATAACTTTGCTCCACACTTTGGCCTCAACTGGTCCTGATGACCCTGGTCCCCCCACCTAGGTCTCAATCCTGACCTGGTGACTTGTCTCCACCTGGGTCTTACCTGGACCTGGTGACTCTCTTTCCCACATGAACCACATCTGGACCTGGTGACTGTGGTGTTCTTGTAGACTCACATTTACCTGGTGACTCCGGTCCCCACTTGGGCCTCACCTGGAACTGGTGACTCTGGCCTGCAGGTTGGCCTCACTGGACCTGGTGAGTGGGGTTGCCACCAGGACCTCACCCATACCTGGTGACTCAGGTCCCCACGTGGGCCTCTTGGACCTGGTGAATCTGGTCCTTCCCTGGTCCTCTCCCAGAACCGGGGACTCTGGTGACCACCTGGTCCTCACCTGGACCTGGTGAATCTGGTCCCCATCTGGGCCTCTCCCAGTCCTGGTGACTTTGTTCCCCACCTGAACCTGATTGCTGTGGACTCTTTCTTGGCCTCACCTGGAACTGGTGACTCTGATCCTATCTGCGCGTCACCCAGACCTGGTGACTCTGGTCCTCACCTGGTCATCATTGGTACCTGGTGACTCTGTTCCACACCTGAGCCTCACCTGCACATGATGACTCTGGAACCTCTCTGGGCCTCACCCTGACCTGGTGACTCTGGTCCCCATCGGGATGTCACCTGGACCAGGTGATTCTGGTACCCCTCTAGTCCTCAACCAGATCTGGTGACTCTGGTCCTCAACTGGGCCTCACCTGTACCTAGTGAATATGCTCCATCTGGGCCTCATTTGGACCTGGTGACTGTCGTCCCTACCTGGGCATCACCGGGAAATGGTTCCCCTGCATGGCCTGCATGTTGGCCTCACCTGGACCTGGTAACTCTGGTCCCTACCTGGGCATCATCGGGACATGGTTCCTCTGCATGGCCTGCAGGTTGGCCTCATCTTGACCTGGTGAGTGGGGTTCCCACCTGGGTCTTACCCATGCCTGGTGACACAGGTCCCCACGTGGTCCTCACTTGGACCTGGTGAATGTGGTACTTACCTAGTCCTCACCCGGGACTGGTAAATCTGGTCACCACCTGGGCATCACCTAATCCTGGTGACTTTGTTCCCCACCTGGACCTGATTGCTGTGGAAACCTTGGCCTCACCTGGATGTGGTAACTCTGATCCTAACTGGGCCTCTCCCAGATCTGGTGACTCTGGTCCTCACATGTGGACCATTAAGACCTGGATACTCTGTTCCACACCTGAGCCTCACCTGGACACGATGACGCTGGATCCCCTCTGGGCCTCACCCTGACATGGTGACTCTGGTCTCCATCTGGATGTCACCTAGACCAGGTAAATCTGGTACCCCTCTAGGCCTCAACCAAACCTGGTGACTCTAGTCCTCAACTGGGCCTCACGGGGACCTTGTGAATATGCTCCTCAACTGCGCCTCATCTGGACATGATGACTCTCGTTCTACGTGGGCATCATCGGGACATGGTTACTCTATTCCCCTCTGGGACTGACCTGATCCTTGTAACATTGGTATGACTTTGGCATTTTCTGTACCAGGTGACTCTGGCTCCACCTAGGCCTAACCTGTAACTGGTTCCTGGACCACTAGGTCCACTCTGATACTAAGAATGGCCTCACCTGACCTGGTGACTGTGGTTCCCATCGGGACCTCACCTGGAACTCATGTCTCTGGTCCCAGCTGGGCCTCACCAGGACCTGGTGTCTCGGTACCCACCTCGGTAGCATCAGGATATGGTTACACTGTTCAATAACAGTGACCCAGCTGGACGTATTAACTCTAGCCTTCACCTGGGCCACACGTGGACATGGTGATACTGGTTCCCACCTGGGTCTCACCTGGACATGGTGAGTCAGATCCCCACCTGGTCCTCACCTGTAACTGGTGATTCTCGTTCCCACATGGACATCATGTGGACCTGGTGGCTGCAGTGTTTCTAGCTTCTCATGTACCTCGGACTCTGGTCCCCTCCAGGGCCTCACCGGGACCTGGTGAGTGTGGTTGCCACCTGCACCTCACCTGGACCTGGTGATTCTGGTCTGCACCTGAGACTACCCTGGATCTGGTGACTGTGGTCCCCATCTGGGCTTCACCTGGATTTGAGGAATCCGGTCCCCATCTGGGCCTCAATTGGCCCTGGTGACCATGGTCCTCAACTGGGCAAAATTGGGAGCCTGTGACTGTGTTCCACAACTGTACCTCACCTGTAACAGATGACTCTGGTCCCCCTCTGGGTCTCACCGTGACCTAGTGACTTTGAACCCCACTTTGGCCTGGCTTCGACCTGCTGACCCTGGTTGCCACCTGCACCTGACCTCGAACTGTTGACTCTGGTTCTTTCAAGGGCCTCCCCTGTACCTGGTGATCCTGGTGCCCACCTGGGCCTCACCTGGACATGGTGACTCTTGTCTCCACCGGGACTCACCTGGACCTGCTTACTGTGTTCCACACCTGGGCCTCAAGTACAACTCTTGACCATAGTCCCCTAGCCCGCCTAACATGGACCAGTTGCCTCTGATTCCCACCGGGGCCTCACGTGTACCTGGTAACTCTGGTCCTCACCTGGGCCTCATCTGCACCTAGAGACTCTGGTCCCCACCTGGACTTCACCTGAATCTGGTGACTCTGGTCCCCACCTGGAACTCACCTCGATCTGGTGACTCTGGTCCTCAGTTTGGCCTCACCTGGACCTGGTGTCTCTCGTCCCCACTTTGACCTAACTCAGAACTGCTGAATCTTGCCCCAACTAGGTCGCACCCAGACCTGGTGACTCTTGGCCCCAGCTATGCCTCAATTCGACCTGATGAATCTGCTCCTCACGTGGGCCTCACATGGACCTGGGACTCAGCTGGATAGAGTGGCTCTGGTTCCCAAAAGGCGCTCACATGATACTGGTGACTCTGGTCTTATTCTATGCCTCACCATGACCTAGTGATTCTGTTCCCCATCTGGGCCTACATGGCCCTAGTGACTCTGGTCCTCACCCAGGCATCATTGGGACCTGGATACTCTATGCCACACCTGGGCCTCACTTTGACCAGGGACCTCTGGTCCCATTCTGGGCCTCAAACTAAACTGGTTACTCTGGTTCCCCCTTTAGACCTGACCCTTACCTGGTGACTGTGGTCACCCCTTGGGCTTCACTTGGGCCTGGTGAATCTGGTCCTAAGCTGGTCCTCACGTGGATCTGGTGACTGGGCGCCACCTGGGCCTCACCTGGATTTGGTGAATCCTGTTGCCATCTGCGCCTCACCTGGATTTTGTGACTGTGGTCCCACCTGGACCTCACCTGGATCTGGTGGCTCTGGTTCCCATATGGGGCTCTCCTGGACCTGGGTCCTGTGGTCTCCATCTGGCCGCACCTGGAACACAATGACTCTGATCCATATTTGTGCCTCTCCTGGACCTGTTGACTCTGGTCTTTACCTGGGCATCATTGGGTCCTGGATACTCTCTTATATACCTGGGCCTCACCTGGACCTGGTGACTGTGGTCCCACCTGGGCCTCACCAGGACGAGGTGACTGGTTCCCACAGGGACTTCACCTGGCCCTGGTGACTCAAGTCCTCATTTGGATGTCACCTGGACCAGGTGATTCTGGTACCCCTCTAGGCCTCACCAGTTCTGGTGACTCTGGTCCTCAAATGGGCCTCATCCGGACGTAGTGAATATGCTCCATCAGGGCCTCATTTGGACCTGGTTCCTCTGGTGCCTACCGGGGCATCATCGGGACATGGTTCAACTGCATGGCCTGCAGATTGGCCTCACCTGGATCTGGTAACTCTGGTCCCTACCTGGGCATCATCGGGACATGGTTCCTCTTCATGGCCTGCAGGTTGGCCTCACCTGGACCTGGTGAGTGGGAATGCCACCTGGGCCTCGCACATGCCTGGTGACACAGGTCCCCACGTGGGCCTCACTTGGACCTGTTGACTCTGGTCCTCACCTGGGCAACTTTGGTACTTGGTGACTCTGTTCCACACCTGAGCCTCACCTGGACATGATGACTCTGGAACATCTCTGGGCCTCACCCTGACCTGGTGACTCTGGATCCATCTGGATGTCACCTGGACCAGGTGATTCTGGTACCTCTCTAGGCCTCAACCAAGTCTGGTGACTCTGGTCCTCAACTGGGCCTCACCTGGACCGATTGAATATGCACCATCTGGGCCTCATTTGGACCTGGTGACTCTCTTCCCTACCTGGGCATCATCGGGACATGGTTCCACTGCATGGCCTTTAGGTTGGCAGCAACTGGACCTGGTAACTGTGGTTCTACCTGGGCATCATCGGGACGTTGTTACTCTATTCCCAGTGGGACTGACCTGATCGTGGTAACTCTGGTCCTGACTTTGGCCTCTTCTGTGCCATGTGACTCTGGCTCCCCCTGGACCTCACCTGTAAGTGGTGACTCTGATCCTAAGCATGGCCTCACCTCACCTGGTGACTGTGGTTTCCATCGGTACCTCACCTGGTCCTCATGTCTCTGGTCCCAACTGGGACTCACCACGACCTTGTATCTTGTATCCACCTGAGTAGTATCAGGATATGGTTACACTGTTCACTAAGAGCGACCCGGCCGAACCTATTAACTTTCGTCTTCACCTGGTCCACACTTGGACATGGTGACACTGGTTCCCACCTGGGTCTGACCTGGACATGGTGAGTTGGATACCCACCTGGTCCTCACCTGTAACTGGTGATTCTCGTTCCCACATGGATATCATGTGGATCTGGTGGCTGCAGTGTTTCTAGCTTCTCATGTACCTCGTGACTCTGTCCCCACCAGGGCCTCACCGGGACCTGGTGAGTGTGGTTGCCACCTGCACCTCACCTGGACCTGGTGATTCTGGTCTGCATCTGAGACTACCCTGGATCTGGTGACTGTGGTCTCCACCTGGGCTTCACCTGGATTTGGAGACTCCGGTCCCCATCTGGGCGTCACCTGACCCTGTTGACCATGGTCCTCAACTGGGCAAAATTGGGACCCGGTGACTGTGTTCCACAACTGGACCTCACCTGGACCAGGTGACTCTGGTCCCCCTCTGGGTCTCACCGTGCCCTAGTGACTGTGAACCCCACTTTGGCCTGACTTGGACCTGCTGACCCTGGTTCCCACCTGCGACTGACACCGTACTGTGGACTCTGGTACTTTCAAGGGCCTCCCCTGGACCTGGTGATCCTGGTCCCCACCTGGGCCTCACCTGGACGTGGCAACATTTGTCACCACCGGTTACTCACCTAGACCCGGTTACTGTGTTCCACACCTGAGCCTCAAGAAGACCTGTTGACCATGGACCCCAAGCCGGCCTCACATGTACCTGTTGCCTCTGATCCCCACCGGGGCCTCTCGTGTACCTGGTAACTCTGGTCCTCAACTGGCCTCATCTGGACCTAGTGACTCTGGTCCCCACCTGGCTTTCACCTGGATCTGGTGACTCTGGACCCCACCTGGACTTCACCTGGATCTGCCGACTCTGGTTCCCACCTGGAACTCTCCTGGACCTTGTGACTCTCTTTCCAACATGGACCTCACCTGGATCTGGTGACTCAGGCCTGCAGGTTGGCCTCACCTGGACCTGGTGAGTGGTGTTTCACCTGGGAGTCACCCATACATGGTGACTCAGGTCCTCACGTGTGCCCCTTGGACCTGGTGAATGTGGTGCTTACCTGGTCCTCTCCCAGACCCGGGGACTCTGGTCACCACCTGGGCCTCACCTGGACCTGGTGAATCTGGTCCCCATGTGGGCCTCACCTTCTCCTGGTGACTTTGTTCCCCCCGTGGACCTGATTGCTGTGGACTCCTTCTTGACCTCACCTGGAACTGGTGACTCTGAAACTAACTGGGCCTCATCCAGATCTGGTGACTCTGGTCCTCACCTGTGGACCATTATGACCTGGATACTCTGTTCCACACCTGAGCCTCACCTGGACATGGTGAATCTGGATCCCCCCTGAGCCTCAGCCTGACATGGTGACTCTGGTCCCCATCGTGATGTCACCTAGACCAGGTGAATCTGGTACCCCTCTAGGAGTTAACTAGACCTCGTGACACTGGTCCTCAACTGGGCCTCACCGGAACCTAGTGAATATGCTCACTACCTACTCCTCATCTGGACCCGGTGACTCTGGTTCTCCCTGGGCATCATTGGGACATGTTTATTGTATTCCCCACTGGGACACACCTGATCCTGGTAACTCTGGTCCTGACTTTGGCCTCTTCTGTACCAGGTGACTCTCGCTCCACCTGGGCCTCACCTGTAACTGGTGACTCTGATCCAAAGCATGGCCTCACCTCACCTGGTGACTGTGGTTCCCATCGGGACCTCACCTGGACCTCATGTCTCTGGTCCAACCTGGGCCTCACCAGGACCTGGTGTCTCTGGTACCCACCTGGGTGGCATCAGGATACGGTTACACTGTTCACTAACAGTGACCCAGCCGGACCTATTAACTCTGGTATTCACCTGGGCCACACCTGGACATGGTGACACTGGTTCCCACCCGGGTCTCACCTGGACATGGTGAGTCGGATCCCCACATGGTCCTCAACTGTAACTGGTGATTCGCGTTCCCACATGGACATCATATGGACCTGGTGGCTGCAGTGTTTCTAGCTTCTCATGTAACTCGTGACTCTGGTCCCCACCAGGGCCTCACCAGGACCTGATGAGTGTGGTTGACACCTGCACCTCACCTGGACCTGGTGTTTCTGGTCTGCACGTGAGACTACTCTGGATCTGGTGACTGTGGTCCCCACCTGGGCTTCACCTGGATTTGGGGACTCCGGTCCCTATCTGTGCCTCACCTGGCCCTGTTGACCATGGTCCTCAACTGGGAAAAATGGAGACCCGGTGAGCGTGTTCCGCAACTGGACCTCACCTTGACCAGGTGACTCTGGTCCCCTCTGGGTCTCACCATGCACTCTTGCCTGTGAACCCCACTTTGGTTTTACTTGGACCTGCGGACCCTGGTTGCCACCTATGCCTGACCTCGAAATGTTGACTATGGTTCTTTCAAGGGCCTCCCCTGTACCTGGTGATCCTGGTCCCCACCTGAGCCTCACCTGGACGTGGTGACATTTGTCACCTCCGGGGACTCACCTGGACCTGCTTACTGTGTTCCACAACTGGGCCTCAAGTAGACCTGTTGACCATGGTCCCCAAGCCGGACTCACATGGACCTGTTGCCTATGATCCCCAACGGGGCCTCACGTGTACCTTGTAACTCTAGTCGTCAACTGGGCCTCATCTGGGCCTAGTGACTCTGGTCCCCACCTGGGCTTCACCTGGATCTGGTGACTCTGGTCCCCACCTGGACTTCACCTGGATCTGGTGACTCTGGTTCCCACCTGGACGTCTTCTGGACCTGGTGACTCTCTTTCCAACATGGACCTCACCTGGATCTGGTGACTCTCGTCCTCAGTTTGCCTCACCTGTACCTGGTGTCTCTCGTCCCCACTTTGACCTAACTCAGAACTGCTGAATCTTGCCCCACCTAGGCCGCACCCAGACCTGGTGACTCTTGTCCCCAGCTATGCCTCAATTCGACCTGATGAATCTGGTCCTCACGTGGGCCTCACATGGACCTGGGACTCAGCTGGATAGAGTGGCTCTGGTTCCCACAAGGGGCTCACCTGATACTGCTGACTGTGGTCTTATTCTATGCCTCAACAGGACCTAGTGATTCTGTTCCCCATCTGGGCCTGCATGGCCCTAGTGACTCTGGTCCTCACCCAGGCATCACTGGGACCTGGATACTCTATTCCACACCTGGGCCTCACTTTGACCAGGGACCTCTGGTCCCATTCTCGGCCTCAAACTAAACTGGTTACTCTGGTTCCCCCTCTGGGCCTCACCCCTACCTGGCTATTCTGGTCACCCTTTGGGCTTCACTTGGGCCTGGTGAATCTGGTCCTTACTGGTCCGCATCTGGATGTGGTGACTGGTCGACTCCTGGGCCTCACCTGGACTTGGTGAATCCTGTTGCCACCTGCGCCTCACCTGGACCTTGTGACAGTGGTCCCACCTGGACCTCACCTGGATCCGGTGGCTCTGGTTCCCATATGGGGCTCTCCTGGACCTGGTTCCTGTGGTCTCCATCTGGCCGCACCTGGAACACAATGACTCTGATCCATATTTGGGCCTCTCCTGGACCTGTTGACTCTGGTCCTTACCTGGGCATCATTGGGACCTGGATACTCTCTTTTATACCTGGGCCTCACTTGGACCTGGTGACTGTGGTCCCACCTGGGCCTCCCCGGGACGAGGTGACTGGTTCCCACAGGGACCTCACCTTGACCTGGTGACTCAGGTCCTCATATGGGCATCATGGGACCTGGTTTCTCAGTTCCACATCGGGGACTCACATGGACCTAGTGATTCTCGTCTCCCTCTGGGCCTCACTCTGACGTGGTGACTCTGGTCCCCACCTGGATATCACCAGAACCGGGTGACTCTAGTCCCCCTCTGGGACTCACCCGGAGCTGGGGACACTGGTCCTCACCTCGGCCTCAACAGGACCTGGTGAATCTACTCCTCACTTAGGCCTCGTCTGGACCTTGTGACACTTTTCCCACCTGGCATCAATGGGACATGTTTACTCTGTTCCCAACCAGGGCCTGAACTGGACATGATAACTTTGTTACACACTTTGCCCTCAACTGGTCTTGATGACTCTGGTCCCCCCACCTAGGCCTCAATCAGCACCTGGTGACTGTGGTCCCCATCTGGGTCTCGCCTGGACCTGGTGACTCTCGTTCCCACATGAACCACACCTGGACCTGGTGACTGTGGTGTTCTTGTAGACTCACATTTACCTGGTGACTGCGGTCCTCACTAGGGTCTCACCTGGATCTGGTGACTCTGGGCTGCAGGTTGCCCTCACCTGGACCTGGTGAGTGGGGATTCACCTGGGCCTCACCCATACCTGGTGACTCAGGTCCTCACGTGAGCCTCTTGGACCTGGTGAATCTGGTCTTTACCTGGTCCTCTCCCAGACCCGGGGACTCTGGTCACCACTTGGGCCTCACCTGGACCTGGTGAATCTGGTCCCCATCTGGGCCTCACCCAGTCCTGATGACTTTGTTCCCCACCGGGACCTGATTGCTGTGGACTCTTTCTTCCCCTCACCTGGAACTGGTGACTCTGATCCTATCTGCGCGTCACCCAGATCTGGTGACTCTGGTCCTCACCTGTGGACCATTATGACCTGGATACTCTGTTCCACACCTGAGCCTCACCTGGACATGATGACTCTGGATCCCCTCAGGGCCTCAGCCTGACATGGTGACTCTGGTCCCCATCTGGATGTCACCTAGACCAGGTGAATCAGGTACCACTCTAGGCTTCACCTAGACCTGGTGACTCTGGTCTTCAACTGGGCCTCACCGGGACCTAGTGATCATCCTCCACACCTGCGCCTCATCTGGACATGGTCACTCTGGTTCTACCTGGGCATCATCGGGACATGGTTACTGTCTTCCTCACTGGGACTGACCTGATCATGGCAACTCTGGTCCTGACTTTGGCCTCTTCTGTTCCAGGTGACTCTGGCTCTACCTGGGCCTCACCTGTAACTGGTGACTCTGATCCTAAGCATGGCCTCACCTGACCTGGTGACTTTGGTTCCCATCGGGACCTCACCTGGAACTTTGTCTCTGGTCCCCACCTGGGTAACTTCAGGATATGGTTACACTGTTCACTAACAGTGACCCAGACGGACCTATTAACTCTGGTCTTCACCTGGGCCACACCAGGACATGGTGACACTGGTTCCCACCTGGGTCTTACCTGGACATGGTGAGTTGGATACCCACCTGGTCCTCACCTGTAACTGGTGATTCGCGTTCCCACATGGATATCATGTGGACCTGGTGGCTGCAGTGTTTCTAGCTTCTCATGTACCTCGTGACTCTGGTCCCCACCAGGGCCTCACCGGGATCTGGTGAGTGTGGTTGCCACCTGCACCTCACCTGGACCTGGTGATTCTGGTCTGCACCTGAGACTACCCTGGATCTTGTGACTGTGGTCTCCACCTGGTCTTCACCTGGATTTGGGGACTCCGGTCCCCATCTGGGCGTCACCTGGCCCTGTTGACCATGGTCCTCAACTGGGCAAAATTGGGACCCGGTGACTATGTTCCACAACTGGACCTCACCTGGACCAGGTGACTCTGGTCCCCCTCTGGGTCTCACCGTGCCCTAGTGACTGTGAACCCCACTTTGGACTGACTTGGACCTGCTGACCCTGCTTCCCACCTGCGACTGACGTCGTACTGTGGACTCTGGTACTTTCAAGGGCCTCCCCTAGATCTGGTGATCCTGGTCCCCACCTGGACCTCACCTGGACGTGGTAACATTTGTCACCACCAGTTACTCACCTAGACCCGGTTACTGTGTTCCACACCTGCGCCTCAAGAAGACCTATTGACCATGGTCCCCAAGCCGGCCTCACATGTACCTGTTGCCTCTGATCTCCACCGGTGCCTCTCGTGTACCTGGTAACTCTGGTCCTCAACTGGCCTCATCTGGACCTAGTGACTCTGGTCCCCAGCTGGGCTTCACCTGGATATGGTGACTCTGGTCCCCAGCTGGGCTTCACCTGGATCTGGTGACTCTGGTCCCCACCTGGACTTCACCTGGATCTGGCGACTCTGGTTCCCACCTGGAACTCTCCTGGACCTTGGAACTCTCTTTCCAACATGGACCTCACCTGGATCTGGTGACTCAGGCCTGCAGGTTGGCCTCACCTGGACCTGGTGAGTGGTGTTTCACCTGGGCGTCACCCATACATGGTGACTCAGGTCCTCACGTGTGCCCCTTGGACTTGGTGAATGTGGTGCTTACCTGGTCCTCTCCCAGACCCGGGGACTCTAGTCACCACCTGGGCCTCACCTGGACCTGTTGAATCTGGTCCCCATCTGGGCCTCACCCACTCCTGGTGACTTTGTTCCCCACCTGGACCTGATTGCTGTGGACTCTTTCTTGGCCTCACCTGGAACTTGTGACTCTGATCCTGTCTGCGCGTCACCCAGACCTGGTGACTCTGTTCCTCACCTTGGCATCATTGGTACCCGGTGACTCTGTTCCACACCTGAGCATCACCTGGGCATGATGACTCTGGAACCTCTCTAGGCCTCACCCTTCCCTGGTGAATCTGGTCCCCATCTGTATGTCACCTGGACCTGGTGATTCTGGTACCCCTCTAGGCCTCAACCAGATCTGGTGACTCTGGTCCTCAACTGGGCCTCACCTGGACTAGTGAATATGCTCCATCTGGGCCTCATTTGGACCTGGTGACTCTCGTCCCACCAGGGCATAATCGGGACATGGTTCCACTACATGGTCTGCAGGTTGGCCTCACCTGGACCGGGTAACTCTGGTCCCTACCTGGACATCATCAGGACATGTTTCCACTGCATGGCCTTCAGGTTGGCCTCACCTGGACCTGGTAACTCTAGTCCCCACCTGGGCATCATCGGGACATGGTTCCTCTGCATGGCCTGCAAGTTGGCCTCACGTGGACCTGGTGAGTAGGGTTGTCACCTAGGCCTCACCCATACGTGGTGACACAGGTCCCCAAGTGGGCCTCAGTTGGACCTGGTGAATCTGGTCCTTACCTGTTCCTCACCCGGAACTCGTAACTCTGGTCACCACCTGGGAAAAACCTGGACCTTGTGAATCTGGTCCCCATCCGGGCCTCATCCAGTCCTGGTGAATTTGTTCCCCACCTGGACCTGATTGCTGTGGACTCCTTCTTGGCCTCATCTGGAACTGGTGAGTCTGGATCTACCTGGGCATCATAGGGACATGGTTACTCTATTCCCCAATGGGACTGACCTGATCCTGATAACTCTGCTCCTGACTTTGGCCTTGTCTGTACCAGGTGACTCTGCCTCCACCTGGGCCTAACCTGTAACTGGTGACTCTGATCCTAAGCATGGCCTCACCTGACCTGGTGACTGTGGTTCCCATCGGGACCTCATCTGGACCTCATGTTTCTGGTCCCACCTGGTCCTCACCAGGGCCTGGTGTCTCTGGTACCCACCTGGGTAGCATCAAGATATGTTTACTTCTTCAGTAACAGTGACCCAGCCGGACCTATTGACTCCGGTCTTCACCTGAGCCACACCTGGACATAGTGACACTAGTTCCCACCTGGGTCTCACCTGGACATGGTGATTCGGATCCCCACCTGGTCCTCACCTGTAACTGGTGATTCTCGTTCCCACATGGACATCATGTGGACCTGGTGGATGCAGTGTTTCTACATTCTCATGTACCTCGTGACTCTGGTACACACCAGGGCCTCAGCGGGACCTAGTGAGTGTGGTTGCCACCTGCGCCTCACCTGGACCTTGTGACTGTGGTCCCACATGGACCTCACCTGGATCTGGTTGCTCTGGTCCAAATATGGGACTCTCCTGGACCTGGTTCCTGTGGTCTCCATCTGGCCTCACTTCGATCACAATGACTCTGATCCATATTTGGGCCTCTCCTGGACCTGCTGACTCTGGTCCTTACCTGGGCATCATTGGGACCTGGATACTCTCTTATATACCTGGGCCTCACCTGGACCAGGTGACTGTGGTATCACCTGGGCCTCACCTGGACGAGGTGACTGGTTCCCACAGGGACCTCACCTGGACCTGGTGACTCAGGTCCTCATATGGGTATCATGGGACCTGGTTTCTCAGTTCCACATCGGGGCCTCACATGGACCTAGTGATTCTCGTCCCCCTCTAGGCCTCACCCTGACGTGGTGACTCTGGTCCCCACCTGAGTATCACCAGGACAGGGTACCTCTGGTCCCCCTCTGGGACTCACCCGGAGCTGGCGACACTTGTCCTCAGCTGGGCCTCAACAGGACCTGGTGAATCTACTCCTCACTTAGGCCTCGTCTGGACCTTGTGACTCTTTTCCCACCTGGCATCAATGGGACATTGTTACTCTCTTTCCCACCTGGGTCTCACCTGGTCATGATAACTTTGCTCCACACTTTGGCCTCAACTGGTCCTGGTGAATCTGGTCCCCCCACCTAGGCCTCAATCTGGACCTGGTGTCTGTGATCCCCACCTGGGTCTCAGCTGGACCTGGTGACTCTCGATCCCACATGACCCACACCTGGACCTGGTGACTGTGGTGTTCTTGTAGACTCACATTTACCTGGTGTCTCCGGTCCCCACTAGGGCCTCACCTGGATCTGGTGACTCTGGCCTGCAGCCTGGCCTCACCTGGACATTGTGAGTGGGGTTGCCACCTGGGCCTCATCCATACCTGGTGACTCAGGTCCCCACGTGGGCCTCTTGGACTTAGTGAATCTGGTCCGTACTTGGTCCTCTCCCAGACCCGGGGACTCTGGTAACCACCTCGGCCTCACCTGGACCTGGTGAATCTGGTCCCCATCTGGGCCTCACCCAGTCCTGGGGATTTTGTTCCCCACCTGGACCTGATTGCTGTGGACTCTTTCTTGGCCTCACCTGGAACTGGTGACTATGATCGTATCTGCGCGTCACCCAGACCTGGTGACTCTGGTCCACACGTGGGCATCATTGGTACCTGGTGACTCTGTTCCACACCTGAGCCTCACCTGCACATGATGACTCTGGAACCTCTCTGGGCCTCACCCTGACCTGGTGACTCTGGTCCCCATCTGGATGTCATCTGGACCAGGTGATTCTGGTACCCCTCTAGGCCTCAAACAGATCTGGTGATCCTGGTCCCCACCTGGGCCTCACCTGGACGTGGTGACTCTTGTCACCACTGGGGACTCACCTGGACCTGCTTACAGTGTTCCACACCTGGGCCTTAAGTAGACCTGTTAACCATGGTCCCCAAGCCGGCCTCACATGGACCAGTTGCCTCTGACCCCACCGGGGCCTCAGGTGTACCTGGTAACTCTGGTCCCCACCTGTGACTCATCTGGACCTGGTGATTCTGAGTCTACCTGGGCATCATAGGGATGTGGTTACTCTATTCCTCAGTGGGACTGACCTGATCGTGGTAACTCTGGTCCCGACTTTGGACTCTTCTGTACCAGGTGACTCTGGCTCCACCTGGGCCTCACCTGTAAGTGGTGACTCTGATCCTAAGCATGGCCTCACCTGACCTGGTGACTGTGGTTCCCATCGGGACCTCACCTGGACCTCATGTCTCTGGTCCCACCTGGGCCTCACCATGACCTTGTATCTGGTACCCACCTGAGTAGCATCAGGATATGGTTACACTGTTCAATAACAGTGACCCAGCTGGACCTATTTACTCTGGCCTTCACCTGGGCCACACCTGGACATGGTGACACTGGTTCCCACCTGGGTCTCACCTGGACATGGTGAGTCAGATCCCCACCTGGTCCTCACCTGTAACTGGTGATTCTCGTTCCCACATGGACATCATATGGTCCTGGTGGCTGCAGTGTTTCTAGCTTCTCATGTACCTCGTGACTCTGGTCCGCACCAGGGCCTCACCAGGACCTGGTGAGTGTGGTTGCCACCTGCACCTCACCAGGACCTGGTGATTCTGGTCTGCACCTGAGACTACCCTGGATCTGGTGACTGTGGTCCCCACCTGTGCTTCACCTGGATTTTGGGACTCCGGTCCCCAACTGGGCCTCACCTGGCCCTGTTGACCATGGTCCTCAAGTGGGCAAAATTGGGACCCGGTGACTGGGTTCCACAACTGGACCTCACCTGGACCAGGTGACTCTGGTCCCAATCTGTGTCTCACTGTGCCCTAGTGACTGTGAACCCCGCTTTGGACTGACTTGATCCTGCTGACCCTGGTTGAAACCTGCGCCTGACCTCGAACTGTTGACTCTGGTTCTTTCAAGGGCCTCCCGTGTACCTAGTGATCCTGGTCCCCAACTGGGCCTCAACTGGACGTGGTGACTCTTGTCACCACCGGGGACTCATCTGGACCTGCTTACTGTGTTCCACACCTGGGCCTCAAGTAGACCTGTTGACCATGGTCCCCAAGCCTGCCTCACATGGACCTGTTGGCTCTGATCCCCGCCGGGGCCTCACGTGTATCTGGTAACTCTGATCCTCACCTGGGCCTCATCTGGACCTAGTGACTCTGGTCCCCACCTGGGCTTCACCTGGATCGGTGGACTCTGGTCCCAACCTGGACTTCTCCTGGATCTGGTGACTCTGGTCCCCACCTGGACCTCTCCTGGCCCTGGTGACTCTCTTTCCAACATGGACCTCACCTGGATCTGGTGACTCTGGTCCTCAGTTTGGCCTCACCTGGACCTGCTGTCTCTCGTCCCCACGTTGACCTAACTCAGAACTGCTGAATCTTGCCCCACCTAGGCCGCACCCAGACCTGGTGACTCTTGTCCCCAGCTATGCCTCAATTCGACCTGATGAATCTGGTTCTCACGTGGGCCTTACATGGACCTGGGACTCAGCTGGATAGAGTGGCTCTGGTTCCCACAAGGGGCTCAGCTGATACTGCTGACTGTGGTCTTATTCTATGCCTCACCAGGACCTAGTGATTCTGTTCCCCATCTGGGCCTGCATGTACCTAGTGACTCTGGTCCTCACCCAGGCATCATTGGGACCTGGATACTCTATTCCACACCTGGGCCTCACTTTCATCAGGGAACTCTGGTCCCATTCTCGGCCTCAAACTAAACTGGTTACTCTGGTTCCCCCTCTGGGCCTCACCCTTACCTGGTGATCTGATCACCCCTTGGGCTTCACTTGGGCCTGGTGAATCTGGTCCTTAGCTGGTCCTCACCTGGATCTGGTGACTGGTCGCCACCTGGGCCTCACCTGAACTTGGTGAATCCTGTTGCCACCTGCGCCTCACCTGGACCTTGTGACTGTGGTCCCTCCTGGACCTCACCTGGATCTGGTGGCTCTGGTTCTCATATGGGGCTCTCCTGGACCTGGTTCCTGTGGTCTCCATCTGGCCTCACTTCGATCACAATGACTCTGATCCATATTTGGGCCTCTCCTGGACCTGTTGACTCTGGTCTTTACCTGGGCATCATTGGGACCTGGATAGTTTCTTATATACCTGGGCCTCACCTGGACCTGGTGACTGTGGTCCCACGTGGGCCTCACCTGGACGAGGTGACTGGTTCCCACAGGGACCTCACCTGGACCTGGTGACTCAGGTCCTCATATGGGCATCATGGGACCGGGTTTCTCAGTTCCACATTGGGGCCTCACCTGGACCTAGTGATTCTCGTCCCCCTTGGGCCTCACCCTGACTGGTGACTCTGGTCCCCACCTGGATATCACCAGGTCCGGGTGACACACCCGGAGCTGGGGACACTGGTCCTCAACTGGGCCTCAACAGGACCTGGTGAATCTACTCCTCACTTAGGCCTCGTCTGGACTTTGTGACTCTTTTCCCACCTGGCATCAATGGGACATGGTTACTCTGTCCCCCACCTGGGTCTCACCTGGACATGATAACTTTGCTCCACAGTTTGGCCTCAACTGGTCCTGATGACTCTGGTCCCCCCACCTAGGCCTCAATCTGGACCTGGTGACTGTCGTCCCCAACTGGGTTTCAGCTGGACCTGGTGACTCTCGTTCCCACATGAACCACACCTGGACCTGGTGACTGTGGTGTTCTTGTAGACTCACATTTACCTGGTGACTCCGGTGCCCACTAGGGCCTCAAGTTGATCTGGTGACTCTGGCCTGCAGGTTGGCCTCACCTGGACCTGGTGAGTGGGGTAGCCACCTGGGTCTCACCCATACCTGGTGACTCAGGTCCCCACGTGGGCCTCTTGGACCTGGTGAATCTGGTCCTTACTTGGTCCTCTCCCAGACCCAGGGACTCTGGTCTCCACCTCGGCCTCACCTGGACCTGGTGAATCTGGTCCTCATCTGGGCCTCACCCAGTCCTGGTGCCTTTGTTCCCCACCTGGACCTGCTTGCTGTGGACTCTTTCTTGGCCTCACCTGGAAATGGTGACTCTGATCTTATCTGCGCACCCCCTAGACCTGGTTACTCTGTTTCTCACCTGGGCATCATCGGGACATGGTTCCGCTGCATGAACTGCAGGTTGGCCTCACCTGGATCTGGTAATTCTGTTCCCTACCTGGGCATCATCGGGACATGGTTTCACTGCATGGCCTGCAGGTTCGACTCACCAGGACGTGGTTACTCTGGGTCCTACCTGGGCACCATTGGGACATGTTTCCACTGCATGGCCTGCAGGTTGTCCTCACCTGGACCTGGTAACTCTGGTCCCTACCTGGGCATCATCGGGACACGGTTCCTCTGCAAGGCCTACAGGCTGGACTCACCTGGACCTGGTGAGTGTGGTTGCCACCTGGGCCTCACCCATACCTGATGAACCAGGTCCCCACCTGGGCCTCTTGGACCTGGTGACCTGGTCCTTACCTGATCCTCTCCCAGACCCGGGGACTCTGGTCACCACCTGGGCCTCACCTGGACCTGGTGAATCTGGCCCCCTCTGGGCCTCACCCAGTCCTGGTGACTTTGTTCCCCACCTGGACCTGATTGCTGTGGACTCTTTCTTGGCCTCACCTGGAACAGGTGACAGTGATTCTATCTGCGTGTCACCCAGATCTTGTGACTCTGATCCTCACCTGGGCATCATTGGTACCTGGTGACTCTGTTCCACAACTGAGCCTCACCTGTACATGATGACTCTGGAACCACTCTGGGCCTACCAAGACCTGGTGACTCTGGTCCCCATTTGGATGCCACCTGGTCCATTTGATTCTGGTACCCCTCTAGGCCTCAACCATATCTGGTGACTGTGATCCTCAACTTGGCCTCACCTACACCTAGTGAATATGCTCCATCTGGGCCTCATTTGGACATGGTGATTCTGATCCCTACCTCGGCATTACCGGGACATGGTTCCACTGCATGGCCGGCAGGTGTGCCTCACCTGGACCTGATAACTCTAGACCCCACCTGGGCATCTTCGGGACACGGTTCCTCGGCATGGCCTGCAGGTTGGCCTCACTTGGACCTAGTGAGTGGGGTTGTCACCTGAGACTCACCCATGCCTGGTGACACAGGTCCCAACGTGGGCCTCACGTGGACCTGGTAAATCTGGTCCTTCCCTTGTCCTCACCCGGAACTGGTAACTGGTCATCACCTGGGAATCACCTGGACATTGTGATTCTGTTCCCCATTGGGCCTCATCCAGTCCAGGTGACTTTGTTCCGACCTGGACCTGATTGCTGTGTACTCCTTCTTGGCCCTCACCTGGAACTAGTGACTCTGATCCTATCTGGGCCTCACCCAGATCTGATGACTCTGTTCCTCACCTGTGGACCATTATGACCTGGATACTCTGTTCCACACCTGAGCCTCACCTGGACATGATGACTCTGGATCCACTCTGGGCCTCAGCCTGACATGGTGACTCTGGTCCCCATCAGGATGTCACCTAGACCAGGTGAATCTGGTACCCCTCTAGGCCTCAACTAGACCTGGTGACTCTGGTCCTCAACTGGGCCTATCCGGGACCTAGTGAATATGCTCCCCACCTGCACCTCATCTGGACCTGGTAACTCTGGTTCTACCTGGGCATCATCGGGACATGGTTACTCTATTCCCCACTGGGACTGACCTGATCCTGGTAACTCTGGTCCTGACTTTGGCCTCTTCTGTACCAGGTGACTCTGGCTCCACCTGGGCCTCACCTGTAACTGGTGAATCCTGTTGCCACCTGCGCCTCACCTGGACCTTGAGACTGTGGTCCCACCTGTACCTCACCTGGATCTGGTGGCTCTGGTTCCCATATGGGGCTCTCCTGGACCTGGGTCCTGTGGTCTCCATCTGGCCTCACCTGGAACACAATGACTCTGATCCATATTTGGGCCTCTCCTGGACCTGTTGTCTCTGGTAGTAATTGGGCATCATTGGGACCTGGATACTCCCTTATATCCCTGGGCCTCACCTGGACCTGTTGACTGTGGTCCCACCTGGGCCTCACCTGGACCTGGTGAATGTGGTCCCACCTCGGACTCACCTGGACGGGGTGACTGGTTCCCACAGGGACAACACCTGGACCTGGTGACTCAGGTCCTCATATGGGCAGCTAGGGACCTGGTTTCTCAGTTCCACATCGTGGCCTCACCTGAACCTAGTGATTCTCGTCCCCCTCTGGGCCTCATCCTGACGTGGTGACTCTGGTCCCCACCTGGATATCACCAGAACCGGGTGACGCACCCGAAGCTGGGGACACTGGTCCTCAGCTGGGACTCAACAGGACCTGGTGAATCTACTCCAAACTTAGGCTTTGTCTGGACCTTGTGACTCTTTTCCCACCTGGCATCAATGGGACATGGTTACTCTGTTCCCCACCTGGGCCTCACCTGGACATGATAACTTTGCTGCACACTTTGGCCTCAACTGGTCCTGATGACTCTCGTCCCCCAACCTAGGCCTCAATCTGGACCTGGAGACTGTCGTCCAGAACTGGGTCTCAGCTGGACCTGGTGACTTCCGTTCCTAAATGAACCACACCTGGACCTGGTGACTGTGGTGTTCTTGAGACTCACATTTACCTTGTGACTCCCGTCCCCACTAGGGCCTCACCTGGATCTGGTGACTCTGGCCTGCAGCCTGGCCTCACCTGGACCTTGTAGGTGGGGTTGCCACCTCGGACTCACCCATACCTGGTGACTCAGGTCCCCACGTGGGCCTCTTGGACCTGGTGAATCTAGTCCTTACCTGGTCGTCTCCCAGAACCGGGGACTCTGGTCACCACCTGGGCCTCACCTGGACCTGGTGACTCTGATCCCCATCTGGGCCTCACCCAGTCCTGGTGACTTTGTTCCCCACCTGGACCCGATTGCTGTGGACTCTTTCTTGGCCTCACCTGGAACTGGTGACTCTGATCCTATCTGCGCGTCACACAGACCTGGTGACTCTGGTCCTCAACTGGGCATCATTGGTACCTGGTGACTCTGTTCCACACCTGAGCCTCACCTGGACATGATGACTCTGGAACCTCTCTGGGCCTCACGCTGTCTTGGTGACTCTGGTCCCTATCTTGATGACACCTAGACCAGGTGATTCTGGTACCCCTCTAGGCCTCAACCAGATCTGGTGACTCTGGTCCTCAACTGGGCCTCAGCTGCACCTAGTGAATATGCTCCATCTGGGCCTCATTTGGACCTGGTGACTCTGGTTCCTACCTGGGCATCATCGGGACATAGTTTGACTGCATGACCAGCAGGTTGGACTCACCTGGACCTGGAAACTTTAGGCTCTACCTGGGCATTATCGGGACATGGTCCCTCTGCATGGCCTGCAGGTTGGCCTTACCTGGACCTGGGGAGTGGGGTTGCCACCTGGGCCTCACCCATTCATGGTGACACAGGTCCCCACGTGGGCCTCAATTGGACCTGGTGAATCTGGTCCTTACCTGGTCCTCACCCGGAATTGGTAAGTCTGGTCACCACCTGGGAATCACGTGGACCTGGTGAAACTGGTCCCCATCTGGGCCTCACCCATTCCTGGTGACTTTTCCCCACCTGGACCTGATTGCTGTGGACCCTTTTTTGGCCTCACCTGGAACTGGTGACTCTGATCCTAACTGGTCCTCACCCAGATCTGGTGACTCCTTTCCTCACCTGTGGACCATTATGACTGGATACTCTGTTCCACACCTGAGCGTCACCTGGACATGATAACTCTGGAACCTCTCTGGGCCTCAGCATGACATGGTGACTCTGGTCCCCATCTGGAAGTCACCTAGACCAGGTGAATCTGGTACCCCTCTTGGCCTCAACTTGACTTGGTGACTCTGGTCCTCAACTGGGCCTCACCGGGACCTAGTGAACATGCTCCCAACCTGTGTTTCATCTGGACCTGGTGACTCTGGTTCTACCTGGGCATCATCGGGACATGGTTACTCTATTCCCCACTGGGACTGACCTGATCCTGGTAACTCTGGTCCTGACTTTGGCCTCTTCTCTACCAGGTGACTCTGGCTCAACCTGGGCCTCACCTGTAACTGGTGACTCTGATCCTAAGCATGGCCTCACCTGACCTGGTGACTGTGGTTCCCATCGGGACCTCATCTGGACCTCATGTCTCTGGTCCCTCCTGGCCCTCACCAGGACCTGGTGTCTCGGGTACCCACCTGGGTAGCATCAGGATATGGTTACACTGTTCAATATCAGTGACCCACCTGGACCTTTTATCTCTGGTCTTCACCTGGGCCACACCAGGACATGCTGACACTGGTTCCCACCTGGGTCTCACCTGGACATGGTGATTCGGATTCCCACCTGGTCCTCACCTGTAACTGGTGATTCTCGTTCCCACATGGACATCATGTGGACCTGGTGGCTGCAGTGTTTCTAGATTCTCATGTACCTCGTGACTCTGGTCCCCACCAGGGCCTCACCGGGACCTGGTCAGTGTGTTCGCCACCTGCACCTCACCTGGACCTGGAGAATCTGGTATGCACCTGAGACTACCCTGGATCTGGTGACTGTGGTCCCCACCTGGGCATCACCTGATTTGGGGACTCCGGTCCCCATCTGGGCCTCACCTGGCCCTGTTGACCATGGTCCTCAACTGGGCAAATTTGGGACCCGGTGACTGTGTTCCACAACTGAACCTCACCTGGACCACATGACCCTGGTCCCCCTCTGGGTCTCACCGTTCCCTAGTGACAGTGAACACCACTTTGGCCTGACTTGGACCTGCTGACCCTTGTTGCCACCTGCGCCTGACCTCGAACTGTTGACTCTGGTTCTTTCAAGGGCCTCCCCTTACCTGGTGATCCTGGTCTCCACCTGGGCCTCACCTGGACGTGGTGACACTTCTCACCACCGGGGACTCACCTGGACCTGCTTACTGTG
This sequence comes from Canis aureus, assembly GCF_053574225.1. Lineage (NCBI taxonomy): Eukaryota > Metazoa > Chordata > Mammalia > Carnivora > Canidae > Canis > Canis aureus. The sequence continues at coordinate 69,591,475 of NC_135625.1, forward strand.
TTCAACACCTGGGCTTTGAGTAGACCTGTTGACCATGGTCCACAAGCCGGCCTCACATGTACCTGTTGCTTCTTATCCCCACCGGGGCCGCACATGTACCTGGTAACTCTGGTCCTCACCTGGGCATCATTGGTACCTGGTGACTCTGTTCCACACCTGAGTCTCCCCTGGACATCTTGACTCTGGAAGCTCTCTGGAACTCAACCTGACCTGGTGACTGTGGTCCCCATCTGGATGTCACTTGGACCAAGGGATTCTGGTACCCCTCTAGGCCTCAACCAGGTCTGGTGACTCTGGTCCTCAATGGGCCTCACCTGGACCTAGTGAATATGCTCCATCTGGGCCTCATTTGGACCTGGTGACTCTGGTCCCTACCTGGGCATCATCGTGACATGGTTCCACTGCATGGCCTGCAGGTTGGCCTCACCTGGACCTGGTAACTCTCTTTCCTTCCTGGGCATCATCGGGACCTGGTTCCTCTGCATGGCCTGCAGGTTGGCCTCACCTGGACCTGGTGAGTGGTTTGTCACCTGGGCCTCATCCATGCCTGGTGACACAGTTCCCCACGTGGGCCTCAGTTGGACCTGGTGAATCTGGTCCTTACCTGGTGGTCACCCGGAACTGGTAACTCTGGTCACCACTAGGGAATCACCTGGGCCTGGTGAATCTGGTCCCCATCTGGGCCTCATCCAGTCCTGGAGACTTTGTTCCCACCTGGACCTGATTGCTGTGTACTCCTTCTTGGCCCTCACCTGAAACTAGTGACTCTGATCCTAACTGGGCCTCACCCAGATCTGGTGATTCTGGTCCTCACCTGTGGACCATTATGACCTGGATACTCTGTTCCACACGTGAGCCTCACCTGGACATGATGACTCTGGATCCCCTCTGGGCCTCAGCCTGACATGGTGACTCTGGTCCCCATCTGGATGTCACCTAGACCAGGTGAATCTGGTACCCCTCTAGGCCTCAACTAGACCTGGTGACTCTGGTCCTCAACTGGGCCTCACCGGGACCTAGTGAATATGCTCCCCACCTGCACCTCATCTGGACCTGGTAACTCTGGTTCTACCTGGGCATCATCGGGACATGGTTCCTCTATTCCACACTGGGACTGACCTGATCCTGGTAACTCTGGTCCTGTCTTTGGCCTCTTCTGTACCAGGTGACTCTGGCTCCACCTGGGCCTCACCTGTAACTGGTGAATCCTCTTGCCACCTGCGCCTCACCTGGACTTTGAGACTGTGTTCCCACCTGGACCTCACCTGGACCTGGTGTCTCTCGTCCCCACTTTGACCTAACTCAGAACTGCTGAATCTTGCCCCACCTAGGCCGCACCCACACCTGTTGACTCTTGTCCCCAGCTAAGCCTCAATTCGACCTGATGAATCTGGTCCTCACGTGGGCCTCACATGGACATGGGACTCAGCTGGATAGAGTGGCTCTGGTTCCCACAAGGTGCTCACCTAGACCTGGTGAATGTGGTACCATCTGGCCTCACCGGGACGAGGTGACTGGTTCCCACACGGACCTCATCTGGACATGGTGACTCAGGTCCTCATATGGGCAACATGGGACCTGGTTTCTCAATTACACATCGGGGCCTCACGTGGACCTAGTGATTCTCGTCCCCCTCTGGGCCTCACCCTGATGTGGTGACTATGGTCCCCTCTGGATATCACCAGAACCGGGTGACTCTGGTCCCCCTCTGGGACTCACCATGAGATGGGGACACTGGTCCTCAACTGGGCCTCAAAAGCACCTGGTGAATCTACTCACACATAGGCCTCGTCTGGACCTTGTGACTCTTTTCCCACCTGGCATCAATGGGAAATGGTTACTCTGTTCCCCACCTGGGCCTCACCTGGATATGATAACTTTGCTCCACACTTTGGCCTCACCTGGTCCTGATGACTCTGGTCCCCCCACCTAGGCCTCAATCTGGCCCTGGTGACTGTGGTCCCCACCTGGGTCTCACCTGGACCTGGTGAGTCTCGTTCCCACATGAACCATACCTGGAAGTGGTGACTGTGGTGTTCTTGTAGACTCACATTTACCTGGTGCCTCCGGTCCCCACTAGGGCCTCACCTGGATCTGGTGACTCTGGCCTGCAGGTTGGCCTCACCTGGAACAGGTGAGTGGGGTTGCCTACTGGGCCTCACCCATACCTGGAGACTCAGGTCCCCACGTGGTCCTCTTGGACCTGGTGACACTGGTCCTTACCTGGTCCTCACCCAGCTCCGGTCACCACCTCGCCTCACCTGGACTTGGTGAATCTGGTCCCCATCTGGGCCTCACCCAGCCCTGGTGACTTTGTTCCCCACGTGGACCTGATTGCTGTGGACTCTTTCTTGGCCTCACCTGGAACTGGTGACTCTGATCCTATCTGCACGTCAACCAGATCTGATCACTCTCCTGGTCACAAGTCCTCACCTGTGGACCATTATGACCTGGATACTCTGTTCCACACCTGAGCCTCACCTGCACATGATGACTCTGGATCCCCTCTGGTCCTCAGCCTGATATGGTGACTCTGGTCCCCATCTGGATGTCACCTAGACCAGGTGAATCTGGTACCCCTCTAGGCCTCAACTTGACCTGGTGACTCTGGTCCTCAACTGGGCATCACCGACACCTAGTGAACATGCTCCCCACCAAAACTCATCTGGACCTGGCGACTCTGATTATACCTGGGAATCATTGGAACATGGTTACTTTATTCCCCACTGGGACTGACCTGATCCTGGTAACTCTGGTCCTGACTTTGGCCTCTTCTGTACCAGGTGACTCTGGCTCCACCTCGGCCTCACCTGAAACTGGTGACTCTGATCCTAAGCATGGCCTCCCCTAACCTGTTGACTGTAGTTTCCATCGGGAACTCACATGGACCTCATGTCTCTGGTCCCACCTGGGCCTCACCAGGACCTGGCCCAGAGTCATCAAGTCCAGGTGAGGCTGACATGTTGACTCTGGTCCCATCTGGATGTCACCTAGACCAGGTGAATCTGGACTCCTCTACGCCTCAACTAGAACTGGTGACTCTGGTCCTCAACTTGTCCTCACCGGGACCTAGTGAATATGCTCCCCACCTGCGCCTCATTTGGACCTGGTGACTCTGGTTCTTCCTGGGCATCATCGGGACATGGTTACTCTATTCCCCACTCGGACTGACCTGATCCTGGTAACTCTTGTCCTGACTTTGGCCTCTTCTGTACCAGGTGACTTTGGCTCAACCTGTGCCTCACCTGTAACTGGTGACTCTCATCCTAAGCATGGTCTCACCTGACCTGATGACTGCAGTTCCCATCGGGACCTCAAATGGACCTCATGTCTCGGGTCCCTCTTGAGACTCACCAGGACCTGGTGTCTCTGGTAACCATCTGGGTAGCATCAGGTTATGGTTACACTGTTCACTATCAGGGACTCTGGTCCCCATCTGGATGTCACCTGGACCAGGTGATTCTGGTACCCCTCTAGGCCTCAACCAGATCTGGTGACTCTGGTCCTCAACTGGGCCTCACCTGGACCTAGTGAATATGCTCCATCTGGGCCTCATTTGGAACTGGTTACTCTGGTCCCTACCTGGGCATCATCGGGACATGGTTCCATTGCATGGCCTGCAGGTTGGCCTCACCTCGACCAGGTAAATCTGGTCCGTACATGGGCATCTTCGGTACACGATTCCTCCGCATTGCCTGCAGTTTGGACTCACCTTGACCTGGTGAGTGGGTTTGCTACCTGGGCCTCACCCATACCTGGTGACACAGGTCCCCACGTGGGCCTCACATGGACCTGGTGAATCTGGTCCTTACCTGGTCCTCATCCGGAACTGGTAACTCTGGTCATCACCTGGGAATCACCTGGACTTTGTGAGTCTGTTCCCAATCTGGGCCTCACCCAATCCTGGTGACTTTGTTCCCCACCTGGACCTGATTGCTGTGGACACTTTCTTGGCCTCACCTGGAACTGGTGACTCTGTTCCTACCTGGGCCTCACCCAGATCTGTTGATTCTGGTCCTCAACTGTGGATCATTAAGACCTGGATACTCTGTTCCACACCTGAGGCTCACCTGGACTTGATGAATCTGGAACCACTCTGGGCCTCACCCTGAAATGGTGACTTGGTCCCCTTTTGGATGTCTTCTAGACCAGGTGAATCTGGTACCCCTCTAGGACTCAACTAGACCTGGTGACTCTCGTCCTCAACTTGGCCTCACCGGGACCTAGTGAATATGCTCCCCACCTGCGCCTCATCTGGACCTGGTGACTCTGGTTCTTCCTGGGCATCATCCTGACATGGTTACTCTATTCCCCACTGGGACTGACCTGATCGTGGTAACTCTGGTCCTGACTTTGGCCTCTTCTGTACCAGGTGACTCTGGCTCCACCTGGGCCTCATCTGTAACTGGTGACTGTGATCCTAAGCATGGCCTCACCTGACGTGGTGACTGTGGTTCCCATCGGGACCTCACCTGGACCTCATGTCTCTGGGCCCACCTGGGCCTCACCAGGATATGGTGTCTCTCTACCCACCTGGATAGCATCAGGATATGGTTACACTGTTCACTAACAGTGACCCAGCCGGACCTATTAACTCTGGTCTTCACCTGGGTCTCACCTGGACATGGTGAGTCGGAACCCCACCTGGTACTCACCTGTAACTGTTGATTCGCGTTCCCACATGGACATCATGTGGACCTGGTGGCTGCAGTGTTTCTAGCTTCTCATGTACCTCGTGGATCGGGTCCCCACCAGGGCCTCACCGGGACCTGGTGAGTGTGGTTGCCACCTGCACATCACCTGGACCTGGTGATTCTGGTCTGCACCGGAGACTACCCTGGATCTGGTGACTGTGGTCCCCAACTGGGCTTCACCTGGATTTGGGGACTCCGGTCCCCATCTGGGCACACCTGGCTCTGTTGACCATGATCCTCAACTGGGCAAAATTTGGACCCGGTGACTGTGTTCCACAAGAGGACCTCACCTGGACCAGGTGACTCTGGTCCCCCTCTGGGTCTCACGGTGCCCTAGTGACTGTGAACCCCACTTTGGCCCGACTTGCACCTTCTGACCCTGGTTGCCACCTGCACCTGACCTTGAACTGTTGACTCTGGTTCTTTCAAGGGCCTCCCCTGTACCTGGTGATCCTGGTCCCCACCTGGGCCTCACCTGGACCTGGTGACTCTTGATACCACAGGGGACTCACCTGTACCTGCTTACTGTGTTCCACACCTGGGCCTCAAGTAGACCTGTTGACCACGGTCCCCACGCCGGCCTCACATGGACTTGTTGCCTCTGATCCCCACCGGGGCCTCACGTGTACATTGTATCTGGTCCTCACCTGGGCCTTATCTGGACGTAGTGACTCTGGTCCCCACCTGGGCTTCACCTGGATCTGGTGACTCTGGTCCCCACCTGGACTTCACATGGATCTGCGAACTCTGGTCCCCACCTGGACCTCTCCTGGACCTGATGACTCTCTTTCCAACATGGACGTCACCTGGGTCTGGTGACTCTGCTCCTCAGTTTGGCATCACCTGTACCTGGTGTCTCTTGTCCCCACTTTGACGTAACTCAGAACTGCTGAATCTTGCCCCACCTAGGCCGCACCCAGATCTGGTGACTCTTGTCCCCAGCTATGCCTCAATTCGACCTGATGAATCTGGTCCTCACGTGGGCCTCACATGGACCTGGGACTCAGCTGGATAGAGTGGCTCTGCTTCCCACGAGGGGCTCACCTGACACTGCTGACTGTGGTCTTATTCTGTGCCTCACCAGTACCTAGTGATTCTGTTCCCCATCTGGGCCTGCATGGCCCTAGTGACTCTGGTCCTCACCCGGACATGATTGGGACCTGGATACTCTATTCCACACCTGGGCCTCACTTTGACCAGGGTCCTCTGGTCCCATTCTGGGCCTCAACTAAACTGGTTACTCTGGTTCCCCCTCTGGGCCTCACCCTTACCTGGTGATTCTGGTCACCCCTTGGCTTCATTGGGCCTGGTGAATCTGGTCTTTAGCTGGTCCGCACCTGGATCTGGTGACTGGTCGGCACCTGGGCCTCACCTGGACTTGGTGAATCCTGTTGCCACCTGCGCCTCACGCGGACCTTGTGACTGTGGTCCCACCTGGACCTCACCTGGATCTGCTGGCTCTGGTTCCCATATGGGGCTCTCCTGGACCTGGTTCCTGTGGTCTCCGTCTGGCCTCACCTGGAACACAATGACTGTGATCCATATTTGGGCCTCTCCTGGACCTGTTGACTCTGGTCTTTACCTGGTCATCATTGGGACCTGGATACTCTCTTATATACTTGGGCCTCACCTGGACCTGGTGACTGTGGTCCCACCTGGGCCTCACCTGGACGAGGTGACTGGTTCACACCCGGACATCACCTGGACCTGGTGACTCAGGTCCTCATATGAGCATCTTGGGACTTGGTTTCTCAGTTCCACATCGGGGCCTCACCTGGACCTAGTGATTCTCGTCCCACTCTTGGCCTCACCCTGACGTGGTGACTCTGGTCCCCTCTGGGACTCACCCGGAGCTGGGGACTCTGGTACTCAACTGGACCTCAACAGGACCTGGTGAATCTACTCCTCACTTAGGCCTCTTCTGGACCTTGTGACCCTTTTCCCACCTGGCATCAATGGGACATGGTTACTCGGTTCCCCACCTCGGCCTCAACTGGACATGATCACTTTGCTCCACACTTTGGCCTCAACTGGTCCTGATGATTCTGGTCCCCCGCCTAGGCCGCAATCTGAACCTGGTGACTGGTCCACACCTGGTTCTCACCTTGACCTGCTGACTCTCTTTCCCACATGAACCACACCTGGACCTGGTGACGGTGGTGTTCTTGTAGACTCACATTTAAATGGTGACTCTGGTCCTCACTAGGTCTTCACCTGGATCTGGTGACTCTGGCCTGCCGGTTGGCCTCACCTGGACCTGGTGTGTGGGGTTGCCACCAGGGCCTCAACCATACCTGGTGACTCAGGTCCCCACGTGGCTCTCTTGGACCTGATGAATCTGGTCCTTACCTGGTCATCTCCCACTCCCTGGGACCCTGGTAACCACCTGGGCCTCACCTGGACCTGCTGATTCTCGTTCCTACTGGGCCTCACATAGTCCTAGTGACTTTGTTCCCCACCTGGACCTGATTGCTGTGGACACTTTCTTGGCCTCACCTGGAACTGGTGACTCTGATCCTATTTGTGCATCCCTCAGATCTGGTGACTCTGGTCCTCCCATGGGCATCATTGGTACCTGGTGACTCTGTTCCACACCTAAGCCTCACCTTGACATGATGACTCTGGAACCTCTCTTGACCTCACCGTGACGTGGTGACTCTGGTCCCCATCTGGATGTCACCTGGACCAGCTGATTCTGGCACCCCTCTAGGCCTCAACCAGATCTGGTGACTCTGGTCCTCAAATGGGCCTCACCTGGACCTAGTGAATATGCTCCATCTGGCCCTCATTTGGACCTGGTGACTCTGGTCCCTACCTGAGCATCATCGGGACATGGTTCCACTGCATGGCCTTTAGGTTGGCCGCACCTGGACCTGGTAAGTCTGGTCCCTACCTGGGCACCATCTGGACATGGTTCCAGTGCATGGCCTGCAGGTTGGCCTCACCTAGTGCTGGTAATTCTGGTCCCTACCTGGGCATCATCGGACATGTTTCCACTGCATGACCTGCAGGTTGTCCTCACCTGGACCTGGTAAGTCTGGTCCCTACCTGGGCACCATCGGGACATGGTTCCAGTGCATGGCCTGCAGGTTGGCCTCACCTGGACCTGGTACTCTAGTCCTTATATGGGCATCATCGGGACATGGTTCCTCTGCATGGCTTCCAGGTTGGACTCACCTGGACCTAGTGTGTGGTGATGTCACCTGGGCCTCAACCATGCCTGGTGACACAGGTCCACACGTGGGCCTCACTTGGACCTGGTGAATCTGGTCCTTCCCTGGTCCTACCCGGAACTGGTAACTCTGGTCACCACCTGAAAATCACCTGGGCCTGGTGAATCTGGTCCCCATCTGGGCCTCATCCAGTCCTGGTGACTTTATTCCCCACCTTGGCCTGATTGCTGTGGACTCCTTCTTGGCCTCACCTGGAACTGGTGACTCTGATCCTAACTGGGCCTCACCAAGAACTGGTGACTCTGGTCCTCACCTGTGGACCATTATGACCTGGAGACTCTGTTCCACACCTGAGCCTCACCTGGACATGATGACTCTGGATCCGCTCTGGGCCTCAGCCTGACATGGTGTCTCTGGTCTCCATCTGGATGTCACCTGGTCCAGGTGATTCTGGTACCCATCTAGGCCTCAACCAGATCTGGTGACTCTGTTCCTCAACTGTGCCTCCCCTGGACCTAGTGAATATGCTCCATCTGGGCCTCATTTCGACCTGGTGACTCTGGTCCCTACCTGGGCATCATCGGGACATGTTTCCACTGACTGGCCTGTAGAATGGCCTTAACTGGACCTGGTAAATCTGGTCCCTACCTGGGCATATTGGGACACGGTTCCTCTGCATGGCCTGCAGCTTCGCCTCACCTGGACCTATTGAGTTGCTTTGCCACATGGGCCTCACCCATACCTGGTAACACAGGTCCGCACGTGGGCCTCACTTGGATCTGATGAATCTGGTCCTTACCTGGTCCTCAACTGGAACGGTAACTCTGGTCAACACCTGGGAATGACCAGGACCTGGTGAATCTGGTCCGCATCTAGTCCTCACCCAGTCCTGGTGAATTTGTTCCCCACCTGGACCTGATTGCTGTGGACTCCTTGGCCTCAACTGGAACTGGTGACTCTGATCCTAACTGGGCCTCTCCCAGATCTGGTGACTCTGGTCCTCACCTGTGGACCATTATGACCTGGATACTCTGTTCCACACCTGAGCCTCACCTGGACATGATGACTCTGGAACCGCTCTGGGCCTTACCCTGACATGGTGAATCTGGTCCCCATGTGGATGTCATCTAGACCAGGTGAATCTGGTACATCTCTAGGCCTCAACTAGACCTGGTGACTCTGGTCCTCAACTGGGCCTCACCGGGACCTAGTGAATATGCTCTCTACCTGCGCCTCATCTGGACCTTGTGACTGTGGTTCTACCTGGGCATCATCGGGACATGGTTACTCTATTCCCCAATGGAATGACCTGATCCTGGTAACTCTGGTCCTGACTTTGGATTCTTCTGTACCAGGTGACTCTGATCCACCTGGGCTTCACCTGTAACTTGTGACTCTGATCCTATGCATGGCCTCACCTGACGTGGTGACTGTGGTTCCCAGCGGGACCTCACCTGGACCTCATGTCTCTGGTCCCACCTGGGCCTCACCAGGACCTGGTGTCTCTGGTACCCACCTGGGTAGCATCAGGATATGGTTACACTGTTCACTAACAGTGACCCAACCGGACCTATTAACTCTGGTCTTCACCTGGGCCACACCTGGACATGGTGACACTCGTTCCCACCTGGGTCTCATCTCTACATGGAGAGTCGGATCCCCACCTGGTCCTCACCTGTAACTGGTGATTCTCGTACCCACATGGGCATCATGGGGACCTGGTGGCTGTAGTGTTTCTAGATTCTCATGTACCTCGTGACTCTTGCCAACTGCACCTCACCTGGACCTGGTGATTCTGGTCTGCACCTGAGACTACCCTGGATCTGGTGACTGTGGTCCCCACCTGTGCTTCACCTGGATTTGGGGACTCTGGTCCCCATCTGGGCCTCACCTGGCCCTGTTGAACATGGTCCGCCACTGGGCAAAATTGGGACTCGGAGACTGTGTTCCACACCTGGACCTCACCTGGACTAGGTGACTCTGGTCCCCTCTGGGTGTCACCGTGCCCTAGTGACTGTGAACCCCGCTTTGGCCTGACTTAGACCTGCTGACCCTGGTTGAAACCTGCGCCTGACCTCGAATTGTTGACTCTGGTTCTTTCAAGGGCCTCCCCTGGACCTGGTGATCCTGGACCCACCTGGGCCTCACCTGGACGTGCTGACCCTTGTCACCACCGGGGAATCACCTGGACCTGCTTACTGTGTTCCACACCTGGGCCTCAAGTAGACCTGTTGACCATGGTCCCCAAGCCGGCCTCACATGGACCTGTTGCCTCTGATCCCCACCGGGGCCTACGTGTACCTGGTAACTCTGGTCCTCACCTGGGCCTCATCTGGACCTAGTGACACTGGTCCCCACCTGGGCTTCACCTGGATCTGGTGACTCTGGTCCCCACCTGGACTTCACCTGGATCTGGTGACTCTGGTCCCCACCTGGACTACTCCTGGACCTGGTGACTCTCTTTCCAAATGGAACTCACCTGGGTCTGGTGACTCTGCTCCTCAATTTGGCCTCACCTGGACCTGGTGTCTCTCGTCCCCACTTTGACCTAACTCAGAACTGCTGAATCTTGCCCCACCTAGGCCGCACCCAGACCTGGTGACTCTTGTCCCCAGCTATGCCTCAATTCGACCTGTTGAATCTGTCCTCACGTGGGCCTCACATGGACCTGGGACTCAGCTGGATTGAGTGGCTCTGATTCCCACAAGGGGCTCACCTGATACTGCTGACTGTGGTCTTATTCTATGCCTCACCAGGACCTAGTGAATCTGTTCCCCATCTGGACCTACATGGCCCTAGTGTCTCTGGTCCTCACCCAGGCAATTTTGGGACCTGGATAGTCTATTCCACACCTTGGCCTCACTTTGATCAGGGATCTCTGGTCCCATTCTGGGCCTCAAGCTAAACTGGTTACTCTGGTTCCCTCTCTGGGGCTCACGTGACCTGGTGACTCTGTTCATCACTTGGGCTTCACTTGGGCCTGGTGAATCTGGTCCTAACCTGGTCCGCAAATGGATGTGGAGACTGGTCGCCACCTGGGCCTCACCTGGACTTTATGAATCATGTTGCCACCTTGACCTCACCTGGATCTGGTGGCTCTGGTTCCCATATGGGGCTCTCCTGACCTGGTTCCTGTGGTCTCCATCTGGCCTCACCTCGAACACAATGACTCTGATTCATATTTGGGCATCTCTTGTACATGTTTTCTCTGGTCCTTACCTGGGCATCATTGGGACCTGGATACTCTCTTTTATAACTGGGCCTCACCTGGACCTGGTGACTGTGGTCCCACCTGGACCACACCTGGAGGAGGTGACTCGTACCCACAGGGACCTCACCTGGCCCTGGTGACTCAGGTCCTCATATGGGCATCATGGGACCTGGTTTCTCAGTTCCACATCGGAGCCTCACCTGTACTTTGTGATTCTTGTCCCCCTCGAGGCCTCACCCTGACGTGGTGACTCTGGTCCCAACCTGGGTATCAGCAGAACCGGGTGACTCTGGTCCCCCTCTGGGACTCACCCGGAGCTGGGGACACTGGTCCTCAACTGGCCCTCAACAGGACCTGGTGAATCTACTCCTCACTTAGGCTTCGTCTGGACCTTGAGACTCTTTTCCCACCTGGCATCAATGGGACATGGTTACTCTGTTCCCCACCTGGCCCTCACATAGACATGTTAACTTTGCTCCACACTTTGGCCTCAGCTGGTACTGATGACTCTCGTCCCCCCACCTAGGCCTCAATCTGGACCTGGTGTCTGTGGTCCCCACCTGGGTCTCACCTGGACCTGGTGACTCTCGTTCCCACATGAACCACACCAGGATCTGGTGACTGTGTTGTTCTTGTAGAATCACTTTTAACTGGTGACTCCAGTCCCCACTAGGGCCTCACGTGGATCGGGTGACTTGGCCTGCAGGTTGGCCTCACATGGACCTGGTTAGTGTGGATGCCACTTGGGCCTCACCCATACCTGGTGACTCAGGTCTCCACGTGGGCCTCTTGGACCTGGTGAATCTGGTCCTTACCTGGTCCTCTCCCAGACCTGGGGACTCTGGTCACCACCTGGGCCTCACGTGGACCTGGTGCATCTGGTCCCCAGCTGGGCCTCACCCAGTCCTGGTGACTTTGTTCCCCACCTGGACTTGATTGCTGTGGACACTTTCTTGGCCTCCCCTGGAGCTGGTGACTCTGATCCTATCTCTGCGTCACCCAGACCTGGTGACTCTGGTCCTCACCTGGGCATCATTGGTACCTGTTGACTCTGTTCCACACCTGAGCCTCACCTGGACATGATGACTCTGGAACCTCTCTGGGCCTCACCCTGACCTGGTGACTCTTGTCCCCATCTTGATGTCACCTAGACCAGGTGATTCTTGTACCCCTTTAGGCCTCAACCAGATCTGGTGACACTGGTCCTCAACTGGGCTTCACCTGAACCTAGTGAATATGCTCCATTTAGGCCTCATTTGGACCTGGTGTCTCTTGTAACTTCCTGGGCATCATCGGGACATGGTTCCACTGTATGGCCTGCAGGTTGGCCTCACCTGGACCTCGTAACTCTGGTCCCTACCTGGGCATCATCGGGACATGGTTCCACTGCATGGCCTGCAGGTTGGCCTCATCTGGACCTGGTATCTCTCGTCCCTACCTGGCATCATCGGGACATGTTTCCTCTGCATGGCCTGCAGGTTGGCCTCACCTAGATCTGGTATCTCTCGTCCCTACCTGGCATCATCGGGACATGGTTCCTCTGCATGGCCTGCAGGTTGGCCTCACCTGGACCTGGTGAGTGGGGTTGCCACCTGGGCCTCACCCATAGCTGGTGACACAGGTCCCCACGTGGGCCTAAGTTGGACCTGGTGAATCTGGTCCTTACCTGGTGGTCACCCGGTACTGGTAACCTGGTCACCACCTGGGAATCACCTGGGCCTGGTGAATCTTCCCCATCTGGGCCTCACCCAGTCCTGGTGACTGAGTTTCCCACCTGGACCTGATTGCTGTGGACTCCTTCTTGACCTCACCTGGACCTGTTGACTCTGATCCTAACTGGGCCTCACCCAGATCTGGTGACTCTGGTCCTCACCTGTGGATCATTATGACCTGGATACTCTGTTCCACACCTGAGCATCACCTGGACACGATGACTCTGGATCCCCTCTGGGCCTCACCCTGACATGGTGACTCTGGTCCCCATCTGGATGTCACCTAGACCAGGTGAATCTGTACCCGTCTAGGCCTCAACTAGACCTGGTGACTCTGGTCCTCAACTGGGCCTCACCGGGACCTAGTGAATATGCTCCCCACCTGCGCCTCATCTGGACATGGTGACTCTGGTTCTACGTGGGCATCATCGGGACATGGTTACTTTATTCCCCACTGGGACTAACCTGATCCTGGTAACACTGGTCCTGAATTTGGCCTTTTTTGTACCAGGTGACTCTGGCTCCACCTGGGCCTCACCTGTAACTGGTGACTCTGATCCTAAGCATGGCCTCACCTGAGCTTGTGACTGTGCTTCCCATCGGGACCTCACCTGGACCTCATGTCTCTGGTCCCAACTGAACCTCAACAGGACCTGGTTCTCGGTACCCACCTCGGTAGCATCAGGATATGGTTACACTGTTCAATAACAGTGACCCAGCTGGACCTATTTACTCTGGACTTCACCTGGGCCACACCTGGACATGGTGACACTGGTTCCCACCTGGGTATCACTTGGACATGGTGAGTCAGAGCCCCACCTGCTCTCACCTGTAACTGGTGATTCTCGTTCCCACATGGACATCATATAGACTTGGTGTCTGCAGTGTTTCTAGCTTCTCATGTACCTCGTGACTCTGGTCCGCACTAGGGTCTCACCGGGACCTGGTGAGTGTGGTTGCCACCTGCACCTCACAAGGACCTGGTGATTCTGGTCTGCACCTGAGACTACACTGGATCTGGTGACTGTGGTCCACACCTGGGCTTCACCTGGATTTGGGGACTCCGGTCCCCATCTGGGCCTCACCTGGCCCTGTTGATCGTGGTCCTCAACTGGGCAAAATTGGGACCCGGTGACTGTGTTCCACAACTGGACCTCACCTGGTCCAGGTGACTCTGGTCCCCCTCTGGGTCTCTCTGTGCCCTAGTGACTGTGAACCCCGCTTTGGCCTGACTTGGACCTGCTGACCCTGGTTGCAACCTGCGCCTGACCTCGAACTGTTGACTCTGGTTCTTTCAAGGGCCTCCCCTGTACCTAGTGATACTGGTCCCCAACTGGGCCTCAAATGGACGTGGTGACTCTTGTCACCACCAGGACTCACCTGGACCTGCTTACTGTGTTCCACACCTGGGCCTCCAGTAGACCTGTTACCCATGGTCCCCAAGCCGGCCTCACATGGACCTGTTGGCTCTGATCCCCGCAGGGGCCTCACGTGTATCTGGTAACTCTGATCCTCACCTGGGCCTCATCTGGACCTAGTGACTCTAGTCCCCACCTGGGCTTCACCTGGATCTCGTGATTCTGGTCCCCACCTGGACCTCTCCTGGACCTGGTGACTCTCTTTCCAACATGGAACTCACCTGGATCTGGTGCCTCTGGTCCTCAGTTTGGCCTCACCTGGACCTGGTGTCTCTCGTCCCCACTTTGACCTAACTCATAACTGCTGAATCATGCCCCACCTAGGCCGCACCCAGACCTGGTGACTCTTGTCCCCAGCTATGCCTCAATTGGACCTGATGAATCTGGTCCTCACGTGGGCCTCACATGGACCTGGGACTCAGCTGGAGAGAGTGGCTCTGGTTCCCACAGGGGCTCACCTGATACTGCTGACTGTGGTCTTATTCTATGCCTCACCAGGACCTAGTGATTCTGTTCCTCATCTGGGCCTGCATGGCCCTAGTGACTCTGGTCCTCACCCAGGCATCATTGGGACCTGGATACTCTATTCCACACCTGGACCTCACTTTAACCAGGGACCTCTGGTCCCATTCTGGGCCTCAAACTAAACTGGTTACTCTGGTTCCCCTCTGGGCCTCACCCTTACCTGGTGACTCTGGTCACCCCTTGGGCTTCACTTGGGCCTGGTGAACCTGGTCCTTAGCTGGTCCGCACCTGGATCTGGTGACTGGTCGCCACCTGGGCCTCACCTGGACTTGGTGAATCCTGTTGCCACCTGCGCCTCACCTGGACCTTGTGACTGTGGTCCTCCTGGATCACACCTGGATCTGGTGGCTCTGGTTCCCATATGGGGCTCTCCTGGACCTGGTTCCTGTGGTCTCCATCTGGCCTCACCTGGAACACAATGACTCTGATCCATATCTGGGCCTCTCCTGGACCTGTTGACTCCGGTCCTTACCTGGGCATCATTGGGACCTGGATACTCTCTTATATACCTGGGCCAAACCTGGACCTGGTGACTGTGGTCCCACATGGGCCTCACCTGGTCGAGGTGACTGGTGACCACAGGGACCTCACCTGGACCTGGTGACTCAGGTCCTCATATGGGCATCATGGGACCGGGTTTCTCAGTTGAACATTGGGGCCTCACCTGGACCTAGTGATTTTCGTCCACCTCTGGGCCTCACCCTGACTCGTGACTCTGGTCCCCACCTGGATATCACCAGTCCGGGTGACTCTGGTCCCACTCTGGGACTCACCCGGAGCTGGGGACACTGGTCCTCAACTGGACCTCAACAGGACCTGGTGAATCTACTCCTCACTTAGGCCTCGTCTGGACCTTGTGACTCTTTTCCCACCTGGCATCAATGGGACATGGTTACTCTGTTCCCGACATGGGCCTCACCTTGACATGATAACTTGGCTCCACACTTTGGCCTCAACTGGTCCTGATGACTCTGGTCCCCCCACCTAGGCCTCAATCTGGCCCTGGTGACTGTGGTCCCCACCTGGGTCTCCCCTGGACCTGGTGACTCTCGTTCCCACATGACCCACACCTGGACCTGGTGACTGTGGTGTTCTTGTAGACTCACATTTACCTGGTGTCTCCGGTCCCCACTAGGGTCTCACCTGCATCTGGTGACTCTGGCCTGCAGGTTGGCCTCATCTGGACCTGGTGATTGGGGTTGCCACCTGGGCCTCACCCATACCAGGTGACTCAAGGTCCCCAAGTGGGCCTTTGGACCTGGTGAATCTGGTCCTTACCTGGTCCTCTCCCAGACCCGGGGACTCTGGTCACCACCTGGGCCTCACCTGGACCTGGTGAATCTGGTCCCCATCTGGGCCTCACCCAATCTTGGTGTCTTTGTTCCCCACCTGGACCTGATTGCTGTGGACGCTTTCTTGGCCTCACCTGGAACTGGTGACTCTGATCCTATCACGCATCACCCAGATCTGGTGACTCTGGTCCTCACCTGGGCATCATTGGTACCCGGTTATTCTGTTCCACACCTGAGCCTCACCTGGACATGATGACTCTGGAACCTCTCTGGGCCTCACCCTGACCTGGTGACTCTGGTCCCCATCTGGATGTCACCTGGACCAGGTGATTCTGGTACCCCTCTAGGCCTCATCCAGATCTGGTGACTCTGGTACTAAACTGGTCTTCAACTGGACCTAGTGAATATGCTCCATCTGGGCCTCATTTGGACCTGGTGGCTCTGGTCCCTACCTGTGCATCATCGGGACAGGTTTCCACTGCATGGCCTGTAGGTTGGCCTTAACTGGATCTGGTAAATCTGGTCCCTACCTGGGCATCATTGGGAAACGGTTCCTCTGCATGGCCTGCAGGTTGGACTCACCTGGACCTGGTGAGTTGCGTTGACACATGGGCCTCACCCATACCTGGTGACACAGGTCCGCACGTGGGCCTCACTTGGTTCTGGTGAATCTGATCTTTACCTGGTCCTCACCCGGAACGGTAACTCTGGTCACCACCTGGCAATGACCTGGACCTGGTGAATCTGGTCCCCATCTAGGCCTCACGATTCCTGGTGACTTTGTTCCCCACCTGGACCTGATTGCTGTGGACTCCTTCTTGGCCGCACCTGGAACCGTTGACTCTGATCCTCACTGGGCCTCTCCCAGATCTGGTGACTCTGGTCCTCACCTGTGGATAATTATGACCTGGATACTCTGTTCCACACCTGTGTCCACCTGCGCATGATGACTCTGGAACCCCTCTGGGCCTCACCCTGACATGTTGATCTTGTCCCCATCTGGATGTCACCTAGACCAGGTGAATCTGGTACCCCTCTAGGCCTCAATTAGACCTGGTGACTCTGGTCCTCATATGGGCATCATGGGACCTGGCTTCTCAGTTCCATATCGGGGCCTCACCTGGACCTAGTGATTCTCGTCCCCTTCTGGGCCTCACCTGACGTGGTGACTCTGGTCCCCACCTGGATATCACCAGAACCAGGTGACTCTGGTACCCCTCTAGGACTCACCCGGAGCTGGGGACACTGGTCCTCAACTGGACCTCAACAGGACCTGGTGAATCTCCTCCTCACTTAGGCCTCATCTGGACCTTGTGACTCTTTTCCCACCTGGCATCAATGGGACATGGTTAGTCTGTTCACCACCTGGGCCTCAAATGCATATGATAACTTTGCTCCACACTTTGGCCTCAACTGGTCCTGATGACTCTGGTCCCCGCACCTAGGCCTCGTCTGGACCTGGTGACTGTGGTCCCCACCTGGGTCTCACCTGGACCTGGTGACTCTCGTTCCCACATGAACCACACCTGGACCTGGTAACTGTGGTGTTCTTGTAGACTCATATTTACCTGGTGACTCCGGGCCCACTAGGGCCTCACCTGGATCTGGTGACTCAGGCCTACAGGTTGGCCTCACCTGCACCTGGTGAGTGGGGTTGCCACCTGGGCCTCAACCATACCTAGTGACTCAGGTCACGACGTGGGCCTCTTGGACCTGGTGAATCTGGTCCTTACCTGGTCCTCTCCCAGACCCAGGGACTCTGGTCACCACCTTGGCCTCACCTTGATCTGGTGAATCTGGTCCCCACCTGGGCCTCACCCAGTATTGGTGACTTTGTTCCCCACCTGGACTTGATTGGTGTGGACTCTTTCTTGGACTCACCTTGAACTCTTGACTCTGATCCTATCTGCGCGTCACCCAGACATGGTGACTCTGGTCCTCACCTGGGCATCATTGGTACCTGGTGACTCTGTTACATACCTGAGCCTCAGCGGGACATGATTACTCTGGAACCTCTTTGGGCCTCACCCTGACCTGGTGACTCTGGCCCCCATCTGGATGTCACCTGGACCAGGTGATTCTGGTACCCCTCTAGGCCTCAACCAGATCTGGTGACTCTGGTCCTCAACTGGGCCTCACCTTGACCTAGTGAATATGCTCAATGTGGGCCTCATTTGAACCTGGTCACTCTGGTCCCTACCTGGCATCATCGGGATATGGTTCCACTGCATGGCCTGCAGGTTGGCCTCAACTGGACCTGGTGAGTGGGGTTGCCACCTGGGCCTCACTCATACCTGGTGACAAAGGCCCCGCGTGGGCCTAACTTGGATCTGGTGAATCTGGTCCTATCCTGGTCCTCACCCGGAACTGGTAACTCTTTTCACAACCTGGGAATCACCTGGACCTCGTGAATCTGGTCCCCATCTGGGCCTCACCCAGTCCTGGTGACTTTGCTCCCCGCCTGGACCTGATTGCTGTGCACTCCTACTTGGCCTCACCTGGAACTGCTGACTCTGATCCTTACTGGTGCTCACCCAGATCTGGTGACTCTGGTCCTTATCTGTGGACCATTATGGCCTGGATACTCTGTTCCACACCTGAGCCTCACCTGGACAGGATGACTCTGGAACCCCTCTGGGCCTCACCCTGACCTGGTGACTCTGGTCACCCCTTGGGCTTCACTTGGGCCTTGTGGATCTGGTGTTTAGCTCTTCCGTACCTGGATCTGGTGACGGGTCGCCACCTGGGCCTCACCTGGACTTGGTGAATCCTGTTGTCACCTGCGCCTCACCTGGACCTTGGGACTGTGGTCCCACCTGGACCTCACCTGGATCTGCTGGCTCTGGTTCCCATATGGGGCTCTCCTGGACCTGGTTCCTGTGGTCTCCATCTGGCCTCACCTGGAACACAATGACTCTGATCCATATTTGGGCCCCTCCTGGACCTGTTGACTCTGGTCCTTACCTGGGCATCATTGGGACCTCGATACTCTCTTATATACCTGGGCCTCACCTGGACCTGGTGACTGTGGTCCCACCTGGGCCTCACCTGGACGAGGTGACTGGTTCCCACAGGGACCTCACCTGGACCTGGTGACTCAGGTCCTCATATGGGCATCATGGGACCTGGTTTCTCAGGTCCACATCGGGGACTCACCTGGACGTAGTGATTCTCGTCGCCCTCTTGGCCTCACCCTGACTGGTGACTCTTGTCCCCACCTGGATATCACCAGAACCGGGTGACTCTGGTCCCCCTCTGTGACTCACCCGGCGCTGGGGACGCTGGTCCTCAACTGGGCCTCAACAGGACCTGGTGAATCTACTCTTCACTTAGGCCTCGTCTGGACCTTGTGACTCTTTTCCCACCTGGCATCAATGGGACATGGTTACTCTGTTCCCCACCTGGGCCTCACCTGGACATGATAACTTTGCTCCACACTTTGGTTTCAACTTGTCCTGATGACTCTGGTCCCCACCTGCGTCTCACCTGGACCTGGTGACTCTCGTTCCCACATGAACCACACCTGAACCTTGTGTTTGTGGTGTACTTGTAGACTCCTATTTACCTGGTGACTCCGGTCCCCACTATGGTCTCACATGGATCTGGTTACTCTGGCCTGCAGGATGGCCTCACCTGGACCTGGTGAGTGGGGTTGCCACCCCATACCTGGTGACTCAGGTCCCCACGTGGGCCTCTTGGAACTGGTGAATCTGGTCCTTACCTGGTCCTCTCCAAGACGAGGGGAATCTGGTCACGACCTGGGCCTTACTTGGACCCGGTGAATCTGGTCCCCATGTGGGCCTCACCCAGTCCTGGTGACTTTGCTCCCCACCTGGACCTGATTGCTGTGGACTCTTTCTTGGCCTCACCTGGAAATGGTGACTCTGATCCTATCTGCGCGTCACCCAGATCTGGTCACTTTGGTCCTCACCTGTGGACCATTATGACATGGATACTGTGTTCCACACCAGAGGCTCCCCTCGACATTATGATTCTGGAACCTCTGTGGGCCTCACCCTGACCTGGTGACTCTCGTCCCAATCTGGATGTCACCTGAACCAGGTGATAATGGTACCACTCTAGGCCTCAACTTGACCTGGTGACTCTGGTCCTCAACTGGGCCTCACTGGGACCTAGTGAACATGCTCCAAACCTGCGCCTCATCTGGACCTGGTGACTCTGGTTCTACCTGGGCATCATCGGGACATGGTTACTCTACTCCCCAATGGGACTGACCTGATACTGGTAACTCTGGTCCTGACTTTGGCCTCTTCTGTACCAGGTGATTCTTGCTCCACCTGGGCCTCACCTGTAACTGGTGACTCTGATCCTATGCATGGCCTCACCTGACCTGGTGACTGTGGTTCCCATCGGGACTTCACTTGGACCTCATGTCTCCGGTCCCACCTGGGTCTAACCAGGACCTGGTGTCTCTGGTACCCACCTGGGTAGCATCAGGATATGGTTACACTGTTCAGTAACAGTGACCAAGCCGAACCTATTAACTCTGGTCTTCACCTGGGCCACACCTGGACATGGTGACACTGGTTCCCACCTGGGTCTCACCTGGACATGGGGAGTCGGATACCCACCTGGTCCTCACCTGTAACTGGTGATTCTCGTTCCCACATGAACATCAAGTGGACCTGGTGACTGCAGTGTTTCTAAACTCTCATGTACCTCGTGACTCTGGTCCCTACTAGGACCTCACCGGGACCTGGTGAGTGTGGTTGCCACCTGCACCTCACCTGGACCTGGTGATTCTGGTCTGCACCTGAGACTACCTGGATCTGGTGACTCTGGTCCCCACTTGAATGCCTCCTGGAATTGGTGACACTGGTCCATACCTGAACCTCTCCTGGACCTGGTGACTCTCTTTCCAACATGGACCTCACTTGCATCTGGTGAATCTGGTCCTCAGTTTGGCCTCACCTGGACTTGGTGTCTCTCGTCCCCACTTTGACCTAACTCAGAAATGCTGAATCTTACCCCACATAGGCCGCACGCAGACCTGGTGAGTCTTATCCCCAGTTATGCCTCAATTCGACCTGATGAATCTGGTCCTCACGTGGGCCTCCATGGACCTGGGACTCAGCTGGATAGAGTGGCACTAGTTCCCACAAGGGGCTCACCTTATACTGGTGACTGTGGTCTTATTCTATGTCTCACCAGGACCTAGTGATTCTGTTCCCCATCTGGGCCTGCATGGCCCTAGTAATTTCTGCTCCTCACCCAGGCATCATAGGGATCTGGATACTCTATTCCGCACCTGGGCCTCACTTTCACCAGGGACCTAGGGTCTCATTCTAGGCCTCAAACTAAACTGGTTACTCTGGTTCTCCCGCTGGGCCTCACCCCTACCTGGTGACACTGGACACCCCTTGGGCTTCACTTGGGCCTGGTGAATCTGGTCCTTAGCTGGTCCGCACCTGGATCTGGTGACCGGTCGCCACCTGGGCCTCACGTGGACTTGGTGAATCCTGTTGCCACCTGCGCCTCCCCTGGACGTTGTAACTGTGGTCCCACCCTGACATCACCTGGATCTGGTTGCTCTGGTTCCCTTATGGGGCTCTCCTGGACCTGGTTCTTGTGGTCTCCATCTGGCATCACCTGGAACACAATGACTCTGAACCATATTTGGGCCTCTCCTGGACCTGTTGACTCTGGTCCTTACCTGGGGATCATTAGGAGCTGGATACCCTCTTATATACCTGGGCCTCACGTGGATCTGGTAACTGTGGTCCCACCTGGGCCTCACCTGGTCGAGGTGACTGGTTACCACAGGGACCTCACCTGGACCTGGTGACTCAGGTCCTCATATGGGCATCATGGGACCTGGTTTCTCAGTTCCACATCGGGGCCTCACCTGTACCTAGTGATTCTCGTCCCCTCTGTGCCTCACCGTGACGTGGTGACTCTGGTCACCACCTGGATATCACCAGAACCGGGTGACACTGGTCCCCCTCTGGGACTCACCCGGAGCTGGGGACACTGGTCCTCAACTGGACCTCAACAGGACCTGGTGAATCTACTCCTCACTAAGGCCTCGTCTGGACCTTGTGTCTCTTTTCCCACCTGGCATCAATGGGACACGGTTACTCTTCCCCACCTGGGCCTCACATGGACATGATAACTTTGCTCCACACTTTGGCCTCAACTGCTCCTGATGACTCTGGTCCCCCGACCTAGGCCTCAATCTGGACCTGGTGACTGTGGTCCCCACCTGGGTCTCACCTGGACCTGGT
Source organism: Canis aureus (assembly GCF_053574225.1). Taxonomy (NCBI): domain Eukaryota; kingdom Metazoa; phylum Chordata; class Mammalia; order Carnivora; family Canidae; genus Canis; species Canis aureus. The sequence goes on from NC_135625.1 coordinate 69,613,745, forward strand.
GACTCTCGTTCCCACATGAACCACACCAGGTCCTGGTGACTGTGTTGCTCTTGTAGAATCATTTTACCTGTTGACTCCCGTCCCCACTAGGGCCTCACGTTAATCGGGTGACTTGGCCTGCAGGTTGGCCTCACATAGACCTGGTTAGTGGGGATGCCACTTGGGCCTCACCCATAGCTGGTGACTCAAGTCTCCACGTGGGCCTCTTGGACCTGGTGAATCTGGTCCTTACCTGGTCCTCTCCCAGACCCGGGGACTCTGGTCACCACCTGGGCCTCACCTGGACCTGGTGAATCCGGTCCCCATCTGGGCCTCACTCAGTCCTGGTGACTTTTTTCCCCACCTTGACCTGATTGCTGTGGACTCTTTCATGGCCTCACCTGGACCTGGTGACTCTGATCCTTATGGGTGTCACGCAGACCTGGTGACTCTGGTCCTCACCTGGGCATCATTGGTACCTGGTGACTCTGTTCCACACCTAGCCTCACCTGGACATGAGACTCTGGACTCTCGAACCACTCTGGGCCTAACCCTGAGCTGGTGACTCTGGTCTCCATCTCGATGTCACCTGGACCAGGTGATTCTGGTACCCCTCTCGGCCTCAACCAGATCTGGTGACTCTGGTCCTCAACTGGGCCTCACCTGGACCTAGTGAATATGCTCCATCTGGGCCTCATTTGGACCTGGTGACTCTGGTACCTACCTGGGCATCATCAGGACATGGTTCCACTGCATGGCCTGCAGGTTGGCCTCACTTGGACCTGGTAACTCTGGTCTCTACCTGGGCATCATCGGGACATGGTTCCACACATGGCCTGCAGGTTGGCCTCACATGGACCTGGTAATTCTAGTCCCTACCTGGGCATCATCGGGACATGGTTCCTCTGCATGGACTGCAGGTGGGCCTCACCTGGACCTGGTGAGTGGCGTTGTCACCTTGGCCTCACACATGCCTGGTGACACAGGTCCCCACGTGGGCCTCACTTGGGCCTGGTGAATCTGGTCCTTACCTGGTCCTCACCCGGAACTCCTAACTCGGGTCACCACCTGGGAATCACATGATCCTGGTTAATCTGGTCCCCATCTGGTCCTCATCCAGTCCTGGTGACTTTGTCACCCCACCTGGAACTGATTGCTGTGGACTCCTTCTTGGCCTCACCTGGATCTGGTGACTCTGATCCTAACTGGGCCTCACCCAGATCTGGTGACTCTGGTCCTCACCTACAGACCACTATGACCTGGATACTCTGTTCCACTCCTGAGCCTCACCTGGACATGATGACTCTGGTCCCCTCTGGGCCTCACCCTGACATGATGACTCTGGACCCCATCCGGATGTCACCTAGATTAGGTGAATCTGGTATCGCTCTAGGCCTCAACTTGACGTGGTGACTCTGATCCTGAACTGGGCCTCACGGGGACCTAGTGAACATGCTCCCAACCTTCGCCTCATCTGGACCTGGTGACTCTGGTTCTACCTGGGCATCATCGAGACATGGTCATTCTATTTCCCACTGGGACTGACATGATCCTGGTAACTCTGGTCCTGACTTTGGCCTCTTCTCTACCAGGTGACTCTGGCTCCACAAGGGCCTCACTTGTAACTGGTGACTCTGATGTAAGCATGGCTTCACCTGACCTGGTGACTGTGGTTCCCATCGGGACCTCACCTGGACCTCATGTCTCTGGTCCCACCTGGGCCTACCAGGACCTGGCCCAGAGTCATCATGTCCAGGTGAGGCTGACATGGTGACTCTGGTCCCCATCAGGATGTCACCTAGACCAGGTGAATCTGGTACCCCTCTAGGCCTCAAGTAGACCTGGTGACTCTGGTCCGCAACTGTGCCTCACAGGGACCTAGTGAATATGCTGCCACCTGCGCCGATTCTGGACCTGGTGACACTGGTCCCTACCTTGGCATCATCGGGACACGGTTCCTCTTCATGGCCTGCAGGTTGGCCTCACATGGACCTGGTGATTCTCGTCCCTCTCTGGGCCTCACCGTGACGTGGTGACTCTGGTCCCCACCTGGATATCACCAGAACCGGGTGACTCTCGTTTCACTCTGGGACTCACCGAGAGCTGGGGACACTGGTCCTCAACTGGGCCTCAACAGGACCTGGTGAATCTACTCCTCACTTAGACCTCGTCTGGACCTGTGACTCTTTTCCCACCTGACATCAATGGGACATGGTTACTCTGTTCCCCAACTGGGCCTCACCTGGATATGATAACTTTGCTCCACACTTTTGCCTCAACTGGTCCTGATGAATCTGGTCCCCCCACCTAGGCCTCAATCTGGACCTGGTAACTGTGGTCCCCACCTGGGTCTCTCCTGGACCTGGTGACTCTTGTTCCCACATGAACCACACCTGGACCTGGTGACTGTGGTGTTCTTGTAGACTCACATTTACCTAGTGACTCTGGTCCCCACTAGGGCCTCACGTGGATCTGGTGACTCTGGCCTGCAGGTTGGCCTCACCTGGACCTGGTGAGTGGGGTTGCCACCTGGGACACACCCATACCTGGTGACTCAGGTCCCCACGTGTGCCTCTTGGACCTGGTGAATCTGGTCCTTACCTGGTCCTCTACTAGACCCGGGGACTCCGGTCACCACCTGGGCCTCACCTGGACCTGGTGAGTGAATCTGGTCTCCATCTGGGCCTCACCCAGTCCTGGTGACTTTGTTCCACACCTGGACCTGATTGCTGTGGACTCTTTCTTGGCCTTACCTGGAACAGGTGGCTCTGATCCTATCTGCACGTCACCCAGATCTGGTGACTCTGGGCCTCACCTGGGCATCTTTGGTAGTTGTTGACTCTGTTCCACACCTGAGCCTCACCTGGACATGATGACTCTGTAACCTCTCTGGGCCTCACCCTGACCTGGTGACTCTGGACCCATTTGGATGTCACCTGGACCAGGTGATTCTGGTACCCCTCTAGGCCTCAACCAGATCTCGTGACTCTGGTCCTCAACTGGGCCTCACCTGGACCTAGCGAATATGCTCCATCTGGGCCTCATTTGGGCCTGGTGACTCTGGTCCCTACCTGGGCATCATCGGGACATGGTTCCACTGCATGGCCTTCAGGTTGGCCTCACCTGGACCTGGTAACTCTGGTCCCTACCAGGGAATCATCGGGACATGGTTCCTCTACATGGCCTGTAGGTTGGCCTCACCTGGACCTGGTGAGTGTGGTTGCCACCTGGGCCTCACCCATACCTGGTGACAAAGGTCCCAACGTGGGCCTTGATAGGACCTTGTGAATCTGGTCCTTACCTTATCCTCACCCGGAACTGGTAACCCTAGTCACCACCTGGGCCTCACCTGGACCTGGTGAATCTGGTCCCCATTTGTGCCTCACCAAGTCCTGGTGTCTTTGTTCCCCACCTGGACCTGATTGCTGTGGACTCCTTCTTGGCCTCACCTGGATATGGTGACTCTGATCCTAACTGGGACTCAGCCAGATCTGGTGACTCTGGTCTTCACCTGTGGACCATTATGACCTGGATACTCTGTTCCACGCCTGAGCCTCACCTGCACATGATGACTCTGGATCCCCTCTGGGCCTCACCCTGACATGGTGACTCTGGTCCCCATTTGGATGTCACATAGACCAGGTGAATCTGGAACCCCTGTAGGCCTCAACTAGACCTGGTGACTCTGGTCCTCAACTGGGTCTCACCGGAACCTAGTGAATATGCTTCCCACCTGCGCCTCATCTGGACCTGTTTACTCTAGTCCTTACCTGGGCATCATTGGGACCATGATACTCTCTTATATACCTGGGCCTCACCTGGACCTGGTGACTGTGGTCCCACCTGGGCCTCACCTGGACGAGGTGACTGGTTCCCACAGGGACATCACCTGGACCTGGTGACTCAGGTCCTCATATGGGCATCATTCACCTGGTTTCTCAGTTCCACATCGGGGCTTCACATGGTCCTAGTGATTCTCGTCCCGCTCTTGGCCTCACCGTGACGTGGTGACTCTGGTCCCCACCTATATATCACAAGAACCGGGTGACTCTTGTCCCCCTCTGGGACTCACCCGGAGCTGGGGACATTGGTCCTCAACTGGTCCTCAAAAGGACCTGGTGAATCTACTCCTCACTTTGGCCTCGTCTGGACCTTGTGACTCTTTTCTCACCTGGCATCCATGGGACATGGTTACTCTGTTCCCCACCTGGGTCTCACCTGGACATGATCACTTTGCTCCACACTTTGGCCTCAACTGGTCCTGATGACTCTGGTCCCCCCACCTAGGCCTCAATCTGGACCTGGTGACTGTGGTCCCGAGCTGGGTCTCACCTGGACGGGTGACTCTGGTTCCCACATGAACGACACTGGCATTGGTGACTGTGGTGTTCTTGTAGACTCATATATACCTGGAGACTCCAGTCCCCACTAGGTCCTCACATGGATCTGGTGACTCTGGCCTGCAGGTTGGCCTCACCTGGACCTGGTGAGTGGGGTTGCCACCTGGGCTTTACCCATACCTGGTGACCCACGTACCCACGTGGGCCTCTTGGACCTGGTGAATCTGGTCCTTACCTGGTCCTCTCCCAGACCCGGGGACTCTGGTCCCCAACTGGGCCTCACCTGGACCTGGTGAATCCGGTCCCCATCTGGGACTCACCCAGTCCTGGTGACTTTGTTCCCCACCTGGAGCTGATTGCTGTGGACTCTTTCTTGGCCTCACCTGGAAATGGTGACTCTGATCTTTTCTTCGCGTCCCCCAGACCTGGTGACTCTGTTCCTCACATGGGCATCATCGGGACATGGTTCCACTGCATGAACTGCAGGTTGCCCTCACCTGGACCTGGTAATTCTTTTCTCTACCTGGGCATCATAGGGATATGGTTCCACTGCATGGCATGCAGGTGGGACTCACCAGGACCTGGTGACTCTGGGCCCTACCTGGGCATCATCGGGACATGGTTCCACTGCATGTCCTGCAGGTTGGCCTCACCTGGACCTGGTAACTCTGGTCCCTACCTGGGCATCATCGGGACACGGTTCCTCTGCAAGGACTGCAGGCTGGCCTCACCTGGACCTGGTGAGTGTGGTTGCCACCTGGGCCTCACCCATACCTGTTGAACCAGGTCCCCAAGTGGGCCTCTTGGACCTGGTGAATCTGGCCCTTACCTGGTCCTCTCCTAGACCCGGGGACTCTGGTCACCACCTGGGCCTAACCTGGACCTGGTGAGTCTGGTCCCCATCTGGGCCTCACCCTCTCTTGGTGACTTTGTTCCCCCCCTGGACCTGCTTGCTGTGGACTCCTTCTTGACCTCACCTGGAACTGGTGACTCTGATCCTAACTGGGCTTCATCCAGATCTGGTGACTCTGGTCCTCACCTGTGGACCATTATGACCAGGATACTCTGTTCCACACCTGAGCCTCACCTGGACATGATGACTCTGGATCCCCTCTGGGCCTCAGCCTGACATGGTGACTCTGGTCCCCATCTCGATGTCACCTAGACCAGATGAATCTGGTACCACTCTAGGCCTCAACTTGACCTGGTGACTCTGGTCCTCAACTGGGCCTCACCGGGACCTAGTGAACATGCTCCCCACCTGCGCCTCATCTTGACCTTGTGACTCTGGTTCTACCTGGGCATCATCGGGACATGCTTAATCTATTCCCCACTGGGACTGACCTGATGCTGGTAACTCTGGACCTGACTGTGGCCATTTCTCTACCAGGTAACTCTGGCTCCACCTGGGCCGCACCTGTAACTGGTGACTCTGATCCTAAGCATGGCCTCACCTGACCTGGTGACTGTGGTTCGCTTCGGGACCTCACCTGGACCTCATGTCTCTGGTCTCACCTGGGCCTCACCAGGACCTGGTGTCTCTGGTACCCACCTGGGTAGCATCAGGATATGGTTACACTGTTCACTAACAGTGACCCAGCCGGACCTATTAACTCTGGTCTTCCCCTGGGCCACACCTGGACATGGTGACACTGGTTCCCACCTGGGTCTCACCTGGACATGGTGATTCAGATCCCCACCTGGTCCTCAACTCTAACTGGTATTTCTCGTTCCCACATGGACATCATGTGGACCTGGTGGCTGCAGTGTTTCTAGCTTCTCATGTACCTCGTGACTCTGGTCCCCACCAGGGCCTCACCGGGACCTGGTGAGTGTGGTTGCCACCTGCACGTCACCTTGACCTGGTGATTCTTGTCTGCACCTGAGACTACCATGGATCTAGTGACTGTGGTCCCGTTCTTGTCTTCATTTGTGTTTGGGCCTCGAGTCCCCATCTGGCCCCACCAGGCCCTGTTGATCATGGTACTCAACTGGGAAAATTGGAACCCGGTGACTGTGTTCCACAACTGGACCTCACATTGACCAGGTGACTCTGGTCCCCCTCTGGGTCTCACCGTGCCCTAGTGACTGTGAACCCCACTTTGGCCTGACTTAGACTTGCTGACCCTGGTTGCCACCTGCGCCTGTCCTCGAACTGTTGACTCTGGTACTTTCAAGGGCCTCCCCTGTACCTGGTGATCCTGGTCCCCACCTAGGCCTCACCTGGACGTGGTGACACTTGTCACCACCGGGGACTCACCTGGACCTGCTTACTGTGTTCCACACCTGGGCCCGAAGTCGAACTGTTGTCCCTGGTTCCCAAGCCGGCCTCACATGGACCTGTTGCCTCTGATCCCCACCGGGGCCTAGGTGTACCTGGTAAATCTGGTCCTCACATGGGACTCATCTGGACCTAGTGACACTGGTCCCCACCTGGCCTTCACCTGGATCTTGTTTCTCTGGTCCTCACCTGGGCTTCACCTGGATCTGGTGACTCTGGTCCCCACCTGGACCTCTCCTTGACCTGTTGACTCTCTTTCCAGAATGGACCTCACCTGGATCTGGTGACTCTGGTCCTCAGTTTGGCCTCACCTGGACCTGGTGTCTCTCGTCCCCACTTTGACCTAACTCAGAACTGCTGAATCTTGCCCCACCTAGGCCGCACCCAGACCTGGTGACTCTTGTCCCCAGCTATGCCTCAATTCGACCTGATGAATCTAGTCCTCAAGTGGGCCTCACATGGACCTGGGACTCAGCTGGATAGAGTGTCTCTGGTTCCCACAAGGGGCTCACCTGATACTGTTGACTGTGGTCTTATTCTATGCCTCACGAGGACCTAGTGTTTCTGTTCCCCATCTGGGCCTGCATGGCTTAGTGACTCTGGTCCTCACCCAGGCATCATTGGGACCTGGATACTCTATTCCACACCTGGGTCTCACTCTGACCATGGAACTCTGGTACCATTCTGGGCCTCAAACTTAACTGGTTTCTCTGGTTCCCCGTCTGGGCCTCACTCTTACCTGGTGACACTGGTCACCACTTGTGCTTCACTTGTGCCGGGTGAATCTGGTCCTTAGCTGGTTCTCACCTGGATCTGGTGACCGGTCGCCACCTGGGCCTCAGCTGGACCTGGTGAATTATGTTGCCACCTGCGCCTCACTTGGACCTTGTGACTGTGGTCCCATCTGGACTTCACCTGGATCTGGTGGCTCTGGTTCCATATGGGGCTCTCCTGGACCTGGTTCCTGTGGTCTCCATCTGGCCTCACCTGGAACACAATGACTCTGATCCATATTTGGGCCTCTCCTGACCTGTTGACTCTGGTCCTTCCCTGGGCAACATTGGGACCTGGATACTCTCTTATATACCTGGGCCTCACCTGGACCTGGTGACTCTGTTCCCACGTGGGCCTCACCTGCACAAGGTGACTGGTTCCCACAGGGACCTCACCTGGACCTGGTGACTCAGGTGCTCATATGGGCATCATGGGACCTGGTTTCTCAGTTCCACATCGGGGCCTCACCTGGACCTAGTGATTCTTGTCCCCCTCTGCTCCTCACCTTGACGTGGTGACTCTGGTCAGCTCCTGCATATCACCAGGACCGGGTGACTCTGGTCCCCCTCTGGGACTCAACCGGAGATGGGGACACTGGTCCTCAACTGGGCTTCAACAGGACCCGGTGAATCTACTCCTCAATTAGGCCTCGTATGGACCTTGTGACTCTTTTACCCCCTGGCATCAATGGGACCTGGTTTCTCTGCTCCAAACCTGGGACTCACCTGGATATTAGATTTTGCCCCTCACTTTACCTCAACTTGTCCTGATGACTCTGATCCCCCCACCTAGGCCTCAATCTGGACCTGGTGACTGTGGTCCCCACCTGGGTCTCACCTGGACCTGGTGACTCTCGTTCCCACATGAACCACACCTGGACCTGGTGACTGTGGTGTTCTGGTAGACTCACATTTACCTGGTGACTCCGGTCCCCACCTGGATCTGGTGACTCTGGCCTGCAGTTTGGCCTCACATGGACCTGGTAACTCTGGTCCCTAGATGGGCATCATCGGGACATGGTTCCACTGCAAGGCCTGCAAGATGGCCTCACTTGGACCTGGTGACTGTGGTTGCCACTTGGGCCTCACCCATGCCTGGTGATACAGGTCCCCACGTGGTCCTCAGTTGGACCTGGTGAATCTGGTCCTTAGCTGGTCCTCACCCGGAACTGGTAACTCCGGTCATCACCTAGGAATCACCTTGACCTTGTGAATCTGGTCCCCATCTGAGCCTTCCCAGTCCTGGCGACGTTGTTCCCCACCTGGACCTAATTGTTTTGACTCCTTCTTGGCCTCACCTGCATCTGGAGACTCTGGTCCCACCTAGGACGCACCTAGAAGAGGTGACTGTTTCCCACAGGGACCTCACCTGGACCTGGTGACTCAGGTCATCACATGGGCTTCATGGGAACTAGTTCAGTTCCATATCGGGGCCTCAACTGGACCTAGTGATTCTCCTCCCACTCTGGGCCTCACCCTGACGTGGTGACTCTGGTCCCCATCTGGATGTCACCTAGACCAGGTGAATCTGGTACCCCTCTAGGCCTCAACTAGACCTGGTGACTCTGGTCCTCAACTGGGCCTCACCAGGACCTAGTGAAAATGCTCCCCACCTGCGCCTCATCTGGACCTGGTGACTCCGGTTCTACGTGGGCATCATCGGGACATGGTTCCTCTATTCCCCACTGGGATTGACCTGATCTTGGTAACTCTGGACCTGACTTTGGCCTCTTCTGTACCAGGTGACTCTGGCTCCACCTGGGCCTCACCTGTAACTGGTGACTCTGATCCTAAGCATGGCCTCACCTGACCTGGTGACTGTGGTTCCCATCGGGACCTCACCTGGACCTCATGTCTCTGGTCCCATCTGGGCCTCCCTAGGACCTGGTGTCTCTGGTACCCACCTGGGTAGCATCAGGATATGGTTATACTGTTCACTAACAGTGACCCAGCCGGACCTATTAACTCTCGTCTTCACATGGGCCACAACTGGACATGATGACACTGGTTCCCACCTGGGTCTCACCTGGACATGGTGAGTCGGATCCACACCTGGTCTTCACATGTAACTGGTGATTGTCGTTCCCACATGGACATCATGTGGACCTGGTGGCTGCAGTGTTTCTAGCTTCTCATGTACTTCGTGACTCTGGTCTCCACCAGGGCCTCACCGGGACCTGGTGAGTGTGGTTGCCACCTGCCCCTCACCTGGAACTGGTGATTCTGGTCTGCACCTGAGACTACCCTGGATATTGTGACAGTGGTCCCCACCTGGGCGTCACCTGGATTTGGGGACTCCGGTCCCCATCTGGGCCTCACCTGGCCCTGTTGACCATGGTCCTCAACTGGGCAAATTTGGCACCCGGTGACTGTGCTCCACAACTGGACCTCACATAGACCAGGTGACACTGGTCCCCGCTGGGTCTAACCGTGCCCTAGTGACTGTGAACCCCACTTTGGCCTGAATTGGACCTGCTGTTCCTGGTTGACACCTGCGCCTGACCACGAACTGTTGACTCTGCTTTATTCAAGGGCCTCCCCTGTACCTGGTGATCCTGTTCTCCACCTGGGCCTCACCTGGATGTGGTGACTCTTTTCACCACCGGGGACTCACCTGGACCTGCTTACTGTGTTCCACACCTGGACCTCCGTAGGCCTGTTGACCATGGTCCCCAAGCCGGCCTCACATGGACCTGTTGCCTCTGATCTCCACCGAGGCCTCACGTGTACCTGGTAACTCTGGTCCTAACCTGGGCCTCATCTGGAACTGGTGACTGTGGTCCCCACCTGTGTATCACCTGGATCAGGTGACTCTGGTCCCACCTGGACTTCACCTGGATCTGGTGACTCTGGTCCCCACCTGACCTCTCCTGGACCTGGTGACTCTCTTTCCAACATGGCCCTCACCTGGATCTGGTGACTCTGGTACTCATTTTGGCCTCACCTGGACCTGGTGTCTCTCGTCCCCACTTTGACCTAACTCAGAACTGCTGAATCTTGCCCCACCTAGGCCGCACCCACACCTGTTGACTCTTGTCCCCAGCTATGCCTCATTTCGACCTGATGAATCTGGTCCTCACGTGGGCCTCACATGGACATGGGACTCAGCTGGATAGAGTGGCTCTGGTTCCCACAAGGTGCTCACCTAGACCTGGTGAATGTGGTCCCACCTGGCCTCACCGGGACGAGGTGACTGGTTCCCACACGGACCTCATCTGGACATGGGACTCAGGTCCTCATATGGGCAACATGGGACCTGGTTTCTCAATTCCACATCGCGGCCTCACCTGGACCTAGTGATTCTCGTCCCCCTCTGGGCCTCACCCTGATGTGGTGACTATAGTCCCCACCTGGATATCACCAGAACCGGGTGACTCTGGTCCCCCTCTGGGACTCACCCTGAGATGGGGACACTGGTCCTCAACTGGGCCTCAAAAGGACCTGGTGAATCTACTCACACATAGGCCTCGTCTGGACCTTGTGACTCTTTTCCCACCTGGCATCAATGGGACATGGTTACTCTGTTCCCCACCTGGGCCTCACCTGGATATGATAACTTTGCTCCACACTTTGGCCTCACCTGGTCCTGATGACTCTGGTCCCCCCACCTAGGCCTCAATCTGGCCCTGGTGACTGTGGTACCCACCTGGGTCTCACCTGGACCTGGTGACTCTCGTTCCCACATGAAGCATACCTGGACCCGGTGACTGTGGTGTTCTTGTAGACTCACATATACCTGGTGCCTCCGGTCCCCACTAGGGCCTCACCTGGATCTGGTGACTCTGGCCTGTAGGTTGGCCTCACCTGGAACAGGTGAGTGGGGTTGCCACCTGGGCCTCACCCATACCTGGTGACTCAGGACCCCACGTGGGCCTCTTGGACCTGGTGACACTGGTCCTTACCTGGTCCTCACTCAGCTCCGGTCACCACCTCGCCTCACCTGGACCTGGTGAATCTGGTCCCCATCTGGGCCTCACCCAGCCCTGGTTACTTTGTTCCCCACGTGGACCTGATTGCTGTGGACTCTTTCTTGGCCTCACCTGGAACTGGTGACTCTGATCCTATCTGCGCGTCAACCAGATCTGATCACTCTCCTGGTCACAGGTCCTCACCTGTGGACCATTATGACCTGGATACTCTGTTCCACACCTGAGCCTCACCTGCACATGATGACTCTGGATCCCCTCTGGTCCTCAGCTTGACATGGTGACTCTGGTCCCCATCTGGATGTCACCTAGACCAGGTGAATCTGGTACCCCTCTAGGCCTCAACTTGACCTGGTTACTCTGGTCCTCAACTGGGCCTCACCGGGACCTAGTGAACATGCTCCCCACCAAAACTCATCTGGACCTGGCGACTCTGATTCTACCTGGGAATCATCGGGACATGGTTACTTTATTCCCCACTGGGACTGACCTGATCCTGGTAACTCTGGTCCTGACTTTGGCCTCTTCTGTACCAGGTGACTCTGGCTCCACCTGGCCTCACCTGAAACTGGTGACTCTGATCCTAAGCATGGCCTCCCCTAACCTGCTGACTGTAGTTTCCATCGGGACCTCACCTGGACCTCATGTCTCTGGTCCCACCTGGGCCTCACCAGGACCTGGCCCAGAGTCATCAAGTCCAGGTGATGCTGACATGGTGACTCTGGTCCCCATCTGGATGTCACCTAGACCAGGTGAATCTGGACCCCTCTACGCCTCAACTAAAACTGGTGACTCTGGTCCTCAACTTGGCCTCACCGGGACCTAGTGAATATGCTCCCCACCTGCGCCTCATTTGGACCTGGTGACTCTGGTTCTTCCTGGGCATCATCGGGACATGGTTACTCTATTCCCCACTCGGACTGACCTGATCCTGGTAACTCTTGTCCTGACTTTGGCCTCTTCTGTACCAGGTGACTCTGGCTCAACCTGTGCCTCACCTGTAACTGGTGACTCTCATCCTAAGCATGGTCTCACCTGACCTGATGACTGCAGTTCCCATCGGGACCTCAAATGGACCTCATGTCTCGGGTCCCACTTGAGACTCACCAGGATCTGGTGTCTCTGGTAACCATCTGGGTAGCATCAGGTTATGGTTACACTGTTCACTATCAGGGACTCTGGTCCCCATCTGGATGTCACCTGGAACAGGTGATTCTGGTACCCGTCTAGGTCTCAACCAGATCTGGTGACTCTGGTCCTCAACTGGGCCCTAACTGGACCTAGTGAATATGCTCCATCTGGGCCTCATTTGGAACTGGTTACTCTGGTCCCTACCTGGGCATCATCGGGACATGGTTCCACTGCATGGCCTGCAGGTTGGCCTCACCTGGACCAGGTAACTCTGGTCCCTACATGGGCATCTTCGGTACACGATTCCTCCGCATTGCCTGCAGGTTGGACTCACCTTGACCTGGTGAGTGGGTTTGCTACCTGGGCCTCACCCATACCTGGTGACACAGGTCCCCACGTGGGCCTCACATGGGCCTGGTGAATCTGGTCCTTACCTGGTCCTCATCCGGAACTGGTAACTCTGGTCATCACCTGGGAATCACCTGGACCTTGTGAATCTGTTCCCAATCTGGGCCTCACCCAATCCTGGTGACTTTGTTCCCCACCTGGACCTGATTGCTGTGGACACTTTCTTGGCCTCACCTGGAACTGGTGACTCTGTTCCTAACTGGGCCTCACCCAGATCTGTTGACTCTGGTCCTCAACTGTGGATCATTAAGACCTGGATACTCTGTTCCACGCCTGAGGCTCACCTGAACTTGATGACTCTGGAACCACTCTGGGCCTCACCCTGAAATGGTGACTTGGTCCCCATTTGGATGTCTTCTAGACCAGGTGAATCTGGTACCCCTCTAGGACTCAACTAGACCTGGTGACTCTCGTCCTCAACTTGGCCTCACCGGAACCTAGTGAATATGCTCCCCACCTGCGCCTCATCTGGACCTGGTGACTCTGGTTCTTCCTGGGCATCATCCTGACATGGTTACTCTATTCCGCACTGGGACTGACCTGATCGTGGTAACTGTGGTCTTGACTTTGGCCTCTTCTGTACCAGGTGATTCTGACTCCACCTGCGCCTCACCTGTAACTGGTGACTGTGATCCTAAGCATGGCCTCACCTGACGTGGTGACTGTGGTTCCCATCGGGACCTCACCTGGACCTCATGTCTCTGGGCCCACCTGGACCTCACCAGGATATGGTGTCTCTCTACCCGCCTGGGTAGCATCAGGAAATGGTTACACTGTTCACTAACAGTGACCCAGCCGGACCTATTAACTCTGGTCTTCACCTGGGTCTCACCTGGACATGGTGAGTCGGAATCCCACCTGGTCCTCACCTGTAACTGCTGATTCGTGTTCCCACATGGACATCATGTGGACCTGGTGGCTGCAGTGTTTCTAGCTTCTCATGTACCTCGTGGATCAGGTCCCCACCAGGGCCTCACCGGGACCTGGTGAGTGTGGTTGCCACCTGCACATCACCTGGACCTGGTGATTCTGGTCTGCACCCGAGACTACCCTGGATCTGGTGACTGTGGTCCCCAACTGGGCTTCACCTGGATTTGGGGACTCTGGTCCCCATCTGGGCACACCTGGCTCTGTTGACCATGATCCTCAACTGGGCAAAATTTGGACCCGGTGACTGTTCCACAAGAGGACCTCACCTGCACCAGGTGACTCTGGTCCCCCTCTGGGTCTCACGGTGCCCTAGTGACTGTGAACCCCACTTTGGCCCGACTTGCACCTTCTGACCCTGGTTGCCACCTGCACCTGATCTCGAACTGTTGACTCTGGTTTTTTCAAGGGCCTCCCCTGTACCTGGTGATCCTGGTCCCCACCTGGGCCTCACCTGGACCTAGTGACTCTGGTCCCCACCTGGGCTTCACCTGGATCTGGTGACTCTGGTCCCCAACTGTACCTCACCTGGATCTGGTGACTCTGGTCCCCACCTGGACCTCTCCTGCACCTGGTGACTCTCTTTCCAACATGGACCTCACCTGGATCTGGTGACTCTGGTCCTCATTTTGGCCTCACCTGGACCTGGTGTCTCTCGTCCCCACTTTGACCTAACTCAGAACTGCTGAATCTTGCCCCACCTAGGCCGCACCCAGACCTGGTTACTCTTGTCCCCAGCTATGCCTCAATTCGACCTGATGAATCTGGTCCTCACGTGGGCCTCACATGGACCTGGGACTCAGCTGGATAGAGTGGCTCTGGTTCCCACAAGGGGCTCACCTGATACTGCTGACTGTGGTCTTATTCTATGCCTCACCAGGACCTAGTGATTCTGTTCCCCATCTGGGCCTGCATGGCCCCAGTGACTCTGGTCCTCACCCAGGCATCATTGGGACCTGGATTCTCTATTCCACACCTGGGCCTCACTCTGACCAGGGACCTCTTGTCGCATTCCGGGCCTCAAACTAAACTGGTTACTCTGGATCCCCCTCTGGCCTCACCCTTACCTGGTGACTCTGGTCACCCCTTGCGCTTCACTTGGACCTGTTGATTCTGGTCCTTAGCTGGTCCGCACCTGGATGTGGTGACTGGTCGCCACCTGGGCCTCACCTGGACTTGGTGAATCCTGTTGCCACCTGCGCCTCACCGGGACCTTGTGACTCTGGGCCACCTGGACCTCACCTGGATCTGGTGGCTCTGGTTCCCATATGGCGCTCTCCTGCTCCTAGTTCCTGTGGTCTCCATCTGGCCTCACCTAGAACACAATGACTCTGATCCATATTTGGGCCTCTCCTGGGCTTGTTGGCTCTGGTCCTTACTTGGGCATCATTGGGACCTGGATACTCTCTTATATACCTGGGCCTCACCTGGACCTGGTGACTGTGGTCCCACCTGGGCCTCACCTGGACGATGTGACTGGTTCCGACAGGGATCTCACCTGTACCTGGTGACTCAGGGCCTCATATGGGCATCATGGGACCTGGTTTCGCACTTCCACATGGGGCCTCACCTGGACCTAGTGATTCTCGTCCCACTCTTGGCCTCACCCTGACGTGCTGACTCTGTCCCCACCTGGATATCACCAGAACCGGGTGACTCTGGTCCCCTCTGGGACTCACCCGGAGCTGGGGACTCTGGTTCTCAACTGGACCTCAACAGGCCCTGGTGAATCTACTCCTCACTTAGGCCTCTTCTGGACCTTGTGACCCTTTTCACACCTGGCATCAATGGGACATGGATACTCGGTTCCCCACCTAGGCCTCAACTGGACATGATAACTTTGCTCCACACTTTGGCCTCAACTGGTCCTGATGATTCTGGTCCCCCGCCTAGGCCGCAATCTGGACCTGGTGACTGGTCCACACCTGGGTCTCACCTTGACCTGGTGACTCTCTTTCCCACATGAACCACACCTGGACCTGGTGACGGTGGTGTTCTTGTAGACTCACATTTAAACGGTGACTCTGGTCCTCACTAGGTCTTCACCTGGATCTGGTGCCTCTGGCCTGCCGGTTGGCCTCACCTGGACCTGGTGAGTGGGGTTGCCACCAGGGCCTCAACCATACCTGGTGACTCAGGTCCCCACGTGGCTCTCTTGGACCTGATGAATCTGGTCCTTACCTGGTCATCTCCCACTCTCAGGGACCCTGGTAACCACCTGGGCCTCACCTGGACCTGCTGAATCTCGTCCCTACTGGGCCTCACTTAGTCCTAGTGACTTTGTTCCCCACCTGGACCTGATTGCTGTGGACACTTTCTTGGCCTCACCTGGAACTGGTGATACTGATCCTATTTGTGCATCCCCCAGATCTGGTGACTCTGGTCCTCCCATGGGCATCATTGGTACCTGGTGACTCTGTTCCACACCTGAGCCTCACGTGGACATTATGACTCTGGAACCTCTCTGGGCCTCACCCTGACCTGGTGACTCTGGACCCATCTGGATGTCACCTGCACCAGGTGATTCTGGTAACCCTCTATGCCTCAACCAGATCTGGTGACTCTGGTCCTAACCTGTGGATCATTATGACCTGGATACTCTGTTCCACACCCGAGCATCACCTGGACATGATGACTCTGGATCCCCTCTGGGCCTCACCCTGACATGGTGACTCTGCTCCCCATCTGGATGTCACCTAGACCAGGTGAATCTGGTACCCGTCTAGGCCTCAACTAAACCTGGTGACTCTGGTCCTCAACTGGGCTTCACCGGGACTTAGTGAATATGCTCCCCACCTGCGCCTCATCTGGACGTGGTGACTCTGGTTCTACGTGGGCATCATCGGGACATGGTTACTCTATTCCCCACTGGGACTGACCTGATCCTGGTAACACTGGTCCTGACTTTGGCCTTTTCTGTACCAGGTGACTCTGGCTCCACCTGGGCCTCACCTGTAACTGGTGACTCTGATCCTAAGCATGGCCTCACCTGACCTGGTGACTGTGGTTCCCATCGGGACCTCACCTGGACCTCAGGTCTCTGGTCCCAACTGGGCCTCAACAGGACCTGGTGTCTCGGTACCCACCTCGGTAGCATCAGGATATGGTTACACTGTTCAATAACAGTGACCCAGCTAGACCTATTTACTCTGGCCTTCACCTGGGCCACACCTGGACATGGTGACACTGGTTCCCACCTGGTTCTCACCTGGACATGGTGAGTCATATCCCTACCTGGTCCTCACCTGTAACTGGTGATTCTCGTTCCCACATGGACATCATATGGACCTGGTGGCTGCAGTGTTTCTAGTCTCATGTTCCTCGTGACTCTGGTCCGCACCAGGGCCTCACCGGGACCTGGTGAGTGTGGTTGCCACCTGCACCTCACCAGGACCTGGTGATTCTGGTCTGCACCTGAGACTACCCTGGATCTGGTGACCTAGGTCCCCACCTGTGCTTCACCTGGATTTGGGGACTCCGGTCCCCATCTGGGCCTCACCTGGCCCTGTTGACCATGGTCCTCAACTGGGCAAAATTGGGACCCGGTGACTGTGATCCACAACTGGAACTCACCTGGACCAGGTGACTCTCGTCCCCCTCTTGGTCTCACTGTGCCCTAGTGACTGTGAACCCTGCTTTGGCCTGACTTGGACCTGCTGACCCTGGTTGCCACCTGCGCCTGACCTCTAACTGTTGACTCTGGTTCTTTCAAAGGCCTCCCCTGTACCTAGTGATCCTGGTCCCCAAATGGGCCTCAACTGGACGTGGTGACCCATGTCACCACCGGGGACTCACCTGGACCTGCTTACTGTGTTCCACACCTGGGCCTCAAGTAGACCTGTTGACCATGGTCCCCAAGCCGGCCTCACATGGACCTGTTGGCTCTGATCCTCGCCGGGGCCTCACGTGTATCTGGTAACTCTGATCCTCACCTGGGCCTCATCTGGACCTAGTGACTCTGGTCCCCACCTGGGCTTCACCTGGATCTGGTGACTCTGGTCCCCACCTGGACTTCACCTGGATCTGGTGACTCTGGTACCCACCTGGACCTCTCCTGCACCTGGTGACTCTCTTTCCAACATGGAACTCACCTTCATCTGGTGCCTCTGGTCCTCAGTTTGGCCTCACCTGGACCTGGTGTCTCTCGTCCCCACTTTGACCTAACTCAGAACTACTGAATCTTGCCCCACCTAGGCCGCACCCAGACCTGGTGACTCTTGTCCCCAGCTATGCCTCAATTCGCCCTGATGAATCTGGTCCTCACGTGGGCCTCACATGGACCTGGGAGTCAGCTGGATAGAGTGGCTCTGGTTCCCACAAGGGGCTCACCTGATACTGCTGACTGTGGTCTTATTCTATGCCACACCAGGACCTAGTACTTCTTTTTTTTTTTAATTTATTTATGATAGTCAGAGAGAGAGAGAGAGAGAGAGAGAGAGAGAAGCAGAGAGAGAAGCAGGTTCCATGCACCGAGAGCCCGACGTGGATTCGATCCCGGGTCTCCAGGATCGCGCCCTGGGCCAAAGGCAGGCGCCAAACCGCAGCGTAGGGATCCCTTGGTGGCTGATTCTCACCGTGCCCTAGTGACTGTGAACCCCACTTTAGCCTGACTTGGACCTGCTCACCCTGGTTGCCACCTGCGCCTGACCTCGAACTGTTGACTCTGGTTCTTTCAAGGGCCTCCACTGTACCTGGTGATTCTGGGAACCACCTGGGCCAAACCAGGACGTGGTGACACTTGTCACCACCGGGGAATCACCTGGACCTGCTTACTGTGTTCCACACCTGGGCCTCAAGTAGACCTGTTGACCATGGTCCCTAGCCGGCCTCACATGACCTGTTGCCTCTGATCCCCACCGGGGCCTCACGTGTACCTGGTGACTCTGGTCCTCACCTGGGCCTCATCTGGACCTAGCGACTCTGGTCCCCACCTGGACTTCACCTGGATCTCGTGACTCTGGGCCCCACCTGGACTTCACCTGGATCTGATGACACTGGTCCCCACCTGGACGTCACCTGGACCTGGTGACTCTTGTCCTCAGTTTGGCCTCACCTGGACCTGTTGACTCTTGTCCCCACTTTGACCTAACTCAGAACTGCTGAATCTTGCCCCAACTAGGCCGCACCCAGAACTGGTGACTCTTGTCCTCCGCTATGCCTCAATTCGACCTGATGAATCTGGTCCTCACGTGGGGCTCACATGGACCTGGGACTCAGCTGGATAGAGTGGCTCTGGTTCCCAAAAGGGGCACACCTGATACTTGTGATTGTGGTCTTATTCTATGCCTCACCAGGACGTAGTTATTCTGTTCCCCAACTGGGCCTGCATGGCCCCAGTGCCTCTGGTCCTCACCCAGGCATCATTGGGTGATGGACCCAAAGATCCTCACCCTGGATACTCTATTCCACACCTGTGCCTCACTTTGAACAGGGACTTCTGGTCCCATTCTCGGCCTCAAACTAAACTGGTTACTCTGGTTCCCCTCTGGGCCTCACCCTTACCTGGTGACTCTGGTCAACCCTTGGGCTTCAGTGGGGCCTGGTGAATCTGGTCCTTAGCTGGTCCGCACCTGGATCTGGTGACTGGTCGCCACCTGGGCCTCACCTGGACTTGGTGAATCCTGTTGCCACCTGCGCCTCACCTGGACCTTGTGACTGTGGTACCACCTGGACTTACATGGAACTGGTGGCTCTGGTTCCCATATGGGGCTCTCTTGCACCTGGTTCCTGTGGGCTCCAACTGGCCTCACCTGGAACACAATGACTCTGAACAATATTTGGGCCTCTCCTGGACCTGTTGACTCTGGTCCTTACCTGGGCATCATTGGGACCTCGATACTCTCTTATATACCTGGGCCTCACCTGGACCTGTGACTGTGGTCCCACCTGGGCCTCACCTGGAAGAGGTGACTGGTTCCCACAGGGACCTCACCTGGACCTGGTGACTCAGGTCCTCATATGGGCATCATGGGACCTGGTTTCTCAGTTCCACATCGGGGCCTCACCTGGACCTAGTGATTCTCGTCCCCTTCTGGGCCTCACCCTGACGTGGTGACCCTGGTCCCCACCTGGATATCACCAAAACCGCGTGACTCTGGTCCCCCTCTGGGACTCACCCGGAGCTGGGGACACTGGTCCTCAACTGGGCCTCAACAAGACCTGGTGAATCTACTCCTCACTCAGGCCTCGTCTGGACCTGTGACTCTTTTCCCACCTTGCATCAATGGGACATGGTTACACTGTTCCCCACCTGGGCCTCACCTGGACATGATAACTTTGCTCCACTCTTTGGCGTCAACTGGTCTTGATGACTCTGGTCCCGCCACCTAGGGCTCAATCTGGACCTGGTGACTGTGGTCCCCACCTGGGTCTCACTTGGACATGGTGACTCTCGTTCCCACATGAACCACACCTGGACCTGGTGAATGTGGTGTTCTTGTAGACTCACATTTACCTGGTGACTCCGGTCCCCACTAGGACCTCACCTGGATCTGGTGACTCTGGCTTGCAGGTTGGCCTCACCTGGACCTGGTTAGTGCGGTTGCCACCTGGGCCTAACCCATACCTGGTGACTCAGGTCCGCACGTGGGTATCTTGGACCTGTTGACTCTGGTCCTTACCTGGGCATCATTGGGACCTCGATACTCTCTTATATACCTGGGCCTCACCTGGACCCGGTTACTGTGTTCACAACTGGACCTCACCTGGACCAAGTGACTCTGGTCCCCCTCTGTGTCTCACCGTGCCCTAGTGACTGTGAACCCCACTTTGGCCTGACTTGGACCTGCTGACCCTGGTTGCCACCTGCGCCTGACCTCGAACTGTTGACTCTGGTTCTTTCAAGGGCCTCCCTGGACCTGATGATCCTGGTCCCCGCCTGGGGCTCATCTGGACGTGGTCACTCTTGTCATCACTGAGGACTCACCTGGACCTGCTTACTGTGTTCCACACCTGGGCCTCAAGTAGATCTGTTGACCATGGTCCCCACGCCGGCCTCACATGGACATGTGGCCTCTGATCCCCACCGGGGCCTCACGTGTACCTGAAAACTCTGGTCCTCACCTGGGCCTCATCTGGACCTAGTGACTCTGGTCCCCACCTGGGCTTCACCTGGATCTGGTGACTCTAGTCCCCACCTGGACCTCTCCTGGACCTGGTGACTCTCATTCCAACTTGGACCTCAACTGGATATGGTGACTCTGGTCCTCAGTTTGGCCTCACCTGGACCTGGCGTCTCTCGTCCCCACTTTGACCTAACTCAGAACTGCTGAATCTTGCCCCACCTAGGCCGCACCCAGTCCTGGTGACTCTTGTCCCCAGCTATGCCTCATTTCGACCTGATGAATATGTTACTCACGTGGGCCTCCCATGGACCTGGGACTCAGCTGGAAAGAGTGGCTCTGGTTTCCACAAGGGGCTCACCTGATACTGCTGACTGTGGTCTTATTCTATGACTCATCAGGACCTAGTGATTCTGTTCCCCATCAGGGCCTGCATGGGCCTAGTGACTCTGGTCCTCACTCAGCCATCATTGGGACCTGGATACTCTATTCCACACCTGGGCCTCAATTTGACCAGGGACCTCTGGTCCAATTCGGGGCCTCAAACTAAACTGGTTACTCTGGTTCCCCATCTGGGCCTCACCCTTACCTGGTGACTCTGGTCACCCCTTGGGCTTCACTGGGGCCTGGTGAATCTGGTCCTTAGATGTCCGAACCTGGATCTGGTGACTGGTCGCCACCTGGGCCTCTCCTGGACTTGGTGAATCCTGTTGCCACCTGCGCGTCACAGGGACCTTGTGACTGTGGTCCCACCTGGACCTCACCTGGATCTGGTGGCTCTGGTTCCCATATGCGGCTCTCCTGGACCTGGTTCCTGTGGTCTCCCTCTGGCCTCACCTGGAACACAATGACTCTGTTCCATATTTGGGCCTCTCCTGGACCTGTTGACTCTGGTACTTACCTGGGAATCATTGGGAACTGGGTACACTCTTATATACCTGGTCCTCACCTGGACCTGGTGACTGTGGTCCCACCTGGGCCTCACCTGGATGAGGAGACTGGTTCCCACAGGGACCTCATCTGGATCTGGTGACTCAGATCCTCATATGGGCATCATGGGACCTGGTTTTTCAGTTCCACATCGGGGCCTCACCTGGCCCTAGTGATTATCGTCCCACTCTGGGCCTCACTCTGACGTGGTGACTCTGGTCCCTATCTGGATATCACCAGAACCGGGTAACTCTGGTCCCCCTCTGGGACTCACCCGGAGCTGGGGACACTGGCACTCAACTGGGCCTCAACAGGACCTGCTGAATCTACTCCTCACTTAGGCCTCTTCTGGACCTTCTGACTCTTTTCCCACCTGGCATCAATGGGACATGGTTACTCTGTTCCCCACCTGGGCCTCACCTGGACATGATAACTTTGCTCCACACTTTGGCCTCAACTGGTCCTGATGATTCTGGTCCCCCCATCTAGGCCTCAATCTGGACCTGGTGACTGTGGTCCCCACCTGGGTCTCACCTGGACCTGTGACTCTCATTCCCACATGAAACACACCTGGACCTGATGACTGTGGTGTTCTTGTAGTCTCACATTTACCTGGTGTCTCCGGTCCCCGCTAGGGCCTCACCTGGATCTGGTGACTCTGATCCTATCTGCGCGTCACTCAGACCTGGTGACTCTGGTCCTAACCTGGGCATCATTGGTACCTGGTGACTCTGTTCGACACCTGAGCCTCACCTGGACATGATGACTCTGGAACCTGGCTGGGCCTCACCCTGACCTGGTGACTCTGGTCCCCATCTGGATGTCACCTGGACCAGGTGATTCTGGTACCCGTCTAGGCCTCAACCAGTTCTGGTGCCTCTGGTCCTCAATTGGGCCTCACCTGAAACTAGTGAATATGCTCCATCTGGGCCTAATTTGGACCTGGTGACTCTGGTCCCTACCTGGGCATCATCGGGACATGGTTCCACTGCATGGCCTGCAGGTTGGCCTCACATGAACCTGATAACTCTGGTCCCTACCTGGGCATCATCGTGTCACTGTTCCTCAGCATGCCCTGCAGGTTGGCCTCACCTTGAACTGCTGAGAGGGGTTGCCACCTGGGCCTCACCCATACCTGGTGACTCAGGTCCCCACGTGGGCCTCTTCGACCTGGTGAATCTGGTCCTTACCTGGTCCTATCCCAGACCCAGGGACTCTGGTCACCACCTGGGCCTCACCTGGACCTGGTGAATCTGGTCCCC
This sequence comes from Canis aureus, assembly GCF_053574225.1. Lineage (NCBI taxonomy): Eukaryota > Metazoa > Chordata > Mammalia > Carnivora > Canidae > Canis > Canis aureus. The sequence continues at coordinate 69,636,763 of NC_135625.1, forward strand.
ATCTGGGCCTCACCCAGTCCTGGTGACTTTGTTCCCCACCTGGACCTGATTGCTGTGGACTCTTTCTTGGCCTCACCTGGAACTGGTGACTCTAATCCTATCTCCGCGTCACCCATATCTGGTCACTCTGGTCCTCACCTGGGCATCATGGTACCTGGTGACACTGTTCCTCACCTGAGCCTCACCTGGACATGATGACTCTGGAACCTCTCTGGGCCTCTCCCTGACCTGGTGACTCTGGTCCCCATCTGCATGTCACCTGGACGAGGTGATTCTGGTACCCCTCTAGGCATCAACCAAATCTGGTGACTCTGGTCCTCAACTGGGTCTCACCTGGACCTAGTGAATTTGCTCCATCTGGGCCTCATTTGGACCTGGTGTCTCTGGTCCCAACCTGGGCATCATCGGATCATGGTTCCACTGCATGGCCTGCAGGTTGTCCTCACATGGACCTGGTAACGCTGTTCCCTACCGGGGCATCATCGGGACATAGTTCCTCTGCATGGCCTGCAGGTTGGCCTCACCTGGACCTGGTGAGTGGGGTTGCCACCTGGGCCTCACCCATACCTGGTGACTCGGGTCGCCACGTGGGCGTCTTGCACCTGGTGAATCTGGTTCTTACCTGGTCCTCTCCCACACCCGGGGACTCTGGTCACTACCTCGGCCTCACCTGGACCTGGTGTATCTGGTCCCCATCTGGGCCTCATCCAGTCCTGGTAACTTTGTTCCCCACCTGGACCTGATTGCTGTTGACTCCTTCTTGGCTTCAGCTGGAACTGGTGACTCTGATCCTAACTGGGCCTCACCCAGATCTGGTAACTCTGGTCCTCACCTGTGGACCATTATGACCTGGATACTCTGTTCCACACCTGAGCCTCACCTGGACATGATGACTCTGGATCCCCTCTGGGCCTCACCCTGACATGGTGACACTGGCGTCTATCTGGATGTCACCTAGACCAGGTGAATCTGGTACCCCTCTAGGCCTCAACTTGACCTTGTGACTCTTGTCCACAATGGGCCTCACCGGGACCTAGTGATTAGCTCCCCACCTGGGCCTCATCTGGAACTGGTGACTCTGGTTCTACCTGGGCATCATCGAGACATGGTTATTCTATTTCCCACTGGGACTGACCTCATACTGGTATCTCTGGTCTGACTTTGACCTCTTCAGTTCCAGGTGACTCTGGCTCCACCTGGGCCTGACCTGTAACTGGTGACTCTGATGCTATGCATGGCCTCACCTGACCTGGTGACTGTGGTTCCCATCGGGACCTCACCTGGACCTCATGTCTCTGGTCCCACCTGGGCCTCACCAGGACCTGGTGTCTGTGGTACCCACCTGGGTAGCATCAGGATATGGTTACACTGTTCACTAACAGTGACCCAGCCGGACCTATTAACTCTGGTCTTCACCTGGGCCACACCTGGATATGGTGACACTGGTTCACACCTGGGCCTCACCTGGACATGGTGAGTCGGATCCCCATTTGGTCCTCACCCGTAACTGGTGATTCTCGTTCCCACATGGACATCATGTGGACCTGGTGGATGCAGTGTTTATAGCTTCTCATGTACCTCGTCACTCTGGTCCCCACCAGGGCCTCAGCGGGACCTGGTGAGTGTGGTTCCCACCGGCAACTCACCTGGACCTGGTGATTCTGGTCTGCACCTGAGACTACCCTGGATCTGGTGAATGTGGTCCCCACCTGGGCTTCACCTGGATTTGGGGACTCTGGTCCCCATCTGGGCCTCACCTGGCCCTGTTGACCATGGTCCTCAACTGGGCAAAATTGGGACCCGGTGACTGTGTTCCACAACTGGACCTCACCTGGACCAGGTGACTCTGGTCCCCCTCTGGGTTTCACCATGCCCTAGTGACTGTGAACCCCACTTTGGACAGACTTGGACCTGCTGACCCTGGATGCCACCGGCGCCTGACCTCGAACTGTTGACTCTGGTACATGCAACGGCCTCCCCTGGACCTGGTGATCCTGGTCCCCACCTGTGCCTCAACTGGACATGGTGACCCTTGTCACCACCTGGGACTCACCTGGACCTGGTTACTGTGTTCCACACTTGGGCCTCAAGTAGACCTGTTGACCATGGTCCCCAAGCCGGCCTCACATGGACCTGTTGCATCTGACCCCACCGGGGCCTCACGTGTACCTGGTATCTCCTGTCCTCACCTGGGCTTCATCTGGTCCTAGAGACTCTGGTCTCCACCTGGGCTTCACCTGGATCTGGTGACTCACGTCCCCACCTGGACTTACCTGGATCCGTTGACTCTGGCCCCCACCTGGACCTCTCCTGGACCTGGTGACTCTCTTTCCAACATGGACCTCACCTGGATCTGGTGACTCTGGTCCTCATTTTGGCCTCACCTGGACCTGGTGTCTCTCGTCCCCACTTGAACCTAACTCAGAACTGCTGAATCTTGCCCCACCTAGGCCGCATCCAGACCTGGTGACTCTTGTCCCCACCTATGCCTCAATTCCACCTGATGAATCTGGTCCTCACGTGGGCCTCACATGGACCTGGCACTCAGCTGGACCTGGGAGTCAGCTGGATAGAGTGGCTCTGGTTCCCACAAGGGGATCACCTGATACTGGTGACTGTGGTCTTATTCTATGCCTCACCAGGACCTAGTGATTCTGTTCCCCATCTGGGCCTGCATGGCCCTAGTGACTCTGGTCCTCACCCAGGCACCATTGGGACCTGGATACTCTATTCCACAGCTGGGCCTCACTCTCATCAGGGACCTCTGGTCGCATTCTGGGCCTCAAATTAAACTGGTTAATCTGGTCCACCTCTGGGCCTCACACTTACCTGGTGACTCTGGACACGCCTTGGGCTTCATTTGGACCTGGTGAATCTGGTCCTTAGCTTGTCCGCACTTGGATATGGTGACTGGTCGCCACCTGGGCCTCACCTGGACTTGGTGAATCCTGTTGCCAACTGCGCCTCACCTGGACCTTGTGACAGTGGTCCAACCTGGACTTCACCTGGATCCGGTTGCTCTGGTTCCCATATGGGGCTCACCTGGACCTGATTCCTGTGGTCTCCATTAGGCCTCACCTGGAACACAATGTCTCTGATGCATATTTGTGCCTCTCCTGGACCTGTTGACTCTGGTCCTAACCTGGGGATCATTGGCAACTGGGTACTCTCTTATATACGTGGGCCTCACCTGGACCTGGTGACTGTGGTCCCACATGGGCCTCACCGGGACGAGGTGACTGGTACCCAGGGACCTCACCTGGACCTCGTGACACAGGTCCTCATATGGGCATCATGTGACCTGGTTTCTCAGTTCCACATCGGGGCCTCAAGTGGACCTCGTGATTCTGGTCCCCGTCTGGGCCTGACCCTGTCGTGGTGACTGTGGTCCCAACCTGGATATCACCAGAACCTGTTGACTGTGGTCCCCCTCTGGGACTCACCCGGAGATGGGGCCCTGGTCCTCAACTGGGCCTCAACAGGACCTGCTGAATCTACTCCTCACTTAGGCCTCGTCTGGACCTTGTGACTCTTTTCCCACCTGGCATCAATGGGACATGGTTACTCTGTTCCCCACCTGGGCCTCACCTGGACATGATAACTTTGCTCCACACTTTGGCCTCAACTGGTCCTGATGACTTTGTTCCCCCCACCTAGGCCTCAGTCTGGACCTGGTGACTGTGATGCCCACCTGGGTCTCACCTGTACCTGGTGATTCTCGTTCCCACATGAACCACACCTGGACCTGGTGACTGTGGTGTTCTTGTAGACTCACATTTACCTGGTGACACTGGTCCCCACTAGGGCCTCACCTGGATCTGGTGACTCTGGCCTGCCGGTTGGCCTCACCTTCACCTGGTGAGTGGGGTTGCCACCTGGGCCTCACACATAGCTGGTGACTCAATTCCCCTCGTGGGCCTCTTGTACCTGGTGAATCTGGTCCTTACCTGGTCCTGTCCCAGAATCGGGGACTCTGGTCACCACCTCGGCCTCACCTGGACCTGGTGAATCTGGTCCCCATCTGGGCCTCACCCAGTCCTGGTGACTTTGTTCCCCACCTGGACCTGATTGCTGTGGACTCTTTCTTGGCCTCACCTGGAACTGGTGACTCTGATCCTATCTGCGCGTCACCCAGATCTGGTGACTCTGGGCCTCACCTGGGCATCATTGGTAACTGGTGACTCTGTTCCACGCTTGAGCCTAACCTGGACATGATGACTCTGGAAACACTCTGGACCCCTCCCTGACCTGATGCCTCTGGTCCCCATCTGGATGTCACCTGGACGAGGTGATTCTGGTACCCCTCTAAGCCTCAACCAGAAATCGTGACAGTGGTCCTCAACTGGGCCTCACTGGACCTAGTGAATATGCTCCATCTGGGCCTCACTTGGATCTGGTGACTCCGGTACCTACCTGGGCATCATCGGGACATGGTTCCACTGCATGGCCTGCATATTGGCCTCACCTGGACCTGGTAACTCTAGTCCCTACCTGGGCATCATCGGGACATGGTTCCTCAGCATGGCCTGCAGTTTGGCCTCACCTGGACCTGGGGAGTGCGGTTGCCAACTGTGCCTCACCCATGCTTGGTGACACAGGTACCCACGTGGGCCTCACTTGGACCTGGTGAATCTGGTCCTTACCTGGTCCTCACCCGGAACTGGTAACTCTGGTCACCACCTGGGAATCACCTGGACCTGGTGAATCTGGTCCCCATCTGGGCCTGCATGGCCCTAGTGACTCTGGTCCTCACCCAGGCATCATTGGGACCTGGATACTCTATTCCACACCTGTGCCTCACTTTGACCAGGGACCTCTGGTCCCATTCTAGGCCTCAAACTAAACTGGTTACTCTGGTTCCCCTCTGGGCCTCACCCTTACCTGGTGACTCTGGTCACCCCTTGGGCTTCACTTGGGCCTGGTGATTCCGGTCCTTACCAGGTCCGCACCTGGATCTGTTAGCCACCTGGGCCTCACCTGGACTTCATGAATCCTGTTGCCACCTGCGCCTCACCTGAACTTTGTGACTGTGATCCCACCTGGACCTCACCTGGATCTGGTGGCTCTGGTTCCCATATGGGACTCTCCTGGACCTGATTCCTGTGGTCTCCATCTGGCCTCACCTGGAACACAATGACTCTGTTCCATATTTGGGCGTCTCCCGGACCTGTTGACTCTGGTCCTTACCTGGGCATCATTGGGACCTGGATACTCTCTTATATACCTGGGCCTTACCTGGACCTGGTGACTGTGGTCCCACCTGGGCCTCACCTGGATGAGGTGACTGGTTCCCACAGGGACCTCACCGGGACCTGGTGACTCAGGTCTTCATATTGACATCATGGGACCTGGTTTCTCAGTTCCACATTGGGGCCTCACCTGGAGCTAGTGATTCTCGTCCCCCTCTGGGCCTCACCCTGACGTGGTGACTCTGTTCCCCACGTGGATATTACCAGAACCGGGTGACTCTGGTCCCCCTCTGGGACTCATCCGGAGCTGGGGACACTGGTCCTCAACTGGGCCTCAAAAGGACCTGGTGAATCTACTCCTCACTTAGGCCTCGTCTGGACCTTGTGACTCTTTTCCCACCTGGCATCAATGGGACATGGTTACTCTGTTCTCCACCTGGGCCTCACCTGGACATGATAACTTTGCTTCGCACTTTGGCCTCACCTGGTCCTGATGACTCTGGTCCCGCCACCTAGGCCTCAATCTGGACTTGATGACTGTGGTCCCCACCTGGGTCTCACCTGTACCTGATGACTCTCGTTCCCACATGAACCACACCTGGACCTGGTGACTGTGGTGTTCTTGTAGACTCACATTTACCTGGTGACTCCGGTCCACACTAGAGCCTCACCTGGATCTAGTGACTCTGGCCTGCAGGTTGGCCTCACCTGGACATGGTGAGTAGGGTTTGCCACCAGGGCCTCACCCATACCTGGTGACTCAGGTCCCCACATGGGCCTCTTGGACCTGGTGAATCTGGACCTTACCTGGTCCTCTCCCAGACCCGGGGACTCTGGTCACCACCTGGGCCTCACCTGGACCTGGTGAATCTCGTTCCCACATGAACCACACCTGGACCTGGTGACTGTGGTGTTCTTGTAGACTCACATTTACCTGGTGACTCCGATCCCCACTAGGGCCTCACCTGGATCTAGTGACTCTGGCCTGCAGGTTGGCCTCACCTGGACCTGGTTAGTAGGGTTTGCCACCAGGGCCTCACCCATACCTGGTGACTCAGGTCCCCACGTGGTCCTCTTGGACCTGGTGAATCTGGACCTTACCTGGTCCTCTCCCAGACCCGGGGACTCTGGTCACCACCTGGGCCTCACCTGGACCTGGTGAATCTGGTCCCCATCTCGGCCTCACCCAGTCCTGGTGACTTTGTTCCCAACGTGGACCTGATTGCTGTGGCCTCCTTCTTGGCCTCACCTGGAACTGGTGACTCTGATTCTATCTGCGCGTCACCCAGACCTGGTGACTCTGGTCCTCACTTGGGCATCATTCGTACCTGGTGACTCTGTTCCACACCTGAGCCTCACCTGGACATGATGACTCTGGATCCCCTCTGGGCCTCACCCTGACCTGGAGACTCTGGTCCCCATCTGGATGTCACCTTGACCAGGTGATTCTGGTACCCCTCTAGTGCTCAACCAGATCTGGTGACTCTGGTCCTCAACTGGGCCTCACCTGGACCTAGTGAATATGATCCATCTGGGCCTCATTCGGACCTGGTGACTCTAGTTCTACCTGGGCATCAACGGGGCATGGTTACTCTATTCCCCACTGGGACTGACCTGATCCTGGTAACTCTGGTCCTGACTTTGGCCTCTTCTGTACCAGGTGACTCTGGCTCAACATGGGCCTCACCTGACTGGTGACTCTGATCCTAAGCATGGCCTCTCCTGACCTGGTGACTGTGGTTCCCATCGGGACCTCTTCTGGACCTATTGTCTCTGGGCCCACCTGGGCCTCACCAGGACCTGGTTTCTGTGGTTACCACCTGGGTAGCATCAGGATATGGTTACACTGTTCACTAACAGTGACCCAGCCGGACCTTTTAACTCTGGTCTTCACCTGGACCACACCTGGACATGGTGAGTCTGATCCCCACCTGGGTCTCCCCTGGACATGATGTGTCGGATCCCCACCTGGTCCTCACCTGTAACTGGTGATTTTCATTCTCACATGGACATAATGTGGACCTTGTGGCTGCAGTGTTTCTAGCTTCTCATATACCTCGTGACTCTGGTCCCCACCAGGGCCTCACCGGGACCTGGTGAGTGTGGTTAACGCCTGCACCTCACCTGGACCTGGTTATTCTGGTCTACACCTGAGACTACCCTGGATCTGTTGACTGTGGTCCCCACCTGGGCTTCACCTGGTTTTGGGGACTCCGGTCTCCATCTGGGCTTCACCTGGCCCTGTTGACCATGGTCCTCAACTGGACAAAATTGGCACCCGGTGACTGTGTTCCACAACTGGAACTCACCTGGACCAGGTGACTCTGGTCCCCCTCTGCGACTCACCGTGCCTTAGTGACTGTGAACCCCTCTTTGGCCTGACTTGGACCTGCTGATACTGGTTGCCACCTGCGCCTGACTTCAAACGGTAGACTCTGGTTTTTCAAAGGCCTCCCCTCGACCTGGTGTTCCTGATCCCCACCTGGGTCTCACTTGGACGTGGTGACACTTGTCACCACCGGGGACTCTCCTGGACCTGCTTACTGTGTTCCACACCTGGGCCTCAAGTAGACCTGTTGACCATGGTCCCCAGGAGGGCCTCACATGGACCTGTTGCCACTGATCCCCACCGGGGCCTCACTTGTACCTGGTATCTCTGGTCCCCACCTTTACCTCATCTGGACTTATTTACTCTGGTCCCCACCTGGGCTTCACCTGGATCTGGTGACTCTGGTCCCCACCTGGGCTTCACCTGGATCGGGTGACTCTGGTCCCCACCTGGACCTCTCCTTTACCAGGTGACTCCCTTTCCAACATGGACCTCACCTGGATCTGGTGACTCTGGTCCTCAGTTTGGACTCACCTATTCCTGGTGTCTCTCTTCCCCACTTTGACCTAACTCAGAACTGCTGAATCTTGCCCCACCTCGGCCGCACCCAGACCAGGTGACTCTTGTCCACAACTATGCCTCATTTCGACTTGATGAATCTGGTCCTCACGTGGGCCTCACATCACCTGGGACTCATCTGGATAGACTGGCTCTGGTTCCCACAAGGGGCTCACCTGATACTGGTGACTGTGGTCTTATTCTATGCCTCACCAGGACCTAGAGGTTCTGTTCCTGATCTGGGCCTGCATGGCCCTAGTGACTCTGGTCCTCACTCAGCCATCATTGGGACCTGGATACTCTATTCCACACCTGGGCCTCAGTTTGACCAGGGACCTCTGGTCCAATTCGGGGCCTCAAACTAAACTGGTTACTCTGGTTCCCCCTCTGGGCCTCACCCTTACCTGGTGACTCTGGTCACCCCTTGGGCTTCACTTGGGCCTGGTGAATCTGGTCCTTAGCTGGTCCGCACCTGGATCTGGTCACCAGCTGTCCTCACCTGGACTTGGTGAATCCTGTTGCCACCTGCGCCTCACCTGAACCTTATGACTGTGGTCCCACCTGGACCTCACTTGGAAATGGTGGCTCTGGTTCCCATATGGGACTCTCGTGGACCTGGTTCCTGTGGTCTCCATCTGGACTCACCTGGAACACAATGACTCTGATCCATATTTGGGACTCTCCTGGACCTGTTGACTCTGGTCCTTACCTGGGCATCATTGGGACCTGCATACTCTCTTATATACCTGGGCCTCACCTGGACGTGGTGACTGTGTTCCCACCTGGGCCTCACCTGGACGAGGTGACTGGTTCCTTCAGGGACCTCACCAGGACCTAGTGACTCAGGTCCTCATATGGGCATCATGGGACCTGGTTTCTCAGTTCCACATAGAGGCCTCACCTGGACCTAGAGATTCTCGTCCCCCTCTGGGCCTCACCCTGACGTGCTGACTCTGGTCCCCACCTGGATATCACCAGAACCGGTTGACTCTGGTACCCCTCTGGGAATCCCCTAGAGCTGGGGACACTGGTCCTCAACTGGGCCTCAACAGGACCTGGTGAATCTACTCCTCACTTAGGCCACATCTGGACCTTTGACTCTTCCAACCTGGCATCAATGGGACATGGTTACTCTGTTCCCCACCTGGGCCTCACCTGGACATGATAACTTTGCTCCACTCTTTGGCCTCAACTGGTCTTGATGACTCTGGTCCCGCCACCTAGGGCTCAATCTGGACCTGGTGACTGTGGTCCCCACCTGGGTCTCACCTGGACATAGTGACTCTCGTTCCCACATGAACCACACCTGGACCTGGTGACTGTGGTGTTCTTTTAGACTCACTTTTACCTTGTGACTCCGGTTCCCACTAAGGTCTCACCTGTATCTGGTGACTCTGGCCTGCAGGTTGGCCTCACCTGGACCTGGTGTGTGGGGTTTGCCACATGGGCCTCACCCATAACTGGTGACTCAAGTCCCCACAGGGGCCTCTTGGACCTGGTGAATCTTCTCCTTACCTGGTCCTCCCCCAGAACCGGGGACTCTGGTCACAACCTGGGCCTCACCTGGACCTGGTGAATCTGGTCCCTATCTGGGCCTCACCCAGTCCTGGTGACTTTGTTCCCCACCTGGACCTGATTGCTGTGGAATCTTTCTTGGCCTCACCTGGAACTGGTGACTCTGATCCTATCTGGGCGTCACCCAGACCTGGTGACTCTGGTCCTCACCTGGGCATCCTTGGTACCTGGTGACTCTGTTCCACACCTGAGCCTCACCTGAACATGATTACTCTTGAACCTCTCTGGGCCTCACCCTGACCTGGTGACTCTGGTCCCCATCTGGATGTCACCTGGACCAGGTGATTCTGGTATCCTTCTACGCCTCAACAAGATCTGGTAACTATGGTCCTCAACTGGGCCTCACCTGGACCTAGTGAATATGCTCCATCTGGGCCTCACCTGACCTGGTAACTCTGGACCCTACCTGGGCATCATTGGACACGGTTCCTCTGCATGGCCTGCAGGTTGGCCTCACCTGGACCTGGTGAGTGGGGTTGCCACCTGTGCCTCACCCATAGCTGGTGACACAGGCCCCACGTGATCCTCACTTGGACCTAGTGTATCTGGTCCTTACCTGGTCCTCACCCGGAACTAGTAACTCTGGTCACCACAGGGGAATCACCTGGACCTGGTGAATCTGGTCCCCATTGGGCCTCACCCAGTCCTGGTGACTTTGTTCGCCACCTGGACCTCATTGCTGTGGACTCCTTCTTGTCCTCACCTGGAACTGGTGACTCTGATCCTAACTGGGCCTCACCCAGATATGGTGACTCTGGTCCTCACCTGTGGACAATTATGACCTGGATACTCTGTTCCACACCTGAGCCTCACCTGGACATGATGACTCTGGATCCCCTCTGGGCCTCACCCTGACATGGTGACTCTGGTCCCCTTCTGGATGTCACCCAGACCAGGTGAATCTGGTACCCCTCTAGGCCTCAACTAGACCTGGTGACACTGGGCCTCACCGGGACCTAGTGAATATGCTCCCCACCTGCGCCTCATCTGACCTGGTCACTCTGGTTCTACCTGGGCATCATTGGGACATGGTTACTCTATTGCTCATTGGGACTGACCTGATTCCGGTAACTCTGGTCCTGACTTTGGCCTCTTCTGTACCAGGTGACTCTGGCTCCACCTGGGCCTCACCTGTAACTGGTGACTCTGATCCTATGCATGGCCTCATCTGACCTGGTGACTGTGGTTCCCATCGGGACCTCAACTGGACCTCATGTCTCTGGTCCCTCCTGACCCTCACCAGGACCTGGTGTCTCTGATACCCACCTGGGTAGCTTCAGGATATGGTTACACTGTTCGCTAACAGTGACACTGCCGGACCTATTAACTCTGGTCTTCACCTGGACCACACCTGGACATGGTGACACTGGTTCCCACTTGGGACTCACCTGGACATGGTGAGTTGGATCCCCACCTGGTCCTCACCTGTAACTGGTGATTTTCATTCCCACATGGACATAATCTGGACTTTGTGGCTGCAGTGTTTCTAGCTTCTCATATACCTCGTGACTCTGGTCCCCACCAGGGCCTCACCGGGACCTGGTGAGTGTGGTTGCCACCTGCACCTCACCTGAACCTGGTGATTCTGGTCTACACCTGAGACTACCCAGGATCTGGTGACTGTGGTCCCCACCTGGGCTTCACCTGGATTTGGGGACTCCGGTCTCCCTCTGGGCTTCTCCTGGCCCTGTTGACCATGGTCCTCAACCGGGCAAAATTGGGACCCGGTGACTGTGTTCCACAACTGGACCTAACCTGGACCAGGTGACTCTGGTCCCCCTCTGGGTCTCACCGTGCCCTAGTGACTGTGAACCCCTCTATGGCCTGACTTGGACCTGCTGATACTGGTTGCCACCTGCGCCTGACCTGAAACTGTAGACTCTGGTTTTTCAAAGGCCTCCCCTCGACCTGGTGATCCTGGTCCCCACCGAGGTCTCACTTGGACGTGTTGACACTTGTCACCACCGGGGACTCTCCTGGACCTGCTTACTCTGTTCCACACCTGGGCCTCAAGTAGACCTGTTGACCATGGTCCCCAGGAGGGCCTCACATGTACCTGTTGCTACTGCTCCCCACCGAGGCCTCACTTGTACCTGGTATCTCTGGTCCCCACCTTGACCTCATCTTGACTTAGTGACTCTGGTCCCCACCTGGGCTTCACCTGGATCTGGTGACTCTGGTCCCCACCTGGACTTCACCTGGATCTGGTGACTCTGGTCCCCACCTGGACCTCTCCTGGAAATGGTGACTCTCTTTCCAACATGGACCTCACCTGGATCTGGTGACTCTGGTCCTCAGTTTGGACTCACCTGGAACTGGCGTCTCTCGTCCCCACTTTGACCTAACTCGGAACTGCTGAATATAGCCCAACTTAGGCCGCACCCAGACCAGGTGACTCTTGTCCACAGCTATGCCTCAATTCGACCTGATGAATCTGCTCCTCACGTGGGCCTCACATCACCTGGGACTCATCTGGATAGACTGGCTCTGGTTCCCACAAGGGGCTCACCTGATACTGGTGACTCTGGTCTTATTCTATGCCTCACCAGGACCTAGAGGTTCTGTTTCTGATCTGGGCCTGCATGGCCCTAGTGACTCTGGTCCTCACCCAGGCATCATTGGGTGATGGACCCCATGATCCTCACCCTGGATACTCTATTCCACACCTGGGCCTCACTTTGACCAGGGACCTCTGGTCCCATTCTAGGCCTCAAACTAAACTGGTTACTCTGGTTCCCCCTCTGGGGCTCACCCTTACCTGGTGACTCTGGTCACCCTTTGGGCTTCACTTCGGCCTGGTGAATCTGGTCCTTACCTGGTCCGTGCCTGGATGTGGTGACTGGTCGCCACCTGGGCCTCACCTGGACTTGGTGAATCCTGCTGCCACCTGCGCGTCACCGGGACCTTGTGACTGTGGTCCCACCTGGACCTCACCTGGATCTGGTGGCTCTGGTTCCCATATGGGGCTCTCCTGGACCTGGTTCCTGTGGTCTCCATCTGGCCTCACCTGCAACACAATGACTCTGATCCGTATTTGTGCCTCTCCTGGACCTGTTGACTCTGGTCCTTACCTGGGCATCATTGGGACCTCGATACTCTCTTATATACCTGGGCCTCACCTGGACCTGGTGACTGTGGTCCCACCTGGGCCTCACCTGGAGGAGGTGACTGGTTCACACAGGGACCTCACCTGGACCTGGTGACTCAGGTCCTCATATGGGCATCATGGGACCTGGTTTCTCATTTCCACATCGGGCCTCACCAGGAGCTAGTGATTCTCGTCCCCCTCTGGGCCTCACCCTGACTGGTGACTCTGGTCCCCACCTGGATATCACCAGAACCGGGTGACTCTGGTCCCCCTCTGAGACTCACCGGAGCTGTGGACACTGGTCCTCAACTGGGCCTCAACAGGACCTGATGAATCTACTCTTCACATAGGCCTCGTCTGGAACTTGTGACTATTTTCCCACCTGGCATCAATGGGACATGGTTACTCTGTTCCCCACCTGGGCCTCACCTGGACATGATAACTTTGCTCCACATTTTGGCCTCACCTGGTCCTGATGACTCTGGTCCCCCCACCTAGGCCTCAATCTGGATCTGGTGACTGTGGTCCCCACCTGGGTCTCACCTGGACCTGGTGACTCTCGTTCCCACATGAACCACACCTGGACCTGGTGACTGTGGTGTTCTTGTAGACTCACATTTACCTGGTGACTCCGGTCCCCACTAGGGCCTCACATGGATCTGGTGACTCTGGCCTGCAGGTTGGCCTCACCTGGACCTGGTGAGTGGGGTTGCCACCTGGGCGTCACCCATACCTGGTGACTCAGGTCCCCACGTGGGACTCTTGGACCTGGTGAATCTGGTCCTTACATGGTCCTCTCCCAGACCTGGGACAGTGGTCACCACCTGGGCCTCACCTGGTCCTGGTGAATCTGGTCCCCATCTGGGCCTCTCCCAGTCCTGGTGACTTTGTTCCCCACCTGGACCTGATTGCTGTGGACTCCTTTTGGGCCTCACCTGGAACTGTTGACTCTGATCCTAACTGGGCCTCACCCAGATCTGGTGACTCTGGTCCTCACTTGTGCATCATGGTACCTGGTGACTCTGTTCCTCACCTGAGCCTCACCTGGACATGATGACTCTGGAACCTCTCTGGGCCTCTCCCTGACCTGGTGACTCTGGTCCCCATCTGCATGTCACCTGGACCATGTGATTCTGGTACACCTCTAGGCATCAACCAAATCTGGTGACTCTGGTCCTCAACTGGGCCTCACCTGGACCTAGTGAATTTGCTCCATCTGGGCCTCATTTGGACCTGGTGTCTCTGGTCCCTACCTGGGCATCATCGGGACATGGTTCCACTGCATGGCCTGCAGGTTGTCCTCACCTGGACCTGGTAACTCTGTTCCCTACTTGGGCATCATCGGGACATGGTTCCTGTATATGGACTGCAGGTTGGCCTCACCTGGACCTGGTGAGTGGGGTGGTAATCTGGGCCTCACACATACATTGTGACACAGATCCCCACGTGGGTCTCACTTGGACCTGGTGAATCTCGTCCTTAACGGGTCCTCAACCGGAACTGGTAACTCTGGTCACCACCTGGGAATAAACTGCACCTTGTGAATCTGGTCCCCATCTTGGCCTCACCCAGTCCTGGTGACTTTGTTCCCCACATGGACCTGATTGCTGTGGACACCTTCTTGGCCTCACCTGGAACTGGTGACTCTGATCCTAACTGGGCCTCACCCAGATCTGTTGACTCTGGTCCTCACCTGTGGACCATTATCACCTAGATACTCTTTTCCACACCTGAGCCTCACCTGGACATGATGACTCTGGATCCCTCTGGGCCTCAGCCTGACATGGTGACTCTGGTCCCCATCTGGATGTCACCTAGACCAGGTGAATCTGGTACCCCTCTACGCCTCAACTAGACCGGGTGATCTGGTCCTCAACTGGGCCTCACCGGGACCTAGTGAATATACTCCCCACCTACGCCTCATCTGGACGTGGTGACTCGGGTTCTACCTGGGCCTCATCGGGACATGTTTACTCTATGCCCCACTGGGACTGACCTGATCCTGGTAACTCTGGTCCTGACTTTGGCGTCTTCTCTACCGGGTGACTCTGGCTCCACCTGGGCGTCATCTGTAACTGATGACTCTGATCCTAAGGATGGCCTCACCTGACCTGGTGACTGTGGTTCCCATCGGGACCTCACCTGGACCTGGTGACTCTCGTTCCCACATGAACCACACCAGGACCTGGTGACTGTGGTGTTCTTGTAGACTCACATTTACCTGGTGACTCCGGTCCCCACTAGGGCCTCACCTGGATCTGGAGACACTGGCCTGCAGGTGGCTTCACCTGGACCTGGTGAGTGGGGTTGCCACCTGGGCCTCACCCATACCTGGTGACTCAGTTCCCCACGTGGGCCTCTTGGACCTGGTGAATCTGATCCTTACCTGGTCCTCTCCTGGACCCGGGGACTCTGGTCACCACCTGGGACTCACCTGGACCTGGTGAATCTGGTCCCCATCTGGGTCTCACCCAGTCCTGGTGATTTGTTCCCCACCTGGACTGATTGATGTGGACTCTTTCTTGGCCTCACCTGGAACTGGTGACTCTGATTCAATCTGCGCATCACCCAGACCTGGTGACTCTGGTCCTCACCCAGGCATCATTGGGACCTGGATATTCTATTCCACACCTGGGCCTCACTTTGACCAGGGAACTCTGGTCCCATTCTGGGCCTCAAACTAAACTGGTTACTCTGGTTCCCCCTCTGGTTCTCACCCTTACCTGGAGGCTCTGGTCACCCATTGGGCTTCACTTGGGCCTGGTGAATCTGGTCCTTAGCTGGTCCGCACCTGGATCTCGTGACTGGTTGCCACCTGGGCCTCACCCGGACTTGGTGAATCCTGTTGCCACCTGCGCCTCACCTGGTCCTTGTGACTGTGGTCCCACCTGGACCTCACCTAGATCTGGTGTCTCTGGTTCCCATATGGGGCTCTCCTTGACCTGGTTGCTGTGGTGTCCATCTGGCCTCACCTGGAACAAGATGACTCTGATCCATATTTGGGCCTCTCCTGGACCTGTTGACTCTGGTCCATACCTGGGCATCATTGCGACCTGGATATTCTCTTATGTACCTGGGCCTCACGTGGACCTGGTGACTGTGATCCCACCTGGGCGTCACCTGGACGAGGTGACTGGTACCTCACCTGGACCTGGTGACTCAGGTCCTCATGTGGGCATCATGGGACCTGGTTTCCCAGTTCCATATCGGGGCCTCACCTGGACCTGGTAACTCTGGTCCCTACATGGGCATCATCGGGACACGGATCCTCAGCAGGTCCCAAAGGTTGGCCTCACCTGGACCTGGTAAGTCTGGTCCCTACGTGGGCATAATTGGGACATGGTTCCTCTGCATGGCCTGCACGTTGGCCTCACCTGGACCTGTTGAGTGGGATTTCCACCTGGGCCTCAACCATACCTGGAGACACAAGTCCCCACGTGGGCCTCTCTTGGACCTGGTGAATCTGGTCCTTACCTGGTCCCCACCTGGAACTGGTAACTCTGGTCACCACCTGGGAATCACCTGGACCTGGTGAATCTGGTCCCCATCTGGGCCTCACCCAGTCTTGGTGACTTTGTTCCCAACCTGGACCTGATTTTTGTTGACTCCTTCTTGGCCTCACCTGGAACTGTTGACTCGGATCCTAACTGGACCTCACCTAGATCTGCTGACTTTGGTACTCAACTGTGGACCTTTATGACAAGGATACTCTTCCACACCTGAGCCTCACCTGGACTTGATGACTCTGGATCCCCTCTGGGCCTCACCCTGACATGGTGACTCTGGTCCCCATCTGGATGTCACCTAGACCAGGTGATTCTGGAACCCTTCTAGGCCTCAACTTGACCTGGTGACTCTAGTCCTCATCTGGGCCTCACTGGGACATAGTGAACATACTCCCCACCTGCGCCTCATCTGGACCTGGTAACTCTGGTTTTACCAGGGCATCATCAGGAAATGGTTACTCTATTCACCACTGGGACTGAACTGATCCTGGTTACTCAGGTCCTGACTTTGGCCTCTTCTGTACCAGGTGACTCTGGCTCCTCCTGGGCCTCACCTGTAACTGGTGATTCTGATCCTAAGCATGGCCTCACCTGACCTGGTGACTGTGGTTCCCATGGGACCTCACCTGGACCTCATATCTCTGGTGCAACCTGGGCCTCACCAGTATCTGGTGTATCTGGTACCCACCAGGGTAGCATCAGGGTATGGTTACACTGTTCACTAA
This sequence comes from Canis aureus, assembly GCF_053574225.1. Classification (NCBI taxonomy): domain Eukaryota; kingdom Metazoa; phylum Chordata; class Mammalia; order Carnivora; family Canidae; genus Canis; species Canis aureus. Next base: position 69,653,733 of record NC_135625.1, read on the forward strand.
CAGTGACCCAGCTGGACCTATTAACTCTGGTCTTCACCTGGGCCACACCTGGACATGGTGACACTGCTTCCCACCTGGGTCTCACCTGGACATGGTGAGTCGAATCCCCACCAGGTACTCACGTGTAACTGGTGATTCTCGTTCTCACGTGGACATCATGTGGAACTGGTGGCTGCATTGTTTCTAGCTTCTCATGTACCTCGTGACTCTGGTCCCCACCAGGGCCTCACAGGGATCTGGTGAGTGTGGTTGCCACCTGCAACTCACCTGGACCTTGTGAATCTGGTCTGCACATGAGACTATCCTGGATCTGTTGACTGTGGTCCCCACCTGGTCTTCACCTGAATTTTGGGACTCCAATCCGCATCTGGGCCTCACCTGGTCCTATTGACCATGGTCCTCAACTGGGCAAAATTGGGACCCGGTGACTGTGTTCCACAACTGGACCTCACCTGGACCAGGTGACTCTGGTCCCCCTCTGGGTGTCACCGTGCCCTAGTGACTGTGAAACCCACTTTGCTCTGACTTGGACCTGCTGTCCCTGGTTGCCACCAGCGCCTGACCTCGAACTGTTGACTCCGGTCCTTTCAAGGGCCTCCCATCGACCTGGTGATCCTGGTCCCCCCCTCGGCCTCACCTCGACGTGGTGACTCTTGTAACCACCGGGAACTCACCTGGATCTTCTTACTGTGTTCCACACTTGGGCCTCAAGTAGACCTGTTGACCATGGTCCCCAAGCTGGCCTCACATGGACCTGTTGCCTCTGATCCCCACCGGGGCCTCACGTGTACCTGGTAACTCTGGTCCTCACCTGTGCCTCATCTGGACCTAGTGACTCTGGTCCCCATCTGGGCTTCACCTGGATCTGGTGACTCTGGTCCCACCTGGACCTGACCTGCATCTCGTGACTCTGGTCCTCAGTTTGGCCTCACCTGGATCTGGCATCTCTCGTCCCCACGTTGAACTAACTCAGAACTGCTGAATCTTTCCCCACCTCGACCGCAACCAGACCTGGTGACTCTTGTCCCCAGCTATGCCTCAATTCGACCTGATGAATCTGGTCCTCACGTGGGCCTCACATGGACCTGGGACTCAGCTGGATAGAGTGGCTCTGGTTCCCACAACGGGCTCACCTGATACAGCTGACTGTGGTCTTATTCTATGCCTCACGTGGTCCTAGTGATTCTGTTCCCATCCGGGCCTGCATGCCCCTAGTGACTCTGGTCCTCACCCAGGAATCATTAGGACCTGGATACTCTATTCCACACCTGTGCCTCACATTGACCATGGACCTCTCGTCCCATTCTGGGACTCAAACTAATCTAGTTACTGGTTCCCCTTTGGGCCTCACCCTTACCTGGTGACTCTGGACACCCGTTTGGCTTCACTTGGGCCTGGTGAATCTGGTCCTTAGCTTGTCCTCACTTGGATATGGTGACTGGTCGCCACCTGGGCCTCACCTGGACTTGGTGAATGCTGTTGCCAACTGCGCCTCACCTGGACCTTGTGACAGTGGTCCTACCTGGACTTCACCTGGATCTGGTTGCTCTGGTTCCCATATGGGGCTCTCCTGGACCTGGTTCCTGTGGTCTCCATCAGGCCTTACCTGGAACACAGTGACTCTGATGCATATTTGTGCCTCTCCTGGACCTGTTGACACTGTCCTTACCTGGGCATCACTGGGGCCTGGATACTCTCTTATATACCTGGTCCTCACCTGGACCTGGTGACTGTGGTCCCACCTGGACCTCACCGGGACGAGGTGACTGGTTCCCACAGGGACCCCACCTGGACCTGGTGACTCAGGTCCTCATATGGGCATCATGGGACCTGGTTTCTCAGTTACACATCGGGGCCTCACCTGTACCTAGTGATTCTCGTCCCGCTCTGGGCCTCACCCTGACGTGGTGACTCTGGTCCCAACCTGGATATCACCAGAACGTGGTGACTGTGGTCCCCCTCTGGGACTCACCCGGAGATGGGGCACTGGTCCTCAACTGGGCCTCAACAGGACCTGGTGAATCTACTCCTCACCTAGGCCTCGTCTGGACCTTGTGACTCTTTTCCCACCTGGCATCAATGGGACATGGTTACTCTGTTCCCCACCTGGGCCTCACCTCCACATGATAACTTTGCTCCACACTTTCTCCTCAACTGGTCCGATGACTCTGTTCCCCCCACCTAGGCCTCAGTCTGGACCTGGTGACTGTGGTGCCCACCTGGGTCTCACCTGTACCTGGTGATTCTCGTTCCCACATGAACCACACGTGGACCTGGCGACTGTGGTGTTCTTGTAGACTCACATTTACCTGGTGACACTGGTCCCCACTAGAGCCTCACCTGGATCTGGTGACTCTGGCCTGCCGGTTGGCCTCAACTTGACCTCGTGAGTGGGGTTGCCACCTGGGCCTCACACATAGCTGGTGACTCAATTCCCCTCGTGGTCCTCTTGGACCTGGTGAATCTGGTCCTTACCTGGTACTATCCCAGACTCGGGGACTCTGGTCACCACCTGGGCCTCACCTGGACCTGGTGAATCTGGTCCCCATCTGGGCCTCACCCAGTCCTGGTGACTTTGTTCCCCACCTGGACCTGATTGCTGTGGACTCTTTGTTGGCCTCACCTGGAACTGGTGACTCTGATTCTATCTGCGCGTCACCCAGATCTGGTGACTCTGGGCCTCACCTGGGCATCATTGGTACCTGGTGACTGTTCCACGCCTGAGCCTAACCTGACATGATGACTCTGGAACCACTCTGGGCCTCTCCCTGACCTGATGCCTCTGGTCCCCATCTGGATGTCACCTGGACGAGGTGATTCTGGTACCCCTCTAAGCCTCAACCAGATCTGGTGACAGTGGTCCTCAACTGAGCCTCACTGGACCTAGTGAATATGCTTCATCTGGGCCTCATTTGGACCTGGTGACTCTGGTGCCTACCTGGGCATCATCGGGACATGGTTCCACTGCATGGCCTGCATATTGGCCTCACATGGACCTGGTAACTCTAGTCCCTACCTGGACATCATTGGCACATGGTTCCTCTGCATGGCCTGCAGTTTGGCCTCACTTGGAGCTGGGGAGTGGGGTTGCCACCTGGGCCTCACCCATGCTTGGTGACACAGGTACCCACGTGGGCCTCACTTGGACCTGGTGAATCTGGTCCTTACCTGGTCCTCACCCGTAACTGGTAACTCTGGTCACCACCTGGGAATCACCTGGACCTGGTGAATCTGGTCCCCATCTGGGCCTCACCCAGTCCTGGTGACTTTGTTCCCCACCTGGACCTGATTGCTGTGGACTCCTTCTTGGCGTCACCTGGAGCTGGTGACTCTGATCCTAACTGGGCCTCACCCAGATCTGGTGACTCTGGTCCTCACCTGTGGACCATTATGACCTGGATCTCTGTTGCACACCTGAGCCTCACCTGGACATGATGACTCTGGAACCCCTCTGGGCCTAACCCTGGCATGGTCACTCTAGTCCCCATCTGGATGTCACCTAGACCAGGTGAATCTGGTACCCCTCTAGGACTCAACTAGACCTGGGGATTCTAATCCTCAAGTGCGCCTCACCGAGACCTAGAGAATATGCTCCCCACCTGCTCCTCATCTGGACCTGGTGACTCTGGTTCTACCTGCGCATTATCGGGACATGTTTACTCTATGCCCCACTGGGACTGACCTCATCCTGGTAACTCTGGTCCTGACTTTGGCCTCTTCTGTACCAGGTGACCCTGGCTCCACCTGGGCTTCACCAGTAACTGGTGACTCTGATCCTAAGCATGGCCTCACCAGATCTGGTGACTGTGGTTCCCATCGGGACCTCATTTGGACCTCATATCTCTGGTCCCACCTGGGCCTCACCAGGACATGGTGTCTCTGGTACCCACCAGGGTAGCATCAGGATATGGTTACACTGTTCACTAACAGTGACCCAGCCGAACCTATTAACTCTGGTCTTCACCTGGGCCACACCTGGACATGGTGACACTCGTTCCCACCTGGGTCTCACCTGGACATGGTGAGTCGGATCCCCACCTGGTCCTCACCTGTAACTGGTGATTCTCGTTCCCACAAGGACATCCTGTGGACCTAGTGTCTGCAGTGTTATTAGCTTCTCATGTACCTCGTGACTCTGGTCTCCACCAGGGCCTCACAGGGACCTGGTGAGTGTGGTTGCCACCTGCACCTCACCTGGACTTGGAGATTCTGGTCTGCACCAGAGACTACCCTGGATCTGCGGACTGTGGTCCCCACCTGGTCTTCACCTGGATTTGGGGACTCCGGTCCCCATCTGGGCCTCACCTGGCCCTGTTGACCATGGTCCTCAACTGGGCACAATGGGGGCCCGGTGACTGTGTTCCACAAATGGACCTCACCTGGACCAGGTGACTCTGGTCACCCTCTGGGTCTCACCGTGCCCTAGTGAATATGAACGCCACTTTGGCCTGACTTAGACCTGCTGACCCTGGTTGCCACCTGTGCCTGAGCTCAAACTGTTGATGTATGGAACTTGTATGTAGCACAAGTCTACCACAGGAATTACAAGGAAATCGCTGAATTGAACTTGGAGGCAGTAGTCTTATGTGCCGGGAGATTCCAATTACCTCTCCCAACACTTCCGTCAAGCAGCGAGCCTAGGCCTTTTAGAAGCGAAGTGAACCAGCAGGCTGGATGTGGTGGTACAAGCCATAAGCTCAACTCTCAGAAGTGTGTTTGCATGGGAGGCAGATGTCTGCTACCCACACGGGTATCGGAGTTGGAACCTAGCTACACTCTGATTGTAGGCCGTTGGAAATCGCTGTATTCAACTCAGATACACGGGAGTTCAGGCCCAGTGCTCACACATGCTTTTCCCTCAACCTCTCCCAGCCACTAACATAAGGATGTTAGCAGCTACTCCTACAGTCAGGCAGGATGCGGGAGGGTTCTGCCCTGTCCTCAGCTCTCACAGGGAAGCATGTCTTGATGCCAGCTGTCAACTAGCTGCATTACTATGGCAGTGAGAAGATAGCAGTACTCTGAGTCAGGAGGTTCCAAGATTAACACTCTACTGCACCTGGAGATACCCTCCAGGTCTGCATTGTTAACTTGTACTCAGAAGACTCTGTCAATCGTCTCTGGTGAAGACGTGTGAAACTCACTCTGCAGGCAGTGTGGAAGTGTGAGGGACTGAGGGTGAGCTCAACTCTCAGAAGTAAGATGCTTTTGGACAAGGCGTTCAGCTACCCTCTCACGTATGGAACTTAGTTTGTAGCACCATTGTACCACAGGAATTACTAGGAAATCGCTGAACTGAGCTTGGAGGCACTAGTCTTGTGTGCCGGGTGATTCCAATTACCTCTCCCAGCACTTCCGTCAAACAGCGAGCCTAGGCCTTTTAGAAGCCAAGGGTACCAGAAGGCTGGATGTGGAGGTACAGGCCATAAGCTCAACTCTCAGAAGTGTGTATGCATGGGAGGCAGATGTCTGCTACCCAATCGGACATGGGATATGGAACCTGGCTACACTCTGATTGATGAAAGCCTTTGGAAATCGCTGTATTCAACTCAGATACACGGGAGTTCAGGCCCAGTACTCACACATGCTTTTCCCGCAACCTCTCCCAGCCACTAACATAAGGAAGTTAGCAGCTACTCCTACAGTCAGGCAGGATGCGGGAGGGTTCTGCCCTGTCCTCAGCTCTCACAGGGAAGCATGTCTTGAAGCCAGCTGTCAACTAGCTGCATTCCTATGGCAGTGAGAAGGTAGCAGTATTCTGAGTCAGGAGGTTCCAAGATTACCAGTCGACTGCACCTGGGGATACCCTCCAGGTCTGCATTGTTACCTTGCGTCTCAGAAGCCTCTGGCAAACGTCTCTGCTGAAGAGCTGCGAAACTCACTCTGCAGGCAGTGTGGAACTGTGAGGGACTGAGGCTGAGCTCAACTCTCAGAAGTAAGATGCTTTTGGACAAGGCGTTCAGCTACCCTCTCACGTATGGAACTAGTATGTAGCACCAGTCTACCACAGGAATTACTAGGAAATCGCTGAACTGAGCTTGGAGGCACTAGTCTTGTGTGCCGGGTGATTCCAATTACCTCTCCCAGCACTTCCGTCAAACAGCGAGCCTAGGCCTTTTAGAAGCCAAGGGTACCAGCAGGCTGGATGTGGAGGTACAGGCCATAAGCTCAACTCTCAGAAGTGTGTATGCATGGGAGGCAGATGTCTGCTACCCGCTCGTACATGGGATTTGGAACCTAGCTACACTCTGGTTGAGGAAAGCCGTTGGAAATCGCTGTATTCAACTCAGATACACGGGAGCTCAGGCCCAGTGCTCACACATGCTTTTCCCGCAACCTCTCCCAGCCACTAACATTAGGATGTTAGCAGCTACTCCTACAGTCAGGCAGGATGCGGGAGGGTTCTGCCCGTCCTCAGCTCTCACACGGAAGCATGTCTTGAAGCCAGCTGTAAACTAGCTGCATTCCTATGGCAGTGAGAAGGTAGGAGTATTCTGAGTTAGGAGGTTCCAAGATTACCAGTCTACTGCACCTGGGGATACCCTCCAGGTCTGCATTGTTACCCTGCGTCTCAGAAGCCTCTGGCAAACGTCTCTGCTGAAGACCTGCGAAACTCACTCTGCAGGCAGTGTGGAACTGTGAGGGACTGAGGCTAAGCTCAACTCTCAGAAGTAAGATGCTTTTGGACAAGACGTTCAGCTACCCTCTCACGTATGGAACTTAGTATGTAGCACCAGTGTACCACAGGAATTACTAGGAAATCGCTGAACTGAGCTTGGAGGCACTAGTCTTGTGTTCCGGGTGATTCCAATTACCTCTCCCAGCACTTCCGTCAAACAGCGAGCCTAGGGCTTTCAGAAGCCAAGGGTACCAGCAGGCTGGATGTGGAGGTACAGGCCATAAGCTCAACTCTCAGAAGTGTGTATGCATGGTAGGCAGATGTCTGCACCCACTCGGACATGGGATATGGAACCTGGCTACACTCTGATTGATGAAAGCCTTTGGAAATCGCTGTATTCAATTCAGATACACGGGAGTTCAGGCCCAGTGCTCACACATGCTTTTCGCGCAACCTCTCCCAGCCACTAACATAAGGATGTTAGCAGCTACTCCTACAGTCAGGCAGGATGCGGGAGGGTTCTGCCCTGTCCTCAGCTCTCACAGGGAAGCATGTCTTGAAGCCAGCTGTCAACTAGCTGCATTCCTATGGCAGTGAGAAAGTAGCAGTACTCTGAGTCAGGAGGTTCCAAGATTACCACTCTACTGCACCTGGAGATACCCTCCAGGTCTGCATTGTTAACTTGTACTCAGAAGCCTCTGGCAATCGTCTCTGGTGAAGACGTGTGAAACTCACTCTGCAGGCAGTGTGGAACTGTGAGGGACTGAGGGTGAGCTCACCTCTCAGAAGTAAGATGCTTTTGGACAAGGCGTTCAGCTACCTTCTCATATATGGAATTTAGTATGTAGCACCTGTCTACCACAAGAATTACTGGGAAATCGTGAATTGAGCTTGGAGGCACTCGTCTTGTGTGCCGGGAGATTCTAATTACCTCTCCCAGCACTTCCGTCTAACAGCGAGCCTAAGCCTTTTAGAAGCCAAGGGTACCAGCAAGCTGGATGTGGATGTACAGGCCATAAGCTCAACACTCAGAAGTGTGTATGCATGGGAGGCAGATGTCTGCTACCCACTCGGACATGGGAGTTGGAACCTAGCTATATTGTGATTGAAGAAGGCCATTGGAAATCGCTGTATTAAACTCAGATACAAGGGACTTCAGGCCCAGTGCTCACACATGCTTTTCCCGCAACCTCTCCCAACCACTAACATAAGGATGTTAGCAGCTACTCCTACAGTCAGGCAGGATGCGGGAGGGTTCTGCCCTGTCCTCAGCTCTCACAGGGAAGCATGTCTTGAAGCCAGCTGTCAACTAGCTGCATTCCTATGGCAGTGAGAAGGTAGCAGTATTCTGAGTCAGGAGGTTCCAAGATTACCAGTCTACTGCACCTGGGGATACGCTCCAGGTCTGCATTGTTACCCTGCGTCTCAGAAGCCTCTGGCAAACGTCTCTGCTGAAGACCTGCGAAACTCACTCGGCAGGCAGTGTGGAACTGTAAGGGATTGAGGCTGAGCTCAACTCTCAGAAGTAAGATGGTTTTGGAAAAGGCGTTCAGCTACCCTCTCACGTATGGAACTTAGTATGTAGCACCAGTCTACCACAGGAATTACTAGGATATCCCTAAACTGAGCTTGGAGGCACTAGTCCTGTGTGCCGGGTGATTCCAATTACCTCTCCCAGCACTTCGGTCAAACAGCGAGCCTAGGCCTTTTAGAAGCCAAGGGTACCAGCAGGCTGGCTGTGGAGGTACAGGCCATAAGCTCAACTCTCAGAAGTGTGTATGCATGGGAGGCAGATATCTACTACCCACTCTGACATGGGAGTTTTAACATAGCTATATTTTGATTGAAGAAGGCCATTGGAAATCGCTGTATTCAACTCAGATACACGGGAGTTCAGGCCCAGTGCTCACACATGCTTTTCCCGCAAACTCTCCCAGCCACTTACATAAGGATGTTAGCAGCTACTCCTACTGTCAGGCAGGATGCGGGAGGGTTCTGCCCTGTCTTCAGCTCTCACAGGGAAGCATGTCTTGAAGCCAGCTGTCAACTAGCTGCATTCCTATGGCAGTGAGAAGGTAGCAGTACTCTGAGTCAGGAGGTTCCAAGATTACCACTCTACTGCACCTGGAGATACCCTCCAGTTCTGCATTGTTAACTTGTACTCAGAAGCCTCTGGCAAACGTCTCTGGTGAAGACGTGTGAAACTCACTCTGCAGGCAGTGTGAAACTGTGAGGGACTGAGGGTGAGCTCACCTCTCAGAAGTAAGATGCTTTTGGACAAGGCGTTCAGCTACCTTCTCACATATGGAACTTAGTATGTAGCACCTGTCTACCACAAGAATTACTGGGAAATCGTGAATTGAGCTTGGAGTCACTCGTCTTTTTTCCGAGAGATTCCAATTACCTCTCCCAGCACTTCCGTCAAACAGCGAGCCTAGGCCTTTTAGAAGCCAAGGGTACCAGCAGGCTGGCTGTGGAGGGACAGGCCATAAGCTCAACTCTCAGAAGTGTGTATGCATGGGAGGCAGATGTCTGCTACCCGCTCGTACATGGGATTTGGAACCTAGCTACACTCTGGTTGAGGAAAGCCGTTGGAAATCGCTGTATTCAACTCAGATAAACGGAAGTTCAGGCCCAGTGCTCACACATGCTTTTCCCGCAACCTCTTCCAGCCACTAACATTAGGATGTTAGCAGCTACTCCTACAGTCAGGCAGCATGCGGGAGGGTTCTGCCCTGTCCTCAGCTCTCACAGGGAAGCATATCTTGAAGCCAGCTGTCAACTAGCTGCATTCCTATGGCAGTGAGAAGGTAGCAGTATTCTGAGTCAGGAGGTTCCAAGATTACCAGTCGACTGCACCTGGGGATACCCTCCAGGTCTGCATTGTTACCCTGCGTCTCAGAAGCCTCTGGCAAACGTCTCTGCTGAAGACCTGCGAAACTCACTCTGCAGGCAGTGTGGGACTGTGAGGGACTGAGGCTGAGCTCAACTCTAAGAAGTAAGATGGTTTTGGACAAGGCGTTCAGCTACACTCTCACGTATGCAACTTAGTATGTAGCACCAGTCTACCACAGGAATTACTAGGAAATCGCTGAACTGAGCTTGGAGGCACTAGTCTTGTGTGCCGGGTGATTCCAATTACCTCTCCCAGCACTTCCGTCAAACAGCGAGCCTAGGCCTTTTAGAAGCCAAGGTACCAGCAGGCTGGATGTGGAGGTACAGGCCATAAGCTCAACTCTCAGAAGTGTGTATGCATGGGAGGCAGATGTCTGCTACCCACTCGGACATATGATATGGAACCTGGCTACACTCTGATTGATGAAAGCCTTTGAAATCGCTGTATTCAACTCAGATACACGGGAGTTCAGGCCCAGTGCTCACACATGCTTTTCGCGCAACCTCTCCCAGCCACTAACATAAGGATGTTAGCAGCTACTCCTACAGTCAGGCAGGATGCAGAAGGGTTCTGCCCTGTCCTCAGGTCTCACAGGTAAGCATGTCTTCAAGCCAGCTGTCAACTAGCTGCATTCCTATGGCAGTGAGAAGGTAGCAGTACTCTGAGTCAGGAGGTTCCAAGATTACCACTCTACTGCACCTGGAGATACTCTCCAGGTCTGCATTGTTGACTTATACTCAGAAGCCTCTGGCAATCGTCTCTGGTGAAGACGTGTGAAACTCACTCTGCAGGCAGTGTGGAACTGTGAGGGACTGAGGGTGAGCTCAACTCTCAGAAGTAAGATGCTTTTGGACAAGGCGTTCAGCTACCTTCTCACATATGGAACTTAGTATGTAGCACCTGTCTACCACAAGAATTACTGGGAAATCGTGAATTGAGCTTGGAGGCACTTGTCTTGTGTGCCGGGAGATTCCAATTACCTCTCCCAGCACTTCCGTCAAACAGCGAGCCTAGGCCTTTTAGAAGCCAAGGGTACCAGCAGGCTGGCTGTGGAGGTACAGGCCGTATTCTCAACTCTCAGAAGTGTGTATGCATGGGACTCAGATGTCTGCTACGCGCTCGTACATGGGATTTGGAACCTAGCGACACTCTGGTTGAGGAAAGCCGTTGGAAATCGCTGTATTCAACTCAGATACACGGGAGTTCAGCCCAAGTGCTCACACATGCTTTTCCCGCAACCTCTCCCAGCCACTAACATTAGGATGTTAGCAGCTACTCCTACAGTCAGGCAGCATGCGGGAGGGTTCTGCCCTGTCCTCAGCTCTCTCAGGGAAGCATGTCTTGAAGCCAGCTAGCTGTCAACTAGCTGCATTCCTATGGCAGTGAGAAGGTAGCAGTATTCTGAGTCAGGAGGTTCCAAGATTACCAGTCGACTGCACCTGGGGATACCCTCCAGGTCTGCAATTTTACCCTGCGTCTCAGAAGCCTCTGGCAATCGTCTCTGCTGAAGACCTGCGAAACTCACTCTGCAGGCAGTGTGGAACTGTGAGGGACTGAGGCTGAGCTCAACTCTCAGAAGTAAGATGGTTTTGGACAAGGCGTTCAGCTACCCTCTCACGTATGGAACTTTGTATGTAGCACCAGTCTACCAAAGGAATTACTAGGAAATCGCTGAACTGAGCTTGGAGGCACTAGTCTTGTGTGCCGGGTGATTCCAATTACCTCTCCCAGCACTTCCGTCAAACAGCGAGCCTAGGCCTTTTAGAAGCCAAGGGTACCAGCAGGCTGGATGTGGAGGTACAGGCCATAAGCTCAACTCTCAGAAGTGTATATGCATGGGAGGCAGATGTCTGCTACCCACTCGGACATTGCATTTGGAACCTAGCTACACTGTGATTGAAATAGGCCATTGGAAATCGCTGTATTCAACTCAGATACACGGGAGTTCAGGCCCGGTGCTCACACATGCTTTTCCCGCAACCTCTCCCAGCCACTAACATAAGGATGTTAGCAGCTACTCCTACAGTCAGGCAGCATGCGGGAGGGTTCTGCCCTGTCCTCAGCTCTCACAGGGAAGCATGTCTTGAAGCCAGCTGTCAACTAGCTGCATTCGTATGGCAGTGAGAAGGTAGCAGTATTCTGAGTCAGGAGGTTCCAAGATTACCAGTCGACTGCACCTGGGGATACCCTCCAGGTCTGCATTGTTACCCTGCGTCTCAGAAGCCTCTGGCAAACGTCTCTGCTGAAGACCTGCGAAACTCACTCTGCAGGCAGTGTGGAACTGTGAGGGACTGAGGGTGAGCTCAACTCTCAGAAGTAAGATGGTTTTGGACAAGGCGTTCAGCTACCCTCTCACGTATGGTACTTAGTATGTAGCACCAGTCTACCACAGGAATTACTAGGAAATCGCTGAACTGAGCTTGGAGGCACTAGTCGTGTGTGCGGGGTGATTCCAATTACCGCTCCCAGCACTTCCGTCAAACAGCGAGCCTAGGCCTTTTAGAAGCCAAGGGAACGAGCAGGCTGGATGTGGAGGTACAGGCCATAAGCTCAACTCTCAGAAGTGTGTATGCATGGGAGGCAGATGTCTGCTACCCACTCGGACATGGGAGTTGGAACCTAGCTACACTGTGATTGAAGAAGGCCATTGGAAATCGCTGTATTCAACTCAGATACACGGGAGTTCAGGCCCAGTGCTCAAACATGCTTTTCCCGCAACCTCTCCCAGCCACTAACATTAGGATGTTAGCAGCTACTCCTACAGTCAGGCAGGATGCGGGAAGGTTCTGCCCTGTCCTCAGCCCTCACAGGGAAGCATGTCTTGAAGCCAGCTGTCAACCAGCTGCATTCCTATGGCAGTGAGAAGGTAGCAGTACTCTGAGTCAGGAGGTTCCAAGATTACCACTCTACTGCACCTGGAGATACCCTCCAGGTCTGCATTGTTAACTTGTACTCGGAAGCCTCTGGCAATCGTCTCTGGTGAAGACGTGTGAAACTCACTCTGCAGGCAGTGTGGAAGTGTGAGGGACTGATGGTGGGCTCAACTCTCAGAAGTAAGATGCTTTTGGACAAGGCGTTCAGCTACCATCTCACATATGGAACTTAGTATGTAGCACCTGTCTACCACAAGAATTACTGGGAAATCGTGAATTGAGGTTGGAGGCACTAGTCTTGTGTGCCGGGAGATTCCAATTACCTCTCCCAGCACTTCCGTCAAACAGCGAGCCTAGGCCTTTTAGAAGCCAAGGGTACCAGCAGGCTGGATGTGGAGGTACAGGCCTTAAGCTCAACTCTCAGAAGTGTGTATGCATGGGAGGCAGATGTCTGCTACCCACTCGGACATGGGAGTTGGAACCTAGCTACACTGTGATTGAAGAAGGCCCTTGGAAATCGCTGTATTCAACTCAGATACTCGGGAGTTCAGGCCCAGTGCTCACACATGCTTTTCCCGCAACCTCTCCCAGCCACTAACATAAGGATGTTAGCAGCTACTCCTACAGTCAGGCAGCATGCGGGAGGGTTCTGCCCTTTCCTCAGCTCTCACAGGGAAGCATGTCTTGAAGCCAGCTGTCAACTAGCTGCATTCCTATGGCAGTGAGAAGGTAGCAGTATTCTGAGTCAGGAGGTTCCAAGATTACCAGTCGACTGCACCTGGGGATACCCTCCATGTCTGCATTGTTACCCTGCGTCTCAGAAGCCTCTGGCAAACGTCTCTGCTGAAGACCTGCGAAACTCACTCTGCAGGCAGTGTGGAACTGTGAGGGACTGAGGCTGAGCTCAACTCTCAGAAGTAAGATGGTTTTTGACAAGGCGTTCAGCTACCCTCTCACGTATGGAACTTAGTATGTAGCACCAGTCTACCACAGGAATTACTAGGAAATCGCTGAACTGAGCTTGGAGGCACTAGTCTTGTGTGCCGGGGGATTCCAATTACCTCTCCCAGGACTTCCGTCAAACAGCGAGCCTAGGCCTTTTAGAAGCCAAGGGTACCAGCAGGCTGGATGTGGAGGTACAGGCCATAAGCTCAACTCTCAGAAGTGTGTATGCATGGGAGGCAGATGTGTGCTACCCACTCGGACATGGGAGTTGGAACCTAGCTACACTGTGATTGAAGAAGGCCATTGGAAATCGCTGTATTCAACTCAGATACACGGGAGTTCAGGCCCAGTGCTCACACATGCTTTTCCCGCAACCTCTCCCAGCCACTAACATTAGGATGTTAGCAGCTACTCCTACAGTCAGGCAGCATGCGGGAGGGTTCTGCCCTGTCCTCAGCTCTCACAGGGAAGCATGTCTTGAAGCCAGCTGTCAACTAGCTGCATTCCTATGGCAGTGAGAAGGTAGCAGTACTCTGAGTCAGGAGGTTCCAAGATTACCGCTCTACTGCACCTGGAGATACCCTCCAGGTCTGCATTGTTAACTTGTACTCAGAAGCCTCTGGCAATCGTCTCTGGTGAAGACGTGTGAAACTGACTCTGCAGGCAGTGTGGAACTGTGAGGGACTGAGGGTGGGCTCAACTCTCAGAAGTAAGATGCTTTTGGACAAGGCGTTCAGCTACCATCTCACATATGGAACTTAGTATGTAGCACCTGTCTACCACAAGAATTACTGGGAAATCTTGAATTGAGCTTGGAGGCCCTCGTCTTGTGTGCCGGGAGATTCCAATTACCTCTCCCAGCACTTCCGTCAAACAGCGAGCCTAGGCCTTTTAGAAGCCAAGGGTACCAGCAGGCTGGCTGTGGAGGTACAGCCCATAAGCTCAACTCTCAGAAGTGTGTATGCATGGGAGGCAGATGTCTTCTACCCGCTCGTACATGGGATTTGGAACCTAGCTACATTGTGATTGAAGAAGGCCATTGGAAATCGCTGTATTCAACTCAGATACACGGGAGTTCAGGCCCAGTGCTCACACATGCTTTTCCCGCAACCTCTCCCAGCCACTAACATTAGGATGTTAGCAGCTACTCCTACAGTCAGGCAGGAAGCGGGAGGGTTCTGCCCTGTCCTCAGCTCTCACAGGGAAGCATGTCTTGAAGCCAGCTGTCAACTAGCTGCATTCCTATGGCAGTGAGAAGGTAGCAGTATTCTGAGTCAGGAGGTTCCAAGATTACCAGTCGACTGCACCTGGGGATACCCTCCAGGTCTGCATTGTTACCCTGCGTCTCAGAAGCCTCTGGCAAACGTCTCTGCTGAAGACCTGCGAAACTCACTCTGCAGGCAGTGTGGAACTGTGAGGGACTGAGGCTGAGCTCAACTCTCAGAAGTAAGATGGTTTTGGACAAGGCGTTCAGCTACCCTCTCACGAATGGAACTTAGTATGTAGCACCAGTCTACCACAGGAATTACTAGGAAATCGCTGAACTGAGCTTGGAGGCACTAGTCTTGTGTGCCGGGTGATTCCAATTACCTCTCCCAGCACTTCCGTCAAACAGCGAGCCTAGGCCTTTTAGAAGGCAAGGGTACCAGCAGGCTGGATTTGGAGGTACAGGCCATAAGCTCAACTCTCAGAAGTGTGTATGCATGGGAGGCTGAAGTCTGCTACCCACTCGGACATGGGAGTTGGAACCTAGCTACACTGTGATTGAAGAAGGCCATTGGAAATCGCTGTATTCAACTCAGATACACGGGAGTTCAGGCCCAGTGCTCACACATGCTTTTCCCGCAACCTCTCCCAGCCACTAACATAAGGATGTTAGCAGCTACTCCTACAGTCAGGCAGGATGCGGGAGGGTTCTGCCCTGACCTCAGCTCTCACAGGGAAGCATGTCTTGAAGCCAGCTGTCAACTAGCTGCATTCCTATGGCAGTGAGAAGGTAGCAGTACTCTGAGTCAGGAGGTTCCAAGATTACCGCTCTACTGCACCTGGAGATACCCTCCAGGTCTGCATTGTTAACTTGTACTCAGAAGCCTCTGGCAATCGTCTCTGGTGAAGACGTGTGAAACTCACTCTGCAGGCAGTGTGGAACTGTGAGGGACTGAGGGTGGGCTCAACTCTCAGAAGTAAGATGCTTTTGGACAAGGCGTTCAGCTACCATCTCACATATGGAACTTAGTATGTAGCACCTGTCTACCACAAGAATTACTGGGAAATCTTGAATTGAGCTTGGAGGCCCTCGTCTTGTGTGCCGGGAGATTCCAATTACCTCTCCCAGCACTTCCGTCAAACAGCGAGCCTAGGCCTTTTAGAAGCCAAGGGTACCAGCAGGCTGGCTGTGGAGGTACAGCCCATAAGCTCAACTCTCAGAAGTGTGTATGCATGGGAGGCAGATGTCTTCTACCCGCTCGTACATGGGATTTGGAACCTAGCTACATTGTGATTGAAGAAGGCCATTGGAAATCGCTGTATTCAACTCAGATACACGGGAGTTCAGGCCCAGTGCTCACACATGCTTTTCCCGCAACCTCTCCCAGCCACTAACATTAGGATGTTAGCAGCTACTCCTACAGTCAGGCAGGAAGCGGGAGGGTTCTGCCCTGTCCTCAGCTCTCACAGGGAAGCATGTCTTGAAGCCAGCTGTCAACTAGCTGCATTCCTATGGCAGTGAGAAGGTAGCAGTATTCTGAGTCAGGAGGTTCCAAGATTACCAGTCGACTGCACCTGGGGATACCCTCCAGGTCTGCATTGTTACCCTGCGTCTCAGAAGCCTCTGGCAAACGTCTCTGCTGAAGACCTGCGAAACTCACTCTGCAGGCAGTGTGGAACTCTGAGGGACTGAGGCTGAGCTCAACTCTCAGAAGTAAGATGGTTTTGGACAAGGCGTTCAGCTACCCTCTCACGAATGGAACTTAGTATGTAGCACCAGTCTACCACAGGAATTACTAGGAAATCGCTGAACTGAGCTTGGAGGCACTAGTCTTGTGTGCCGGGTGATTCCAATTACCTCTCCCAGCACTTCCGTCAAACAGCGAGCCTAGGCCTTTTAGAAGGCAAGGGTACCAGCAGGCTGGATTTGGAGGTACAGGCCATAAGCTCAACTCTCAGAAGTGTGTATGCATGGGAGGCTGAAGTCTGCTACCCACTCGGACATGGGAGTTGGAACCTAGCTACACTGTGATTGAAGAAGGCCATTGGAAATCGCTGTATTCAACTCAGATACACGGGAGTTCAGGCCCAGTGCTCACACATGCTTTTCCCGCAACCTCTCCCAGCCACTAACATAAGGATGTTAGCAGCTACTCCTACAGTCAGGCAGGATGCGGGAGGGTTCTGCCCTGACCTCAGCTCTCACAGGGAAGCATGTCTTGAAGCCAGCTGTCAACTAGCTGCATTACTATGGCAGTGAGAAGGTAGCAGTACTCTGAGTCAGGAGGTTCCAAGATTATCACTCTACTGCACCTGGAGATACCCTCCAGGTCTGCATTGTTAACTTGTACTCAGAAGCCTCTGGCAATCGTCTCTGGTGAAGACGTGTGAAACTCACTCTGCAGGCAGTGTGGAACTGTGAGGGACTGAGGGTGGGCTCAACTCTCAGAAGTAAGATGCTTTTGGACAAGGCGTTCAGCTACCATCTCACATATGGAACTTAGTATGTAGCACCTGTCTACCACAAGAATTACTGGGAAATCGTGAATTGAGCTTGGAGGCACTCGTCTTGTGTGCCGGGAGATTCCAATTACCTCTCCCAGCACTTCCGTCAAACAGCGAGCCTAGGCCTTTTAGAAGCCAAGGGTACCAGCAGGCTGGATGTGGAGGTACAGGCCATAAGCTCAACTCTCAGAAGTGTGTATGCATGGGAGGCAGATGTCTGCTACCCGCTCGTACATGGAATTTGGAACATAGCTACACTCTGGTTGAGGAAAGCCGTTGGAAATCGCTGCATTCAACTAAGATACACGGGAGTTCAGGCCCAGTGCTCACACATGCTTTTCCCGCAACCTCTCCCAGCCACTAACATAAGGATGTTAGCAGCTACTCCTACAGTCGGGCAGCATCGGGAGGGTTCTGCCCTTTCCTCAGCTCTCACAGGGAAGCATGTCTTGAAGCCAGCTGTCAACTAGCTGCATTCTTATGGCAGTGAGAAGATAGCAGTATTCTGAGTCAGGAGGTTCCAAGATTACCAGTCGACTGCACCTGGGGATACCCTCCAGGTCTGCATTGTTACCCTGCGTCTCAGAAGCCTCTGGCAAACGTCTCTGCTGAAGACCTGCGAAACTCACTCTGCAGGCAGTGTGGAACTCTGAGGGAGTGAGGCTGAGCTCAACTCTCAGAAGTAAGATGGTTTTGGACAAGGCGTTCAGCTACCCTCTCACGTATGGAACTTAGTATGTAGCACCAGTCTACCACAGGAATTACTAGGAAATCGCTGAACTGAGCTTGGAGGCACTAGTCTTGTGTGCCGGGTGATTCCAATTACCTCTCCCAGCACTTCCGTCAAACAGCGAGCCTAGGCCTTTTAGAAGCCAAGGGTACCAGCAGGCTGGATGTGGAGGTACAGGCCATAAGCTCAACTCTCAGAAGTGTGTATGCATGGGAGGCAGATGTCTGCTACCCACTCGGACATGGGAGTTGGAACCTAGCTACACTGTGATTGAAGAAGGCCATTGGAAATAACTGTATTCAACTCAGATACACGGGAGTTCAGGCCCAGTGCTCACACATGCTTTTCCCGCAACCTCTCCCAGCCACTAACATTAGGATGTTAGCAGCTACACCTACAGTCAGGCAGGATGAGGGAGGGTTCTGCCCTGTCCTCAGCTCTCACAGGGAAGCATGTCTTGAAGCCAGCTGTCAACTAGCTGCATTTCTATGGCAGTGAGAAGGTAGCAGTACTCTGAGTCAGGAGGTTCCAAGATTACCACTCTACTGCACCTGGAGATACCCTCCAGGTCTGCATTGTTAACTTGTACTCAGAAGCCTCTGGCAATCGTCTCTGGTGAAGACGTGTGAAACTCACTCTGCAGGCAGTGTGGAAGTGTGAGGGACTGATGGTGAGCTCAACTCTCAGAAGTAAGATGCTTTTGGACAAGGCGTTCAGCTACCTTCTCACATATGGAACTTAGTATGTAGCAACTGTCTACCACAAGAATTACTGGGAAATCGTGAATTGAGCTTGGAGGCACTCGTCTTGTGTGCCGGGAGATTCCAATTACCTCTCCCAGCACTACCGTCAAACAGCGAGCCTAGGCCTTTTAGAAGCCAGCATACCAGCAGGCTGGATGTGGAGGTACAGGCCATAAGCTCAACTCTCAGAAGTGTGTATGCATGGGAGGCAGATGTCTGCTACCCGCTCGTACATGGGATTTGGAACCTAGCTACACTCTGGTTGAGGAAAGCCGTTGGAAATCGCTGTATTCAACTCAGATACACGGGAGTTCAGGCCCAGTGCTCACACATGCTTTTCCCGCAACCTCTCCCAGCCACTAACATAAGGATGTTAGCAGCTACTCCTACAGTCGGGCAGCATGCGGGAGGGTTCTGCCCTGTCCTCAGCTCTCACAGGGAAGCATGTCTTGAAGCCAGCTGTCAACTAGCTGCATTCCTATGGCAGTGAGAAGGTAGCAGTATTCTGAGTCAGGAGGTTCCAAGATTACCAGTCGACTGCACCTGGGGGTACCCTCCAGGTCTGCATTGTTACCCTGAGTCTCATAAGCCTCTGGCAAACGTCTCTGCTGAAGACCTGCGAAACTCACTCTGCAGGCGGTGTGGAACTGTGAGGGACTGAGGCTGAGCTCAACTCTCAGAAGTAAGATGGTTTTGGACAAGGCGTTCAGCTACCCTCTCACGTATGGAACTTAGTTTGTAGCACCAGTCTACCACAGGAATTACTAGGAAATCGCTGAACTTAGCTTGGAGGCACTAGTCTTGTGTGCCGGGTGATTCCAATTACCTCTCCCAGCACTTCCGTCAAACAGCGAGCCTAGGCCTTTTAGAAGCCAAGGGTACCAGCAGGCTGGATTTGGAGGTACAGGTCATAAGCTCAACTCTCAGAAGTGTGTATGCATGGGAGGCAGATGTCTGCTACCCACTCGGACATGGGAGTTGGAACCTAGCTACACTGTGATTGAAGAAGGCCATTGGAAATAACTGTATTCAACTCAGATACACGGGAGTTCAGGCCCAGTGCTCACACATGCTTTTCCCGCAACCTCTCCCAGCCACTAACATTAGGATGTTAGCAGCTACACCTACAGTCAGGCAGGATGCGGGAGGGTTCTGCCCTGTCCTCAGCTCTCACATGGAAGCATGTCTTGAAGCCAGCTGTCAACTAGCTGCATTCCTATGGCAGTGAGAAGGTAGCAGTATTCTGAGTCAGGAGGTTCCAAGACTACCAGTCGACTGCACCTGGGGATACCCTCCAGGTCTGCATTGTTACCCTGCGTCTCAGAAGTCTCTGGCAAACGTCTCTGCTGAAGACCTGCGAAACACACTCTGCAGGCAGTGTGGAACTGTGAGGGACTGAGGCTGAGCTCAACTCTCGGAAGTAAGATGGTTTTGGACAAGGCGTTCAGCTACCCTCTCACGTATGGAACTTAGAATTAGCACCAGTCTACCACAGGAATTACTAGGAAATCGCTGAACTGAGCTTGGAGGCACTAGTCTTGTGTGCCGGGTGATTCCAATTACCTCTCCCAGCACTTCCGTCAAACAGCGAGCCTAGGCCTTTTAGAAGCCAAGGGTACCAGCAGGCTGGATGTGGAGGTACAGGCCATATGCTCAACTCTCAGAAGTGTATATGCATGGGAGGCAGATGTCTGCTACCCACTCTGACATGGGAGTTGGAACCTAGCTACACTGTGATTGAAGAAGGCCATTGGAAATCGCTGTATTCAACTCAGATACACGGGAGTTCAGACCCAGTGCTCACACATGCTTTTCCCGCAACCTCGCCCAGCCACTAACATTAGGATGTTAGCAGCTACTCCTACAGTCAGGCAGGATGCGGGAGGGTTCTGCCCTGTCCTCAGCTCTCACAGGGAAGCGTGTCTTGAAGCCAGCTGTCAACTAGGTGCATTCCTATGGCAGTGAGAAGGTAGCAGTACTCTGAGTCAGGAGGTTCCAAGATTACCACTCTACTGCACCTGGAGATACCCTCCAGGTCTGCATTGTTAACTTGTACTCAGAAGCCTCTGGCAATCGTCTCTGGTGAAGACGTGTGAAACTCACTCTGCAGGCAGTGTGGAAGTGTGAGGGACTGAGGGTGTGCACAACTCTCAGAAGTAAGATGCTTTTGGACAAGGCGTTCAGCTAACTTCTCACATATGAAACTTAGTATGCAGCACCTGTCTACCACAAGAATTACTGGGAAATCGTGAATTGAGCTTGGAGGCACTCGTCTTGTGTGCCGGGAGATTCCAATTACCTCTCCCAGCACTTCCGTCAAACAGCGAGCCTAGGCCTTTTAGAAGCCAAGGGTACCAGCAGGCTGGATGTGGATGTACAGGCCATAAGCTCAACTCTCAGAAGTGTGTATGCATGGGAGGCAGATGTCTGCTACCCGCTCGTACATGGGATTTGGAACCTAGCTACACTCTGGTTGAGGAAAGTCGTTGGAAATCGCTGTATTCAACTCAGATACACGGGAGTTCAGGCCCAGTGCTCACACATGCTTTTCCCGCAACCTCTCCCAGCCACTAACATAAGGATGTTAGCAGCTACTCCTACAGTCAGGCAGCATGCGGGAGGGTTCTGCCCTGTCCTCAGCTCTCACAGGGAAGCATGTCTTGAAGCCAGCTGTCAACTAGCTGCATTCCTATGGCAGTGAGAAGGTAGCAGTATTCTGAGTCAGGAGGTTCCAAGATTACCAGTCGACTGCACCTGGGGATACCCTCCAGGTCTGCATTGTTACCCTGCGTCTCAGAAGCCTCTGGCAAACGTCTCTGCTGAAGACCTGCGAAACTCACTCTGCAGGCAGTGTGGAACTGTGAGGGACTGAGGGTGAGCTCAACTCTCAGAAGTAAGACGGTTTTGGACAAGGCGTTCAGCTACCCTCTCACGTATGGAACTTAGTATGTAGCACCAGTCTAAGACAGGAATTACTAGGAAATCGCTGAACTGAGCTTGGAGGCATTAGTCTTGTGTGCCGGGTGATTCCAATTACCTCTCCCAGCACTTCCGTCAAACAGCGAGCCTAGGCCTTTTAGAAGCCAAGGGTACGAGCAGGCTGGATGTGGAGGTACAGGCCATAAGCTCAACTCTCAGAAGTGTATATGCATGGGAGGCAGATGTCTGCTACCCCCTCGGACATGGGAGTTGGAACCTAGCTACACTGTGATTGAAGAAGGCCATTGGAAATCGCTGTATTCAACTCAGATACACGGGAGTTCAGGCCCAGTGCTCCCACATGCTTTTCCCGCAACCTCTCCAAGCCACTAACATTAGGATGTTAGCAGCTACTCCTACAGTCAGGCAGCATGCGGGAAGGTTCTGCCCTGTCCTCAGCTCTCACAGGGAAGCATGTCTTGAAGCCAGCTGTCAACTAGCTGCATTCCTATGGCAGTGAGAAGAGAGCAGTATTCTGAGTCAGGAGGTTCCAAGATTACCAGTCGACTGCACCTGGGGATACCCTCCAGGTCTGCATTGTTACCCTGCGTCTCAGAAGCCCCTGGCAAACGTCTCTGCTGAAGACCTGCGAAAATCACTCTGCAGGAAGTGTGGAACTGTCAGGGACTGAGGCTGAGCTCAACTCTCAGAAGTAAGATGGTTTTGGACCAGGCGTTCAGCTACCCTCTCACGTATGGAACTTAGTATGTAGCACCAGTCTAACACAGGAATTACTAGGAAATCGCTGAACTGAGCTTGTAGGCACTAGTCTTGTGTGCCGGGTGATTCCAATTACCTCTCGCAGCACTTCCGTCAAACAGCGAACCTAGGCCTTTTAGAAGCCAAGGGTACCAGCAGGCTGGATGTGGAGGTACAGGCCATAAGCTCAACTCTCAGAAGTGTATATGCATGGGAGGCAGATGTCTGCTACCCACTCGGACATGGCAGTTGGAACCTAGCTACACTGTGATTGAAGAAGGCCATTGGAAATCGCTGTATTCAACTCAGATACACGGGAGTTCAGGCCCAGTGCTCACACATGCTTTTCGCGCAACCTCTCCCGGGCACTAACATAAGGATGTTAGCAGCTACTCCTACAGTCAGGCAGGATGCGGGAGGGTTCTGCCCTGTCCTCAGCTCTCACAGGGAATCATGTCTTGAAGCCAGCTGTCAACTAGCTGCATTCCTATGGCAGTGAGAAGGTAGCAGTACTCTGAGTCAGGAGGTTCCAAGATTACCACTCTACTGCACCTGGAGATACCCTCCAGGTCTGCATTGTTAACTTGTACTCAGAAGACACTGGCAATCGTCTCTGGTGAAGACGTGTGAAACTCACTCTGCAGGCAGTGTGGAAGTGTGAGGGACTGAGGGTGTGCTCACTCTCAGAAGTAAGATGCTTTTGGACAAGGCGTTCAGCTACCTTCTCACATATGGAACTTAGTATGTAGCACCTGTCTACCACAAGAATTACTGGGAAATCGTGAATTGAGCTTGGAGGCACTCGTCTTGTGTACCGGGAGATTCCAATTACCTCTCCTAGCATTTCCGTCAAACAGCGAGCCTAGGCCTTTTAGAAGCCAAGGGTACCAGCAGGCTGGATGTGGAGGTAAAGGCCATAAGCTCAACTCTCAGAAGTGTGTATGCATGGGAGGCAGATGTCTGCTACCCGCTCGTACATGGGATTTGGAACATAGCTACACTCTGGTTGAGGAAAGTCGTTGGAATTCCCTGTATTCAACTCAGATACACGGGAGTTCAGGCCCAGTGCTCACACATGCTTTTCCCGCAACCTCTCCCAGCCACTAACATAAGGATGTTAGCAGCTACTCCTACAGTCAGGCAGCATGCGGGAGGGTTCTGCCCTGTCCTTAGCTCTCACAGGGAAGCATGTCTTGAAGCCAGCTTTCAACTAGCTGCATTCCTATGGCAGTGAGAAGGTAGCAGTATTCTGAGTCAGGAGGTTCCAAGATTACCAGTCGACTGCACCTGGGGATACCCTCCAGGTCTGCATTGTTACCCTGCGTCTCTGAAGCCTCTGGCAAACGTCTCTGCTGAAGACCTGCGAAACTCACTCTGCAGGCAGTGTGGAACTGTGAGGGACTGAGGCTGAGCTCAACTCTCAGAAGTAAGATGGTTTTGGACAAGGCGTTCAGCTACCCTCTCACGTATGGAACTTAGTATGTAGCACCAGTCTACCACAGGAATTACTAGGAAATCCCTGAACTGAGCTTGGAGGCACTAGTCTTGTGTGCCGGGTGATTCCAATTACCTCTCCCAGCACTTCCGTCAAACAGCGAGCCTAGGCCTTTTAGAAGCCAAGGTTACCAGCAGGCTGGCTGTGGAGGTACAGGCCATAAGCTCAACTCTCAGAAGTGTGTATGCATGGGAGGCAGATGTCTGCTACCCACTCGGACATGGGAGTTGGAACCTAGCTACACTGTGATTGAAGAAGGCCATTGGAAATCGCTGTATTCAACTCAGATACACGGGAGTTCAGGCCCAGTGCTCACACATGCTTTTCCCGCAACCTCTCCCAGCCACTAACATAAGGATGTTAGCAGCTACTCCTACAGTCAGGCAGCATGCGGGAGGGTTCTGTCCTGTCCTCAGCTCTCACAGGGAAGCATGTCTTGAAGCCAGCTGTCAACTAGCTGCATTCCTATGGCAGTGAGAAGGTAGCAGTACTCTGAGTCAGGAGGTTCCAGGATTACCACTCTACTGCACCTGGAGATACCCTCCAGGTCTGCATTGTTAACATTTACTCAGAAGCCTCTGGCAATCGTCTCTGCTGAAGACCTGCGAAACTCACTCTGCAGGCAGTGTGGAACTGTGAGGGACTGAGGCTGAGCTCAACTCTCAGAAGTAAGATGGTTTTGGACAAGGCGTTCAGCTACCCTCTCACGTACGGAACTTAGTATGTAGCACCAGTCTACCACAGGAATTCCTAGGAAATCGCTGAACTGAGCTTGGAGGCACTAGTCTTGTGTGCCGGGTGATTCCAATTACCTCTCCCAGCACTTCCGTCAAACAGCGAGCCTAGGCCTTTTAGAAGCCAAGGGTACCAGCAGGCAGGATGTGGAGGTACAGGCCATAAGCTCAACTCTCAGAAGTGTGTATGCATGGGAGGCAGATGTGTGCTACCCACTCGGACATGGGAGTTGGAACCTAGCTACACTGTGATTGAAGAAGGCCATTGGAAATCGCTGTATTCAACTCAGATACACGGGAGTTCAGGCCCAGTGCTCACACATGCTTTTCCCCCAACCTCTCCCAGCCACTAACATAAGGATGTTAGCAGTTACTCCTACAGTCAGGCAGGATGCGGGAGGGTTCTGCCCTGTCCTCAGCTCTCACAGGGAAGCATGTCTTGAAGCCAGCTGTCAGCTAGCTGCATTCCTATGGCAGTGAGAAGGTAGCAGTACTCTGAGTCAGGAGGTTCCAAGATTACCACTCTACTGGACCTGGAGATACCCTCCAGGTCTGCATTGTTAACTTGTACTCAGAAGCCTCTGGCAATCGTCTCTGGTGAAGACGTGTGAAACTCACTGTGCAGGCAGTGTGGAAGTGTGAGGGACTGAGGGTGGGCTCAAGTCTCAGAAGTAAGATGCTTTTGGACAAGGCGTTCAGCTACCATCTCACGTATGGAAATTAGTATGTAGTACCTGTCTACCACAAGAATTGCTGGGAAATCGTGAATTGAGCTTGGAGGCACTCGTCTTGTGTGCCGGGAGATTCCAATTACCTCTCCCAGCACTTCCGTCAAACAGCGAGCCTAGGCCTTTTAGAAGCCAAGGGTACCAGCAGGCTGGCTGTGGAGGTATAGGCCATATGCTCAACTCTCAGAAGTGTGTATGCATGGGAGGCAGATGTCTGCTACGCGCTCGTACATGGGATTTGGAACCTAGCGACACTCTGGTTGAGGAAAGCCGTTGGAAATCGCTGTATTCAACTCAGATACACGGGAGTTCAGGCCCAGTGCTCACACATGCTTTTCCCGCAACCTCTCCCAGCCACTAACATTAGGATGTTAGCAGCTACTCCTACAGTCAGGCAGCATGCGGGAGTGTTCTGCCCTGTCCTCAGCTCTCTCAGGGAAGCATGTCTTGAAGCCACCTAGCTGTCAACTAGCTGCATTCCTATGGCAGTGAGAAGGTAGCAGTATTCTGAGTCAGGAGGTTCCAAGATTACCAGTCGACTGCACCTGGGGATACCCTCCAGGTCTGCATTGTTACCCTGCGTCTCAGAAGCCTCTGGCAAACGTCTCTGCTGAAGACCTGCGAAACTCACTCTGCAGGCAGTGTGGAACTGTGAGGGACTGAGGGTGAGCTCAACTCTCAGAAGTAAGATGGTTTTGGACATGGCCTTCAGCTACCCTCTCACGTATGGAACTTAGTATGTAGCACCAGTCTACGACAGGAATTACTAGGAAATCGCTGAACTGAGCTTGGAGGCACTAGTCTTGTGTGCCGGGTGATTCCAATTACCTCTCCCAGGACTTCCGTCAAACAGCGAGCCTAGGCCTTTTACAAGCCAAGCGTACCAGCAGGCTGGATGTGGAGGTACAGGCCATAAGCTCAACTCTCAGAAGTGTGTATGCATGGGAGTCAGATGTGTGCTACCCACTCGGACATGGGAGTTGGAACCTAGCTACACTGTGATTGAAGAAGGCCATTGGAAATCGCTGTATTCAACTCAGATACACGGGAGTTCACTCCCAGTGCTCACACATGCTTTTCCCGCAACCTCTCCCAGCCACTAACATAAGGATGTTAGCAGCTACTCCTACAGTCAGGCAGGATGCGGGAGGGTTCTGCCCTGTCCTCATCTCTCACAGGGAAGCATGTCTTGAAGCCAGCTGTCAACTAGCTGCATTCCTATGGCAGTGAGAAGGTAGCAGTACTCTGAGTCAGGAGGTTCCAAGATTACCACTCTACTGCACCTGGAGATACCCTCCAGGTCTGCATTGTTAACTTGTACTCAGAAGCCTCTGGCAATCGTCTCTGGTGAAGACGTGTGAAACTGACTCTGCAGGCAGTGTGGAACTGTGAGGGACTGAGGGTGTGCTCAACTCTCAGAAGTAAGATACTTTTGGACAAGGCGTTCAGCTACCTTCTCACATATGGAACTTAGTAGGTAGCAACTGTCTACCACAAGAATTACTGGGAAATCGTGAATTGAGCTTGGAGGCACTCGTCTTGTGTGCCGGGAGATTCCAATTACCTCTCCCAGCACTTCCGTCAAACAGCGAGCCTAGGACTTTTAAAAGCCAAGGGTACCAGCAGGCTGGCTGTGGAGGTACAGGCCATAAGCTCAACTCTCAGAAGTGTGTATGCATGGGAGGCAGATGTCTTCTACCCGCTCGTACATGGGATTTGGAACCTAGCTACACTCTGGTTGAGGAAAGCCGTTGGAAATCGCTGTATTCAACTCAGATACACGGGAGTTGAGGCCCAGTGCTCACACATGCTTTTCCCGCAACCTCTCCCAGCCACTAACATAAGGATGTTAGCACCTACTCCTACAGTCAGGCAGCATGCGGGAGGGTTCTGCCCTGTCCTCAGCTCTCACAGGGAAGCATGTCTTGAAGCCAGCTGTCAACTAGCTGCATTCCTATGGCAGTGAGAAGGTAGCAGTATTCTGAGTCAGGAGGTTCCAAGATTACCAGTCGACTGCACCTGGGGATACCCTCCAGGTCTGCATTGTTACCCTGCGTCTCAGAAGCCTCTGGCAAACGTCTCTGCTGAAGACCTGCGAAACTCACTCTGCAGGCAGTGTGGAACTGTGAGGGACTGAGGGTGAGCTCAACTCTCAGAAGTAAGACAGTTTTGGACAAGGCGTTCAGCTACCCTCTCACGTATGGAACTTAGTATGTAGCCCCAGTCTACCACAGGAATTACTAGGAAATCGCTGAACTGAGCTTGGAGGCACTAGTCTTGTGTGCCGGGTGATTCCAATTACCTCTCCCAGCACTTCCGTAAAACAGCGAGCCTAGGCCTTTTAGAAGCCAAGGGTACCAGCAGGCTGGCTGTGGAGGTATAGGCCATAAGCTCAACTCTCAGAAGTGTGTATGCATGGGAGGCAGATGTCTGCTACCCGCTCGTACATGGGATTTGGAACCTAGCTACACTCTGGTTGAGGAAAGCCGTTGGAAATCGCTGTATTCAACTCAGATACACGGGAGTTCAGGCCCAGTGCTCACACATGCTTTTCCCGCAAACTCTCCCAGCCACTAACATTAGGATGTTAGCAGCTACTCCTACAGTCAGGCAGGATGCGGGAGGGTTCTGCCCTGTCCTCAGCTCTCACAGGGAAGCATGTCTTGACGCCAGCTGTCAACTTGCTGCATTCCTATGGCAGTGAGAAGGTAGCAGTACTCTGAGTCAGGAGGTTCCAAGATTACCACTCTACTGCACCTGTAGATACCCTCCAGGTCTGCATTGTTAACTTGTACTCAGAAGCCTCTGGCAATCGTCTCTGGTGAAGACGTGTGAAACTCACTCTGCAGGCAGTGTGGAAGTGTGAGGGACTGAGGGTGTGCTCAACTCTCAGAAGTAAGATGCTTTTGGACAAGGCGTTCAGCTACCTTCTCACATATGGAACTTAGTATGTAGCAACTGTCTACCACAAGAATTACTGGGAAATCGTGAATTGAGCTTGGAGGCACTCGTCTTGTGTGCCGGGAGATTCCAATTACCTCTCCCAGCACTTCCGTCAAACAGCGAGCCTAGGACTTTTAGAAGCCAAGGGTACCAGCAGGCTGGATGTGGAGGTACAGGCCATAAGCTCAACTCTCAGAAGTGTGTATGCATGGGAGGCAGATGTGTGCTACCCACTCGGACATGGGAGTTGGAACCTAGCTACACTGTGATTGAAGAAGGCCATTGGAAATCGCTGTATTCAACTCAGATACACGGGAGTTCAGGCCCAGTGCTCACACATGCTTTTCCCGCAACCTCTCCCAGCCACTAACATTAGGATGTTAGCAGCTACTCCTACAGTCAGGCAGGATGCGGGAGGGTTCTGCCCTGTCCTCAGCTCTCACAGGGAAGCATGTCTTGAAGCCAGCTGTCAACTAGCTGCATTCCTATGGCAGTGAGAATGTAGCAGTACTCTGAGTCAGGAGGTTCCAAGATTACCACTCTACTGCACCTGGAGATACCCTCCAGGTCTGCATTGTTAACTTGTACTCAGAAGCCTCTGGCAATCGTCTCTGGTGAAGACGTGTGAAACTCACTCTGCAGGCAGTGTGGAACTGTGAGGGACTGAGGGTGGGCTCAACTCTCAGAAGTAAGTTGCTTTTGGACAAGGCGTTCAGCTACCATCTCACATATGGAACTTAGTATGTAGCACCTGTCTACCACAAGAATTACTGGGAAATGGTGAATTGAGCTTGGAGGCCCTCGTCTTGTGTGCCGGGAGATTCCAATTACCTCTCCCAGCACTTCCGTCAAACAGCGAGCCTAGGCCTTTTAGAAGCCAAGGTTACCAGCAGGCTGGCTGTGGAGGTACAGGCCATAAGCTCAACTCTCAGAAGTGTGTATGCATGGGAGGCAGATGTCTTCTACCCGCTCGTACATGGGATTTGGAACCTAGCTACACTGTGATTGAAGAAGGCCATTGGAAATCGCTGTATTCAACTCAGATACACGGGAGTTCAGGCCCAGTGCTCACACATGCTTTTCCCGCAACCTCTCCCAGCCACTAACATTAGGATGTTAGCAGCTACTCCTATAGTCAGGCAGCATGCGGGAGGGTTCTGCCCTGTCCTAAGCTCTCTCAGGGAAGCATGTCTTGAAGCCAGCTAGCTGTCAACTATCTGCATTCCTATGGCAGTGAGAAGGTAGCAGTATTCTGAGTCAGGAGGTTCCAAGATTACCAGTCGACTGCACCTGGGGATACCCTCCAGGTCTGCATTGTTACCCTGCGTCTCAGAAGCCTCTGGCAAACGTCACTGCTGAAGACCTGCGAAACTCACTCTGCAGGCAGTGTGGAACTGTGAGGGACTGAGGGTGAGCTCAACTCTCAGAAGTAAGATGGTTTTGGACAAGGCGTTCAGCTACCCTCTCACGTATGGAACTTAGTATGTAGCACCAGTCTACCACAGGAATTACTAGGAAATCGCTGAACTGAGCTTGGAGGCACTAGTCTTGTGTGCCGGGCGATTCCAATTACCTCTCCCAGCACTTCCGTCAAACAGCGAGCCTAGGCCTTTTAGAAGCCAAGGGTACCATCAGGCTGGATGGGGAGGTACAGGCCATAAGCTCAACTCTCAGAAGTGTATATGCATGGGAGGCTGTTGTCTGCTACCCACTCGGACATGGGAGTTGGAACCTAGCTACACTGAGATTGAAGAAGGCCATTGGAAATCGGTGCATTCAACTGAGATACACGGGAGTTCAGGCCCAGTGCTCACACATGCTTTTCCCGCAACCTCTCCCAGCCACTAACATTAGGATGTTAGCAGCTACTCCTACAGTCAGGCAGGATGCGGGAGGGTTCTGCCCTGTCCTCAGCTCTCACAGGGAAGCATGTCTTGACGCCAGCTGTCAACTTGCTGCATTCCTATGGCAGTGAGAAGGTAGCAGTACTCTGAGTCAGGAGGTTCCAAGATTACCACTCTACTGCACCTGTAGATACCCTCCAGGTCTGCATTGTTAACTTGTACTCAGAAGCCTCTGGCAATCGTCTCTGGTGAAGACGTGTGAAACTCACTCTGCAGGCAGTGTGGAAGTGTGAGGGACTGAGGGTGTGCTCAACTCTCAGAAGTAAGATGCTTTTGGACAAGGCGTTCAGCTACCTTCTCACATATGGAACTTAGTATGTAGCAACTGTCTACCACAAGAATTACTGGGAAATCGTGAATTGAGTTTGGAGGCACTCGTCTTGTGTGCCGGGAGATTCCAATTACCTCTCCCAGCACTTCCGTCAAACAGCGAGCCTAGGATTTTTAGAAGCCAAGGGTACCAGCAGGCTGGATGTGGAGGTACAGGCCATAAGCTCAACTCTCAGAAGTGTGTATGCATGGGAGGCAGATGTCTGCTACCCGCTCGTACATGGGATATGGAAACTAGCTACACTCTGGTTGAGGAAAGCCGTTGGAAATCGCTGTATTCAACTCAGATACACGGGAGTTCAGGCCCAGTGCTCACACATGCTTTTCCCGCAACCTCTCCCAGCCACTAACATAAGGATGTTAGCAGCTACTCCTACAGTCAGGCAGCATGCGGGAGGGTTCTGCCCTTTCCTCAGCTCTCACAGGGAAGCATGTCTTGAAGCCAGCTGTCAACTAGCTGCATTCCTATGGCAGTGAGAAGGTAGCAGTATTCTGAGTCAGGAGGTTCCAAGATTACCAGTCGACTGCATCTGGGGATACCCTCCAGGTCTGCAATGTTACCCTGCGTCTCAGAAGCCTCTGGCAAACATCTCTGCTGAAGACCTGCGAAACTTATTCTGCAGGCAGTGTCGAACTGTGAGGGACTGAGCCTGAGCTCAACTCTCAGAAGTAAGATGGTTTTGGACAAGGCGTTCAGCTACCCTCTCACGTATGGAACTTAGTATGTAGCACCAGTCTACCACAGGAATTACTAGGAAATCGCTGAACTGAGCTTGGAGGCACTAGTCTTGTGTGCCGGGTGATTCCAATTACCTCTCCCAGCACTTCCGTCAAACAGCGAGCCTAGGCCTTTTAGAAGCCAAGCGTACCAGCAGGCTGGATGTGGAGGTACAGGCCATAAGCTCAACTCTCAGAAGTGTGTATGCATGGGAGGCAGATGTGTGCTACCTACTCGGACATGGGAGTTGGAACCTAGCTACACTGTGATTGAAGAAGGCCATTGGAAATCGCTGTATTCAACTCAGATACACGGGAGTTCACTCCCAGTGCTCACACATGCTTTTCCCGCAACCTCTCCCAGCCACTAACATAAGGATGTTAGCAGCTACTCCTACAGTCAGGCAGGATGCGGGAGGGTTCTGCCCTGTCCTCCGCTCTCACAGGGAAGCATGTCTTGAAGCCAGCTGTCAACTAGCTGCATTCCTATGGCAGTGAGAAGGTAGCAGTACTCTGAGTCAGGATGTTCCAAATTACCACTCTACTGCACCTGGAGATACCCTCCAGGTCTGCATTGTTAACTTGTACTCAGAAGCCTCTGGCAATCGTCTCTGGTGAAGACGTGTGAAACTCACTCTGCAGGCAGTGTGGAAGTGTGAGGGACTGAGGGTGTGCTCAACTCTCAAAAGTAAGATGCTTTTGGACAAGGCGTTCAGCTACCTTCTCACATATGGAACTTAGTATGTAGCAACTGTCTACCACAAGAATTACTGGGAAATCGTGAATTGAGCTTGGAGGCACTCGTCTTGTGTGCCGGGAGATTCCAATTACCTCTCCCAGCACTTCCGTCAAACAGCGAGCCTAGGACTTTTAAAAGCCAAGGGTACCAGCAGGCTGGCTGTGGAGGTACAGGCCATAAGCTCAACTCTCAGAAGTGTGTATGCATGGGAGGCAGATGTCTGCTACCCGCTCGTACATGGGATTTGGAACCTAGCTACATTGTGATTGAAGAAGGCCATTGGAAATCGCTGTATTGAACTCAGATACACGGAGTTCTGGCCCAGTGCTCACACATGCTTTTCCCGCAACCTCTCCCAGCCACTAACATAAGGATGTTAGCAGCTACTCCTACAGTCAGGCAGCATGCGGGAGGGTTCTGCCCTGTCCTCAGCTCTCTCAGGGAGGCATGTCTTGAAGCCAGCTAGCTGTCAAGTAGCTGCATTCCTATGGCAGTGAGAAGGTAGCAGTATTCTGAGTCAGGAGGTTCCAAGATTACCAGTCGACTGCACCTGGGGATACCCTCCAGGTCTGCATTGTTACCCTGCCTCTCAGAAGCCTCTGGCAAACGTCTCTGCTGAAGACCTGCGAAACTCACTCTGCAGGCAGTGTGGAACTGTGAGGGACTGAGGCTGAGCTCAACTCTCAGAAGTAAGATGGTTTTGGAGAAGGCGTTCAGCTACACTCTCACGTATGGAACTTAGTATGTAGCACCAGTCTACCACAGGAATTACTAGGAAATCGCTGAACTGAGCTTGGAGGCACTAGTCTTGTATGCCTGGTGATTCAAATTACCTCTCCCAGCACTTCCGTCAAACAGCGAGCCTAGGCCTTTTAGAAGCCAAGGGTGCCAGCAGGCTGGATGTGGAGGTACAGGCCATAAGCTCAACTCTCAGAAGTGTATATGCATGGGAGGCAGATGTCTGCTACCCACTCGGACATGGCAGTTGGAACCTAGCTACACTGTGATTGAAGAAGGCCATTGGAAATCGCTGTATTCAAATCAGATACACGGGAGTTCAGGCCCAGTGCTCACACATGCTTTTCCCGCAACCTCTCCCAGCCACTAACTTTAGGATGTTAGCAGCTACTCCTACAGTCAGGCAGGATGCGGGAGGGTTCTGCCCTGTCCTCAGCTCTCACAGGGAAGCATGTCTTGAAGCCAGCTGTCAACTAGCTGCATTCCTATGGCAGTGAGAAGGTAGCAGTATTCTGAGTCAGGAGGTTCCAAGATTACCAGTCGACTGCACCTGGGGATACCCTCCAGGTCTGCATTGTTACCCTGCGTCTCAGAAGCCTCTGGCAAACGTCTCTGCTGAAGACCTGCGAAACTCACTCTGCAGGCAGTGTGGAACTGTGAGGGACTGAGGCTGAGCTCAACTCTCAGAAGTAAGATGGTTTTGGACAAGGCGTTCAGCTACCCTCTCACGTATGGAACATAGTATGTAGCACCAGTCTACCACAGGAATTACTAGGAAATCGCTGAACTGAGCTTGGAGGCACTAGTCTTGTGTGCCGGGTGATTCCAATTACCTCTCCCAGCACTTCCGTCAAACAGCGAGCCTAGGCCTTTTAGAAGCCAAGGGTACCAGCAGGCTGGATGCGGAGGTACAGGCCATAAGCTCAACTCTCAGAAGTGTGTATGCATGGGAGGCAGATGTCTGCTACCCACTCGGACATGGGAGTTGGAACCTAGCTACACTGTGATTGAAGAAGGCCATTGGAAATCGCTGTATTCAACTCAGATACACGGGAGTTCAGACCCAGTGCTCACACATGCTTTTGCCGCAACCTCTCCCAGCCACTAACATTAGGATGTTAGCAGCTACTCCTACAGTCAGGCAGGATGCGGAGGGTTCTGCCCTGTCCTCAGCTCTCACAGGGAAGCATGTCTTGAAGCCAGCTGTCAACTAGCTGCATTCCTATGGCAGTGAGAAGGTAGCAGTACTCTGAGTCAGGAGGTTCCAAGATTACCACTCTACTGCACCTGGAGATACCCTCCAGGTCTGCATTGTTAACTTGTACTCAGAAGCCTCTGGCAATCGTCTCTGGTGAAGACGTGTGAAACTCACTCTGCAGGCAGTGTGGAAGTGTGAGGGACTGAGGGTGTGCTCAACTCTCAGAAGTAGATGCTTTTGGACAAGGCGTTCAGCTACCTTCTCACATATGGAACTTAGTATGTATCACCTGTCTACCACAAGAATTACTGGGAAATCGTGAATTGAGCTTGGAGGCACTCGTCTTGTGTGCCGGGAGATTCGAATTACCGCACCCAGCACTTCCGTCAAACAGCGAGCCTAGGCCTTTTAGAAGCCAAGGGTACCAGCAGGCTGGCTGTGGAGGTACAGGCCATAAGCTCAACTCTCATAAGTGTGTATGCATGGGAGGCAGATGTCTGCTACCCGCTCGTACATGGGATTTGGAACCTAGCTACACTCTGGTTGAGGAAAGCCATTGGAAATCGCTGTATTCAACTCAGATACACGGGAGTTCAGGCCCAGTGCTCACACATGCTTTTCCCGCAACCTCTCCCAGCCACTAACATTAGGATGTTAGCAGCTACTCCTACAGTCAGGCAGGATGCGGAAGGGTTCTGCCCTGTCCTCAGCTCTCACAGGGAAGCATGTCTTGAAGCCAGCTGTCAACTAGCTGCATTCCTATGGCAGTGAGAAGGTAGCAGTACTCTGAGTCAGGAGGTTCCAAGATTACCACTCTACTGCACCTGGAGATACCCTCCAGGTCTGCATTGTTAACTTGTACTCAGAAGCCTCTGGCAATCGTCTCTGGTGAAGACGTGTGAAACTCACTCTGCAGGCAGTGTGGAACTGTGAGGGACTGTGGGTGGGCTCAACTCTCAGTAGTAAGATGCTTTTGGACAAGGAGTTCAGCTACCATCTCACATATGGAACTTAGTATGTAGCACCTGTCTACCACAAGAATTACTGGGAAATCGTGAATTGAGCTTGGAGGCACTCGTCTTGTGTGCCGGGAGATTCCAATTACCTCTCCCAGCACTTCCGTCAAACAGCGAGCCTAGGCCTTTTAGAAGCCAAAGTTACCAGCAGGCTGGATGTGGAGGTATAGGCCATAAGCTCAACTCTCAGAAGTGTGTATGCATGGGAGGCAGATGTCTGCTACCCGCTCATACATGGGATTTGGAACCTCGCTACACTCTGGTTGAGGAAAGCCGTTGGAAATCGCTGTATTTAACTCAGATACACGGGAGTTCAGGCCCAGTGCTCACACATGCTTTTCCCGCAACCTCTCCCAGCCACTAATATTAGGATGTTAGCAGCTACTCCTACAGTCAGGCAGCATGCGGGAGCGTTCTGCCCTGTCCTCAGCTCTCTCAGGGAAGCATGTCTTGAAGCCAGCCAGCTGTCAACTAGCTGCATTCTTATGGCAGTGAGAAGGTAGCAGCATTCTTAGTCAGGAGGTTCCAAGATTACCAGTCGACTGCACCTGGGGATACCCTCCAGGTCTGCATTGTTACCCTGCGTCTCAGAAGCCTCTGGCAAACGTCTCTGCTGAAGACCTGCGAAACTCACTCTGCAGGCAGTGTGGAACTGTGAGGGACTGAGGCTGAGCTCAACTCTCAGAAGTAAGATGGTTTTGGACAAGGCGTTCAGCTACCCTCTCACGTATGGAACTTAGTATGTAGCACCAGTCTACCACAGGAATTACTAGGAAATCGCTGAACTGAGTTTGGAGGCACTAGTCTTGTGTGCCGGGTGATTCCAATTTCCTCTCCCAGCACTTCCGTCAAACAGTGAGCCTAGGCCTGTTAGAAGCCAAGGGTACCAGCAGGCTGGATGTGGAGGTACAGGCCATAAGCTCAACTCTCAGAAGTGTATATGCATGGGAGGCAGATGTCTGGTACCCACTCGGATATG
The DNA here is from genome assembly GCF_053574225.1 of Canis aureus. Taxonomy (NCBI): domain Eukaryota; kingdom Metazoa; phylum Chordata; class Mammalia; order Carnivora; family Canidae; genus Canis; species Canis aureus. The sequence goes on from NC_135625.1 coordinate 69,689,449, forward strand.
GGAGTTGGAACCTAGCTACACTGTGATTGAAGAAGGCCATTGGAAATCGCTGTATTCAACTCAGATACACGGGAGTTCAGGTCCAGTGCTCACACATGCTTTTCCCGCAACCTCTCTCAGCCGCTAACATAAGGATGTTAGCAGCTACTCCTACAGTCAGGCAGGATGCGGGAGGGTTCTGCCCTGTCCTCCGCTCTCACAGGGAAGCATGTCTTGAAGCCAGCTGTCAACTAGCTGCATTCCTATGGCAGTGAGAAGGTAGCAGTACTCTGAGTCAGGAGGTTCCAAGATTACCACTCTACTGCACTTGGAGATACCCTCCAGGTCTGCATTGTTAACTTGTACTCAGAAGCCTCTGGCAATCGTCTCTGGTGAAGACGTGTGAAACTCACTCTGCAGGCAGTGTGGAAGTGTGAGGGACTGAGGGTGTGCACAACTCTCAGAAGTAATATGCTTTTGGACAAGGCGTTCAGCTACCTTCTCACATATGGAACTTAGTATGTAGCACCTGTCTACCACAAGAATTACTGGGAAATCGTGAATTGAGCTTGGAGGCACTCGTCTTGTGTGCCGGGAGATTCCAATTACCTCTCCCAGCACTTCCGTCAAACAGCGAGCCTAGGCCTTTTAGAAGCCAAGGGTACCAGCAGGCTGGATGTGGAGGAACAGGCCATAAGCTCAACTCTCAGAAGTGTGTATGCATGGGAGGCAGATGTCTCCTACCCGCTCGTACATGGGATTTGGAACCTAGCTACACTCTGGTTGAGGAAAGTCGTTGGAAATCGCTGTATTCAACTCAGATACACGGGAGTTCAGGCCCAGTGCTCACACATGCTTTTCCCGCAACCTCTCCCAGCCACTAACATAAGGATGTTAGCAGTACTCCTACAGTCAGGCAGCATGCGGGAGGGTTCTGCCCTGTCCTCAGCTCTCACATTGAAGCATGTCTTGAAGCCAGCTGTCAACTAGCTGCATTCCTATGGCAGTGAGAATGTAGCAGTATTCTGAGTCAGGAGGTTCCAAGATTACCAGTCGACTGCACCTGGGGATACCCTCCAGGTCTGCATTGTTACCCTGCGTCTCAGAAGCCTCTGGCAAACCTCTCTGCTGAAGACCTGCGAAACTCACTCTGCAGGCAGTGTGGAACTGTGAGGGACTGAGGCTGAGCTCAACTCTCAGAAGTAAGATGGTTTTGGACAGGGCGTTCAGCTACCCTCTCACGTATGGAACTTAGTATGTAGCACCAGTCTACCACAGGAATTACTAGGAAATCGCTGAACTGAGCTTGGAGGCACTAGTCTTGTGTGCCGGGTGATTCGAATTACCTCTCCCAGCACTTCCGTCAAACAGCGAGCCTAGGCCTTTTAGAAGCCAAGGGTACCAGCAGGCTGGATGTGGAGGTACAGGCCATAAGCTCAACTCTCAGAAGTGTGTATGCATGGGAGGCAGATGTCTGCTACCCGCTCGTACATGGGATTTGGAACCTCGCTACACTCTGGTTGAGGAAAGCCGTTGGAAATCGCTGTATTCAACTCAGATACACGGGAGTTCAGGCCCAGTGCTCACACATGCTTTTCCCGCAACCTCTCCCAGCCACTAACATTAGGATGTTAGCAGCTACTCCTACAGTCAGGCAGCATGCGGGAGGGTTCTGCCCTGTCCTCAGCTCTCTCAGGGAAGCATGTCTTGAAGCCAGCTAGCTGTCAACTAGCTGCATTCCTATGGCAGTGAGAAGGTAGCAGTATTCTGAGTCAGGAGGTTCCAAGATTACCAGTCGACTGCACCTGGGGATACCCTCCAGGTCTGCATTGTTACCCTGCGTCTCAGAAGCCTCTGGCAAACGTCTCTGCTGAAGACCGGCGAAACTCACTCTGCAGACAGTGTGGAACTGTGAGGGACTGAGGCTGAGCTCAACTCTCAGAAGTAAGATGGTTTTGGACAAGGCGTTCAGCTAACCTCTCACGTATGGATCTTAGTATGTAGCACCAGTCTACCACAGGAATTACTAGGAAATCGCTGAACTGAGCTTGGAGGCACTAGTCTTGTGTGACGGGTGATTCCAATTACCTCTCCCAGCACTTCCGTCAAACAGCGAGCCTAGGCCTTTTAGAAGCCAAGGGTACCAGCAGGCTGGATGTGGAGGTACAGGCCATAAGCTCAACTCTCAGAAGTGTATATGCTTGGGAGGCAGATGTCTGCTACCCACTCGGACATGGGAGTTGGAACCTAGCTACACTGTGATTGAAGAAGGCCATTGGAAATCGCTGTATTCAACTCAGATACACGGGAGTTCAGGTCCAGTGCTCACACATGCTTTTCCCGCAACCTCTCTCAGCCGCTAACATAAGGATGTTAGCAGCTACTCCTACAGGCAGGCAGGATGCGGGAGGGTTCTGCCCTGTCCTCCGCTCTCACAGGGAAGCATGTCTTGAAGCCAGCTGTCAACTAGCTGCATTCCTATGGCAGTGAGAAGGTAGCAGTACTCTGAGTCAGGAGGTTCCAAGATTACCACTCTACTGCACCTGGAGATACCCTCCAGGTCTGCATTGTTAACTTGTACTCAGAAGCCTCTGGCAATCGTCTCTGGTGAAGACGTGTGAAACTCACTCTGCAGGCAGTGTGGAAGTGTGAGGGACTGAGGGTGTGCTCAACTCTCAGAAGTAAGATGCTTTTGGACAAGGCGTTCAGCTACCTTCTCACATATGGAACTTAGTATGTAGCAGCTCTCTACCACAAGAATTACTGGGAAATCGTGAATTGAGCTTGGAGGCACTCGTCTTGTGTGCCGGGAGATTCCAATTACCTCTCCCAGCACTTCCGTCAAACAGCGAGCCTAGGCCTTTTAGAAGCCAAGGGTACCAGCAGGCTGGATGTGGAGGTACAGGCCATAAGCTCAACTCTCAGAAGTGTGTATGCATGGGAGGCAGATGTCTGCTACCCGCTCGTACATGGGATTTGGAACCTAGCTACACTCTGGTTGAGGAAAGCCGTTGGAAATCACTGTATTCAACTCAGATACACGGGAGTTCAGGCCCAGTGTATCACATGCTTTTCCCGCAACCTCTCCCAGCCACTAACATAAGGATGTTAGCAGCTACTCCTACAGTCAGGCAGCATGCGGGAGGGTTCTGCCCTGTCCTCAGCTCTCACAGGGAAGCATGTCTTGAAGCCAGCTGTCAACTAGCTGCATTCCTATGGCAGTGAGAAGGTAGCAGTACTCTGAGTCAGGAGGTTCCAAGATTACCACTCTACTGCACCTGGAGATACCCTCCAGGTCTGCATTGTTAACTTGTACTCAGAAGCCTCTGCAATCGTCTCTGGTGAAGACGTGTGAAACTCGCTCTGCAGGCAGTGTGGAAGTGTGAGGGACTGAGGGTGTGCTCAACTCTCAGAAGTAAGATGCTTTTGGACAAGGTGTTCAGCTACCTTCTCACATATGGAACTTAGTATGTAGCACCTGTCTACCACAAGAATTACTGGGAAATCGTGAACTGAGCTTGGAGGCACTCGTCTTGTGTGCCGGGAGATTCCAATTACCTCTCCCAGCACTTCCGTCAAACAGCGAGCCTAGGCCTTTTAGAAGCCAAGGGTACCAGCAGGCTGGATGTGGAGGTACAGGCCATAAGCTCAACTCTCAGAAGTGTGTATGCATGGGAGGCAGATGTCTGCTACCCGCTCGTACATGGGATTTGGAACCTAGCTACACTCTGGTTGAGGAAAGCCGTTGGAAATCGCTCTATTCAACTCAGATACAAGGGAGTTCAGGCCCAGTGCTCACACATGCTTTTCCCGCAACCTCTCCAAGCCACTAACATTAGGATGTTAGCAGCTACTCCTACAGTCAGGCAGGATGCGGGAGGTTTCTGCCCTGTCCTCAGCTCTCACAGGGAAGCATGTCTTGAAGCCTCCTGTCAACTAGCTGCATTCCTATGGCAGTGAGAATGTAGCAGTACTCTGAGTCAGGATGTTCCAAGATTACCACTCTTCTGCACCTGGAGATACCCTCCAGGTCTGCATTGTTAACTTGTACTCAGAAGCTTCTGGCAAACGTCTCTGGTGAAGACGTGTGAAACTCACTCTGCAGGCAGTGTGGAACTGTGAGGGACTGAGGGTGGGCTCAACTCTCAGAAGTAAGATGGTTTTGGACAAGGCGTTCAGCTACCATCTCACATATGGAACTTAGTATGTAGCACCTGTCTACCACCAGAATTACTGAAAAATCGTGAATTGAGCTTGGAGGCACTCGTCTTGTGTGCCGGGAGATTCCAATTACCTCTCCCAGCACTTCCGTCAAACAGCGAGCCTAGGCCTTTTAGAAGCCAAGGGTACCAGCAGGCTGGCTGTGGAGGTACAGGCCATAAGCTCAACTCTCAGAAGTGTGTATGCATGGGAGGCAGATGTCTGCTACCCGCTCGTACATGGGATTTGGAACCTAGCTACACTCTGGTTGAGGAAAGCCGTTGGAAATCGTTGTATTCAACTCAGATACACGGGAGTTCAGGCCCAGTGCTCACACATGCTTTTCCCGCAACCTCTCCCAGCCACTAACATAAGGATGTTAGCAGCTACTCCTACAGTCAGGCAGCATGCGGTAGGGTTCTGCCCTGTCCTCAGCTCTCACAGGGAAGCATGTCTTGAAGCCAGCTGTCAACTAGCTGCATTCCTATGGCAGTGAGAAGGTAGCAGTATTCTGAGTCAGGAGGTTCCAAGATTACCAGTCGACTGCACCTGGGGATACCCTCCAGGTCTGCATTGTTACCCTGCGTCTCAGAAGCCTCTGGCAAAAGTCTCTGCTGAAGACCTGCGAAACTCACTCTGCAGGCAGTGTGGAACTGTGAGGGACTGAGGCTGAGCTCAACTCTCAGAAGTAAGATGGTTTTGGACAAGGCGTTCAGCTACCCTCTCACGTATGGAACTTAGTATGTAGCACCAGTCTACCACAGGAATTACTAGGAAATCGCTGAACTGAGCTTGGAGGCACTAGTCTTGTGTGCCGGGTGATTCCAATTACCTCTCCCAGCACTTCCGTCAAACAGCGAGCCTAGGCCTTTTAGAAGCCAAGGGTACCAGCAGGCTGGCTGTGAAGGTACAGGCCATAAGCTCAACTCTCAGAAGTGTGTATGCATGGGAGGCAGATGTCTGCTACCCACTCGGACATGGGAGTTGGAACCTAGCTACACTGTGATTGAAGAAGGCCATTGGAAATCGCTGTATTCAACTCAGATACACGGGAGTTCAGGCCCAGTGCTCACACATGCTTTTCCCGCAACCTCTCCCAGCCACTAACATAAGGAAGTTAGCAGCTACTCCTACAGTCAGGCAGGATTCGGGAGGTTTCTGCCCTGTCTTCAGCTCTCACAGGGAAGCATGTCTTGAAGCCAGCTGTCAACTAGCTGCATTCCTATGGCAGTGAGAAGGTAGCAGTACTCTGAGTCAGGAGGTTCCAAGATTACCACTCTACTGCACCTGGAGATACCCTCCATGTCTGCATTGTTAACTTGTACTTAAAAGCCTCTGGCAATCGTCTCTGGTGAAGACGTGTGAAACTCACTCTGCAGGCAGTGTGGAAATGTGAGGGACTGAGGGTGGGATCAACTCTCAGAAGTAAGATGCTTTTGGACAAGGCGTTCAGCTACGATCTCACATATGGAACTTAGTATGTAGCACCTGTCTACCACAAGAATTACTGGGAAATCGTGAATTGAGCTTGGAGGCACTCGTCATGTGTGCCGGGAGATTCCAAATACCTCTCGCAGCACTTCCGTCAAACAGCGAGCCTAGGCCTTTTAGAAGCCAAGGGTACCAGCAGGCTGGATGTGGAGGTACAGGCCATAAGCTCAACTCTCAGAAGTGTGTATGCATGGGAGGCAGATGTCTGCTACCCGCTCGTACATGGGATTTGGAACCTAGCTACACTGTGATTGAAGAAGGCCATTGGAAATCGCTGTATTCAACTCAGATACACGGGAGTTCAGGCCCAGTGCTCACACATGCTTTTCCCGCAACCTCTCCCAGCCACTAACATTAGGATGTTAGCAGCTACTCCTACAGTCAGGCAGGATGTGGGAGGGTTCTGCCCTGTCCTCAGCTCTCACAGGGAAGCATGTCTTGAAGCCAGCTGTCAACTAGCTGCATTCCTATGGCAGTGAGAAGGTAGCAGTACTCTGAGTCAGGAGGTTCCAAGATTACCACTCTACTGCACCTGGAGATACCCTCCAGGTCTGCATTGTTAACTTGTACTCAGAAGCCTCTGGCAATCGTCTCTGGTGAAGACGTGTGAAACTCACTCTGCAGGCAGTGTGGAAGTGTGAGGGACTGAGGGTGGGCTCAACTCTCAGAAGTAAGATGCTTTTGGACAAGGCGTTCAGCTACCATCTCACATATGGAACTTAGTATGCAGCACCTGTCTACCACAAGAATTACTGGGAAATCGTGAATTGAGCTTGGAGGCACTCGTCTTGTGTGCCGGGAGATTCCAATTACCTCTCCCAGCACTTCCGTCAAACAGCGAGCCTAGGCCTTTTAGACGCCAAGGGTACCAGCAGGCTGGATGTGGAGGTACAGGCCATAAGCTCAACTCTCAGAAGTGTGTATGCATGGGAGGCAGATGTCTGCTACGCGCTCGTACATGGGATTTGGAACCTAGCTACACTCTGGTTGAGGAAAGCCGTTGGAAATCGCTGTATTCAACTAGATACACGGGAGTTCAGGCCCAGTGCTCACACATGCTTTTCCCGCAACCTCTCCCAGCCACTAACATAAGGATGTTAGCAGCTACTCCTACAGTCAGGCAGCATGCGGGAGGGTTCTGCCCTGTCCTCAGCTCTCTCAGGGAAGCATGTCTTGAAGCCAGCTGTCAACTAGCTGCATTCCTATGGCAGTGAGAAGGTAGCAGTATTCTGAGTCAGGAGGTTCCAAGATTACCAGTCGACTGCACCTGGGGATACCCTCCAGGTCTGCATTGTTACCCTGCGTCTCAGAAGCCTCTGGCAGACGTCTCTGGTGAAGACGTGTGAAACTCACTCTGCAGGCAGTGTGGAACTGTGAGGGACTGAGGCTGAGCTCAACTCTCAGAAGTAAGATGGTTTTGGACAAGGCGTTCAGCTACCCTCTCACGTATGGAACTTAGTATGTAGCACCAGTCTACCACAGGAATTACTAGGAAATCGCTGAACTGAGCTTGGAGGCACTAGTCTTGTGTGCCGGGTGATTCCAATTACCTCTCCCAGCACTTCCGTCAAACAGCGAGCCTAGGCCTTTTAGAAGCCAAGGGTACCAGCAGGCTGGATGTGGAGGTACAGGCCATAAGCTCAACTCTCAGAAGTGTGTATGCATGGGAGGCAGATGTCTGCTACCCACTAGGACATGGGAGTTGGAACCTAGCTACACTGTGATTGAAGAAGGCCATTGGAAATCGCTGTATTCAACTCAGATACACGGGAGTTCAGGCCCAGTGCTCACACATGCTTTTCCCGCAACCTCTCCCAGCCACTAACATTAGGATGTTAGCAGCTACACCTACAGTCAGGCAGGATGCGGGAGGGTTCTGCCCTGTCCTCAGCTCTCACAGGGAAGCATGTCTTGAAGCCAGCTGTCAACTAGCTGCATTCCTATGGCAGTGAGAAGGTAGCAGTACTCTGAGTCAGGAGGTTCCAAGATTACCACTCTACTGCACCTGGAGATACCCTCCAGGTCTGCATTGTTAACTTGTACTCAGAAGCCTCTGGCAATCGTCTCTGGTGAAGACGTGTGAAACTCACTCTGCAGGCAGTGTGGAAGTGTGAGGGACTGAGGGTGTGCTCAACTCTCAGAAGTAAGATGCTTTTGGACAAGGCGTTCAGCTACCTTCTCACATATGGAACTTAGTATGTAGCACCTGTCTACCACAAGAATTACTGGGAAATCGTGAATTGAGCTTGGAGGCACTCGTCTTGTGTGCCGGGAGATTCCAATTACCTCTCCCATCACTTCCGACAAACAGCGAGCCTAGGCCTTTTAGAAGCCAAGGGTACCAGCAGGCTGGCTGTGGAGGTACAGGCCATAAGCTCAACTCTCAGAAGTGTGTATGCATGGGAGGCAGATGTCTGCTACCCGGTCGTATATGGGATTTGGAACCTAGCTACACTCTGGTTGAGGAAAGCCGTTGGAAATCGCTGTATTCAACTCAGATACACGGGAGTTCAGGCCCAGTGCTCACACATGCTTTTCCCGCAACCTCTCCCAGCCACTAACATAAGGATGTTAGCAGCTACTCCTACAGTCAGGCAGCATGCGGGAGGGTTCTGCCCTGTCCTCAGCTCTCACAGGGAAGCATGTCTTGAAGCCAGCTGTCAAATAGCTGCATTCCTATGGCAGTGAGAAGGTAGCAGCATTCTGAGTCAGGAGGTTCCAAGATTACCAGTCGACTGCACCTGGGGATACCCTCCAGGTCTGCATTGTTACCCTGCGTCTCAGAAGCCTCTGGCAAACGTCTCTGCTGAAGACCTGCGAAACTCACTATGCAGGCAGTGTGGAACTGTGAGGGACTGAGGCTGAGCTCAACTCTCAGAAGTAAGATGGTTTTGGACAAGGCGTTCAGCTACCCTCTCACGTATGGAACTTAGTATGTAGCACCAGTCTACCACAGGAATTACTAGGAAATCGCTGAACTGAGCTTGGAGGCACTAGTCTTGTGTGCCGGGTGATTCCATTTACCTCTCCCAGCACTTCCGTCAAACAGCGAGCCTAGGCCTTTTAGAAGCCAAGGGTACCAGCAGGCTGGCGGTGGAGGTACAGGCCATAAGCTCAACTCTCAGAAGTGTGTATGCATGGGAGGCAGATGTCTGCTACCCACTCGTACATGGGATTTGGAACCTAGCTACACTCTGGTTGAGGAAAGCCGTTGGAAATCGCTGTATTCAACTCAGATACACGGGAGTTCAGGCCCAGTGCTCACACATGCTTTTCCCGCAACCTCTCCCAGCCACTAACATAAGGATATTAGCAGCTACTCCTACAGTCAGGCAGGATGCGGGAGGGTTCTTCCCTGTCCTCAGCTCTCACAGGGAAGCATGACTTGAAGCCAGGTGTCAACTAGCTGCATTCCTATGGCATTGAGAAGGTAGCAGTATTCTGAGTCAGGAGGTTCCAAGATTACCAGTCGACTGCACCTGGGGATACCCTCCAGGTCTGCATTGTTACCCTGCGTCTCAGAATCCTCTGGCAAACGTCTCTGCTGAAGACCTGCGAAACTCACTCTGCATGCAGTGTGGAACTGTGAGGGACTGAGGCTGAGCTCAACTCTCAGAAAGAAGATGGTTTTGGACAAGGCGTTCAGCTACCCTCTCATGTATGGAACTTAGTATGTAGCACCAGTCTACCACAGGAATTACTAGGAAATCGCTGAACTGAGCTTGGAGCCACTAGTCTTGTGTGCCGGGTGATTCCAATTACCTCTCCCAGCACTTCCGTCAAACAGCGAGCCTAGGCCTTTTAGAAGCCAAGGGTACCAGCAGGCTGGATGTGGAGGTACAGGCCATAAGATCAACTCTCAGAAGTGTGTATGCATGGGAGGCAGATGTCTGCTACCCACTCGGACATGGGAGTTGGAACCTAGCTACACTGTGATTGAAGAAGGCCATTGGAAATCGCTGTATTCAACTCAGATACACGGGAGTTCAGGCCCAGTGCTCACACATGCTTTTCCCGCAACCTCTCCCAGCCACTAACATAAGGATGTTAGCGGCTATTCCTACAGTCAGGCAGGATGCGGGAGGTTTCTGCCCTGTCCTCAGCTCTCACAGGGAAGCATGTCTTGAAGCCAGCTGTCAACTAGCTGCATTCCTATGGCAGTGAGAAGGTAGCAGTACTCTGAGTCAGGAGGTTCCAAGATTATCACTCTACTGCACCTGGAGATACCCTCCAGGTCTGCATTGTTAACTTGTACTCAGAAGCCTCTGGCAATCGTCTCTGGTGAAGACGTGTGGAACTCACTCTGCAGGCAGTGTGGAAGTGTGAGGGACTGAGGGTGGGCTCAACTCTCAGAAGTAAGATGCTTTTGGACAAGGCGTTCAGCTACCATCTCACATATGGAACTTAGTATGTAGCACCTGTCTACCACAAGAATTACTGGGAAATCGTGAATTGAGCTTGGAGGCACTCGTCTTGTGTGCCGGGAGATTCCAATTACCTCTCCCAGCACTTCCGTCAAACAGCGAGCCTAGGCCTTTTAGAAGCCAAGGGTACCAGCAGGCTGGCTGTGGAGGTACAGGCCATAAGCTCAACTCTCAGTAGTGTGTATGCATGGGAGGCAGATGTCTGCTACCCGCTCGTACATGGGATTTGGAACCTAGCTACACTCTGGTTGAGGAAAGCCGTTGGAAATCGCTGTATTCAACTAGATACACGGGAGTTCAGGCCCAGTGCTCACACATGTTTTTCCCGCAACCTCTCCCAGCCACTAACATTAGGATGTTAGCAGCTACTCCTACAGTCAGGCAGCATGAGGGAGGGTTCTGCCCTGTCCTCAGCTCTCTCAGGGAAGCATGTCTTGAAGCCAGCTGTCAACTAGCTGCATTCCTATGGCAGTGAGAAGGTAGCAGTATTCTGAGTCAGGAGGTTCCAAGATTAAAAGTCGACTGCACCTGGGGATACCCTCCAGGTCTGCATTGTTACCCTGCGTCTCAGAAGCCTCTGGCAGACGTCTCTGATGAAGACCTGCGAAACTCACTCTGCAGGCAGTGTGGAACTGTGAGGGACTGAGGCTGAGCTCAACTCTCAGAAGTAAGATGGTTTTGGACAAGGCGTTCAGCTACCCTCTCACGTATGGAACTTAGTATGTAGCACCAGTCTACCACAGGAATTACTAGGAAATCGCTGAACTGAGCTTGGAGGCACTAGTCTTGTGTGCCGGGTGATTCCAATTACCTCTCCTAGCACTTCCGTCAAACAGCGTGCCTAGGCCTTTTAGAAGCCAAGGGTACCAGCAGGCTGGCTGTGGAGGTACAGGCCATAAGCTCAACTCTCAGAAGTGTGTATGCATGGGAGGCAGATGTCTGCTACCCACTCGGACATGGGAGTTGGAACCCAGCTACACTGTGATTGAAGAAGGCCATTGGAAATCGCTGTATTCAACTCAGATACACGGGAGTTCAGGCCCAGTGCTCACACATGCTTTTCCCGCACCCTCTCCCAGCCACTAACATAAGGATGTTAGCAGCTACTCCTACAGTCAGGCAGGATGCGGGAGGGTTCTGCCCTGTCCTCAGCTCTCACAGGGAAGCATGTCTTGAAGCCAGCTGTCAACTAGCTGCATTCCTATGGCAGTGAGAAGGTAGCAGTACTCTGAGTCAGGAGGTTCCAAGATTACCACTCTACTGCACCTGGAGATACCGTCCAGGTCTGCATTGTTAACTTGTACTCAGAAGCCTCTGGCAATCGTCTCTGGTGAAGACGTGTGAAACTCACTCTGCAGGCAGTGTGGAAGTATGAGGGACTGAGGGTGGGCTCAACTCTCAGAAGTAAGATGCTTTTGGACAAGGCGTTCAGCTACCATCTCACATATGGAACTTAGTATGTAGCACCAGTCTACCACAGGAATTACTAGGAAATCGCTGAACTGAGCTTGGAGGCACTAGTCTTGTGTGCCGGGTGATTCCAATTACCTCTCCCAGCACTTCCGTCAAACAGCGAGCCTAGGCCTTTTAGAAGCCAAGGGTACCAGCAGGCTGGATGTGGAGGTACAGGCCATAAGCTCAACTCTCAGAAGTGTGTATGCATGGGAGGCAGATGTCTGCTACCCACTCGGACATGGGAGTTGGAACCTAGCTACACTGTGATTGAAGAAGGCCATTGGAAATCGCTGTATTCAACTCAGATACACGGGAGTTCAGGCCCAGTGCTCACACATGCTTTTCCCGCAACCTCTCCCAGCCACTCACATTAGGATGTTAGCAGCTACTCCTACAGTCAGGCAGCATGCGGGAGGGTTCTGCCCTGTCCTCAGCTCTCACAGGGAAGCATGTCTTGAAGCCAGCTAGCTGTCAACTAGCTGCATTCCTATGGCAGTGAGAAGGTAGCAGTATTCTGAGTCAGGAGGTTCCAAGATTACCAGTCGACTGCACCTGGGGATACCCTCCAGGTCTGCATTGTTACCCTGCGTCGCAGAAGCCTCTGGCAAACGTCTCTGCTGAAGACCTGCGAAACTCACTCTGCAGGCAGTGTGGAACTGTGAGGGACTGAGGCTGAGTTCAACTCTCAGAAGTAAGATGGTTTTGGACAAGGCGTTCAGCTACCCTCTCACGAATGGAACTTAGTATGTAGCACCAGTCTACCACAGGAATTACTAGGAAATCGCTGAACTGAGCTTGGAGGCACTAGTCTTGTGTGCCGGATGATTCCAATTACCTCTCCCAGCACTTCCGTCAAACAGCGAGCCTAGGCCTTTTAGAAGCCAAGGGTACCAGCAGGCTGGATGTGGAGGTACAGGCCATAAGCTCAACTCTCAGAAGTGTGTATGCATGGGAGGCAGATGTCTGCTACCCGCTCGTACATGGGATTTGGAACCTAGCTACACTCTGGTTGAGGAAAGCTGTTGGAAATCGCTGTATTCAACTCAGATACACGGGAGTTCAGGCCCAGTGCTCACACATGCTTTTCCCTCAACCTCTCCCAGCCACTAACATTAGGATGTTAGCAGCTACTCCTACAGTCAGGCAGGATGCGGGAGGGTTCTGCCCTGTCCTCAGCTCTCACAGGGAACCATGTCTTGAAGCCAGCTGTCAAATAGCTGCATTCCTATGGCAGTGAGAAGGTAGCAGTACTCTGAGTCAGGAGGTTCCAAGATTACCACTCTACTGCACCTGGAGATACCCTCCAGGTCTGCATTGTTAACTTGTACTCAGAAGCCTCTGGCAATCGTCTCTGGTGAAGACGTGTGAAACTCACTCTGCAGGCAGTGTGGAAGTGTGAGGGACTGAGGGTGTGCTCAACTCTCAGAAGTAAGATGCTTTTGGACAAGGCGTTCAGCTACCTTCTCACATATGGAACTTAGTATGTAGCACCTGTCTACCACAAGAATTACTGGGAAATCGTGAATTGAGCTTGGAGGCACTCGTCTTGTGTGCCGGGAGATTACAATTACCTCTCCCAGCACTTCCGTCAAACAGCGAGCCTAGGCCTTTTAGAAGCAAAGGGTACCAGCAGGCTGGCTGTGGAGGTACAGGCCATAAGCTCAACTCTCAGAAGTGTGTATGCATGGGAGGCAGATGTCTGCTACCCGCTCGTACATGGGATTTGGAACCTAGCTACACTCTGGTTGAGGAAAGCCGTTGGAAATCGCTGTATTCAACTCAGATACACGGGAGTTCAGGCCCAGTGCTCACACATGCTTTTCCCGCAACCTCTCCCAGCCACTAACATAAGGATGTTAGCAGCTACTCCTACAGTGAGGCAGCATGCGGGAGGGTTCTGCCCTGTCCTCAGCTCTCACAGGGAAGCATGTCTTGAAGCCAGGTGTCAACTAGCTGCATTCCTATGGCAGTGAGAAGGTAGCAGTATTCTGAGTCAGGAGGTTCTAAGATTACCAGTCGACTGCACCTGGGGATACCCTCCAGGTCTGCATTGTTACCCTGCGTCTCAGAAGCCTCTGGCAAACGTCTCTGCTGAAGACCTGCGAAACTCACTCTGCAGGCAGTGTGGAACTGTGAGGGACTGAGGCTGAGCTCAACTCTCAGAAGTAAGATGATTTTGGACAAGGCGTTCAGCTACCCTCTCACGTATGGAACTTAGTATGTGGCAGCAGTATACCACAGGAATTACTAGGAAATGCTGAACTGAGCTTGGAGGCACTAGTCTTGTGTGCCGGGTGATTCCAATTACCTCTCCCAGCACTTCCGTCAAACAGCGAGCCTAGGCCTTTTAGAAGCCAAGGGTACCAGCAGGCTGGATGTGGAGGTACAGGCCATAAGCTCAACTCTCAGAAGTGTGTATGCATGGGAGGCAGATGTCTGCTACCCGCTCGTACTTGGGATTTGGAACCTAGCTACACTCTGGTTGAGGAAAGCCGTTGGAAATCGCTGTATTCAACTCAGATACACGGGAGTTCCGGCCCAGTGCTCACACATGCTTTTCCCGCAACCTCTCCCAGCCACTAACATAAGGATGTTAGCAGCTACTCCTACAGTCAGGCAGGATGCGGGAGGGTTCTGCCCTGTCCTCAGCTCTCACAGGGAAGCATGTCTTGAAGCCAGCTGTCAACTAGCTGCATTCCTATGGCAGTGAGAAGGTAGCAGTACTCTGAGTCAGGAGGTTCCAAGATTACCACTCTACTGCACCTGGAGATACCCTCCAGGTCTGCATTGTTAACTTGTACTCAGAAGCTTCTGGCAATCGTCTCTGGTGAAGACGTGTGAAACTCACTCTGCAGGCAGTGTGGAACTGTGAGGGACTGAGGGTGAGCTCAACTCTCAGAAGTAAGATGGTTTTGGACAAGGCGTTCAGCTACCCTCTCACGTATGGAACTCAGTATGTAGCACCAGTCTACCACAGGAATTACTAGGAAATCGCTGAACTGAGCTTGGAGGCACTAGTCTTGTGTGCCGGGTGATTCTAATTACCTCTCCCAGCACTTCCGTCAAACAGCGAGCCTAAGCCTTTTAGAAGCCAAGGGTACCAGCAGCCTGGATGTGGAGGTACAGGCCATAAGCTCAACTCTCAGAAGTGTGTATGCATGGGAGGCAGATGTCTGCTACCCACTCGGACATGGGAGTTGGAACCTAGCTACACTGTGATTGAAGAAGGCCATTGGAAATCGCTGTATTCAACTCAGATACACGGGAGTTCAGGCCCAGTGCTCACACATGCTTTTCCCGCAACCTCTCCCAGCCACTAACATTAGGATGTTAGCAGCTACTCCTACAGTCAGGCAGCATGCGGGAGGGTTCTGCCCTGTCCTCAGCTCTCTCAGGGAAGCATGTCTTGAAGCCAGCTAGCTGTCAACTAGCTGCATTCCTATGGCAGTGAGAAGGTAGCAGTATTCTGAGTCAGGAGGTTCCAAGATTACCAGTCGACTGCACCTGGGGATACCCTCCAGGTCTGCATTGTTACCCTGCGTCTCAGAAGCCTCTGGCAAACGTCTCTGCTGAAGACCTGCGAAACTCACTCTGCAGGCAGTGTGGAACTGTGAGGGACTGAGGGTGAGCTGAACTCTCAGAAGTAAGATGGTTTTGGACAAGGCGTTCAGCTACCCTCTCACGTATGGAACTTAGTATGTAGCACTAGTCTACCACAGGAATTACTAGGAAATCGCTGAACTGAGCTTAGAGGCTCTAGTCTTGTGTGCCGGGTGATTACAATTACCTCTCCCAGCACTTCCGTCAAACAGCGAGCCTAGGCCTTTTAGAAGCCAAGGGTACCAGCAGGCTGGATGTGGAGGTACAGGCCATAAGCTAAACTCTCAGAAGTGTATATGCATGGGAGGCAGATGTCTCCTACCCACTCGGACATGGGAGTTGGAACCTAGCTACACTGTGATTGAAGAAGGCCATTGGAAATCGCTGTATTCAACTCAGATACACGGGAGTTCAGGCCCAGTGCTCACACATGCTTTTCCCGCAACCTCTCCCAGCCACTAACATTAGGATGTTAGCAGCTACTCCTACAGTCAGGCAGGATGCGGGAGGTTTCTGCCCTGTCCTCAGCTCTCACAGGGAAGCATGTCTTGAAGCCAGCTGTCAACCAGCTGCATTCCTATGGCAGTGAGAAGGTAGCAGTACTCTGAGTCAGGAGGTTCCAAGATTACCACTCTACTGCACCTGGAGATACCCTCCAGGTCTGCATTGTTAACTTGTACTCAGAAGCCTATGGCAATCATCTCTGGTGAAGACGTGTGAAACTCACTCTGCAGGCAGTGTGGAAGTGTGAGGGACTGAGGGTGTGCTCAACTCTCAGAAGTAAGATGCTTTTGGACAAGGCGTTCAGCTACCTTCTCACATATGGAACTTAGTATGTAGCACCTGTCTACCACAAGAATTACTGGGAAATCGTGAATTGAGCTTGGAGGCACTCGTCTTGTGTGCCGGGAGATTCCAATTACCTCTCCCAGCACTTCCGTCAAACAGCGAGCCTAGGCCTTTTAGAAGCCAAGGGTACCAGCAGGCTGGCTGTGGAGGTACAGGCCATAAGCTCAACTCTCAGAAGTGTGTATGCATGGGAGGCAGATGTCTGCTACGCACTCGGACATGGGAGTTGGAACCTAGCTACACTGTGATTGAAGAAGGCCATTGGAAATCGCTGTATTCAACTCAGATACACGGGAGTTCAGGCCCAGTGCTCACACATGCTTTTCCCGCAACCTCTCCCAGCCACTAACATAAGGGTTTTAGCAGCTACTCCTACAGTCAGGCAGGATGCGGGAGGGTTCTGCCCTGTCCTCAGCTCTCACAGGGAAGCATGTTTTGAAGCCAGCTGTCAACTAGCTGCATTCCTATGGCAGTGAGAAGGTAGCAGTACTCTGCGTCAGGAGGTTCCAAGATTACCACTCTACTGCACCTGGAGATACCCTCCAGGTCTGCATTGTTAACTTGTACTCAGAAGCCTCTGGCAATCGTCCTGGTGAAGACGTGTGAAACTCACTCTGCAGGCATTGTGGAAGTGTGAGGGACTGAGGGTGTGCTCAACTCTCAGAAGTAAGATGCTTTTGGACAAGGCGTTCAGCTACCTTCTCACATATGGAACTTAGTATGTAGCACCTGTGTACCACAAGAATTACTGGGAAATCGTGAATTCAGCTTGGAGGCACTCGTCTTGTGTGCCGGGAGATTCCAATTACCTCTCCCAGCACTTCCGTCAAACAGCGAGCCTAGGCCTTTTAGAAGCCAAGGGTACCAGCAGGCTGGCTGTGGAGGTACAGGCCATAAGCTCAACTCTCAGAAGTTTGTATGCATGGGAGGCAGATGTCTGCTACCCGCTCGTACATGGGATTTGGAACCTAGCTACACTCTGGTTGAGGAAAGCCGTTGGAAATCGCTGTATTCAACTCAGATACACGGGAGTTCAGGCCCAGTGCTCACACATGCTTTTCCCGCAACCTCTCCCAGCCACTAACATAAGGATGTTAGCAGCTACTCCTACAGTCAGGCAGCATGCGGGAGGGTTCTGCCCTGTCCTCAGCTCTCACAGGGAAGCATGTCTTGAAGCCAGCTGTCAACTAGCTGCATTCCTATGGCAGTGAGAAGGTAGCAGTATTCTGAGTCAGGAGGTTCCAAGATTACCAGTCGACTGCACCTGGGGATACCCTCCAGGTCTGCATTGTTACCCTGCGTCTCAGAAGCCTCTGGCAAACGTCTCTGCTGAAGACCTGCGAAACTCACTCTGCAGGCAGTGTGGAACTGTGAGGGACTGAGGCTGAGCTCAACTCTCAGAAGTAAGATGGTTTTGGACAAGGCGTTCAGCTACCCTCTCACGTATGGAACTTAGTATGTAGCACCAGTCTATCACAGGAATTACTAGGAAATCGCTGAACTGAGCTTGGAGGCACTAGTCTTGTGTGCCGTGTGATTCCAATTACCTCTCCCAGCACTTCCGTCAAACAGCGAGCCTAGGCCTTTTAGAAGCCAAGGGTACCAGCAGGCTGGATATGGAGGTACAGGCCATAAGCTCAACTCTCAGAAGTGTGTATCCATGGGAGGCAGATGTCTGCTACACACTCGGACCAGGGAGTTGGAACCTAGCTACACTGTGATTGAAGAAGGCCATTGGAAATCGCTGTATTCAACTCAGATACACGGGAGTTCAGGCCCAGTACTCACACATGCTTTTCCCGCAACCTCTCCCAGCCACTAACATTAGGATGTTAGCAGCTACTCCTACAGTCAGGCAGCATGCGGGAGGGTTCTGCCCTGTCCTCAGCTCTCTCAGGGAAGCATGTCTTGAAGCCAGCTAGCTGTCAACTAGCTGCATTCCTATGGCAGTGAGAAGGTAGCAGTATTGTGAGTCAGGAGGTTCCAAGATTACCAGTCGACTGCACCTGGGGATACCCTCCAGGTCTGCATTGTTACCCTGCGTCTCAGAAGCCTCTGGCAAACGTCTCTGCTGAAGACCTGCGAAACTCACTCTGCAGGCAGTGTGGAACTGTGAGGGACTGAGGCTGAGCTCAACTCTCAGAAGTAAGATGGTTTTGGACAAGGCGTTCAGCTACCCTCTCACGTATGGAACTTAGTATGTAGCACCAGTCTACCACAGGAATTACTAGGAAATCGCTGAACTGAGCTTGGAGGCACTAGTCTTGTGTGCCGTGGGATTCCAATTACCTCTCCCAGCACTTCCGTCAAACAGCGAGCCTAGGCCTTTTAGAAGCCAAGGGTACCAGCAGGCTGGCTGTGGAGGTACAGGCTATAAGCTCGACTCTCAGAAGTGTATATGCATGGGAGGCAGATATCTGCTACCCACTCGGACATGGGAGTTGGAACCTAGCTACACTGTGATTGAAGAAGGCCATTGGAAATCGCTGTATTCAACTCAGATACACGGGAGTTCAGGCCCAGTCCTCACACATGCTTTTCCCGCAACCTCTCCCAGCCACTAACATTAGGATGTTAGCAGCTACTCCTACAGTCAGGCAGGATGCGGGAGGGTTCTGCCCTGTCCTCAGCTCTCACAGGGAAGCATGTCTTGAAGCCAGCTGTCAACTAGCTGCATTCCTATGGCAGTGAGAAGGTAGCAGTACTCTGAGTCAGGAGGTTCCAAGATTACCACTCTACTGCCCCTGGAGATACCCTCCAGGTCTGCATTGTTAACTTGTACTCAGAAGCCTCTGGCAATCGTCCTGGTGAAGACGTGTGAAACTCACTCTGCAGGCAGTGTGGAAGTGTGAGGGACTGAGTGTGTGCTCAACTCTCAGAAGTAATATGCTTTTGGACAAGGCGTTCAGCTACCTTCTCACATATGGAACTTAGTATGTAGCACCTGTCTACCACAAGAATTACTGGGAAATCGTGAATTGAGCTTGGAGGCACTCGTCTTGTGTGCCGGGAGATTCCAATTACCTCTCCCAGCACTTCCGTCAAACAGCGAGCCTAGGCCTTTTAGAAGCCAACGGTACCAGCAGGCTGGCTGTGGAGGTACAGGCCATAAGCTCAACTCTCAGAAGTGTGTATGCATGGGAGGCAGATGTCTGCTACCCGCTCGTACATGGGATTTGGAACCTAGCTACACTCTGGTTGAGGAAAGCCGTTGGAATTCGCTGTATTCAACTCAGGTACACGGGAGTTCAGGCCCAGTGCTCACACATGCTTTTCCCGCAACCTCTCCCAGCCACTAACATAAGGATGTTAGCAGCTACTCCTTCAGTCAGGCAGCATGCGGGAGGGTTCTGCCCTGTCCTCAGCTCTCACAGGGAAGCATGTCTTGAAGCCAGCTGTCAACTAGCTGCATTCCTATGGCAGTGAGAAGGTAGCAGTATTCTGAGTCAGGAGGTTCCAAGATTACCTGTCGACTGCACCTGGGGATACCCTCCAGGTCTGCATTGTTACCCTGCGTCTCAGAAGCCTCTGGCAAACGTCTCTGCTGAAGACCTGCGAAACTCACTCTGCAGGCAGTGTGGAACTGTGAGGGACTGAGGCTGAGCTCAACTCTCAGAAGTAAGATGGTTTTGGACAAGGCGTTCAGCTACCCTCTCACGTATGGAACTTAGTATGTAGCACCAGTCTACCACAGGAATTACTAGGAAATCGCTGAACTGAGCTTGGAGACACTAGTCTTGTGTGCCGGGTGATTCCAATTACCTCTCCCAGCACTTCCGTCAAACAGCGAGCCTAGGCCTTTTAGAAGCCAAGGGTACCAGCAGGCTGGATGTGGAGGTACAGGCCATAAGCTCAACTCTCAGAAGTGTGTATGCATGGGAGGCAGATGTCTGCTACCCCCTCGGACATGGGAGTTGGAACCTAGCTACACTGTGATTGAAGAAGGCCATTGGAAATCCCTGTATTCAACTCAGATACACGGGAGTTCAGGCCCAGTGCTCACACATGCTTTTCCCGCAACCTCTCCCAGCCACTAACATAAGGATGTTAGCAGCTACTCCTACAGTCAGGCTGGATACGGGAGGGTTCTGCCCTGTCCTCAGCTCTCACAGGGAAGCATGTCTTGAAGCCAGCTGTCAACTAGCTGCATCCCTTGGCAGTGAGAAGGTAGCAGTACTCTGAGTCAGGAGGTTCCAAGATTACCACTCTACTGCACCTGGAGATACCCTCCAGGTCTGCATTGTTAACTTGTACTCAGAAGCCTCTGGCAATCGTCTCTGGTGAAGACGTGTGAAACTCACTCTGCAGGCAGTGTATAACTGTGAGGGACTGAGGGTGGGCTCAACTCTCAGAAGTAAGATGGTTTTGGACAAGGCGTTCAGCTACCATCTCACATATGGAACTTAGTATGTAGCACCTGTCTACCACCAGAATTACTGGGAAATCGTGAATTGAGCTTGGAGGCACTCGTCTTGTGTGCCGGGAGATTCCAATTACCTCTCCCAGCACTTCCGTCAAACAGCGAGCCTAGGCCTTTTAGAAGCCAAGGGTACCAGCAGGCTGGCTGTGGAGGTACAGGCCATAAGCTCAACTCTCAGAAGTTTGTATGCATGGGAGGCAGATGTCTGCTACCCGCTCGTACATGGGATTTGGAACCTAGCTACACTCTGGTTGAGGAAAGCCGTTGGAAATCGCTGTATTCAACTCAGATACACGGGAGTTCATGCCCAGTGCTCACACATGCTTTTCCCGCAACCTCTCCCAGCCACTAACATTAGGATGTTAGCAGCTACTCCTACAGTCAGGCAGCATGCGGGAGGGTTCTGCCCTGTCCTCAGCTCTCTCAGGGAAGCATGTCTTGAAGCCAGCTAGCTGTCAACTAGCTGCATTCCTATGGCAGTGAGAAGGTAGCAGTATTCTGAGTCAGGAGGTTCCAAGATTACCAGTCGACTGCACCTGGGGATACCCTCCAGGTCTGCATTGTTATCCTGCGTCTCAGAAGCCTCTGGCAAAAGTCTCTGCTGAAGACCTGCGAAACTCACTCTGCAGGCAGTGTCGAACTGTGAGGGACTGAGGCTGAGCTCAACTCTCAGAAGTAAGATGGTTTTGGACAAGGCGTTCAGCTACCCTCTCACGTATGGAACTTAGTATGTAGCACCAGTCTACCACAGGAATTACTAGGAAATCGCTGAACTGAGCTTGGAGGCACTAGTCTTGTGTGCCGGGTGATTCCAATTACCTCTCCCAGCACTTCCGTCAAACAGCGAGACTAGGCCTTTTAGAAGCCAAGGGTACCAGCAGGCTGGATATGGAGGTACAGGCCATAAGCTCAACTCTCAGAAGTGTGTATGCATGGGAGGCAGATGTCTGCTACACACTCGGACCTGGGAGTTGGAACCTAGCTACACTGTGATTGAAGAAGGCCATTGGAAATCGCTGTATTCAACTCAGATACACGGGAGTTCAGGCCCAGTACTCACACATGCTTTTCCCGCAACCTCTCCCAGCCACTAACATTAGGATGTTAGCAGCTACTCCTACAGTCAGGCAGCATGCGGGAGGGTTCTGCCCTGTCCTCATCTCTCTCAGGGAAGCATGTCTTGAAGCCAGCTAGCTGTCAACTAGCTGCATTCCTATGGCAGTGAGAAGGTAGCAGTATTCTGAGTCAGGAGGTTCCAAGATTACCAGTCGACTGCACCTGGGGATACCCTCCAGGTCTGCATTGTTACCCTGCGTCTCAGAAGCCTCTGGCAAACGTCTCTGCTGAAGACCTGCGAAACTCACTCTGCAGGCAGTGTGGAACTGTGAGGGACTGAGGCTGAGCTCAACTCTCAGAAGTAAGATGGTTTTGTACAAGGCGTTCAGCTACCCTCTCACGTATGGAACTTAGTATGTAGCACCAGTCTACCACAGGAATTACTAGGAAATCGCTGAACTGAGCTTGGAGGCACTAGTCTTGTGTGCCGGGTGATTCCAATTACCTCTCCCAGCACTTCTGTCAAACAGCGAGCCTAGGCCTTTTAGAAGCCAAGGGTACCAGCAGGCTGGCTGTGGAGGTACAGGCTATAAGCTCGACTCTCAGAAGTGTATATGCATGGGAGGCAGATGTCTGCTACCCACTCGGACATGGGAGTTGGAACCTAGCTACACTGTGATTGAAGAAGGCCATTGGAAATCGCTGTATTCAACTCAGATACACGGGAGTTCAGGCCCAGTCCTCACACATGCTTTTCCCGCAACCTCTCCCAGCCACTAACATTAGGATGTTAGCAGCTACTCCTACAGTCAGGCAGGATGCGGGAGGGTTCTGCCCTGTCCTCAGCTCTCACAGGGAAGCATGTCTTGAAGCCAGCTGTCAACTAGCTGCATTCCTATGGCAGTGAGAAGGTAGCAGTACTCTGAGTCAGGAGGTTCCAAGATTACCACTCTACTGCCCCTGGAGATACCCTCCAGGTCTGCATTGTTAACTTGTACTCAGAAGCCTCTGGCAATCGTCCTGGTGAAGACGTGTGAAACTCACTCTGCAGGCAGTGTGGAAGTGTGAGGGACTGAGGGTGTGCTCAACTCTCAGAAGTAATATGCTTTTGGACAAGGCGTTCAGCTACCTTCTCACATATGGAACTTAGTATGTAGCACCTGTCTACCACAAGAATTACTGGGAAATCGTGAATTGAGCTTGGAGGCACTCGTCTTGTGTGCCGGGAGATTCCAATTACCTCTCCCAGCACTTCCGTCAAACAGCGAGCCTAGGCCTTTTAGAAGCCAAGGGTACCAGCAGGCTGGCTGTGGAGGTACAGGCCATAAGCTCAACTCTCAGAAGTGTGTATGCATGGGAGGCAGATGTCTGCTACCCGCTCGTACATGGGATTTGGAACCTAGCTACACTCTGGTTGAGGAAAGCCGTTGGAATTCGCTGTATTCAACTCAGGTACACGGGAGTTCAGGCCCAGTGCTCACACATGCTTTTCCCGCAACCTCTCCCAGCCACTAACATAAGGATGTTAGCAGCTACTCCTTCAGTCAGGCAGCATGCGGGAGGGTTCTGCCCTGTCCTCAGCTCTCACAGGGAAGCATGTCTTGAAGCCAGCTGTCAACTAGCTGCATTCCTATGGCAGTGAGAAGGTAGCAGTATTCTGAGTCAGGAGGTTCCAAGATTACCTGTCGACTGCACCTGGGGATACCCTCCAGGTCTGCATTGTTACCCTGCGTCTCAGAAGCCTCTGGCAAACGTCTCTGCTGAAGACCTGCGAAACTCACTCTGCAGGCAGTGTGGAACTGTGAGGGACTGAGGCTGAGCTCAACTCTCAGAAGTAAGATGGTTTTGGACAAGGCGTTCAGCTACCCTCTCACGTATGGAACTTAGTATGTAGCACCAGTCTACCACAGGAATTACTAGGAAATCGCTGAACTGAGCTTGGAGACACTAGTCTTGTGTGCCGGGTGATTCCAATTACCTCTCCCAGCACTTCCGTCAAACAGCGAGCCTAGGCCTTTTAGAAGCCAAGGGTACCAGCAGGCTGGATGTGGAGGTACAGGCCATAAGCTCAACTCTCAGAAGTGTGTATGCATGGGAGGCAGATGTCTGCTACCCACTCGGACATGGGAGTTGGAACCTAGCTACACTGTGATTGAAGAAGGCCATTGGAAATCCCTGTATTCAACTCAGATACACGGGAGTTCAGGCCCAGTGCTCACACATGCTTTTCCCGCAACCTCTCCCAGCCACTAACATAAGGATGTTAGCAGCTACTCCTACAGTCAGGCTGGATACGGGAGGGTTCTGCCCTGTCCTCAGCTCTCACAGGGAAGCATGTCTTGAAGCCAGCTGTCAACTAGCTGCATCCCTTGGCAGTGAGAAGGTAGCAGTACTCTGAGTCAGGAGGTTCCAAGATTACCACTCTACTGCACCTGGAGATACCCTCCAGGTCTGCATTGTTAACTTGTACTCAGAAGCCTCTGGCAATCGTCTCTGGTGAAGACGTGTGAAACTCACTCTGCAGGCAGTGTATAACTGTGAGGGACTGAGGGTGGGCTCAACTCTCAGAAGTAAGATGGTTTTGGACAAGGCGTTCAGCTACCATCTCACATATGGAACTTAGTATGTAGCACCTGTCTACCACCAGAATTACTGGGAAATCGTGAATTGAGCTTGGAGGCACTCGTCTTGTGTGCCGGGAGATTCCAATTACCTCTCCCAGCACTTCCGTCAAACAGCGAGCCTAGGCCTTTTAGAAGCCAAGGGTACCAGCAGGCTGGCTGTGGAGGTACAGGCCATAAGCTCAACTCTCAGAAGTTTGTATGCATGGGAGGCAGATGTCTGCTACCCGCTCGTACATGGGATTTGGAACCTAGCTACACTCTGGTTGAGGAAAGCCGTTGGAAATCGCTGTATTCAACTCAGATACACGGGAGTTCATGCCCAGTGCTCACACATGCTTTTCCCGCAACCTCTCCCAGCCACTAACATTAGGATGTTAGCAGCTACTCCTACAGTCAGGCAGCATGCGGGAGGGTTCTGCCCTGTCCTCAGCTCTCTCAGGGAAGCATGTCTTGAAGCCAGCTAGCTGTCAACTAGCTGCATTCCTATGGCAGTGAGAAGGTAGCAGTATTCTGAGTCAGGAGGTTCCAAGATTACCAGTCGACTGCACCTGGGGATACCCTCCAGGTCTGCATTGTTATCCTGCGTCTCAGAAGCCTCTGGCAAAAGTCTCTGCTGAAGACCTGCGAAACTCACTCTGCAGGCAGTGTCGAACTGTGAGGGACTGAGGCTGAGCTCAACTCTCAGAAGTAAGATGGTTTTGGACAAGGCGTTCAGCTACCCTCTCACGTATGGAACTTAGTATGTAGCACCAGTCTACCACAGGAATTACTAGGAAATCGCTGAACTGAGCTTGGAGGCACTAGTCTTGTGTGCCGGGTGATTCCAATTACCTCTCCCAGCACTTCCGTCAAACAGCGAGACTAGGCCTTTTAGAAGCCAAGGGTACCAGCAGGCTGGATATGGAGGTACAGGCCATAAGCTCAACTCTCAGAAGTGTGTATGCATGGGAGGCAGATGTCTGCTACACACTCGGACCTGGGAGTTGGAACCTAGCTACACTGTGATTGAAGAAGGCCATTGGAAATCGCTGTATTCAACTCAGATACACGGGAGTTCAGGCCCAGTACTCACACATGCTTTTCCCGCAACCTCTCCCAGCCACTAACATTAGGATGTTAGCAGCTACTCCTACAGTCAGGCAGCATGCGGGAGGGTTCTGCCCTGTCCTCATCTCTCTCAGGGAAGCATGTCTTGAAGCCAGCTAGCTGTCAACTAGCTGCATTCCTATGGCAGTGAGAAGGTAGCAGTATTCTGAGTCAGGAGGTTCCAAGATTACCAGTCGACTGCACCTGGGGATACCCTCCAGGTCTGCATTGTTACCCTGCGTCTCAGAAGCCTCTGGCAAACGTCTCTGCTGAAGACCTGCGAAACTCACTCTGCAGGCAGTGTGGAACTGTGAGGGACTGAGGCTGAGCTCAACTCTCAGAAGTAAGATGGTTTTGTACAAGGCGTTCAGCTACCCTCTCACGTATGGAACTTAGTATGTAGCACCAGTCTACCACAGGAATTACTAGGAAATCGCTGAACTGAGCTTGGAGGCACTAGTCTTGTGTGCCGGGTGATTCCAATTACCTCTCCCAGCACTTCTGTCAAACAGCGAGCCTAGGCCTTTTAGAAGCCAAGGGTACCAGCAGGCTGGCTGTGGAGGTACAGGCTATAAGCTCGACTCTCAGAAGTGTATATGCATGGGAGGCAGATGTCTGCTACCCACTCGGACATGGGAGTTGGAACCTAGCTACACTGTGATTGAAGAAGGCCATTGGACCAGAAAGGGCTGGCAGGATATATTCAAGGTCCTAAATGAAAAGAACATGCAACCAAGAATACTTTATCCAGCAAGGCTCTCATTCAAAATGGAAGGAGAGATAAAGAGCTTCCAAGACAGGCAGCAACTAAAAGAATATGTGACCTCCAAGCCAGCTCTGCAAGAAATTTTAAGGGGGCCTCTTAAAATTCCCCTTTAAGAAGAAGTTCAGTGGAACAGTCCACAAAAACAAAGACTGAATAGATATCATGATGACACTAAACTCATATCTCTCAATAGTAACTCTGAATGTGAACGGGCTTAATGACCCCATCAAAAGGCGCAGGGTTTCAGACTGGATAAAAAAGCAGGACCCTTCTATTTGCTGTCTACAAGAGACTCATTTTAGACAGAAGGACACCTACAGCCTGAAAATAAAAGGTTGGAGAACCATTTACCATTCGAATGGTCCTCAAAAGAAAGCAGGGGTAGCCATCCTTATATCAGATAAACTAAAATTTACCCCAAAGACTGTAGTGAGAGATGAAGAGGGACACTATATCATACTTAAAGGATCTATTCAACAAGAGGACTTAACAATCCTCAATATATATGCTCCAAATGTGGGAGCTGCCAAATATATAAATCAATTATTAACCAAAGTGAAGAAATACTTAGATAATAATACACTTATACTTGGTGACTTCAATCTAGCTCTTTCTATACTCGATAGGTCTTCTAAGCAAAACATCTCCAAAGAAACGAGAGCTTTAAATGATACACTGGACCAGATGGATTTCACAGATATCTACAGAACTTTACATCCAAACTCAACTGAATACACATTCTTCTCAAGCGCACATGGAACTTTCTCCAGAATAGACCACATATTGGGTCACAAATCGGGTCTGAACCGATACCAAAAGATTGGGATTGTCCCCTGCATATTCTCGGACCATAATGCCTTGAAATTAGAACTAAATCACAACAAGAAGTTTGGAAGGACCTCAAACACATGGAGGTTAAGGACCATCCTGCTAAAAGATAAAAGGGTCAACCAGGAAATTAAGGAAGAATTAAAAAGATTCATGGAAACTAATGAGAATGAAGATACAACCGTTCAAAATCTTTGGGATGCAGCAAAAGCAGTCCTAAGGGGGAAATACATCGCAATACAAGCATCCATTCAAAAACTGGAAAGAACTCAAATACAAAAGCTAACCTTACACATAAAGGAGCTAGAGAAAAAACAGCAAATAGATCCTACACCCAAGAGAAGAAGGGAGTTAATAAAGATTCGAGCAGAACTCAACGAAATCGAGACCAGAAGAACTGTGGAACAGATCAACAAAACCAGGAGTTGGTTCTTTGAAAGAATTAATAAGATAGATAAACCATTAGCCAGCCTTATTAAAAAGAAGAGAGAGAAGACTCAAATTAATAAAATCATGAATGAGAAAGGAGAGATCACTACCAACACCAAGGAAATACAAACGATTTTAAAAACATATTATGAACAGCTATACGCCAATAAATTAGGCAATCTAGAAGAAATGGACGCATTCCTGGAAAGCCACAAACTACCAAAACTGGAACAGGAAGAAATAGAAAACCTGAACAGGCCAATAACCAGGGAGGAAATTGAAGCAGTCATCAAAAACCTCCCAAAACACAAGAGTCCAGGGCCAGATGGCTTCCCAGGAGAATTTTATCAAACGTTTAAAGAAGAAATCATACCTATTCTCCTAAAGCTGTTTGGAAAGATAGAAAGAGATGGAGTACTTCCAAATTCGTTCTATGAGGCCAGCATCACCTTAATTCCAAAGCCAGACAAAGACCCCGCCAAAAAGGAGAATTACAGACCAATATCCCTGATGAACATGGATGCAAAAATTCTCAACAAGATACTGGCCAATAGGATCCAACAATACATTAAGAAAATTATTCACCATGACCAAGTAGGATTTATCCCTGGGACACAAGGCTGGTTCAACACCCGTAAAACAATCAATGTGATTCATCATATCAGCAAGAGAAAAACCAAGAACCATATGATCCTCTCATTGGATGCAGAGAAAGCATTTGACAAAATACAGCATCCATTCCTGATCAAAACTCTTCAGAGTGTAGGGATAGAGGGAACATTCCTCGACATCTTAAAAGCCATCTATGAAAAGCCCACAGCAAATATCATTCTCAATGGGGAAGCACTGGGAGCCTTTCCCCTAAGATCAGGAACAAGACAGGGATGTCCACTCTCACCACTGCTGTTCAACATAGTACTGGAAGTCCTAGCCTCAGCAATCAGACAACAAAAAGACATTAAAGGCATTCAAATTGGCAAAGAAGAAGTCAAACTCTCCCTCTTCGCCGATGACATGATACTCTACATAGAAAAACCAAAAGTCTCCACCCCAAGATTGCTAGAACTCATACAGCAATTCGGTAGCGTGGCAGGATACAAAATCAATGCCCAGAAGTCAGTGGCATTTCTATACACTAACAATGAGACTGAAGAAAGAGAAATTAAGGAGTCAATCCCATTTACAATTGCACCCAAAAGCATAAGATACCTAGGAATAAACCTCACCAAAGATGTAAAGGATCTATACCCTCAAAACTATAGAACACTTCTGAAAGAAATTGAGGAAGACACAAAGAGATGGAAAAATATTCCATGCTCATGGATTGGCAGAATTAATATTGTGAAAATGTCAATGTTACCCAGGGCAATATACACGTTTAATGCAATCCCTATCAAAATACCATGGACTTTCTTCAGAGAGTTAGAACAAATTATTTTAAGATTTGTGTGGAATCAGAAAAGACCCCGAATAGCCAGGGGAATTTTAAAAAAGAAAACCATATCTGGGGGCATCACAATGCCAGATTTCAGGTTGTACTACAAAGCTGTGGTCATCAAGACAGTGTGGTACTGGCACAAAAACAGACACATAGATCAGTGGAACAGAATAGAGAATCCAGAAGTGGACCCTGAACTTTATGGGCAACTAATATTCGATAAAGGAGGAAAGACTATCCATTGGAAGAAAGACAGTCTCTTCAATAAATGGTGCTGGGAAAATTGGACATCCACATGCAGAAGAATGAAACTAGACCACTCTCTTTCACCATACACAAAGATAAACTCAAAATGGATGAAAGATCTAAATGTGAGACAAGATTCCATCAAAATCCTAGAGAAGAACACAGGCAACACCCTTTTTGAACTCGGCCATAGTAACTTCTTGCAAGATACATCCACGAAGGCAAAAGAAACAAAAGCAAAAATGAACTATTGGGACTTCATCAAGATAAGAAGCTTTTGCACAGCAAAGGATACAGTCAACAAAACTCAAAGACAACCTACAGAATGGGAGAAGATATTTGCAAATGACATATCAGATAAAGGGCTAGTTTCCAAGATCTATAAAGAACTTATTAAACTCAACACCAAAGAAACAAACAATCCAATCATGAAATGGGCAAAAGACATGAACAGAAACCTCACAGAGGAAGACATAGACATGGCCAACATGCACATGAGAAAATGCTCTGCATCACTTGCCATCAGGGAAATACAAATCAAAACTACAATGAGATACCACCTCACACCAGTGAGAATGGGGAAAATTAACAAGGCAGGAAACAACAAATGTTGGAGAGGATGCGGAGAAAAGGGAACCCTCTTACACTGTTGGTGGGAATGTGAACTGGTGCAGCCACTCTGGAAAACTGTGTGGAGGTTCCTCAAACAGTTAAAAATATACCTGCCCTACGACCCAGCAATTGCACTGTTGGGGATTTTCCCCAAAGAGACAAATGCAATGAAACGCCGGGACACCTGCACCCCGATGTTTCTAGCAGCAATGGCCACGATAGCCAAACTGTGGAAGGAGCCTCGGTGTCCAACGAAAGATGAATGGATAAAGAAGATGTGGTTTATGTATACAATGGAATATTACTCAGCTATTAGAAATGACAAATACCCACCATTTGCTTCAACGTGGATGGAACTGGAGGGTATTATGCTGAGTGAAGTAAGTCAGTCGGAGAAGGACAAACATTATATGTTCTCATTCATTTGGGGAATATAAATAATAGTGAAAGGGAAAATAAGGGAAGGGAGAAGAAATGTGTGGGAAATATCAGAAAGGGAGACAGAACGTAAAGACTGCTAACTCTGGGAAACGAACTAGGGGTGGTAGAAGGGGAGGAGGGCGGGGGGTGGGAGTGAATGGGTGACGGGCACTGGGTGTTATTCTGTATGTTAGTAAATTGAACACCAATAAAAAAAAAAAAAAAAAGTAAAAAAAAAAAAATAAATAAATAAATAAAAAAAAAAAAAAAAAAAAAGAAGAAGGCCATTGGAAATCGCTGTATTCAACTCAGATACACGGGAGTTCAGGCCCAGTGCTCACACATGCTTTTCCCGCAACCTCTCCCAGCCACTAACATTAGGATGTTAGCAGCTACTCCTACAGTCAGGCAGGATGCGGGAGGGTTCTGCCCTGTCCTCAGCTCTCACAGGGAAGCATGTCTTGAAGCCAGCTGTCAACTAGCTGCATTCCTATGGCAGTGAGAAGGTAGCAGTACTCTGAGTCAGGAGGTTCCAAGATTACCACTCTACTGCCCCTGGAGATACCCTCCAGGTCTGCAATGTTAACTTGTACTCAGAAGCGTCTGGCAATCGTCCTGGTGAAGACGTGTGAAACTCACTCTGCAGGCAGTGTGGAAGTGTGAGGGACTGAGGGTGTGCTCAACTCTCAGAAGTAAGATGCTTTTGGACAAGGCGTTCAGCTACCTTCTCACATATGGAACTTAGTATGTAGCACCTGTCTACCACAAGAATTACTGGGAAATCGTGAATTGAGCTTGGAGGCACTCGTCTTGTGTGCCGGGAGATTCCAATTACCTCTCCCAGCACTTCCGTCAAACAGCGAGCCTAGGCCTTTTAGAAGCCAAGGGTACCAGCAGGCTGGCTGTGGAGGTACAGGCCATAAGCTCAACTCTCAGAAGTGTGTATGCATGGGAGGCAGATGTCTGCTACCCGCTCGTACATGGGATTTGGAACCTAGCTACACTCTGGTTGAGGAAATCCGTTGGAATTCGCTGTATTCAACTCAGGTACACGGGAGTTCAGGCCCAGTGCTCACACATGCTTTTCCCGCAACCTCTCCCAGCCACTAACATAAGGATGTTAGCAGCTACTCCTTCAGTCAGGCAGCATGCGGGAGGGTTCTGCCCTGTCCTCAGCTCTCACAGGGAAGCATGTCTTCAAGCCAGCTGTCAACTAGCTGCATTCCTATGGCAGTGAGAAGGTAGCAGTATTCTGAGTCAGGAGGTTCCAAGATTACCTGTCGACTGCACCTGGGGATACCCTCCAGGTCTGCATTGTTACCCTGCGTCTCAGAAGCCTCTGGCAAACGTCTCTGCTGAAGACCTGCGAAACTCACTCTGCAGGCAGTGTGGAACTGTGAGGGACTGAGGCTGAGCTCAACTCTCAGAAGTAAGATGGTTTTGGACAAGGCGTTCAGCTACCCTCTCACGTATGGAACTTAGTATGTAGCACCAGTCTACCACAGGAATTACTAGGAAATCGCTGAACTGAGCTTGGAGACACTAGTCTTGTGTGCCGGGTGATTCCAATTACCTCTCCCAGCACTTCCGTCAAACAGCGAGCCTAGGCCTTTTAGAAGCCAAGGGTACCAGCAGGCTGGATGTGGAGGTACAGGCCATAAGCTCAACTCTCAGAAGTGTGTATGCATGGGAGGCAGATGTCTGCTACCCACTCGGACATGGGAGTTGGAACCTAGCTACACTGTGATTGAAGAAGGCCATTGGAAATCGCTGTATTCAACTCAGATACACGGGAGTTCAGGCCCAGTGCTCACACATGCTTTTCCCGCAACCTCTCCCAGCCACTAACATAAGGATGTTAGCAGCTACTCCTACAGTCAGGCAGGATGCGGGAGGGTTCTGCCCTGTCCTCAGCTCTCACAGGGAAGCATGTCTCGAAGCCAGCTGTCAACTACCTGCATTCCTATGGCAGTGAGAAGGTAGCAGTACTCTGAGTCAGGAGGTTCCAAGATTACCACTCTACTGCACCTGGAGATACCCTCCACGTCTGCATTGTTAACTTGTACTAAGAAGCCTCTGGCAATCGTCTCTGGTGAAGACGTGTGAAACTCACTCTGCAGGCAGTGTGGAACTGTGAGGGACTGAGGGTGGGCTCAACTCTCAGAAGTAAGATGGTTTTGGACAAGGCGTTCAGCTACCATCTCACATATGGAACTTAGTATGTAGCACCTGTCTACCACCAGAATTACTGGGAAATCGTGAATTGAGCTTGGAGGCACTCGTCTTGTGTGCCGGGAGATTCCAATTACCTCTCCCAGCACTTCCGTCAAACAGCGAGCCTAGGCCTTTTAGAAGCCAAGGGTACCAGCAGGCTGGCTGTGGAGGTACAGACCATAAGCTCAACTCTCAGAAGTGTGTATGCATGGGAGGCAGATGTCTGCTACCCGCTCGTACATGGGATTTGGAACCTAGCTACACTCTGGTTGAGGAAAGCCGTTGGAAATCGCTGTATTCAACTCAGATACACGGGAGTTCAGGCCCAGTGCTCACACATGCTTTTCCCGCAACCTCTCCCAGCCACTAACATTAGGATGTTAGCAGCTACTCCTACAGTCAGGCAGCATGCGGGAGGGTTCTGCCCTGTCCTCAGCTCTCTCAGGGAAGCATGTCTTGAAGCCAGCTAGCTGTCAACTAGCTGCATTCCTATGGCAGTGAGAAGGTAGCAGTATTCTGAGTCAGGAGGTTCCAAGATTACCAGTCGACTGCACTTGGGGATACCCTCCAGGTCTGCATTGTTACCCTGAGTCTCAGAAGCCTCTGGCAAACGTCTCTGCTGAAGACCTGCGAAACTCACTCTGCAGGCAGTGTCGAACTGTGAGGGACTGAGGCTGAGCTCAACTCTCAGAAGTAAGATGGTTTTGGACAAGGCGTTCAGCTACCCTCTCACGTATGGAACTTAGTATGTAGCACCAGTCTACCACAGGAATTACTAGGAAATCGCTGAACTGAGCTTGGAGGCACTAGTCTTGTGTGCCGGGTGATTCCAATTACCTCTCCCAGCACTTCCGTCAAACAGCGAGACTAGGCCTTTTAGAAGCCAAGGGTACCAGCAGGCTGGATATGGAGGTACAGGCCATAAGCTCAACTCTCAGAAGTGTGGATGCATGGGAGGCAGATGTCTGCTACACACTCGGACTTGGGAGTTGGAACGTAGCTACACTGTGATTGAAGAAGGCCATTGGAAATCGCTGTATTCAACTCAGATACACGGGAGTTCAGGCCCAGTACTCACACATGCTTTTCCCGCAACCTCTCCCAGCCACTAACATTAGGATGTTAGCAGCTACTCCTACAGTCAGGCAGCATGCGGGAGGGTTCTGCCCTGTCCTCATCTCTCTCAGGGAAGCATGTCTTGAAGCCAGCTAGCTGTCAACTAGCTGCATTCCTATGGCAGTGAGAAGGTAGCAGTATTCTGAGTCAGGAGGTTCCAAGATTACCAGTCGACTCCTCCTGGGGATACCCTCCAGGTCTGCATTGTTACCCTGCGTCTCAGAAGCCTCTGGCAAACGTCTCTGCTGAAGACCTGCGAAACTCACTCTGCAGGCAGTGTGGAACTGTGAGGGACTGAGGCTGAGCTCAACTCTCAGAAGTAAGATGGTTTTGTACAAGGCGTTCAGCTACCCTCTCACGTATGGAACTTAGTATGTAGCACCAGTCTACCACAGGAATTACTAGGAAATCGCTGAACTGAGCTTGGAGGCACTAGTCTTGTGTGCCGGGTGATTCCAATTACCTCTCCCAGCACTTCCGTCAAACAGCGAGCCTAGGCCTTTTAGAAGCCAAGGGTACCAGCAGGCTGGCTGTGGAGGTACAGGCTATAAGCTCGACTCCTAGAAGTGTATATGCATGGGAGGCAGATGTCTGCTACCCACTCGGACATGGGAGTTGGAACATAGCTACACTGTGATTGAAGAAGGCCATTGGAAATCGCTGTATTCAACTCAGATACACGGGAGTTCAGGCCCAGTGCTCACACATGCTTTTCCCGCAACCTCTCCCAGCCACTAACATTAGGATGTTAGCAGCTACTCCTACAGTCAGGCAGGATGCGGGAGGGTTCTGCCTTGTCCTCAGCTCTCACAGGGAAGCATGTCTTGAAGCCAGCTGTCAACTAGCTGCATTCCTATGGCAGTGAGAAGGTAGCAGTACTCTGAGTCAGGAGGTTCCAAGATTACCACTCTACTGCCCCTGGAGATACCCTCCAGGTCTGCATTGTTAACTTGTACTCAGAAGCGTCTGGCAATCGTCCTGGTGAAGACGTGTGAAACTCACTCTGCAGGCAGTGTGGAAGTGTGAGGGACTGAGGGTGTGCTCAACTCTCAGAAGTAAGATGCTTTTGGACAAGGCGTTCAGCTACCTTCTCACATATGCAACTTAGTATGTAGCACCTGTCTACCACAAGAATTACTGGGAAATCGTGAATTGAGCTTGGAGGCACTCGTCTTGTGTGCCGGGAGATTCCAATTACCTCTCCCAGCACTTCCGTCAAACAGCGAGCCTAGGCCTTTTAGAAGCCAAGGGTACCAGCAGGCTGGCTGTGGAGGTACAGGCCATAAGCTCAACTCTCAGAAGTGTATGCATGGGAGGCAGATGTCTGCTACCCGTCGTACATGGGATTTGGAACCTAGCTACACTCTGGTTGAGGAAAGCCGTTGGAATTCGCTGTATTCAACTCAGGTACACGGGAGTTCAGGCCCAGTGCTCACACATGCTTTTCCCGCAACCTCTCCCAGCCACTAACATAAGGATGTTAGCAGCTACTCCTTCAGTCAGGCAGCATGCGGGAGGGTTCTGCCCTGTCCTCAGCTCTCACAGGGAAGCATGTCTTCAAGCCAGCTGTCAACTAGCTGCATTCCTATGGCAGTGAGAAGGTAGCAGTATTCTGAGTCAGGAGGTTCCAAGATTACCAGTCGACTGCACCTGGGGATACCCTCCAGGTCTGCATTGTTACCCTGCGTCTCAGAAGCCTCTGGCAAACGTCTCTGCTGAAGACCTGCGAAACTCACTCTGCAGGCAGTGTGGAACTGTGAGGGACTGAGGCTGAGCTCAACTCTCAGAAGTAAGATGGTTTTGGACAAGGCGTTCAGCTACCCTCTCACGTATGGAACTTAGTATGTAGCACCAGTCTACCACAGGAATTACTAGGAAATCGCTGAACTGAGCTTGGAGGCACTAGTCTTGTGTGCCGTGTGATTCCAATTACCTCTCCCAGCACTTCCGTCAAACAGCGAGCCTAGGCCTTTTAGAAGCCAAGGGTACCACCAGGCTGGATGTGGAGGTACAGGCCATAAGCTCAACTCTCAGAAGTGTGTATGCATGGGAGGCAGATGTCTGCTACCCACTCGGACATGGGAGTTGGAACCTAGCTACACTGTGATTGAAGAAGGCCATTGGAAATCGCTGTATTCAACTCAGATACACGGAGTTCAGGCCCAGTGCTCACACATGCTTTTCCCGCAACCTCTCCCGGCCACTAACTTAAGGATGTTAGCAGCTACTCCTACCGTCAGGCAGGATACGGGAGGGTTCTGCCCTGTCCTCAGCTCTCACAGGGAAGCATGTCTTGAAGCCAGCTGTCAACTAGCTGCATCCCGTGGCAGTGAGAAGGTAGCAGTACTCTGAGTCAGGAGGTTCCAAGATTACCACTCTACTGCACCTGGAGATACCCTCCAGGTCTGCATTGTTAACTTGTACTCAGAAGCCTCTGGCAATCGTCTCTGGTGAAGACGTGTGAAACTCACTCTGCAGGCAGTGTGGAACTGTGAGGGACTGAGGGTGGGCTCAACTCTCAGAAGTAAGATGCTTTTGGACAAGGCGTTCAGCTACCATCTCACATATGGAACTTAGTATGTAGCACCTGTCTACCACCAGAATTACTGGGAAATCGTGAATTGAGCTTGGAGGCACTCGTCTTGTGTGCCGGGAGATTCCAATTACCTCTCCCAGCACTTCCGACAAACAGCGAGCCTAGGCCTTTTAGAAGCCAAGGGTACCAGCAGGCTGGCTGTGGAGGTACAGGCCATAAGCTCAACTCTCAGAAGTGTGTATTCATGGGAGGCAGATGTCTGCTACCCGCTCGTACATGGGATTTGGAACCTAGCTACACTCTGGTTGAGGAAAGCCGTTGGAAATCGCTGTATTCAACTCAGATACACGGGAGTTCAGGCCCAGTGCTCACACATGCTTTTCCCGCAACCTCTCCCAGCCACTAACATAAGGATGTTAGCAGCTACTCCTACAGTTAGGCAGGATGCGGGAGGGTTCTGCCCTGTCCTCAGCTCTCACAAGGAAGCATGTTTTGAAGCCAGCTGTCAACTAGCTGCATTCCTATGGCAGTGAGAAGGTAGCAGTACTCTGAGTCAGGAGGTTCCAAGATTACCACTCTACTGCACCTGGAGATACCCTCCAGGTCTGCATTGTTAACTTGTACTCAGAAGCCTCTGGCAATCGTCTCTGGTGAAGACGTGTGAAACTCACTCTGCAGGCAGTGTGGAACTGTGAGGGACTGAGGGTGGGCTCAACTCTCAGAAGTAAGATGCTTTTGGACAAGGCGTTCAGCTACCATCTCACATATGGAACTTAGTATGTAGCACCTGTCTACCACAAGAATTACTGGGAAATCGTGAATTGAGCTTGGAGGCACTCGTCTTGTGTGCCGGGAGATTCCAATTACCTCTCCCAGCACTTCCGTCAAACAGCGAGCCTAGGCCTTTTAGAACCCAAGGGTACCAGCAGGCTGGCTGTGGAGGTACAGGCCATAAGCTCAACTCTCAGAAGTGTGTATGCATGGGAGGCAGATGTCTGCTACCCGCTCGTACATGGGATTTGGAACCTAGCTACACTCTGGTTGAGGAAAGCCGTTGGAAATCGCTGTATTCAACTCAGATACACGGGAGTTCAGGCCCAGTGCTCACACATGCTTTTCCCGCATCCTCTCCCAGCCACTAACATTAGGATGTTAGCAGCTACTCCTACAGTCAGGCAGCATGCGGGAGGGTTCTGCCCTGTCCTCAGCTCTCTCAGGGAAGCATGTCTTGAAGCCAGCTAGCTGTCAACTAGCTGCATTCCTATGGCAGTGAGAAGGTAGCAGTATTCTGAGTCAGGAGGTTCCAAGATTACCAGTCCACTGCACCTGGGGATACCCTCCAGGTCTGCATTGTTACCCTGCGTCTCAGTAGCCTCTGGCAAACGTCTCTGCTGAAGACCTGCGAAACTCACTCTGCAGGCAGTGTCGAACTGTGAGGGACTGAGCTGAGCTCAACTCTCAGAAGTAAGATGGTTTTGGACAAGGCGTTCAGCTACCCTCTCACGTATGGAACTTAGTATGTAGCACCAGTCTACCACAGGAATTACTAGGAAATCGCTGAACTGAGCTTGGAGGCACTAGTCTTGTGTGCAGGGTGATTCCAATTACCTCTCCCAGCACTTCCGTCAAACAGCGAGCCTAGGCCTTTTAGAAGCCAAGGGTACCAGCAGGCTGGATGTGGAGGTACAGGCCATAAGCTCAACTCTCAGAAGTGTGTATGCATGGGAGGCAGATGTCTGCTACCCACTCGGACATGGGAGTTGGAACCTAGCTACACTGTGATTGAAGAAGGCCATTGGAAATCGCTGTATTCAACTCAGATACACGGGAGTTCAGGCCCAGTGCTCACACATGCTTTTCCCGCAACCTCTCCCAGCCACTAACATAAGGATGTTAGCAGCTACTCCTACAGTCAGGCAGGATGCGGGAGGGTTCTGCCCTGTCCTCAGCTCTCACAGGGAAGCATGTCTCGAAGCCAGCTGTCAACTACCTGCATTCCTATGGCAGTGAGAAGGTAGCAGTACTCTGAGTCAGGAGGATCCAAGATTACCACTCTACTGCACCTGGAGATACCCTCCAGGTCTGCATTGTTAACTTGTACTAGGAGCCTCTGGCAATCGTCTCTGGTGAAGACGTGTGAAACTCACTCTGCAGGCAGTGTGGAACTGTGAGGGACTGAGGGTGGGCTCAACTCTCAGAAGTAAGATGCTTTTGGACCAGACGTTCAGCTACCATATCACATATGGAACTTAGTATGTAGCACCTGTCTACCACAAGAATTACTGGGAAATCGTGAATTGAGCTTGGAGGCACTCGTCTTGTGTGACGGGAGATTCCAATTACCTCTCCCAGCACTTCCGGCAAACAGCGAGCCTAGGCCTTTTAGAAGCCAAGGGTACCAGCAGGCTGGCTGTGGAGGTACAGGCCATAAGCTCAACTCTCAGAAGTGTGTATGCATGGGAGGCAGATGTCTGCTACCCACTCGGACATGGGAGTTGGAACCTAGCTACACTGTGATTGAAGAAGGCCATTGGAAATCGCTGTATTCATCTCAGATACACGGGAGTTCAGGACAAGTGCTCACACATGCTTTTCCCGCAACCTCTCCCAGCCACTAAAATAAGGATGTTAGCAGCTACTCCTACAGTCAGGCAGGATGCGGGAGGGTTCTGCCCTGTCCTCAGCTCTCACAGGGAAGCATGTCTTGAAGCCAGCTGTCAACTAGCTGCATTCCTATGGCAGTGAGAAGGTAGCACTACTCTGAGTCAGGAGGTTCCAAGATTACCACTCTACTGCACCTGGGGTACCCTCCAGGTCTGCATTGTTAACTTGTACTCAGAAGCCTCTGGCAATCGTCTCTGGTGAAGACGTGTGAAACTCACTCTGCAGGCAGTGTGGAAGTGTGAGGGACTGAGGGTGTGCTCAACTCTCAGAAGTAAGATGCTTTTGGACAAGGCGTTCAGCTACCTTCTCACATATGGAACTTAGTATGTAGCACCTGTCTACCACAAGAATTACTGGGAAATCGTGAATTGAGCTTGGAGGCACTCGTCTTGTGTGCCGGGAGATTCCAATTACCTCTCCCAACACTTCCGTCAAACAGCGAGCCTAGGCCTTTTAGAAGCCAAGGGTACCAGCAGGCTGGCTGTGGAGGTACAGGCCATAAGCTCAACTCTCAGAAGTGTATGCATGGGAGGCAGATGTCTGCTACCCGCTCGTACATGGGATTTGGAACCTAGCTACACTCTGGTTGAGGAAAGCCGTTGGAAATCGCTGTATTCAACTCAGATACACGGGAGTTCAGGCCCAGTGCTCACACATGCTTTTCCCGCAACCTCTCTCAGCCACTAACATAAGGATGTTAGCAGCTACTCCTACAGTCAGGCAGCATGCGGGAGGGTTCTGCCCTGTCCTCAGCTCTCACAGGGAAGCATGTCTTGAAGCCAGCTGTCAACTAGCTGCATTCCTATGGCAGTGAGAAGGTAGCAGTATTCTGAGTCAGGAGGTTCCAAGATTACCAGTCGACTGCACCTGGGGATACCCTCCAGGTCTGCATTGTTACCCTGCGTCTCAGAAGCCTCTGGCAAACGTCTCTGCTGAAGACCTGCGAAACTCACTCTGCCGGCAGTGTGGAACTGTGAGGGACTGAGGCTGAGCTCAACTCTCAGAAGTAAGATGGTTTTGGACAAGGCGTTCAGCTACCCTCTCACGTATGGAACTTAGTATGTAGCACCAGTCTACCACAGGAATTACTAGGAAATCGCTGAACTGAGCTTGGAGGCACTAGTCTTGTGTGCCGTGTGATTCCAATTACCTCTCCCAGCACTTCCGTCAAACAGCGAGCCTAGGCCTTTTAGAAGCCAAGGGTACCACCAGGCTGGATGTGGAGGTACAGGCCATAAGCTCAACTCTCAGAAGTGTGTATGTATGGGAGGCAGATGTCTGCTAACCACTCGGACATGGGACTTGGAACCTAGCTACACTGTGATTGAAGAAGGCCATTGGAAATCGCTGTATTCAACTCAGATACACGGGAGTTCAGGCCCAGTGCTCACACATGCTTTTCCCGCAACCTCTCCCAGCCACTAACATAAGGATGTTAGCAGCTACTCCTACAGTCAGGCAGGATACGGGAGGGTTCTGCCCTGTCCTCAGCTCTCACAGGGAAGCATGTCTTGAAGCCAGCTGTCAACTAGCTGCATCCCTTGGCAGTGAGAAGGTAGCAGTACTCTGAGTCAGGAGGTTCCAAGATTACCACTCTACTGCACCTGGAGATACCCTCCAGGTCTGCATTGTTAACTTGTTCTCAGAAGCCTCTGGCAATCGTCTCTGGTGAAGACGTGTGAAACTCACTCTGCAGGCAGTGTAAAACTGTGAGGGACTGAGGGTGGGCTCAACTCTCAGAAGTAAGATGCTTTTGGACAAGGCGTTCAGCTACCATCTCACATATGGAACTTAGTATGTAGCACCTGTCTACCACCAGAATTACTGGGAAATCGTGAATTGAGCTTGGAGGCACTCGTCTTGTGTGCCGGGAGATTCCAATTACCTCTCCAGCACTTCCGTCAAACAGCGAGCCTAGGCCTTTTAGAAGCCAAGGGTACCAGCAGGCTGGATATGGAGGTACAGGCCATAAGCTCAACTCTCAGAAGTGTGTATGCATGGGAGGCAGATGTCTGCTACACACTCGGACCTGGGAGTTGGAACCTAGCTACACTGTGATTGAAGAAGGCCATTGGAAATCGCTGTATTCAACTCAGATACACGGGAGTTCAGGCCCAGTACTCACACATGCTTTTCCCGCAACCTCTCCCAGCCACTAACATTAGGATGTTAGCAGCTACTCCTACAGTCAGGCAGCATGCGGGAGGGTTCTGCCCTGTCCTCAGCTCTCTCAGGGAAGCATGTCTTGAAGCCAGCTAGCTGTCAACTAGCTGCATTCCTATGGCAGTGAGAAGGTAGCAGTATTCTGAGTCAGGAGGTTCCAAGATTACCAGTCGACTGCACCTGGGGATACCCTCCAGGTCTGCATTGTTACCCTGCGTCTCAGAAGCCTCTGGCAAACGTCTCTGCTGAAGACCTGCGAAACTCACTCTGCAGGCAGTGTGGAACTGTGAGGGACTGAGGCTGAGCTCAACTCTCAGAAGTAAGATGGTTTTGGACAAGGCGTTCAGCTACCCTCTCACGTATGGAACTTAGTACGTAGCACCAGTCTACCACAGGAATTACTAGGAAATCGCTGAAGTGAGCTTGGAGACACTAGTCTTGTGTGCCGGGTGATTCCAATTACCTCTCCCAGCACTTCCGTCAAACAGCGAGCCTAGGCCTTTTAGAAGCCAAGGGTACCAGCAGGCTGGATGTGGAGGTACAGGCCATAAGCTCAACTCTCAGAAGTGTGTATGCATGGGAGGCAGATGTCTGCTACCCACTCGGACATGGGAGTTGGAACCTAGCTACACTGTGATTGAAGAAGGCCATTGGAAATCGCTGTATTCAACTCAGATACACGGGAGTTCAGGCCCAGTGCTCACACATGCTTTTCCCGCAACCTCTCCCAGCCACTAACATAAGGATGTTAGAAGCTACTCCTACAGTCAGGCTGGATACGGGAGGGTTCTGCCCTGTCCTCAGCTCTCACAGGGAAGCATGTCTTGAAGCCAGCTGTCAACTAGCTGCATCCCTTGGCAGTGAGAAGGTAGCAGTACTCTGAGTCAGGAGGTTCCAAGATTACCACTCTACTGCACCTGGAGATACCCTCCAGGTCTGCATTGTTAACTTGTACTCAGAAGCCTCTGGCAATCGTCTCTGGTGAAGACGTGTGAAACTCACTCTGCAGGCAGTGTAAAACTGTGAGGGACTGAGGGTGGGCTCAACTCTCAGAAGTAAGATGGTTTTGGACAAGGCGTTCAGCTACCATCTCACATATGGAACTTAGTATGTAGCACCTGTCTACCACCAGAATTACTGGGAAATCGTGAATTGAGCTTGGAGGCACTCGTCTTGTGTGCCGGGAGATTCCAATTACCTCTCCCAGCACTTCCGTCAAACAGCGAGCCTAGGCCTTTTAGAACCCAAGGGTACCAGCAGGCTGGCTGTGGAGGTACAGGCCATAAGCTCAACTCTCAGAAGTTTGTATGCATGGGATGCAGATGTCTGCTACCCGCTCGTACATGGGATTTGGACCTAGCTACACTCTGGTTGAGGAAAGCCGTTGGAAATCGCTGTATTCAAATCAGATACACGGGAGTTCAGGCCCAGTGCTCACACATGCTTTTCCCGCAACCTCTCCCAGCCACTAACATTAGGATGTTAGCAGCTACTCCTACAGTCAGGCAGCATGCGGGAGGGTTCTGCCCTGTCCTCAGCTCTCTCAGGGAAGCATGTCTTGAAGCCAGCTAGCTGTCAACTAGCTGCATTCCTATGGCAGTGAGAAGGTAGCAGTATTCTGAGTCAGGAGGTTCCAAGATTACCAGTCGACTGCACCTGGGGATACCCTCCAGGTCTGCATTGTTACCCTGCGTCTCAGAAGCCTCTGGCAAACGTCTCTGCTGAAGACCTGCGAAACTCACTCTGCAGGCAGTGTGGAACTGTGAGGGACTGAGGCTGAGCTCAACTCTCAGAAGTAAGATGGTTTTGGACAAGGCGTTCAGCTACCCTCTCACGTATGGAACTTAGTATGTAGCACCAGTCTACCACAGGAATTACTAGGAAATCGCTGAAGTGAGCTTGGAGGCACTAGTCTTGTGTGCCGGGTGATTCCAATTACCTCTCCCAGCACTTCCGTCAAACAGCGAGACTAGGCCTTTTAGAAGCCAAGGGTACCAGCAGGCTGGATATGGAGGTACAGGCCATAAGCTCAACTCTCAGAAGTGTGTATGCATGGGAGGCAGATGTCTGCTACACACTCGGACCTGGGAGTTGGAACCTAGCTACACTGTGATTGAAGAAGGCCATTGGAAATCGCTGTATTCAACTCAGATACACGGGAGTTCAGGCCCAGTACTCACACATGCTGTTCCCGCAACCTCTCCCAGCCACTAACATTAGGATGTTAACAGCTACTCCTACAGTCAGGCAGCATGCGGGAGGGTTCTGCCCTGTCCTCATCTCTCTCAGGGAAGCATGTCTTGAAGCCAGCTAGCTGTCAACTAGCTGCATTCCTATGGCAGTGAGAAGGTAGCAGTATTCTGAGTCAGGAGGTTCCAAGATTACCAGTCGACTGCACCTGGGGATACCCTCCAGGTCTGCATTGTTACCCTGCGTCTCAGAAGCCTCTGGCAAACGTCTCTGCTGAAGACCTGCGAAACTCACTCTGCAGGCAGTGTGGAACTGTGAGGGACTGAGGCTGAGCTCAACTCTCAGAAGTAAGATGGTTTTGTACAAGGCGTTCAGCTACCCTCTCACGTATGGAACGTAGTATGTAGCACCAGTCTACCACAGGAATTACTAGGAAATCGCTGAACTGAGCTTGGAGGCACTAGTCTTGTGTGCCGGGTGATTCCAATTACCTCTCCCAGCACTTCCGTCAAACAGCGAGCCTAGGCCTTTTAGAAGCCAAGGGTACCAGCAGGCTGGCTGTGGAGGTACAGGCTATAAGCTCGACTCTCAGAAGTGTATATGCATGGGAGGCAGATGTCTGCTACCCACTCGGACATGGGAGTTGGAACCTAGCTACACTGTGATTGAA
This sequence comes from Canis aureus, assembly GCF_053574225.1. Lineage (NCBI taxonomy): Eukaryota > Metazoa > Chordata > Mammalia > Carnivora > Canidae > Canis > Canis aureus. The sequence goes on from NC_135625.1 coordinate 69,732,925, forward strand.
GAAGGCCATTGGAAATCGCTGTATTCAACTCAGATACACGGGAGTTCAGGCCCAGTGCTCACACATGCTTTTCCCGCAACCTCTCCCAGCCACTAACATAAGGATGTTAGCAGCTACTCCTTCAGTCAGGCAGCATGCGGGAGGGTTCTGCCCTGTCCTCAGCTCTCACAGGGAAGCATGTCTTCAAGCCAGCTGTCAACTAGCTGCATTCCTATGGCAGTGAGAAGGTAGCAGTATTCTGAGTCAGGAGGTTCCAAGATTACCAGTCGACTGCACCTGGGGATACCCTCCAGGTCTGCATTGTTACCCTGCGTCTCAGAAGCCTCTGGCAAACGTCTCTGCTGAAGACCTGCGAAACTCACTCTGCAGGCAGTGTGGAACTGTGAGGGACTGAGGCTGAGCTCAACTCTCAGAAGTAAGATGGTTTTGGACAAGGCGTTCAGCTACCCTCTCACGTATGGAACTTAGTATGTAGCACCAGTCTACCACAGGAATTACTAGGAAATCGCTGAACTGAGCTTGGAGGCACTAGTCTTGTGTGCCGTGTGATTCCAATTACCTCTCCCAGCACTTCCGTCAAACAGCGAGCCTAGGCCTTTTAGAAGCCAAGGGTACCACCAGGCTGGATGTGGAGGTACAGGCCATAAGCTCAACTCTCAGAAGTGTGTATGCATGGGAGGCAGATGTCTGCTACATACTCGGACATGGGAGTTGGAACCTAGCTACACTGTGATTGAAGAAGGCCATTGGAAATCGCTGTATTCAACTCAGATACACGGGAGTTCAGGCCCAGTGCTCACACATGCTTTTCCCGCAACCTCTCCCGGCCACTAACTTAAGGATGTTAGCAGCTACTCCTACCGTCAGGCAGGATACGGGAGGGTTCTGCCCTGTCCTCAGCTCTCACAGGGAAGCATGTCTTGAAGCCAGCTGTCAACTAGCTGCATCCCGTGGCAGTGAGAAGGTAGCAGTACTCTGAGTCAGGAGGTTCCAAGATTACCACTCTACTGCCCCTGGAGATACCCTCCAGGTCTGCATTGTTAACTTGTACTCAGAAGCCTCTGGCAATCGTCTCTGGTGAAGACGTGTGAAACTCACTCTGCAGGCAGTGTGGAAGTGTGAGGGACTGAGGGTGGGCTCAACTCTCAGAAGTAAGATGCTTTTGGACAAGGCGTTCAGCTACCTTCTCACATATGGAATTTAGTATGTAGCACCTGTCTACCACAAGAATTACTGGGAAATCGTGAATTGAGCTTGGAGGCACTCGTCTTGTGTGCCGGGAGATTCCAATTACCTCTCCCAGCACTTCCGTCAAACAGCGAGCCTAGGCTTTTTAGAGCCAAGGGTACCAGCAGGCTGGCTGTGGAGGTACAGGCCATAAGCTCAACTCTCAGAAGTGTGTATTCATGGGAGGCAGATGTCTGCTACCCGCTCGTACATGGGATTTGGAACCTAGCTACACTCTGGTTGAGGAAAGCCGTTGGAAATCGCTGTATTCAACTCAGATACACGGGAGTTCAGGCCCAGTGCTCACACATGCTTTTCCCGCAACCTCTCCCAGCCACTAACATAAGGATGTTAGCAGCTACTCCTACAGTTAGGCAGGATGCGGGAGGGTTCTGCCCTGTCCTCAGCTCTCACAAGGAAGCATGTTTTGAAGCCAGCTGTCAACTAGGTGCATTCCTATGGCAGTGAGAAGGTAGCAGTACTCTGAGTCAGGAGGTTCCAAGATTACCACTCTACTGCACCTGGAGATACCCTCCAGGTCTGCATTGTTAACTTGTACTCAGAAGCCTCTGGCAATCGTCTGTGGTGAAGACGTGTGAAACTCACTCTGCAGGCAGTGTGGAACTGTGAGGGACTGAGGGTGGGCTCAACTCTCAGAAGTAAGATGCTTTTGGACAAGGCGTTCAGCTACCATCTCACATATGGAACTTAGTATGTAGCACCTGTCTACCACAAGAATTACTGGGAAATCGTGAATTGAGCTTGGAGGCACTCGTCTTGTGTGCCGGGAGATTCCAATTACCTCTCCCAGCACTTCCGTCAAACAGCGAGCCTAGGCCTTTTAGAACCCAAGGGTACCAGCAGGCTGGCTGTGGAGGTACAGGCCATAAGCTCAACTCTCAGAAGTTTGTATGCATGGGAGGCAGATGTCTGCTACCCGCTCGTACATGGGATTTGGAACCTAGCTACACTCTGGTTGAGGAAAGCCGTTGGAAATCGCTGTATTCAACTCAGATACACGGGAGTTCAGGCCCAGTGCTCACACATGCTTTTCCCGCAACCTCTCCCAGCCACTAACATTAGGATGTTAGCAGCTACTCCTACAGTCAGGCAGCATGCGGGAGGGTTCTGCCCTGTCCTCAGCTCTCTCAGGGAAGCATGTCTTGAAGCCAGCTAGCTGTCAACTAGCTGCATTCCTATGGCAGTGAGAAGGTAGCAGTATTCTGAGTCAGGAGGTTCCAAGATTACCAGTCGACTGCACCTGGGGATACCCTCTAGGTCTGCATTGTTACCCTGCGTCTCAGTAGCCTCTGGCAAACGTCTCTGCTGAAGACCTGCGAAACTCACTCTGCAGGCAGTGTCGAACTGTGAGGGACTGAGCTGAGCTCAACTCTCAGAAGTAAGATGGTTTTGGACAAGGCGTTCAGCTACCCTCTCACGTATGGAACTTAGTATGTAGCACCAGTCTACCACAGGAATTACTAGGAAATCGCTGAACTGAGCTTGGAGGCACTAGTCTTGTGTGCAGGGTGATTCCAATTACCTCTCCCAGCACTTCCGTCAAACAGCGAGCCTAGGCCTTTTAGAAGCCAAGGGTACCAGCAGGCTGGATGTGGAGGTACAGGCCATAAGCTCAACTCTCAGAAGTGTGTATGCATGGGAGGCAGATGTCTGCTACCCACTCGGACATGGGAGTTGGAACCTAGCTACACTGTGATTGAAGAAGGCCATTGGAAATCGCTGTATTCAACTCAGATACACGGGAGTTCAGGCCCAGTGCTCACACATGCTTTTCCCGCAACCTCTCCCAGCCACTAACATAAGGATGTTAGCAGCTACTCCTACAGTCAGGCAGGATGCGGGAGGGTTCTGCCCTGTCCTCAGCTCTCACAGGGAAGCATGTCTCGAAGCCAGCTGTCAACTACCTGCATTCCTATGGCAGTGAGAAGGTAGCAGTACTCTGAGTCAGGAGGTTCCAAGATTACCACTCTACTGCACCTGGAGATACCCTCCAGGTCTGCATTGTTAACTTGTACTAAGAAGCCTCTGGCAATCGTCTCTGGTGAAGACGTGTGAAACTCACTCTGCAGGCAGTGTGGAACTGTGAGGGACTGAGGGTGGGCTCAACTCTCAGAAGTAAGATGCTTTTGGACCAGACGTTCAGCTACCATATCACATATGGAACTTAGTATGTAGCACCTGTCTACCACAAGAATTACTGGGAAATCGTGAATTGAGCTTGGAGGCACTCGTCTTGTGTGCCGGGAGATTCCAATTACCTCTCCCAGCACTTCCGTCAAACAGCGAGCCTAGGCCTTTTAGAAGCCAAGGGTACCAGCAGGCTGGCTGTGGAGGTACAGGCCATAAGCTCAACTCTCAGAAGTGTGTATGCATGGGAGGCAGATGTCTGCTACCCGCTCGTACATGGGATTTGGAACCTAGCTACACTCTGGTTGAGGAAAGCCGTTAGAAATCGCTGTATTCAACTCAGATACACGGGAGTTCAGGCCCAGTGCTCACACATGCTTTTCCCGCAACCTCTCCCAGCCACTAACATAAGGATGTTAGCAGCTACTCCTACAGTCAGGCAGCATGCGGGAGGGTTCTGCCCTGTCCTCAGCTCTCACAGGGAAGCATGTCTTGAAGCCAGCTGTCAACTAGCTGCATTCCTATGGCAGTGAGAAGGTAGCAGTATTCTGAGTCATGAGGTTCCAAGATTACCAGTCGACTGCACCTGGGGATACCCTCCAGGTCTGCATTGTTACCCTGCGTCTCAGAAGCCTCTGGCAAACGTCTCTGCTGAAGACCTGCGAAACTCACTCTGCAGGCAGTGTGGAACTGTGAGGGACTGAGGCTGAGCTCAACTCTCAGAAGTAAGATGGTTTTGGACAAGGCGTTCAGCTACCCTCTCACGTATGGAACTTAGTATGTAGCAGCAGTTTACCACAGGAATTACTAGGAAATCGCTGAACTGAGCTTGGAGGCACTAGTCTTGTGTGCCGTGTGATTCCAATTACCTCTCCCAGCACTTCCGTCAAACAGCGAGCCTAGGCCTTTTAGAAGCCAAGGGTACCAGCAGGCTGGATGTGGAGGTACAGGCCATAAGCTCAACTCTCAGAAGTGTGTATGCATGGGAGGCAGATGTCTGCTACCCACTCGGACATGGGAGTTGGAACCTAGCTACACTGTGATTGAAGAAGGCCATTGGAAATCGCTGTATTCAACTCAGATACACGGGAGTTCAGGCCCAGTGCTCACACATGCTTTTCCCGCAACCTCTCCCAGCCACTAACATAACATGTTAGTAGCTACTCCTACCGTCAGGCAGGATACGGGAGGGTTCTGCCCTGTCCTCAGCTCTCACAGGGAAGCATGTCTTGAAGCCAGCTGTCAACTAGCTGCATCCCTTGGCAGTGAGAAGGTAGCAGTACTCTGAGTCAGGAGGTTCCAAGCTTACCACTCTACTGCACCTGGAGATACCCTCCAGGTCTGCATTGTTAACTTGTACTAAGAAGCCTCTGGCAATCGTCTCTGGTGAAGACGTGTGAAACTCACTCTGCAGGCAGTGTGGAACTGTGAGGGACTGAGGGTGGGCTCAACTCTCAGAAGTAAGATGCTTTTGCACAAGGCGTTCAGCTACCATCTCACATATGGAACTTAGTATGTAGCACCTGTCTACCACCAGAATTACTGGGAAATCGTGAATTGAGCTTGGAGGCACTCGTCTTGTGTGCCGGGAGATTCCAATTACCTCTCCCAGCACTTCCGTCAAACAGCGAGCCTAGGCCTTTTAGAAGCCAAGGGTACCAGCAGGCTGGCTGTGGAGGTACAGGCCATAAGCTCAACTCTCAGAAGTGTGTATTCATGGGAGGCAGATGTCTGCTACCCGCTCGTACATGGGATTAGGAACCTAGCTACACTCTGGTTGAGGAAAGCCGTTGGAAATCGCTGTATTCAACTCAGATACACGGGAGTTCAGGCCCAGTGCTCACACATGCTTTTCCCGCAACCTCTCCCAGCCACTAATATAAGGATGTTAGCAGCTACTCCTGCAGTTAGGCAGGATGCGGGAGTGTTCTGCCCTGTCCTCAGCTCTCACAAGGAAGCATGTTTTGAAGCCAGCTGTCAACTAGCTGCATTCCTATGGCAGTGAGAAGGTAGCAGTACTCTGAGTCAGGAGGTTCCAAGATTACCACTCTACTGCACCTGGAGATACCCTCCAGGTCTGCATTGTTAACTTGTACTCAGAAGCCTCTGGCAATCGTCTCTGGTGAAGACGTGTGAAACTCACTCTGCAGGCAGTGTGGAACTGTGAGGGACTGAGGGTGGGCTCAACTCTCAGAAGTAAGATGGTTTTGGACAAGGCGTTCAGCTACCATCTCACATATGGAACTTAGTATGTAGCACCTGTCTACCACAAGAATTACTGGGAAATCGTGAATTGAGCTTGGAGGCACTCGTCTTGTGTGCCGGGAGATTCCAATTACCTCTCGCAGCACTTCCGTCAAACAGCGAGCCTAGGCCTTTTAGAACCCAAGGGTACCAGCAGGCTGGCTGTGGAGGTACAGGCCATAAGCTCAACTCTCAGAAGTTTGTATGCATGGGAGGCAGATGTCTGCTACCCGCTCGTACATGGGATTTGGAACCTAGCTACACTCTGGTTGAGGAAAGCCGTTGGAAATCGCTGTATTCAACTCAGATACACGGGAGTTCAGGCCCAGTGCTCACACATGCTTTTCCCGCAACCTCTCCCAGCCACTAACATTAGGATGTTAGCAGCTACTCCTACAGTCAGGCAGGATGCGGGAGGGTTCTGCCCTGTCCTCAGCTCTCTCAGGGAAGCATGTCTTGAAGCCAGCTAGCTGTCAACTAGCTGCATTCCTATGGCAGTGAGAAGGTAGCAGTATTCTGAGTCAGGAGGTTCCAAGATTACCAGTCGACTGCACCTGGGGATACCCTCCAGGTCTGCATTGTTACCCTGCGTCTCAGAAGCCTCTGGCAAACGTCTCTGCTGAAGACCTGTGAAACTCACTCTGCAGGCAGTGTCGAACTGTGAGGGACTGAGGCTGAGCTCAACTCTCAGAAGTAAGATGGTTTTGGACAAGGCGTTCAGCTACCCTCTCACGTATGGAACTTAGTATGTAGCACCAGTCTACCACAGGAATTACTAGGAAATCGCTGAACTGAGCTTGGAGGCACTAGTCTTGTGTGCCGGGTGATTCCAATTACCTCTCCCAGCACTTCCGTCAAACAGCGAGACTAGGCCTTTTAGAAGACAAGGGTACCAGCAGGCTGGATATGGAGGTACAGGCCATAAGCTCAACTCTCAGAAGTGTGTATGCATGGGAGGCAGATGTCTGCTACACACTCGGACCTGGGAGTTGGAACCTAGCTACACTGTGATTGAAGAAGGCCATTGGAAATCGCTGTATTCAACTCAGATACACGGGAGTTCAGGCCCAGTACTCACACATGCTTTTCCCGCAACCTCTCACAGCCACTAACATTAGGATCTTAGCAGCTACTCCTACAGTCAGGCAGCATGCGGGAGGGTTCTGCCCTGTCCTCAGCTCTCTCAGGGAAGCATGTCTTGAAGCCAGCTAGCTGTCAACTAGCTGCATTCCTATGGCAGTGAGAAGGTAGCAGTATTCTGAGTCAGGAGGTTCCAAGATTACCAGTCGACTGCACCTGGGGATACCCTCCAGGTCTGCATTGTTACCCTGCGTCTCAGAAGCCTCTGGCAAACGTCTCTGCTGAAGACCTGCGAAACTCACTCTGCAGGCAGTGTGGAACTGTGAGGGACTGAGGCTGATCTCAACTCTCAGAAATAAGATGGTTTTGGACAAGGCGATCAGCTACCATCTCACGTATGGAACTTAGTATGTAGCATCAGTCTACCACAGGAATTACTAGGAAATCGCTGAACTGAGGTTGGAGGCACTAGTCTTGTGTGCCGGGTGATTCCAATTACCTCTCCCAGCACTTCCGTCAAACAGCGAGCCTAGGCCTTTTAGAAGCCAACGGTACCAGCAGGCTGGATGTGGAGGTACAGGCTATAAGCTCAACTCTCAGAAGTGTATATGCATGGGAGGCAGATGTCTGCTACCCACTCGGACATGGGAGTTGGAACCTAGCTACACTGTGATTGAAGAAGGCCATTGGAAATCACTGTATTCAACTCAGATACACGGGAGTTCAGGCCCAGTGCTCACACATGCTTTTCCCGCAACCTCTCCCAGCCACTAACATTAGGATGTTAGCAGCTACTCCTACAGTCAGGCAGGATGCGGGAGGGTTCTACCCTGTCCTCAGCACTCACAGGGAAGCATGTCTTGAAGCCAGCTGTCAACTAGCTGCATTCCTATGGCAGTGAGAAGGTAGCAGTACTCTGAGTCAGGAGGTTCCAAGATTACCACTCTACTGCCCCTGGAGATACCCTCCAGGTATGCATTGTTAACTTGTACTCAGAAGCGTCTGGCAATCGTCCTGGTGAAGACGTGTGAAACTCACTCTGCAGGCAGTGTGGAAGTGTGAGGGACTGAGGGTGTGCTCAACTCTTAGAAGTAAGATGCTTTTGGACAAGGCGTTCACCTACCTTCTCACATATGGTACTTAGTATGCAGCACCTGTCTACCACAAGAATTACTGGGAAATCGTGAATTGAGCTTGGAGGCACTCGTCTTGTGTGCCGGGAGATTCCAATTACCTCTCCCAGCACTTCGGTCAAACAGCGAGCCTAGGCCTTTTAGAAGCCAAGGGTACCAGCAGGCTGGCTGTGGAGGTACAGGCCATAAGCTCAACTCTCAGAAGTGTATGCATGGGATGCAGATGTCTGCTACCCGCTCGTACATGGGATTTGGAACCTAGCTACACTCTGGTTGAGGAAAGCCGTTGGAAATCGCTGTATTCAACTCAGATACACGGGAGTTCAGGCCCAGTGCTTACACATGCTTTTCCCGCAACCTCTCCCAGCCACTAACATTAGGATGTTAGCAGCTACTCCTACAGTCAGGCAGCATGCGGGAGGGTTCTGCCCTGTCCTCAGCTCTCACATGGAAGCATGTCTTGAAGCCAGCTGTCAAATAGCTTCATTCCTATGGCAGTGAGAAGGTAGCAGTATTCTGAGTCAGGAGGTTCCAAGATTACCAGTCGACTGCACCTGGGGATACCCTCCAGGTCTGCATTGTTACCCTGCGTCTCAGAAGCCTCTGGCAAACGTCTCTGCTGAAGACCTGCGAAACTCACTCTGCAGGCAGTGTGGAACTGTGAGGGACTGAGGCTGAGCTCAACTCTCAGAAGTAAGATGGTTTTGGACAAGGCGTTCAGCTACCCTCTCACGTATGGAACTTACTATGTAGCACCAGTCTACCACAGGAATTACTAGGAAATCGCTGAACTGAGCTTGGAGGCACTAGTCTTGTGTGCCGGGTGATTCCAATTACCTCTCCCAGCACTTCCGTCAAACAGCGAGCCTAGGCCTTTTAGAAGCCAAGGGTACCAGCAGGCTGGATGTGGAGGTACAGGCCATAAGCTCAACTCTCAGAAGTGTGTATGCATGGGAGGCAGATGTCTGCTACCCACTCGGACATGGGACTTGGAACCTAGCTACACTGTGATTGAAGAAGGCCATTGGAAATCGCTGTATTCAACTCAGATACACGGGAGTTCAGGCCCAGTGCTCAAACATGCTTTTCCCGCAACCTTTCCCAGCCACTAACAATAGGATGTTAGCAGCTACTCCTACAGTCAGGCAGGATGCGGGAGGGTTCTGCCCTGTCCTCAGCTCTCACAGGGAAGCATGTCTTGAAGCCAGCTGTCAACTAGCTGCATTCCTATGGCAGTGAGAAGGTAGCAGTACTCTGAGTCAGGAGGTTCCAAGATTACCACTCTACTGCACCTGGAGATACCCTCCAGGTCTGCATTGTTAACTTGTACTCAGAAGCCTCTGGCAATCGTCTCTGGTGAAGACGTGTGAAACTCACTCTGCAGGCATTGTGGAAGTGTGAGGGACTGAGGGTGTGCTCAACTCTCAGAAGTAAGATGCTTTTGGACAAGGCGTTCAGCTACCTTCTCACATATGGAACTTAGTATGTAGCACCTGTCTACCACAAGAATTACTGGGAAATCGTGAATTGAGCTTGGAGGCACTCGTCTTGTGTGCCGGGAGATTCCAATTACCTCTCCCAGCACTTCCGTCAAACAGCGAGCCTAGGCCTTTTACAATCCAAGGGTACCAGCAGGCTGGATGTGGAGGTACAGGCCATAAGCTCAACTCTCAGAAGTGTGTATGCATGGGAGGCAGATGTCTGGTACCCGCTCGTACATGGGATTTGGAACCTAGCTACACTCTGGTTGAGGAAAGCCGTTGGAAATCGCTGTATACAACTCAGATACACGGGAGGTCAGGCCCAGTGCTCACACATGCTTGTCCCGCCACCTCTCCTAGCCACTAACATAAGGATGTTAGCAGCTACTCCTACAGTCAGGCAGCATGCGGGAGGGTTCTGCCCTGTCCTCAGCTCTCACAGGGAAGCATGTCTTGAAGCCAGCTGTCAACTAGCTGCATTCCTATGGCAGTGAGAAGGTAGCAGTATTCTGAGTCAGGAGGTTCCAAGATTACCAGTCGACTGCACCTGGGGATACCCTCCAGGTCTGCATTGTTACCCTGCGTCTCAGAAGCCTCTGGCAAACGTCTCTGCTGAAGACCTGCGAAACTCACTCTGCAGGCAGTGTGGAACTGTGAGGGACTGAGGCTGAGCTCAACTCTCAGAAGTAAGATGGTTTTGGACAAGGCGTTCAGCTACCCTCTCACGTATGGAACTTAGTATGTAGCACCAGTCTACCACAGGAATTACTAGGAAATCGCTGAACTGAGCTTGGAGGCACTAGTCTTGTGTGCCGGGTGATTCCAATTACCTCTCCCAGCACTTCCGTCAAACAGCGAGCCTAGGCCTTTTAGAAGCCAAGGGTACCAGCAGGCTGGATGTGGAGGTACAGGCCATAAGCTCAACTCTCAGAAGTGTGTATGCATGGGAGGCAGATGTCTGCTACCCGCTCGTACATGGGATTTGGAACCTAGCTACACTCTGGTTGAGGAAAGCCGTTGGAAATCGCTGTAGTCAACTCAGATACATGGTAGTTCAGGCCCAGTGCTCACACATGCTTTTCCCGCAACCTCTCCCAGCCACTAACATTAGGATGTTAGCAGCTACTCCTACAGTCAGGCAGGATGCGGGAGGGTTCTGCCCTGTCCTCAGCTCTCACAGGGAAGCATGTCTTGAAGCCAGCTGTCAACTAGCTGCATTCCTATGGCAGTGAGAAGGTAGCAGTACTCTGAGTCAGGAGGTTCCAAGATTACCACTCTACTGCACCTGGAGATACCCTCCAGGTCTGCATTGTTAACTTGTACTCAGAAGCCTCTGGCAATCGTCCTGGTGAAGACGTGTGAAACTCACTCTGCAGGTAGTGTGGAAGTGTGAGGGACTGAGGGTGTGCTCAACTCTCAGAAGTAAGATGCTTTTGGACAAGGCGTTCAGCTACCTTCTCACATATGGAACTTAGTATGTAGCACCTGTCTACCACAAGAATTACTGGGAAATCGTGAATTGAGCTTGGAGGCACTCGTCTTGTGTGCCGGGAGATTCCAATTACCTCTCCCAGCACTTCCGTCAAACAGCGAGCCTAGGCCTTTTAGAAGCCAAGGGTACCAGCAGGATGAATGTGGAGGTACAGGCCATAAGCTCAACTCTCAGAAGTGTGTATGCATGGGAGGCAGATGTCTGCTACCCGCTCGTACATGGGATTTGGAACCTAGCTACACTCTGGTTGAGGAAAGCCGTTGGAAATCGGTGTATTCAACTCAGATACACGGGAGTTCAGGCCCAGTGCTCACACATGCTTTTCCCGCAACCTCTCCCAGCCACTAACATAAGGATGTTAGCAGCTACACCTACAGTCAGGCAGGATGCGGGAGGGTTCTGCCCTGTCCTCAGCTGTCACAGGGAAGCATGTCTTGAAGCCAGCTGTCAACTAGCTGCATTCCTATGGCAGTGAGAAGGTAGCAGTATTCTGAGTCAGGAGGTTCCAAGATTACCAGTCGACTGCACCTGGGGATACCCTCCAGGTCTGCATTGTTACCCTGCGTCTCAGAAGCCTCTGGCAAACGTCTCTGCTGAAGACCTGCGAAACTCACTCTGCAGGCAGTGTGGAACTGTGAGGGACTGAGGCTGAGCTCAACTCTCAGAAGTAAGATGGTTTTGGACAAGGCGTTCAGCTACCCTCTCACGTATGGAACTTAGTATGTAGCACCAGTCTACCACAGGAATTACTAGGAAATCGCTGAATTGAGCTTGGAGGCACTAGTCTTGTGTGCCGGGTGATTCCAATTACCTCTCCCAGCACTTCCGTCAAACAGCGAGCCTAGGCCTTTTAGAAGCCAAGGGTACCAGCAGGCTGGCTGTGGAGGTACAGGCCATAAGCTCAACTCTCAGAAGTGTGTATGCATGGTAGGCAGATGTCTGCTACCCACTCGGACATGGGAGTTGGAACCTAGCTACAAGGTGATTGAAGAAGGCCATTGGAAATCGCTGTATTCAACTCAGATACACGGGAGTTCAGGCCCAGTGCTCAGACATGCTTTTCCCGCAACCTCTCCCAGCCACTAACATAAGGATGTTAGCAGCTACTCCTACAGTCAGGCAGCATGCGGGAGGGTTCTGCCCTGTCCTCAGCTCTCACAGGGAAGCATGTCTTGAAGCCAGGTGTCAACTAGCTGCATTCCTATGGCAGTGAGAAGGTAGCAGTATTCTGAGTCAGGAGGTTCCAAGATTACCAGTCGACTGCACCTGGGGATACCCTCCAGGTCTGCATTGTTACCCTGCGTCTCAGAAGCCTCTGGCAAACGTCTCTGCTGAAGACCTGCGAAACTCACTCTGCAGGCAGTGTGGATCTGTGAGGGACTGAGGCTGAGCTCAACTCTCAGAAGTAAGATGGTTTTGAAGAAGGCGTTCAGCTACACTCTCACGTATGGAACTTAGTATGTAGCACCAGTCTACCACAGGAATTACTAGGAAATCGCTGAACTGAGCTTGGAGGCACTAGTCTTGTGTGCCGGGTGATTCCAATTACCTCTCCCAGCACTTCCGTCAAACAGCGAGCCTAGACCTTTTAGAAGCCAAGGGTACCAGCAGGCTGGATGTCGAGGTACAGGCCATAAGCTCAACTCTCAGAAGTGTGTATGCATGGGAGGCATTTGTCTGCTACCCACTCGGACATGGGATTTGGAACCTAGCTACACTCTGGTTGAGAAAAGCCGTTGGAAATCGCTGTATTCAACTCAGATACACGGGAGTTCAGGCCCAGTGCTCACACATGCTTTTCCCGCAACCTCTCCCAGCCACTAACATTAGGATGTTAGCAGCTACTCCTACAGTAAGGCAGCATGCGGGAGGGTTCTGCCCTGTCCTCAGCTCTCTCAGGGAAGCATGTCTTGAAGCCAGCTAGCTGTCAACTAGCTGCATTCCTATGGCAGTGAGAAGGTAGCAGTATTCTGAGTCAGGAGGTTCCAAGATTACCAGTCGACTGCACCTGGGGATACCCTCCAATTCTGCATTGTTACCCTGCGTCTCAGAAGCCTCTGGCCAACGTCTCTGCTGAAGACCTGCGAAACTCACTCTGCAGGCAGTGTGGAACTGTGAGGGACTGAGGCTGAGCTCAACTCTCAGAAGTAAGATGGTTTTGGACAAGGCGTTCAGCTACCCTCTCACGTATGGAACTTAGTATGTAGCACCAGTCTACCACAGGAATTACTAGGAAATCGCTGAACTGAGCTTGGAGGCACTAGTCTTGTGTGCCGGGGGATTCCAATTACCTCTCCCAGCACTTCCGTCAAACAGCGAGCCTAGGCCTTTTAGAAGCCAAGGGTACCAGCAGGCTGGATGTGGAGGTACACGCCATAAGCTCAACTCTCAGAAGTGTGTATGCATGGGAGGCAGATGTCTGCTACCCACTCGGACATGGGAGTTGGAACCTAGCTACACTGTGATTGATGAAGGCCATTGGAAATCGCTGTAGTCAACTCAGATACACGGGAGTTCAGGCCCAGTGCTCACACATGCTTTTCTTTCAACCTCTCCCAGCCACTAACATTAGGATGTTAGCAGCTACTCCTACAGTCAGGCAGGATGCGGGAGGGTTCTGCCCTGTCCTCAGCTCTCACAGGGAAGCATGTCTTGAAGCCAGCTGTCAACTAGCTGCATTCCTATGGCAGTGAGAAGGTAGCAGTACTCTGAGTCAGGAGGTTCCAAGATTACCACTCTACTGCACCTGGAGATACCCTCCAGGTCTGCATTGTTAACTTGTACTCAGAAGCCTCTGGCAATCGTCTCTGGTGAAGACGTGTGAAACTCACTCTGCAGGCAGTGTGGAACTGTGAGGGACTGAGGGTGGGCTCAACTCTCAGAAGTAAGATGCTTTTGGACAAGGCGTTCAGCTACCATCTCACATATGGAACTTAGTATGTAGCACCTGTCTACCACAAGAATTACTGGGAAATCGTGAATTGAGCTTGGAGGCACTCGTCTTGTGTGCCGGGAGATTCCAATTACCTCTCCCAGCACTGCCGTCAAACAGCGAGCCTAGGCCTTTTAGAAGCCAAGGGTACCAGCAGGCTGGCTGTGGAGGTACAGGCCATAAGCTCAACTCTCAGAAGTTTGTATGCATGGGAGGCAGATGTCTGCTACCCGCTCGTACATGGGATTTGGAACCTAGCTACACTCTGGTTGAGGAAAGCCGTTGGAAATCGCTGTATTCAACTCAGATACACGGGAGTTCAGGCCCAGTGCTCACACATGCTTTTCCCGCAACCTCTCCCAGCCACTAACATTAGGATGTTAGCAGCTACTCCTACAGTCAGGCAGCATGCGGGAGGGTTCTGCCCTGTCCTCAGCTCTCTCAGGGAAGCATGTCTTGAAGCCAGCTAGCTGTCAACTAGCTGCATTCCTATGGCAGTGAGAAGGTAGCAGTATTCTGAGTCAGGAGGTTCCAAGATTACCAGTCGACTGCACCTGGGGACACCCTCCAGGTCTGCATTGTTACCCTGCGTCTCAGAAGCCTCTGGCAAACGTCTCTGCTGAAGACCTGCGAAACTCACTCTGCAGGCAGTGTGGAACTGTGAGGGACTGAGGCTGAGCTCAACTCTCAGAAGTAAGATGGTTTTGGACAAGGCGTTCAGCTACCCTCTCACGTATGGAACTTAGTATGTAGCACCAGTCTACCACAGGAATTACTAGGAAATCGCTGAACTGAGCTTGGAGGCACTAGTCTTGTGTGCCGGGTGATTCCAATTACCTCTCCCAGCACTTCCGTCAAACAGCGAGCCTAGGCCTTTTAGAAGCCAGGGGTACCAGCAGGCTGGCGGTGGAGGTACACGCCATAAGCTCAACTCTCAGAAGTGTGTATGCATGGGAGGCAGATGTCTGCTACGCACTCGGACATGGGAGTTGGAACCTAGCTACACTGTGATTGAAGAAGGCCATTGGAAATCGCTGTATTCAACTCAGATACACGGGAGTTCAGGCCCAGTGCTCACACATGCTTTTCCCGCAACCTCTCCCAGCCACTAACATAAGGATTTTAGCAGCTACTCCTACAGTCAGGCAGGATGCGGGAGGGTTCTGCCCTGTCCACAGCTCTCACAGGGAAGCATGTTTTGAAGCCAGCTGTCAACTAGCTGCATTCCTATGGCAGTGAGAAGGTAGCAGTACTCTGAGTCAGGAGGTTCCAAGATTACCACTCTACTGCACCTGGAGATACCCTCCAGGTCTGCATTGTTAACTTGTACTCAGAAGCCTCTGGCAATCGTCTCTGGTGAAGACGTGTGAAACTCACTCTGCAGGCAGTGTGGAACTGTGAGGGACTGAGGGTGGGCTCAACTCTCAGAAGTAAGATGCTTTTGGACAAGGCGTTCAGCTACCATCTCACATATGGAACTTAGTATGTAGCACCTGTCTACCACAAGAATTACTGGGAAATCGTGAATTGAGCTTGGAGGCACTCGTCTTGTGTGCCGGGAGATTCCAATTACCTCTCCCAGCACTGCCGTCAAACAGCGAGCCTAGGCCTTTTAGAAGCCAAGGGTACCAGCAGGCTGGCTGTGGAGGTACAGGCCATAAGCTCAACTCTCAGAAGTTTGTATGCATGGGAGGCAGATGTCTGCTACCCGCTCGTACATGGGATTTGGAACCTAGCTACACTCTGGTTGAGGAAAGCCGTTGGAAATCGCTGTATTCAACTCAGATACACGGGAGTTCAGGCCCAGTGCTCACACATGCTTTTCCCGCAACCTCTCCCAGCCACTAACATTAGGATGTTAGCAGCTACTCCTACAGTCAGGCAGCATGCGGGAGGGTTCTGCCCTGTCCTCAGCTCTCTCAGGGAAGCATGTCTTGAAGCCAGCTAGCTGTCAACTAGCTGCATTCCTATGGCAGTGAGAAGGTAGCAGTATTCTGAGTCAGGAGGTTCCAAGATTACCAGTCGACTGCACCTGGGGACACCCTCCAGGTCTGCATTGTTACCCTGCGTCTCAGAAGCCTCTGGCAAATGTCTCTGCTGAAGACCTGCGAAACTCACTCTGCAGGCAGTGTGGAACTGTGAGGGACTGAGGCTGAGCTCAACTCTCAGAAGTAAGATGGTTTTGGACAAGGCGTTCAGCTACCCTCTCACGTATGGGACTTAGTATGTAGCACCAGTCTACCACAGGAATTACTAGGAAATCGCTGAACTGAGCTTGGAGGCACTAGTCTTGTGTGCCGGGTGATTCCAATTTCCTCTCCCAGCACTTCCGTCAAACAGCGATACTAGGCCTTTTAGAAGCCAAGGGTACCAGCAGGCTGGATATGGAGGTACAGGCCATATCCTCAACTCTCAGAAGTGTGTATGCATGGGAGGCAGATGTCTGCTACCCACTCGGACATGGGAGTTGGAACCTAGCTACACTGTGATTGAAGAAGGCCGTGGAAATCGCTGTATTCAACTCAGATACACGGGAGTTCAGGCCCAGTGCTCACACATGCTTTTCCCGCAACCTCTCCCAGACACTAACATTAGGATGTTAGCAGCTACTCCTACAGTCAGGCAGCATGCGGGAGGGTTCTGCCCTGTCCTCAGCTCTCTCAGGGAAGCATGTCTTGAAGCCAGCTGTCAACTAGCTGCATTCGTATGGCAGTGAGAAGGTAGCAGTATTCTGAGTCAGGAGGTTCCAAGATTACCAGTCGACTGCACCTGGGGATACCCTCCAGGTCTGCATTGTTACCCTGCGTCTCAGAAGCCTCTGGCAAACGTCTCTGCTGAAGACCTGCGAAACTCACTCTGCAGGCAGTGTGGAACTGTGAGGGACTGAGGCTGAGCTCAACTCTCAGAAGTAAGATGGTTTTGGACAAGGCGTTCAGCTACCCTCTCACGTATGGAACTTAGTATGTAGCACCAGTCTACCACAGGAATTACTAGGAAATCGCTGAACTGAGCTTGGAGGCACTAGTCTTGTGTGCCGGGTGATTCCAATTACCTCTCCCAGCACTTCCGTCAAACAGCGAGCCTAGGCCTTTTAGAAGCCAAGGGTACCAGCAGGCTGGATGTGGAGGTACAGACTATAAGCTCAACTCTCAGAAGTGTATATGCATGGGAGGCAGATGTCTGCTACCCACTCGGACATGGGAGTTGGAACCTAGCTACACTGTGATTGAAGAAGGCCATTGGAAATCGCTGTATTCAACTCAGATACACGGGAGTTCAGGCCCAGTGCTCACACATGCTTTTCCCGCAACCTCTCCCAGCCACTAACATAAGGATGTTAGCAGCTACTCCTACAGTCAGGCAGGATGCGGGAGGGTTCTGCCCTGTCCTCAGCTCTCACAAGGAAGCATGTTTTGAAGCCAGCTGTCAACTAGCTGCATTCCTATGGCAGTGAGAAGGTAGCAGTACTCTGAGTCAGGAGGTTCCAAGATTACCACTCTACTGCACCTGGAGATACCCTCCAGGTCTGCATTGTTAACTTGTACTCAGAAGCCTCTTGCAATCGTCTCTGGTGAAGACGTGTGAAACTCACTCTGCAGGCAGTGTGGAACTGTGAGGGACTGAGGGTGGGCTCAACTCTCAGAAGTAAGATGCTTTTGGACAAGGCGTTCAGCTACCATCTCACATATGGAACTTAGTATGTAGCACCTGTCTACCACAAGAATTACTGGGAAATCGTGAATTGAGCTTGGAGGCACTAGTCTTGTGTGCCGGGAGATTCCAATTACCTCTCCCAGCACTTCCGTCAAACAGCGAGCCTAGGCCTTTTAGAAGCCAAGGGTACCAGCAGGCTGGATGTGGAGGTACAGGCCATAAGCTCAACTCTCAGAAGTGTGTATGCATGGGAGGCAGATGTCTGCTACCCACTCGGACATGGGAGTTGGAACCTAGCTACACTGTGATTGAAGAAGGCCATTGGAAATCGCTGTATTCAACTCAGATACACGGGAGTTCAGGCCCAGTGCTCACACATGCTTTTCCCGCAACCTCTCCCAGCCACTAACATTAGGATGTTAGCAGCTACTCCTACAGTCAGGCAGGATGCGGGAGGGTTCTGCCCTGTTCTCAGCTCTCACAGGGAAGCATGTCTTGAAGCCAGCTGTCAACTAGCTGCATTCCTATGGCAGTGAGAAGGTAGCAGTATTCTGAGTCAGGAGGTTCCAAGATTACCAGTCGACTGCACCTGGGGATACCCTCCAGGTCTGCATTGTTACCCTGCGTCTCAGAAGCCTCTGGCAGACGTCTCTGCTGAAGACCTGCGAAACTCACTCTGCAGGCAGTGTGGAACTGTGAGGGACTGAGGCTGAGCTCAACTCTCAGAAGTTAGATGGTTTTGGACAAGGCGTTCAGCTACCCTCTCTCGTATGGAACTTAGTATGTAGCACCAGTCTACCACAGGAATTACTAGGAAATCGCTGAACTGAGCCTGGAGGCACTAGTCTTGTGTGCCGGGTGATTCCAATTACCTCTCCCAGCACTTCCGTCAAACAGCGAGACTAGGCCTTTTAGAAGCCAAGGGTACCAGCAGGCTGGATGTGGAGGTACAGGCCATAAGCTCAACTCTCAGAAGTGTGTATGCATGGGAGGCAGATGTCTGCTACCCACTCGGACATGGGAGTTGGAACCTAGCTACACTGTGATTGAAGAAGGCCATTGGAAATCGCTGTATTCAACTCAGATACACGGGAGTTCAGGCCCAGTGCTCACACATGCTTTTCCCGCAACCTCTCCCAGCCACGAACATAAGGATGTTAGCAGCTACTCCTACAGTCTGGCAGGATGCGGGAGGGTTCTGCCCTGTCCTCATCTCTCACAGGGAAGCATGTCTTGAAGCCAGCTGTCAACTAGCTGCATTACTATGGCAGTGAGAAGGTAGCAGTACTCTGAGTCAGGAGGTTCCAAGATTACCACTCTACTGCACCTGGAGATACCCTCCAGGTCTGCATTGTTAACTTGTACTAAGAAGCCTCTGGCAATCGTCTCTGGTGAAGACGTGTGAAAGTCACACTGCAGGCAGTGTGGAAGTGTGAGGGACTGAGGGTGGGCTCAACACTCAGAAGTAAGATGCTTTTGGACAAGGCGTTCAGCTACCATCTCACATATGGAACTTAGTATGTAGCACCTGTCTACCACAAGAATTACTGGGAAATCGTGAATTGAGCTTGGAGGCACTCGTCTTGTGTGCCGGGAGATTCCAATTACCTCTCGCAGCACTTCCGTCAAACAGCGAGCCTAGGCCTTTTAGAAGCCAAGGGTACCAGCAGGCTGGCTGTGGAGGTGCAGGCCATAAGCTCAACTCTCAGAAGTGTGTATGCATGGGAGGCAGATGTCTGCTACCCGCTCGTACATGGGACTTGGAACCTAGCTACACTCTGGTTGAGGAAAGCCGTTGGAAATCGCTGTATTCAACTCAGATACACGGGAGTTCAGGCCCAGTGCTCACACATGTTTTTCCCGCAACATCTCCCAGCCACTAACATTAGGATGTTAGCAGCTACTCCTACAGTCAGGCAGCACGCGGGAGGGTTCTTCCCTGTTCTCAGCTCTCTCAGGGAAGCATGTCTTGAAGCCAGCTAGCTGTCAACTAGCTGCATTCCTATGGCAGTGAGAAGGTAGCAGTATTCTGAGTCAGGAGGTTCCAAGATTACCAGTCGACTGCACCTGGGGATACCCTCCAGGTCTGCATTGTTACCCTGCGTCTCAGAAGCCTCTGGCAGACGTCTCTGCTGAAGACCTGCGAAACTCACTCTGCAGGCAGTGTGGAACTGTGAGGGACTGAGGGTGAGCTCAACTCTCAGAAGTAAGATGCTTTTGGACAAGGCGTTCAGCTACCATCTCACATATGGAACTTAGTATGTAGCACCTGTATACCACAAGAATTACTGGGAAATCGTGAATTGAGCTTGGAGGCACTCGTCTTGTGTGCCGGGAGATTCCAATTACCTCTCCCAGCACTTCCGTCAAACAGCGAGCCTAGGCCTTTTAGAAGCCAAGGGTACCAGCAGGCTGGATGTGGAGGTACAGGCCATAAGCTCAACTCTCAGAAGTGTGTATGCATGGGAGGCAGATGTCTGCTACCCACTCGGACATGGGAGTTGGAACCTAGCTACCCTGTGATTGAAGAAGGCCATTGGAAATCGCTGTATTCAACTCAGATACACGGGAGTTCAGGCCCAGTGCTCACACATGCTTTTCCCGCAACCTCTCCCAGCCACTAACATAAGGATGTTAGAGCTACTCCTACAGTCAGGCAGGATGCGGGAGGGTTCTGCCCTGTCCTCAGCTCTCACAGGGAAGCATGTCTTGAAGCCAGCTGTCAACTAGCTGCATTCCTATGGCAGTGAGAAGGTAGCAGTACTCTGAGTCAGGAGGTTCCAAGATTACCACTCTACTGCACCTGGAGATACCCTCCAGGTCTGCATTGTTAACTTGTACTCAGAAGCCTCTGGCAATCGTCTCTGGTGAAGATATGTGAAACACACTCTGCAGGCAGTGTGGAACTGTGAGGGACTGAGGGTGGGCTCAACTCTCAGAAGTAAGATGCTTTTGGACAAGGCGTTCAGCTACCATCTCACATATGGCACTTAGTATGTAGCACCTGTCTACCACAAGAATTACTGGGAAATCGTGAATTGAGCTTGGAGGCACTCGTCTTGTGTGCCGGGAGATTCCAAATACCTCTCCCAGCACTTCCGTCAAACAGCGAGCCTAGGCCTTTTAGAAGCCAAGGGTACCAGCAGGCTGGCTGTGGAGGTACAGGCCATAAGCTCAACTCTCAGAAGTGTGTATGCATGGGAGGCAGATGTCTGCTACCCGCTCGTACATGGGATTTGGAACCTAGCTACACTCTGGTTGAGGAAAGCCTTTGGAAATCGCTGTATTCAACTCAGATACACGGGAGTTCAGGCCCAGTGCTCACACATGCTTTTCCCGCAACCTCTCCCGCCACTAACATAAGGATGTTAGCAGCTACTCCTACAGTCAGGCAGCATGCGGGAGGGTTCTGCCCTGTCCTCAGCTCTCACAGGGAAGCATGTCTTGAAGCCAGCTGTCAACTAGCTGCATTCCTGTGGCAGTGAGAAGGTAGCAGTATTCTGAGTCAGGAGGTTCCAAGATTACCAGTCGACTGCACCTGGGGATACCCTCCAGGTCTGCATTGTTACCCTGCGTCTCAGAAGCCTCTGGCAAACGTCTCTGCTGAGGACCTGCGAAACTCACTCTGCAGGCAGTGTGGATCTGTGAGGGACTGAGACTGAGCACAACTCTCAGAAGTAATATCGTTTTGGACCAGGCGTTCACCTACCCTCTCATGTATGGAACTTAGTATGTAGCACCAGTCTACCACAGGAATTACTAGGAAATCGCTGAACTGAGCTTGGAGGCACTAGTCTTGTGTGCCGGGTGATTCCAATTACCTCTCCCAGCACTTCCGTCAAACAGCGAGCCTAGGCCTTGTAGAAGCCTAGGGTACCAGCAGGCTGGATGTGGAGGTACAGGCCATAAGCTCAACTCTCAGAAGTGTGTATGCATGGGAGGCAGATGTCTGCTACCCACTCGGACATGGGAGTTGGAACCTAGCTACACTGTGATTGAAGAAGGCCATTGGAAATCGCTGTATTCAACTCAGATACACGGGAGTTCAGGCCCAGTGCTCACACATGCTTTTCTCGCAACCTCTCCCAGCCACTAACATAAGGATGTTAGCAGCTACTCCTACAGTCAGGCAGGAGGCGGGAGGGTTCTGCCCTGTCCTCAGCTCTCACAGGGAAGCATGTCTTGAAGCCAGCTGTCAAGTAGCTGCATTCCTATGGCGGTGAGAAGGTAGCAGTACTCTGAGTCAGGAGGTTCCAAGATTACCACTCTACTGCACCTGGAGATACCCTCCAGGTCTGCATTGTTAACTTGTACTCAGAAGCCTCTGGCAATCGTCCTGGTGAAGACGTGTGAAACTCACTCTGCAGGCAGTGTGGAAGTGGGAGGGACTGAGGGTGTGCTGAACTCTCAGAAGTAAGATGCTTTTGGACAAGGCGTTCAGCTACCTTCTAACATATGGAACTTAGTATGTAGCACCTGTCTACTACAAGAATTACTGGGAAATCGTGAATTGATCTTGGAGGCACTCGTCTTGTGTGCCGGGAGATTCCAATTACCTCTCCCAGCACTTCCGTCAAACAGCGAGCCTAGGCCTTTTAGAAGCCAAGGGTACCAGCAGGCTGGATGTGGAGGTACAGGCCATAAGCTCAACTCTCAGAAGTGTGTATGCATGGGAGGCAGATGTCTGCTACCCGCTCGTACATGGGATTTGGAACCTAGCTACACTCTGGTTGAGGAAAGCCTTTGGAAATCGCTGTATTCAACTCAGATACACGGGAGTTCAGGCCCAGTGCTCACACATGCTTTTCCCGCAACCTCTCCCAGCCACTAACATAAGGATGTTAGCAGCTACTCCTACAGTCAGGCAGCATGCGGGAGGGTTCTGCCCTGTCCTCAGCTCTCACAGGGAAGCATGTCTTGAAGCCAGCTGTCAACTAGCTGCATTCCTATGGCAGTGAGAAGGTAGCAGTATTCTGAGTCAGGAGGTTCCAAGATTACCAGTCGACTGCACCTGGGGATACCCTCCAGGTCTGCATTGTTACCCTGCGTCTCAGAAGCCTCTGGCAAACGTCTCTGCTGAAGACCTGCGAAACTCACTCTGCAGGCAGTGTGGAACTGTGAAGGACTGAGGCTGAGCTCAACTCTCAGAAGTAAGATGGTTTTGGACAAGGCGTTCAGCTACCCTCTCACGTATGGAACTTAGTATGTAGCACCAGTCTACCACAGGAATTACTAGGAAATCGCTGAACTGAGCTTGGAGGCACTAGTCTTGTGTGCCGGGTGATTCCAATTACCTCTCCCAGTACGTCCGCCATACAGCGAGCCTAGGCCTTTTAGAAGCCAAGGGTACCAGCAGGCTGGCTGTGGAGGTACAGGCCATAAGCTCAACTCTCAGAAGTGTGTATGCATGGGAGGCAGATGTCTGCTACCCGCTCGTACATGGGATTTGGAACCTAGCTACACTCTGGTTGAGGAAAGCCGTTGGAAATCGCTGTATTCAACTCAGGTACACGGGAGTTCAGGCCCAGTGCTCACACATGCTTTTCCCGCAACCTCTCCCAGCCACTAACATAAGGATGTTAGCAGCTACTCCTACAGTCAGGCAGGATGCGGGAGGGTTCTGCCCTGTCCTCAGCTCTCACAGGGAAGCATGTCTTGAAGCCAGCTGTCAACTAGCTGTATTCCTATGGCAGTGAGAAGGTAGCAGTACTCTGAGTCAGGAGGTTCCCAGATTACCACTCTACTGCACCTGGAGATACCCTCCAGGTCTGCATTGTTAACTTGTACCAAGAAGCCTCTGGCAATCGTCTCTGGTGAAGACGTGTGAAACTCACTCTGCAGGCAGTGTGGAACTGTGAGGGACTGAGGGTGGGCTCAACTCTCAGAAGTAAGATGCTTTTGGACAAGGCGTTCAGCTACCATCTCACATATGGAACTTAGTATGTAGCACCTGTCTACCACAAGAATTACTGGGAAATCTTGAATTGAGCTTGGAGGCACTCGTCTTGTGTGCCGGGAGATTCCAATTACCTCTCCCAGCACTTCCGTCAAACAGCGAGCCTAGGCCTTTTAGAAGCCAAGGGTACCAGCAAGCTGGATGTGGAGGTACAGGCCATAAGCTCAACTCTCAGAAGTGTGTATGCATGGGAGGCAGATGTCTGCTACCCGCTCGTACATGGGATTTGGAACCTAGCTACACTCTGGTTGAGGAAAGCCGTTGGAAATCGCTGTATTCAACTCAGATACACGGGAGTTCAGGCCCAGTGCTCACACATGCTTTTCGCCCAACCTCTCCCAGCCACTAACATAAGGATGTTAGCAGCTACTCCTACAGTCAGGCAGCATGCGGGTGGGTTCTGCCCTGTCCTCAGCTCTCACAGGGAATCATGTCTTGAAGCCAGCTGTCAACTAGCTGCATTCCTATGGCAGTGAGAAGGTAGCAGTATTCTGAGTCAGGAGGTTCCAAGATTACCAGTCGACTGCACCTGGGGATACCCTCCAGGTCTGCATTGTTACCCTGCGTCTCAGAAGCCTCTGGCAAACGTCTCTGCTGAAGACCTTCGAAACTCACTCTGCAGGCAGTGTCGAACTGTGAGGGACTGAGGCTGAGCTCAACTCTCAGAAGTAAGATGGTTTTGGACAAGGCGTTCAGCTACCCTCTCACGTATGGAACTTAGTATGTAGCACCAGTCTACCACAGGAATTACTAGGAAATCGCTGAACTGAGCTTGGAGGCACTAGTCTTGTGTGCCGGGTGATTCCAATTACCTCTCCCAGCACTTCCGTCAAACAGCGAGCCTAGGCCTTTTAGAAGCCAAGGGTACCAGCAGGCTGGATGTGGAGGTACAGGCCATAAGCTCAACTCTCAGAAGTGTGTATGCATGGGAGGCAGATGTCTGCTACCCACTCGGACATGGGAGTTGGAAACTAGGTACACTGTGATTGAAGAAGGCCATTGGAAATCGCTGTATTCAACTCAGATACACGGGAGTTCAGGCCCAGTGCTCACACATGATTTTCCCGCAACCTCTCCCAGCCACTAACATTAGGATGTTAGCAGCTACTCCTACAGTCAGGCAGGATGCGGGAGGGTTCTGCCCTGTCCTCAGCTCTCACAGGGAAGCATGTCTCGAAGCCAGGTGTCAACTAGCTGCATTTCTATGGCAGTGAGAAGGTAGCAGTACTCTGAGTCAGGAGGTTCCAAGATTACCACTCTACTGCACCTGGAGATACCCTCCAGGTCTGCATTGTTAACTTGTACTCAGAAGCCTCTGGCAATCGTCCTGGTGAAGACGTGTGAAACTCACTCTGCAGGCAGTGTGGAAGTGTGAGGGACTGAGGGTGTGCTCAACTCTCAGAAGTAAGATGCTTTTGGACAAGGCGTTCAGCTACCTTCTCACATATGGAACTTAGTATGTAGCACCTGTCTACCACAAGAATTACTGGGAAATCGTGAAATGAGCTTGGAGGCACTCGTCTTGTGTGCCGGGAGATTCCAATTACGTCTCCCAGCACTTCCGTCAAACAGCGAGCCTAGGCCTTTTAGAAGCCTTGTGTACCAGCAGGCTGGCTCTGGAGGTACAGGCCATAAGCTCAACTCTCAGAAGTGTGTATGCATGGGAGGCAGATGTCTGCTACCCGCTCGTACATGGGATTTGGAACCTAGCTACACTCTGGTTGAGGAAAGCCGTTGGAAATCGCTGTATTCAACTCAGGTACACGGGAGTTCAGGCCCAGTGCTAACACATGCTTTTCCCGAAACCTCTCCCAGCCACTAATATAAGGATGTTAGCAGCTACTCCTACAGTCAGGCAGGATGCGGGAGGGTTCTGCCCTGTCCTCAGCTCTCACAGGGAAGCATGTCTTGAAGCCAGCTGTCAACTAGCTGCATTCCTATGGCAGTGAGAAGGTAGCAGTACTCTGAGTCAGGAGGTTCCTAGATTACCACTCTACTGCACCTGGAGATACCCTCCAGGTCTGCATTGTTAACTTGTACTCAGAAGCCTCTGGCAATCGTCTCTGGTGAAGACGTGTGAAACTCACTCTGCAGGCAATGTGGAACTGTGAGGGCCTGAGGGTGGGCTCAACTCTCAGAAGTAAGATGCTTTTGGACAAGGCGTTCAGCTACCATCTCACATATGGAACTTAATATGTAGCACCTGTCTACCACAAGAATTACTGGGAAATCGTGAATTGAGCTTGGAGGCACTCGTCTTGTGTGCCGGGAGATTCCAATTACCTCTCCCAGCACTTCCGTCAACAGCGAGCCTAGGCCTTTTAGAAGCCAAGGGTACCAGAAGGCTGGCTGTGGAGGTACAGGCCATAAGCTCAAATCTCAGAAGTGTGTATGCATGGGAGGCAGATGTCTGCTACCCGCTCGTACATGGGATTTGGAAACTAGCTACACTCTGGTTGAGGAAAGCCGTTGGAAATCGCTGTATTCAACTCAGATACACGGGAGTTCAGGCCCAGTGCTCACACATGCTATTCCGGCAACCTCTCGCAGCCACTAACATTAGGATGTTAGCAGCTACTCCTACAGTCAGGCAGGATCCGGGAGGGTTCTGCCCTGTCCTCAGCTCTCACAGGGAAGCATGTCTTGAAGCCAGCTGTCAACTAGCTGCATTCCTATGGCAGTGAGAAGGTAGCAGTACTCTGAGTCAGGAGGTTCCAAGATTACCACTCTACTGCACCTGGAGATACCCTCCAGGTCTGCATTGTTAACTTGTACTCAGAAGCCTCTGGCAATCCTCTCTGGTGAAGACGTGTGAAACTCACTCTGCAGGCAGTGTGGAAGTGTGAGGGACTGAGGGTGTGCTCAACTCTCAGAAGTAAGATGCTTTTGGACAAGGCGTTCAGCTACCTTCTCACATATGGAACTTAGTATGTAGCACCTGTGTACCACAAGAATTACAGGGAAATCGTGAATTGAGCTTGGAGGCACTCGTCTTGTGTGCCGGGAGATTCCAATTACCTCTCCCAGCACTTCCGTCAAACAGCAAGCCTAGGCCTTTTAGAAGCCAAGGGTACCAGCAGGCCCGCTGTGGAGGTACAGGCCATAAGCTCAACTCTCAGAAGTGTGTATGCATGGGAGGCAGATGTCTGCTACCCGCTCGTACATGGGATTTGGAACCTAGCTACACTCTGGTTGAGGAAAGCCGTTGGAAATCGCTGTATTCAACTCAGATACACGGGAGTTCAGGCCCAGTGCTCACACATGCTTTTCCCGCAACCTCTCCCAGCCACTAACATAAGGATGTTAGCAGCTACTCCTACAGTCAGGCAGCATGCGGGAGGGTTCTGCCCTGTCCTCAGCTCTCACAGGGAAGCATGTCTTGAAGCCAGCTGTCAAATAGCTGCATTCCTATGGCAGTGAGAAGGTAGCAGTATTCTGAGTCAGGAGGTTCCAAGATTACCAGTCGACTGCACCTGGGGATACCCTCCAGGTCTGCATTGTTACCCTGCGTCTCAGAAGCCTCTGGCAAACGTCTCTGCTGAAGACCTGCGAAACTCACTCTGCAGGCAGTGTGGAACTGTGAGGGACTGAGGCTGAACTCAACTCTCAGAAGTAAGATGGTTTTGGACAAGGCGTTCAGCTACCCTCTCACGTATGGAACTTAGTATGTAGCACCAGTCTACCACAGGAATTACTAGGAAATCGCTGCACTGAGCTTGGAGGCACTAGTCTTGTGTGCCGGGTGATTCCAATTACCTCTCCCAGCACTTCCGTCAAACAGCGAGCCTAGGCCTTTTAGAAACCAAGGGTACCAGCAGGCTGGCTGTGGACGTACAGGCCATAAGCTCAACTCTCAGAAGTGTGTATGCATGGGAGGCAGATGTCTGCTACCCGCTCGTACATGGGATTTGGAACCTAGCTACACTCTGGTTGAGGGAAGACGTTGGAAATCGCTGTATTCAACTCAGATACACGGGAGTTCAGGCCCAGTGCTCACACATGCTTTTCCCGCAACCTCTCCCAGCCACTAACATTAGGATGTTAGCAGCTACTCCTACAGTCAGGCAGCATGCGGGAGGGTTCTGCCATGTCCTCAGCTCTCACAGGGAAGCATGTCTTGAAGCCAGCTGTCAACAAGATGCATTCCTATGGCAGTGAGAAGGTAGCAGTATTCTGAGTCAGGAGGTTCCAAGATTACCAGTCGACTGCATCTGGGGATACCCTCCAGGTCTGCATTGTTACCCTGCGTCTCAGAAGCCTCTGGCAAACGTCTCTGCTGAAGACCTGCGAAACTCACTCTGCAGGCAGTGTGGAACTGTGAGGGACTGAGGCTGAGCTCAACTCTCAGAAGTAAGATGGTTTTGGACAAGGCGTTCAGCTACCCTCTCACGTATGGAACTTAGTATGTAGCACCAGTCTACCACAGGAATTACTAGGAAATCGCTGAACTGAGCTTGGAGGCACTAGTCTTGTGTGCCGGGTGATTCCAATTACCTCTCCCAGCACTTCCGTCAAACAGCGAGCCTAGGCCTTTTAGAAGCCAAGGGTACCAGCAGGCTGGCTGTGGAGGTACAGGCCATAAGCTCAACTCTCAGAAGTGTGTATGCATGGGAGGCAGATGTCTGCTACCCGCTCGTACATGGGATTTGGAACCTAGCTACACTCTGGTTGAGGAAAGCCGTTGGAAATCGATGTATTCAACTCAGATACACGGGAGTTCAGGCCCAGTGCTCACACATGCTTTTCCCGCAACCTCTCCCAGCCACTAACATAAGGATGTTAGCAGCTACTCCTACAGTCAGGCAGCATGCGGGAGGGTTCTGCCCTGTCCTCAGCTCTCACAGGGAAGCATGTCTTGAAGCCAGCTGTCAACTAGCTGCATTCCTATGGCAGTGAGAAGGTAGCAGTACTCTGAGTCAGGAGGTTCCAAGATTACCACTCTACTGCACCTGGAGATACCCTCCAGGTCTGCATTGTTAACTTCTACTCAGAAGCCTCTGGCAATCGTCCTGGTGAAGACGTGTGAAACTCACTCTGCAGGCAGTGTGGAAGTGTGAGGGACTGAGGCTGAGCTCAACTCTCAGAAGTAAGGTGGTTTGGACAAGGCGTTCAGCTAAACTCTCACGTATGGAACTTAGTATGTAGCACCAGTCTACCACAGGAATTACTAGGAAATCGCTGAACTGAGCTTGGAGGCACTAGTCTTGTGTGCCGGGTGATTCCAATTACCTCTCCCAGCACTTCCGCCAAACAGCGAGCCTAGGCCTTTTAGAAGCCAAGGGTACCAGCAGGCTGGATGTGGAGGTACAGGCCATAAGCTCAACTCTCAGAAGTGTGTATGCATGGGAGGCAGATGTCTGCTACCCACTCGGACATGGGATTTGGAACCTAGCTAAACTCTGGTTGAGGAAAGCCGTTGGAAATCGCTGTATTCAACTCAGGTACACGGGAGGTCAGGCCCAGTGCTCACACATGCTTTTCCCGCAACCTCTCCCAGCCACTAACATAAGGATGTTAGCAGCTACTCCTACAGTCAGGCAGCATGCGGGAGGGTTCTGCCCTGTCCTCAGCTCTCACAGGGAAGCATGTCTTGAAGCCAGCTGTCAACTAGCTGCATTCCTATGGCAGTGAGAAGGTAGCAGTATTCTGAGTCAGGAGGTTCCAAGATTACCAGTCGACTGCACCTGGGGATACCCTCCAAGTCTGCATTGTTACCCTGCGTCTCAGAAGTCTCTGGCAAACGTCTCTGCTGAAGACCTGCGAAACTCACTCTGCAGGCAGTGTGGAACTGTGAGGGACTGAGGCTGAGCTCAACTCTCAGAAGTAAGATGGTTTTGGACAAGGCGTTCAGCTACCCTCTCACGTATGGAACTTAGTATGTAGCACCAGTCTACCACAGGAATTACTAGGAAATCGCTGAACTGAGCTTGGAGGCACTAGTCTTGTGTGCCGGGTGATTCCAATTACCTCTCCCAGCACTTACGTCAAACAGCGAGCCTAGGCCTTTTAGAAGGCAAGGGTACCAGCAGGCTGGATGTGGAGGTACAGGCCATAAGCTCAACACTCAGAAGTGTGTATGCATGGGAGGCAGATATCTGCTACTCGCTCGTACATGGGATTTGGAACCTAGCTACACTCTGGTTGAGGAAAGCCGTTGGAAATCGCTGTATTCAACTCAGATACACGGGAGTTCAGGCCCAGTGCTCACACATGCTTTTCCCGCAACCTCTCCCAGCCACTAACATAAGGATGTTAGCAGCTACTCCTACAGTCAGGCAGCATGCGGGAGGGTTCTGCCCTGTCCTCAGCTCTCACAGGGAAGCATGTCTTGAAGCCAGCTGTCAACTAGCTTCATTCCTATGGCAGTGAGAAGGTAGCAGTATTCTGAGTCAGGAGGTTCCAAGATTACCACTCGACTGCACCTGGGGATACCCTCCAGGTCTACATTGTTACCCT
Source organism: Canis aureus (assembly GCF_053574225.1). Taxonomy (NCBI): domain Eukaryota; kingdom Metazoa; phylum Chordata; class Mammalia; order Carnivora; family Canidae; genus Canis; species Canis aureus. The sequence goes on from NC_135625.1 coordinate 69,762,728, forward strand.
GCGTCTCAGAAGCCTCTGGCAAACGTCTCTGCTGAAGACCTGCGAAACTCACTCTGCAGGCAGTGTGGAACTGTGAGGGACTGAGGCTGAGCTCAACTCTCAGAAGTAAGATGGTTTTGGACAAGGCGTTCAGCTACCCTCTCACGTATGGAACTTAGTATGTAGCACCAGTCTACCACAGGAATTACTAGGAAATCGCTGAACTGAGCTTGGAGGCACTAGTCTTGTGTGCCGGGTGATTCCAATTACCTCTCCCAGCACTTCCGTCAAACAGCGAGCCTAGGCCTTTTAGAAGCCAAGGGTACCAGCAGGCTGGCTGTGGAGGTACAGGCCATAAGCTCAACTCTCAGAAGTGTGTATGCATGGGAAGCAGATGTCTGCTACCCACTCGGACATGGGAGTTGGAACCTAGCTACACTGTGATTGAAGAAGGCCATTGGAAATCGCTGTATTCAACTCAGATACACGGGAGTTCAGGCCCAGTGCTCACACATGCTTTTCCCGCAACCTCTCCCAGCCACTAACATTAGGATGTTAGCAGCTACTCCTACAGTCAGGCAGGATGCGGGAGGGTTCTGCCCTGTCCTCAGACCTCACAGGGAAGCATGTCTTCAAGCCAGCTGTCAACTAGCTGCATTCCTATGGCAGTGAGAAGGTAGCAGTACTCTGAGTCAGGAGGTTCCAAGATTACCACTCTACTGCACCTGGATATACCCTCCAGGTCTGCATTGTTAACTTGTACTCAGAAGCCTCTGGCAATCGTCTCTGGTGAAGACGTGTGAAACTCACTCTGCAGGCAGTTTGGAAGTGTGAGGGACTGAGGGTGTGCTCAAGTCTCAGAAGTAAGATGCTTTTGGACAAGGCGTTCAGCTACCTTCTCACATATGTAACTTAGTATGTAGCACCTGTCTCCCACAAGAATTACTGTGAAATCGTGAATTGAGCTTGGAGGCACTCGTCTTGTGTGCCGGGAGATTCCAATTACCTCTCCCAGCACTTCCGTCAAACAGCGAGCCTAGGCCTTTTAGAAGCCAAGGGTACCAGCAGGCTGGATGTGGAGGTACAGGCCATAAGCTCAACTCTCAGAAGTGTGTATGCATGGGAGGCAGATGTCTGCTACCCACTCGGACATGGGAGTTGGAAACTAGGTACACTGTGATTGAAGAAGGCCATTGGAAATCGCTGTATTCAACTCAGATACACGGGAGTTCAGGCCCAGTGCTCACACATGCTTTTCCCGCCACCTCTCCCAGCCACTAACATTAGGATGTTAGCAGCTACTCCTACAGTCAGGCAGGATGCGGGAGGGTTCTGCCCTGTCCTCAGCTCTCACAGGGAAGCATGTCTCGAAGCCAGGTGTCAACTAGCTGCATTTCTATGGCAGTGAGAAGGTAGCAGTACTCTGAGTCAGGAGGTTCCAAGATTACCACTCTACTGCACCTGGAGATACCCTCCAGGTCTGCATTGTTAACTTGTACTCAGAAGCCTCTGGCAATCGTCCTGGTGAAGACGTGTGAAACTCACTCTGCAGGCAGTGTGGAAGTGTGAGGGACTGAGGGTGTGCTCAACTCTCAGAAGGAAGATGCTTTTGGACAAGGCGTTCAGCTACCTTCTCACATATGGAACTTAGTATGTAGCACCTGTCTACCACAAGAATTACTGGGAAATCGTGAAATGAGCTTGGAGGCACTCGTCTTGTGTGCCGGGAGATTCCAATTACGTCTCCCAGCACTTCCGTCAAACAGCGAGCCTAGGCCTTTTAGAAGCCTTGTGTACCAGCAGGCTGGCTCTGGAGGTACAGGCCATAAGCTCAACTCTCAGAAGTGTGTATGCATGGGAGGCAGATGTCTGCTACCCGCTCGTACATGGGATTTGGAACCTAGCTACACTCTGGTTGAGGAAAGCCGTTGGAAATCGCTGTATTCAACTCAGGTACACGGGAGTTCAGGCCCAGTGCTAACACATGCTTTTCCCGAAACCTCTCCCAGCCACTAATATAAGGATGTTAGCAGCTACTCCTACAGTCAGGCAGGATGCGGGAGGGTTCTGCCCTGTCCTCAGCTCTCACAGGGAAGCATGTCTTGAAGCCAGCTGTCAACTAGCTGCATTCCTATGGCAGTGAGAAGGTAGCAGTACTCTGAGTCAGGAGGTTCCTAGATTACCACTCTACTGCACCTGGAGATACCCTCCAGGTCTGCATTGTTAACTTGTACTCAGAAGCCTCTGGCAATCGTCTCTGGTGAAGACGTGTGAAACTCACTCTGCAGGCAATGTGGAACTGTGAGGGGCTGAGGGTGGGCTCAACTCTCAGAAGTAAGATGCTTTTGGACAAGGCGTTCAGCTACCATCTCACATATGGAACTTAATATGTAGCACCTGTCTACCACAAGAATTACTGGGAAATCGTGAATTGAGCTTGGAGGCACTCGTCTTGTGTGCCGGGAGATTCCAATTACCTCTCCCAGCACTTCCGTCAACAGCGAGCCTAGGCCTTTTAGAAGCCAAGGGTACCAGAAGGCTGGCTGTGGAGGTACAGGCCATAAGCTCAAATCTCAGAAGTGTGTATGCATGGGAGGCAGATGTCTGCTACCCGCTCGTACATGGGATTTGGAAACTAGCTACACTCTGGTTGAGGAAAGCCGTTGGAAATCGCTGTATTCAACTCAGATACACGGGAGTTCAGGCCCAGTGCTCACACATGCTATTCCCGCAACCTCTCCCAGCCACTAACATTAGGATGTTAGCAGCTACTCCTACAGTCAGGCAGGATCCGGGAGGGTTCTGCCCTGTCCTCAGCTCTCACAGGGAAGCATGTCTTGAAGCCAGCTGTCAACTAGCTGCATTCCTATGGCAGTGAGAAGGTAGCAGTACTCTGAGTCAGGAGGTTCCAAGATTACCACTCTACTGCACCTGGAGATACCCTCCAGGTCTGCATTGTTAACTTGTACTCAGAAGCCTCTGGCAATCGTCTCTGGTGAAGACGTGTGAAACTCACTCTGCAGGCAGTGTGGAAGTGTGAGGGACTGAGGGTGTGCTCAACTCTCAGAAGTAAGATGCTTTTGGACAAGGCGTTCAGCTACCTTCTCACATATGGAACTTAGTATGTAGCACCTGTGTACCACAAGAATTACAGGGAAATCGTGAATTGAGCTTGGAGGCACTCGTCTTGTGTGCCGGGAGATTCCAATTACCTCTCCCAGCACTTCCGTCAAACAGCAAGCCTAGGCCTTTTAGAAGCCAAGGGTACCAGCAGGCCCGCTGTGGAGGTACAGGCCATAAGCTCAACTCTCAGAAGTGTGTATGCATGGGAGGCAGATGTCTGCTACCCGCTCGTACATGGGATTTGGAACCTAGCTACACTCTGGTTGAGGAAAGCCGTTGGAAATCGCTGTATTCAACTCAGATACACGGGAGTTCAGGCCCAGTGCTCACACATGCTTTTCCCGCAACCTCTCCCAGCCACTAACATAAGGATGTTAGCAGCTACTCCTACAGTCAGGCAGCATGCGGGAGGGTTCTGCCCTGTCCTCAGCTCTCACAGGGAAGCATGTCTTGAAGCCAGCTGTCAACTAGCTGCATTCCTATGGCAGTGAGAAGGTAGCAGTATTCTGAGTCAGGAGGTTCAAGATTACCAGTCGACTGCACCTGGGGATACCCTCCAGGTCTGCATTGTTACCCTGCGTCTCAGAAGCCTCTGGCAAACGTCTCTGCTGAAGACCTGCGAAACTCACTCTGCAGGCAGTGTGGAACTGTGAGGGACTGAGGCTGAACTCAACTCTCAGAAGTAAGATGGTTTTGGACAAGGCGTTCAGCTACCCTCTCACGTATGGAACTTAGTATGTAGCACCAGTCTACCACAGGAATTACTAGGAAATCGCTGCACTGAGCTTGGAGGCACTAGTCTTGTGTGCCGGGTGATTCCAATTACCTCTCCCAGCACTTCCGTCAAACAGCGAGCCTAGGCCTTTTAGAAACCAAGGGTACCAGCAGGCTGGCTGTGGACGTACAGGCCATAAGCTCAACTCTCAGAAGTGTGTATGCATGGGAGGCAGATGTCTGCTACCCGCTCGTACATGGGATTTGGAACCTAGCTACACTCTGGTTGAGGGAAGACGTTGGAAATCGCTGTATTCAACTCAGATACACGGGAGTTCAGGCCCAGTGCTCACACATGCTTTTCCCGCAACCTCTCCCAGCCACTAACATTAGGATGTTAGCAGCTACTCCTACAGTCAGGCAGCATGCGGGAGAGTTCTGCCATGTCCTCAGCTCTCACAGGGAAGCATGTCTTGAAGCCAGCTGTCAACAAGATGCATTCCTATGGCAGTGAGAAGGTAGCAGTATTCTGAGTCAGGAGGTTCCAAGATTACCAGTCGACTGCATCTGGGGATACCCTCCAGGTCTGCATTGTTACCCTGCGTCTCAGAAGCCTCTGGCAAACGTCTCTGCTGAAGACCTGCGAAACTCACTCTGCAGGCAGTGTGGAACTGTGAGGGACTGAGGCTGAGCTCAACTCTCAGAAGTAAGATGGTTTTGGACAAGGCGTTCAGCTACCCTCTCACGTATGGAACTTAGTATGTAGCACCAGTCTACCACAGGAATTACTAGGAAATCGCTGAACTGAGCTTGGAGGCACTAGTCTTGTGTGCCGGGTGATTCCAATTACCTCTCCCAGCACTTCCGTCAAACAGCGAGCCTAGGCCTTTTAGAAGCCAAGGGTAACAGCAGGCTGGCTGTGGAGGTACAGGCCATAAGCTCAACTCTCAGAAGTGTGTATGCATGGGAGGCAGATGTCTGCTACCCGCTCGTACATGGGATTTGGAACCTAGCTACACTCTGGTTGAGGAAAGCCGTTGGAAATCGATGTATTCAACTCAGATACACGGGAGTTCAGGCCCAGTGCTCACACATGCTTTTCCCGCAACCTCTCCCAGCCACTAACATAAGGATGTTAGCAGCTACTCCTACAGTCAGGCAGCATGCGGGAGGGTTCTGCCCTGTCCTCAGCTCTCACAGGGAAGCATGTCTTGAAGCCAGCTGTCAACTAGCTGCATTCCTATGGCAGTGAGAAGGTAGCAGTACTCTGAGTCAGGAGGTTCCAAGAATACCACTCTACTGCACCTGGAGATACCCTCCAGGTCTGCATTGTTAACTTCTACTCAGAAGCCTCTGGCAATCGTCCTGGTGAAGACGTGTGAAACTCACTCTGCAGGCAGTGTGGAAGTGTGAGGGACTGAGGCTGAGCTCAACTCTCAGAAGTAAGGTGGTTTGGACAAGGCGTTCAGCTAAACTCTCACGTATGGAACTTAGTATGTAGCACCAGTCTACCACAGGAATTACTAGGAAATCGCTGAACTGAGCTTGGAGGCACTAGTCTTGTGTGCCGGGTGATTCCAATTACCTCTCCCAGCACTTCCGCCAAACAGCGAGCCTAGGCCTTTTAGAAGCCAAGGGTACCAGCAGGCTGGATGTGGAGGTACAGGCCATAAGCTCAACTCTCAGAAGTGTGTATGCATGGGAGGCAGATGTCTGCTACCCACTCGGACATGGGATTTGGAACCTAGCTAAACTCTGGTTGAGGAAAGCCGTTGGAAATCGCTGTATTCAACTCAGGTACACGGGAGGTCAGGCCCAGTGCTCACACATGCTTTTCCCGCAACCTCTCCCAGCCACTAACATAAGGATGTTAGCAGCTACTCCTACAGTCAGGCAGCATGCGGGAGGGTTCTGCCCTGTCCTCAGCTCTCACAGGGAAGCATGTCTTGAAGCCAGCTGTCAACTAGCTGCATTCCTATGGCAGTGAGAAGGTAGCAGTATTCTGAGTCAGGAGGTTCCAAGATTACCAGTCGACTGCACCTGGGGATACCCTCCAAGTCTGCATTGTTACCCTGCGTCTCAGAAGTCTCTGGCAAACGTCTCTGCTGAAGACCTGCGAAACTCACTCTGCAGGCAGTGTGGAACTGTGAGGGACTGAGGCTGAGCTCAACTCTCAGAAGTAAGATGGTTTTGGACAAGGCGTTCAGCTACCCTCTCACGTATGGAACTTAGTATGTAGCACCAGTCTACCACAGGAATTACTAGGAAATCGCTGAACTGAGCTTGGAGGCACTAGTCTTGTGTGCCGGGTGATTCCAATTACCTCTCCCAGCACTTACGTCAAACAGCGAGCCTAGGCCTTTTAGAAGGCAAGGGTACCAGCAGGCTGGATGTGGAGGTACAGGCCATAAGCTCAACACTCAGAAGTGTGTATGCATGGGAGGCAGATATCTGCTACTCGCTCGTACATGGGATTTGGAACCTAGCTACACTCTGGTTGAGGAAAGCCGTTGGAAATCGCTGTATTCAACTCAGATACACGGGAGTTCAGGCCCAGTGCTCACACATGCTTTTCCCGCAACCTCTCCCAGCCACTAACATAAGGATGTTAGCAGCTACTCCTACAGTCAGGCAGCATGCGGGAGGGTTCTGCCCTGTCCTCAGCTCTCACAGGGAAGCATGTCTTGAAGCCAGCTGTCAACTAGCTTCATTCCTATGGCAGTGAGAAGGTAGCAGTATTCTGAGTCAGGAGGTTCCAAGATTACCACTCGACTGCACCTGGGGATACCCTCCAGGTCTACATTGTTACCCTGCGTCTCAGAAGCCTCTGGCAAACGTCTCTGCTGAAGACCTGCGAAACTCACTCTGCAGGCAGTGTGGAACTGTGAGGGACTGAGGCTGAGCTCAACTCTCAGAAGTAAGATGGTTTTGGACAAGGCGTTCAGCTACCCTCTCACGTATGGAACTTAGTATGTAGCACCAGTCTACCACAGGAATTACTAGGAAATCGCTGAACTGAGCTTGGAGGCACTAGTCTTGTGTGCCGGGTGATTCCAATTACCTCTCCCAGCACTTCCGTCAAACAGCGAGCCTAGGCCTTTTAGAAGCCAAGGGTACCAGCAGGCTGGCTGTGGAGGTACAGGCCATAAGCTCAACTCTCAGAAGTGTGTATGCATGGGAAGCAGATGTCTGCTACCCACTCGGACATGGGAGTTGGAACCTAGCTACACTGTGATTGAAGAAGGCCATTGGAAATCGCTGTATTCAACTCAGATACACGGGAGTTCAGGCCCAGTGCTCACACATGCTTTTTGCGCAACCTCTCCCAGCCACTAACATTAGGATGTTAGCAGCTACTCCTACAGTCAGGCAGGATGCGGGAGGGTTCTGCCCTGTCCTCAGACCTCACAGGGAAGCATGTCTTCAAGCCAGCTGTCAACTAGCTGCATTCCTTGGCAGTGAGAAGGTAGCAGTACTCTGAGTCAGGAGGTTCCAAGATTACCACTCTACTGCACCTGGATATACCCTCCAGGTCTGCATTGTTAACTTGTACTCAGAAGCCTCTGGCAATCGTCTCTGGTGAAGACGTGTGAAACTCACTCTGCAGGCAGTTTGGAAGTGTGAGGGACTGAGGGTGTGCTCAAGTCTCAGAAGTAAGATGCTTTTGCACAAGGCGTTCAGCTACCTTCTCACATATGTAACTTAGTATGTAGCACCTGTCTCCCACAAGAATTACTGTGAAATCGTGAATTGAGCTTGGAGGCACTCGTCTTGTGTGCCGGGAGATTCCAATTACCTCTCCCAGCACTGCCGTCAAACAGCGAGCCTAGGCCTTTTAGAAGCCAAGGGTACCAGCAGGCTGGCTGTGGAGGTACAGGCCATAAGCTCAACTCTCAGAAGTGTGTATGCATGGGAGGCAGATGTCTGCTACCCGCTCGTACATGGGATTTGGAACCTAGCTACACTCTGGTTGAGGAAAGCCGTTAGAAATCGCTGTATTCAACTCAGATACACGGGAGTTCAGGCCCAGTGCTCACACATGCTTTTCCCGCAACCTCTCCCAGCCACTAACATAAGGATGTTAGCAGCTACTCCTACAGTCAGGCAGCATGCGGGAGGGTTCTGCCCTGTCCTCAGACCTCACAGGGAAGCATGTCTTCAAGCCAGCTGTCAACTAGCTGCATTCCTTGGCAGTGAGAAGGTAGCAGTACTCTGAGTCAGGAGGTTCCAAGATTACCACTCTACTGCACCTGGATATACCCTCCAGGTCTGCATTGTTAACTTGTACTCAGAAGCCTCTGGCAATCGTCTCTGGTGAAGACGTGTGAAACTCACTCTGCAGACAGTGTGGAAGTGTGAGGGACTGAGGGTGTGCTCAACTCTCAGAAGTAAGATGGTTTTGGACAAGGCGTTCAGCTACCCTCTCACGTATGGAACTTAGTATGTAGCACCAGTCTACCACAGGAATTACTAGGAAATCGCTGAACTGAGCTTGCAGGCACTAGTCTTGTGTGCCGGGTGATTCCAATTACCTCTCCCAGCACTTCCGTCAAACAGCGAGCCTAGGCCTTTTAGAAGCCAAGGGTACCAGCAGGCTGGATGTGGAGGTACAGGCCATAAGCTCAACTCTCAGAAGTGTGTAGGCATGGGAGGCAGATGTCTGCTACGCACTCGGACATGGGATTTGGAACCTAGCTACACTCTGGTTGAGGAAAGCCGTTGGAAATCGCTGTATTCAACTCAGATACACGGGAGTTCAGGCCCAGTGCTCACACATGCTTTTCCTGCAACCTCTCCCAGCCACTAACATAAGGATGTTAGCAGCTACTCCTACAGTCAGGCAGCATGCGGGAGGGTTCTGCCCTGTCCTCAGCTCTCACAGGGAAGCATGTCTTGAAGCCAGCTGTCAACTAGCTGCATTCCTATGGCAGTGAGAAGGTAGCAGTATTCTGAGTCAGAGGGTTCCAAGATTACCAGTCGAAGGCACCTGGAGATACCCTCCAGGTCTGCATTGTTAACTTGTACTCAGAAGCCTCTGGCAAACCTCTCTGCTGAAGACCTGCGAAACTCACTCTGCAGGCACTGTCGAACTGTGAGGGACTGAGGCTGAGCTCAACTCTCAGAAGTAAGATGGTTTTGGACAAGGCGTTCAGCTACCTTCTCACATATGGAACTTAGTATTGAGCACCAGTCTACCACAGGAATTACTAGGAAATCGCTGAACTGAGCTTGGAGGCACTAGTCTTGTGTGCCGGGTGATTCCAATTACCTCTCCCAGCACTTCCGTCAAACAGCGAGCCTAGGCCTTTTAGAAGCCAAGGGTACCAGCAGGCTGGATGTGGAGGTACAGGCCATAAGCTCAACTCTCAGAAGTGTGTATGCATGGGAGGCAGATGTCTGCTACCCACTCGGACATGGGAGTTGGAACCTAGCTACACTGTGATTGAAGAAGGCCATTGGAAATCGCTGTATTCAACTCAGATACACGGGAGTTCAGGCCCAGTGCTCACACATGCTTTTCCCGCAACCTCTCCCTGCCACTAACATTAGGATGTTAGCAGCTACTCCTAAAGTCAGGCAGGATGCGATAGTGTTCTGCCCTGTCCTCAGGTCTCACAGGGAAGCATGTCTTGAAGCCAGCTGTCAACTAGCTGCATTCCTATGGCAGTGAGAAGGTAGCAGTACTCTGAGTCAGGAGGTTCCAAGATTACCACTCTACTGCACCTGGAGATACCCTCCAGGTCTGCATTGTTAACTTGTACTCAGAAGCCTCTGGCAATCGTCTCTGGTGAAGACGTGTGAAACTCACTCTGCAGGCAGTGTGGAAGTGTGAGGGACTGAGGGTGTGCTCAACTCTCAGAAGTAAAATGTTTTGGACAAGGCGTTCAGCTACCATCTCACATATGGAACTTAGTATGTAGCACCTGTCTACCACAAGAATTACTAGGAAATCGCTGAACTGAGCTTGGAGGCACTAGTCTTGTGTGCCGGGAGATTCCAATTACCTCTCCCAGCACTTCCGTCAAACAGCGATCCTAGGCCTTTTAGAAGCCAAGGGTACTAGCAGGCTGGCTGTGGAGGTACAGGCCATAAGCTCAACTCTCAGAAGTGTGTATGCATGGGAGGCAGATGTCTGCTACCCGCTCGTACATGGGATTTGGAACCTAGCTACACTCTGGTTGAGGAAAGCCGTTGGAAATCGCTGTATTCAACTCAGATACACGGGAGTTCAGGCCCAGTGCTCACACATGCTTTTCCCGCAACCTCTCCCAGCCACTAACATAAGGATGTTAGCAGCTACTCCTACAGTCAGGCAGCATGCGGGAGGGTTCTGCCCTGTCCTCAGCTCTCACAGGGAAGCATGTCTTGAAGCCAGCTGTCAACTAGCTGCATTCCTATGGCAGTGAGAAGGTAGCAGTATTCTGAGTCAGG